>NC_092709.1:13337470-14081727 GCF_047496885.1 Scyliorhinus torazame
TCTTGCCCAAGAAAAGCAGCGCCATAATAGGAAGAGAAAATAATACAAAGTCTTACAGAGAAGAGATGATTAAAACCTGCAAGATCGCCAGAGGACAGGTTTCATCCCATGTGCAAGTTCTTTGCAATCACACACAGCAAAATAGATAAAACACACATTTTTGTAAACCAGAATTTGTCCGCAAAATGATCATACATAATCAATGATCGGGTTCTGATGACGGATCATCGGGCTGAAACATTAACTCTGCATCTCTCTCCACAGACCGACCAGAATCCACAGCATTTTGCTTTTGTTGTAATACTCATGTTGGTTTCATAACATCCAACTGTTATAAAAGGTTTTTATTTTATTCAGTCTCAGGCTGTGGATGTCGTTGACAAGGCCAGCATTTTTTGACCTTCCCTAATTACCCTGAGAAGGTGACAGCAGGCGTTTTTCATAAACTACTGCAGTCGGTACGGTGTGCGGCCATTTTGATACAATGAACAATTCTGAAGTATCATTATAACAGGGGCATCAAAACAATTATACATCACCACTTTTGGAATTATTATAACAGAATATGAATGAGGCTTACATTTATATAGCGCCTATCATCATCACCTGCTTTGATCCCCAAGCGCTTTGCGGCCTATGAAGTACTTTTGAAATGTAGTGACCGTTCTAACGTAAAAAATGTATAGCATGCTCCCACAAACCAAAATGTCATGAAAAACAAATAATCCAGCTTGTAGGTTGTTTGAAAATAATTTTTAAAAATAAATTTAGAATACCCAATTCATTGTTTCCAATTAAGGGGCAATTTAGCGTGTTCAATCCACCTACCTTGCACATCTTTGGGTTGTGGGGGCGAAACCCACGCAAACACGGGGAGAATGTGCAAACTCCACACGCAAGGTGACCCAGAGCCAGGATCGAACCTGGGACATCGGTGCCATGAGACTACAGTGCTAACCACTGCGCCACCGTGCTGTCCAGGTTGTGAAAAGAATGACGTTGATTGAGCGGTAAAGATTGGCTGGGACTGATAGGTTTCGAAGGTAACACTGCAAGTCTGGACTTCTTTGACTTTACAAGTTTATTGTATCCAACAATCACTTCTCCATCAACCCCAAAGTGCCGCCTGTATCCCTTATGTATTATTTATATATGTATTATATATATATGCAGTCAATCAAACAATAAGGGTGGTCTATTAAACAATTAAACCTCCAATTTTAACTCAAGCACTGGGGAACATTTAACTCTTTCCGAACAGATTCCCCTTCTTAAAGAAACAAATCTTTGCGTTTGACGTATATAACCATAACACAAATGTATATATAATTTTTTTCTGCAATAAATGCAACCTCTTCCCCCTTCTGAAAACAAAAAAAATTTCCACCCTCACACTCTCTTCCTTATGGGAAAAGACTCCCCTCTTTAACAATTTCTAATAACTTCTTCGACGCAAGTCATTTTTTGGTCCGACTCAGTCAGATAATTGGTAACTGCTATCAACTCACTTGATTTTGTCAATCTCCCACAATTCTCCAGCACTTATTTTAGGCTCACTATGTCAATTTGTTGTCTCTTTTCATTGGCTCTTTTTGTAGAGTGGATATTCTCCCAAAGGGACTTATTGTCTATGTGGCACTTGTTATGGGTCCGGGTTTACAGAACCCCAAAGTGTTTCATGGAGTTCAACCGACCCACAACTTTTAATAGATTGTGGTTTGGGGAGCACACACCGTACTCTCCAGGTGTGATACAGCAATTATGGACAATTGGTTTTTAAAACAAAACAATGTTTATTCTATGAACTCAATTTAACCTATTAAAAACAAACATTGAATATCTTAACACCCATTACTTCAAAGATAACCCCAAAAGACTACAACACTAAATAATCCTTCAATCTGTTCCTTTAAACATCCAAAAGACTTCAGACCTTCAAAAACAGGCATGAGGTTACATTCAATATACTTATACTCTTTGGATTTGCAGATATCAACAGACCAGCTCTGTGTTTTCTTCCTGCAGCTCTCAGCAAAACACACAGACACTCCCAGCTTTCTCCTCAAACTGAAACCAAAAGCAGAAATAAGCTCAGCTCCCCCCACCCTCTAACATCACTTCAGTAATATGATCAGCTCCATTTCTTAAAGGTACATTGCTTCAACATCCATTTCTTAAAGGTACTCTCACATGCCACACTCTATAGGTGCAGTTCACAAATGCTCTGTTCCATTCAAAATTTCATAGAAAAAATGCCATATTGGCTGCCTCCACTAGGGCAAGTGTCTCCGCTGCCAGTGTACATTTTGCCACTCTTTATATCTTTTTAGTTTCCCCTGCCAACGGGCAACATTTATTTTGATCCCCAGGAGAAAAATGATAAATCCTTCCGCTCTCGAAAAGCCGTCACGGAGATTAGCATAAGATGCGTCACTATAAACGATCAGTTCCAGTTGCCTAATATCATCTGAAGATGGGAATTTCAAAACACAATACTCCAATTTTAATTTTGCCAACGTTTTGTTTGCTCCCAACAATTTCTTCAACTTTGGGATCGTTCATTTTAGTGCTCAGCTCTAAAAACAGCAAAACTGGCGCTCGGTCTTGTTTGTCTAACTAACCAATTTAGTCACCCCATTCAACTTCCGAGTTCTTCATTCTACATTTCAGAAGCCGCCGTATTCTTCTGTGAGGCCCGACCAGACGTAATTGCTATGGTTAATGTTCTCCAAGTAAGGCTGCTGATATGGAGAGGCATGCGAAGCACTCTGCCTGATTTCTAATCCAATGTATTTGAATGCACCAGAGGCCTAACTCCAATCTTGAACTCCGTTCGAAGCCCGTTAATGACAGTATTTTCAAATTCGCTACTACTCACCCGACAAAAGAATTATCTACATGCATCATGAGATTGCCTGAAAGTTTCCCTCCATGGCGCCAATAAAACATCACAGGGTCTGTTTTCTACTAAAGACAGCCCAATATTAATAAAACCGACCTCACTGACAAATACCAAACTCTGGAGGGGTCATTCAACCTGTGGACACATTTATTTAACTTCCAGAGCACCCCGTCTGTGTTTGGCGCCTCTTTTGGAGGACGAAGCTCGTGTCCCTGTAAGAAACCAGCTTTAATATCGGCTGACTTGCATTTCCAAGCATTTGGGGCTAATTGAGCCAGGAAGATCGTCAAAATAACCGTTTTTGCCTATTTGGTAAATCCACCCTTACATCTTGGTCAATCTACCTTCAAAACCTTGTGCTACCAGATTGGCTTTGACCTTAAAGTTCCATCAGGAAGCACCTTTTCCCTGTCCACTCATCTATGAGATAAAACCTGTTGTCCCCTCTTTGGGATCTCCGTGTAGACCCAAAAGCTTTCCAACTTTCAAGTTTTTGAGGTTTGCATCTTTTATTGATTTATCATCTAATTTGTTGGAGCCACGAAGGCCTCTCGGACATGTGGGCTTCTGCTCCTTGTAGCATTCCTAGTCTGTGGCATATTTCTTGACCTTGATAAGCTGCACCCTCTATCCTGCCTTTCTATATCCTTCCAGACTGCTACTCCTTGAACCGCCCTTATTAGGAGATGTTCTTTCAACGGTCCTTGTTCTCTTCCGCTGGGCATGTTCACTGCCAGACCGGCTGTCCGAACTGACTCTACGCTTCTGTGCTCTCCATTTTTGTACTTTATGTTCCCAATCCATGGGCCTAACCTCCTTCCCTTTATATTGTACATTCAACCAGTTTTATATTTTCCAGTCGCTTTACCAGCTCTACCAACAATAGTTGCATCCTACCGCTAACTGGCCCCTACTGAGCAGCACAGTAGCACAGTGGTTAGCACTGTTGCTTCACAGCTCCAGGGTCCCAGGTTCGATTCCCGGCTTGGGTCATTGTCTGTGCGGAGTCTGCACGTTCTCCCCGTGTGTGCCTGGATTTCCTCCGGGTGCTCCGGTTTCCTCCCACAGTCCAAAGATGTGCAGGTTAGGTGGATCGGCCATGATAAATTGCCCTTAGTGTTGGGTGGGGTTACTGGGTTATGGGGATAAGGTGGAAATGTGGACCTTGGGTAGGATGCTCTTTCCAAGAGCCGGTACAGACTCGATGGGCCGAATGGCCTCCTTCTGCAATGTAAATTCTATGATTCAAATTCTATGAACTTGTTGTTTTCTGTGGAATCCGCGATCGAGGCCCACTGATCTGCGGGCTGCGGGCGGGCCTGTGCCGTAGGGGCACTCCTTCCGCGCCAACCCCTGTAAGGTTCCTCCATGGCCAGCCCGGAGAAGACAACCCCCTGCGCATGCGGCAGAACACGTCGGCCAGTCTGCGCATGCGCGGAACCACGCCGGCGGTTCCGCGCATGCGCGAGATTACGCCGGCCCTTCGTCACTTGCGCAAACACGCGCAGTCCCTTCGGCGCCGGTTGGAGCGGCGCCAACCCCTCCGCCGTCTACCTAGCCCCCGGAAGTGCGGAGAATTCCGCACTTTCGGGGGCTGTTGGCGCCGAGTGGTTGGCGCCGGTTCTCCTGCCGGCGTGGGGGACTTAGCCCCGGGTAGGAGAATCCCGCCCCTGTTCTCTGATGCGAACAGTACTTCCTCAATTTCTTTACGAGAGAAATTAGGATTCATTAACGGAATACAATAGTGTCCGGACTGTGTAAATTGCAAGTCTACAGTTTTTCCACATATGATGGCCCTGTCATTATCAACATCAAGTTTCAGGTGTGCTTTCTTCATCGATGGTCAGCTCAATAGTAAATGCCTTTTGCTGGATATGACATCCATGTTGATAAAATGATTCCTTCCGGCGATTTTACAAGGAGTCACTGCGTTTTTCAGTGATTTAAGGATATAATATCCCCAAATCTGAAATTAGTGGAACATCCAAATTCCTTTACCTTCTTCCGATCTTTTGTCACTTAAAGACCAGGTAACATCTCAACCAGTCTATTCCACACTCTGTAGATGTACATCCGCAGTTTAATACGGCACAATTGAAGGACTCTGTGACCAGCACCCTCACCACTGCACTGAAACTTCTAATTTCTAAGACAATGCCTTCTCTTTGGTCAATATATTCCTTCTTTTTCTGAGACTTCTGTCTTGTGTTTGATTCCAAACACCCTATTGTATCTCTGAGGACAGTTTATTGCATAATGGAATTTCGGATCACACCTAAAACACGGATTGACCACACCCTGGGCATTTCTGGGGTTGATTTGCTGTTCAAATTTCCCCATTCATTCCTCCTGCACTTAACTGTCAAAGGTTTTTCTTTCCTCGTTATTGTCAGTTATAAATCGTCTACCAATTGACGCTTGCGGTCTGTTTCTAGACCACCTCACCATCTCTTTAACATTGTGTCTTCCATAGTCTGTCTCATCGCCGATCAGCCCATTTGTGTGTCGGGAAGGAATGTTTGCCCCTGGACCCTTTTTAGAGCCTCTGACATTTGTTCTAGCAGGGTGTGTCTTCCTGAAATTCTAACTCCCGTCAAAACGAGAAACCTATCCATATTTCTAAGTTGAGCACAATCCAATACTTGCACGGCAGTACTGATTGAGGAATTTCTAGATGGAATCTTGCAGCTTTGTATACAGTCTGCTAAAGTCCATTACGTGCTCGTCTCTGGAGGTGTCCTCCGACTTTCTAAATTTGTCAAAATCCGCCCAAGCCTCATAAGCACTTAATAAGTCATC
Source organism: Scyliorhinus torazame (assembly GCF_047496885.1). NCBI lineage: Eukaryota > Metazoa > Chordata > Chondrichthyes > Carcharhiniformes > Scyliorhinidae > Scyliorhinus > Scyliorhinus torazame. Next base: position 13,343,172 of record NC_092709.1, read on the forward strand.
CTTTTTGTAAATCTGATCCATGAAAGTTAATAATGTAACCAAACCTTCATCTGAGTTTAAATGCTCCAGCTCCAATTCTGAGAATGCCCTGCACCTTATTATGCTTTCATATGGTACAAAAGTGCCAAGCCCATTCCTTGTATTTTCTTGGGCAAGGACGTAACCCATGTCCACATGGCAACTTCATTCTTCCATTGGGCAGAAGTGAGATTTACCACACAATGGTGGGCAGCCGTATCCAGATATTTTACACTTGGATCCAGCCATGTACTTTCCAGGTTGGTCTAAATTACTCCTCAAGGTTAGAATTCAGAATACAGGGCTGGATTCTCCGTCTGGGAGACTAAGCGCTGACGCCGGCGTGGGAATAGTGGCGTTTTCCACCCGAGAAAACAGCGCAAAACCTCCACCGATCCTCCGTCTGGTGGGGGGCTAGTAGACACACAGCGTGAGGCCCCCAGCTCCAGCTGCGGATACGGCAGGAGACTTGCCGGGTCTGTGGCCGCGCATGTGAACGGCGGCCTGCGGCAGCCACACAGTGCAACATGGCGCGGCCGCGCGCAGATCCGGCCTGACAAATAGTGCCCCCCTTTGGCCAGGTCCGCTACCCCTGGATCACCCCCACCAGTGCCCCCAGCCCTCGCCAAAGCCCCCCCTGCCCGCGGATTGCCCCCCCCCCCCCTCTCCGACTGTGGCGGCGCCGGACTTAGTCCGCAGCTGCCACGCCGGGTTCCCGGAAAATAATAGCACACACGCCCCACGCCGTAGGGAACTTGGCATTGGTGGCGGAGCATCGGTGGAGGGCCTCAGGTTACGTCCTGAGGCCGCCCCGACGGTGTGCGGCGTACTTGCAGAGTACGCCGCTTTGGAGGGGGTGGAGCATCACAAAAGCGGCGCCGCCCCCGATTTTGCCGCCAACAGGGATTCTCCGGCCGATCTCCGAATGCGATTCCGGTATCCGAGACCGGAGATTCCCGCCCACAGTCTTTTGTCCGAAGAAATTTTAGTTTGCAATCTTTTTTCTTCCTTTGCTCACAAGTGTGACGCATCTGCTGCTACCGTTGTTAGGTTCTGAAGGTAACACTGGACTAAGAACTGGAAAGCAAGTCTTGACTTCAGGTTTATTGTGTCCAACAACCGCTTCTCCATCACCACAGTGCCACCTGTATCTCCTTTATATGCAATCTATCGAACAATAAATGTGTGGTCCATTCAATGATTAAAGCTCCAATTTCAACACAAACACGGAGGACCATTAACTCTTTCCTAACAAGGTCCTCTTGAGAACACTCCTGTTCTTCTGTGAAGTTCCTGAACCAGTAATATATTCTTAAACATAAAGGTTTTACGACGTACCTCCCTGGAACATGGTTGAACCAGATCCACTGAGCCTGGCTGCAGACACAGTGATTTCCCTCTTATCTTTAGAATTTTCTCATTTCCATCTATTTTACATCTATTCTGTGGCAAGATATAATTGTTTTGATTGGTTCCTCATTTCCAAAACAGCACTTCCGATATGTCTTCCTTGTTTTCCTAACTGAAGAATCCACTGCCCCCCACTCCCACTCGCACTGTTGTTGACAGGGCACAAAGTGAATTAAAAAACAGTTCACAGAATCATTGAATTCCTACAGTGCAAAAGGAGGCCATTCGGCCCATCGAGTCTGCACCAACCCTCTGAAAGAGCACCCTACCTAGGACCACTCCCCTGCCCTATCCCTGCAACCCCACCTAACCTGCACATCTATGGACACTAAGGGACAATTTATCATGGCCAATCCACCTAACCTGCACATCTATGGACACTAAGGGACAATTTATCATGGCTCATCCACCTAACCTAAGGATTCCCCTTGTCCTCACTTTTCATCTCACCAGCCTCCATGTTCAAGAGGTCAGAGTCATAGAATTTGCAGTGCAGAAGGAGGCAATTCGGCCCATCAAAAGTCTGCACTGGCCCTTGGAACGAGCAACCTTCCAACCGATCCCCGTAACCCAGCAACACCACCTCACCCTTTTGGACACTAAGGGGAATTTAGCATGGCCAATCCATCTAACCAGCACATCTTTGGACTGTGGGAGGAAACCGGAGTACCCGGAGGAAACCCACGCAGACACGGGGAGAAAGTGCAGACTCCACACAGACAATGACCCAGCGGGGAATCGAACCTGGGACTCTGGAGCTGTGAAGCAACTGAGCTAACCACTGTGCTAGCCTTTCTGCCAGCTCCTGCATGATGCCACCAATAAACACATCTTCCCCTCACCCCGCCTGTCAGCATTACAAATGGACCGTTCCCGCTGTGACACCCTGGTCCACTCCTCTATCACCCCAGCACCACATCCCCTTCCCATGGCACCATTCTATGCTATTGTAGGAAGTGTTACACCTGCCCCTGTCCAAGACTCCACACACTCCTTACAGGTGAAGCAGCGATCTACCTCCTTCCTTCAATTTAGTCTGTCCTATTCACTGCTCACAATGTGGTCTCCTCTACACTGGGGAGACCAAATGCAGACCAGGTGACCACTTTGCAGAACACCGCCATTCACAAGAATGACCCTAATCTTCTGGTCGATTGCCATTTCAATTCACCATCATGCTGTCTTGCTCACAATTCTGTCCTCAGCCTGCTACAATGTTCCAGTGAAGCCCAAAGCAAGCTGGAGGAACAGCACCTCATCTTCTTGTCCACAGATGCTGCCAGGTCTGCTGAATTTTTCTGGAACGTTTAATTTTTATTTCCGTTCTCCGACATTCCCAGTACTTTGCTTTTATAATTGTTTTGATGTCTCTTGAGGAGTCGACCCCACCAAGGGAGACAGGGAGGGGGTGTCACTCATCATGCTGGACTGAAACCCGTGACAACACTGTTGTGATTGTATTAAACCATTACAAACAGGCAGCGAAGCAACCAACATTGTCGGATGATTTTGCTTGCCGTCAGTGTGTGCGTTTGTGCGCAGCGAACACAAGAATCAAACAATGGACTCCAATCTCATGAGACCAAGGTTTGGAGGAAACATCAGACGTAAAAGTAAGTAGACGGGGATTTAAAGATCAGCAAGGTAATCGGATTTTTACACGTCATAAGCAATCCTATCAAAGCAGTGCTTTTTGAGAGAAGTTAACAGATCAAGGAGCAAATTACTTCAACCCTCCAGAATTTCTGACCCTCCTTTAAAGGTCAAATGATGGGCTGCACACTGTGGTCACATTACATTACGAAACGTCAATTGTATTGGCTGCTGACAACAAGGTTGCCCAAAGACCTCATCTTGCCAACTGATGCAGGAATTTTCTATGATTATCTGTTCGAGGGAAGCAGTAACGCGTCAGGCAAACAAACATCTTCTGCGACTACGTAGAGGCTGACATGGAGCATAAACATCAGCATGAGGCTGTTGGGCTGAATGGCCTGTTTCTGTGCTAGAACTTCAGTAGGCACAGTAGGGAATTTATCCTCCCATCTGCATCATTGGCATCAAACTGCACAGCCCTCAGAATGACCAGTTTCCTCCTCTCTATATTCTTTATTGGGATGTGGCTGCCTTTGGCAAGGCCAGCATTTGTTACCCAAGCCTATTTGCCCTTGAACTGAATGACTTGTTCAGCATGAAGCAGGAAAAGGAACAACAAGAATGAAACTTCCTATAGCGAGCGGTCCCGCCCACCTGCACCCCACGCTCACCCCAACCCCTGAACCTGGCAGAGAATGGGGCTCCTGCACTGAGGGAGACGGCAGCCTGCTTACACCATCTGTGTGCGGCCTGTGAATTGGGATTGCAAAGATCTGAGGGAGACTCTGGCTGTGGTCCTGAAATCGGGCAGGGGGCGGGGCGGGGGGGGAGCCAAAAGTCCAGAAAGCATTCTTCTGGCACAGCCCAGCGGCTGGTTCTAATTAGGGGCCAGTTCCATCTGCGATTCCTTCACATTCATCAAAGAGCCCAACTTTCCATTTGGAGTTTCGAAAACGTTCCCTTTCCTGGAACCAGCCAACTTGTTATCCATCTAGACGAATACGTGAATCCTAGATGCGCTGTTATTACCGGACATACATAAAAGATCAGAGTGTAGACAGATGGTAAAAATTCCACAATTGTACCATATGACCTCTAAATGGAGTATGGAAGGTGTCTGTTGCTCCAATAATTACACAAAAGCACAGCGCAGTAGGGCACACCAGCTGAATAACTGTGGGCAGCGTGGTTGTCTACATTCATGTTTTTCTGTTTTCATGGATAGTTTCCAGATTCCTGAGCTGTCCAATCCCATTGGGAAGAGCAGGATTTTTGTGGCAAGGGAACTTTTCCCGCAGATTTCCTGTTCAAATTCAATGCCTTGGGGTTGGAGCAAAATACAGTGGGGCAGTTTCAATCCGGAACGAACCTGCCAGATGGGGCTTTTTGATGAACAACTCCTATTTGATCACGCTGGACTTTAACCTGACTGGAGATTGATAATTCAGCCATATCCGCTCCCTGGGACTTGAGGAAACAAGCAGTAGAAACCATATTGGCAGGCGGGGCAGTTATAACAGAGTGGCAGGTTTATCCGTTAGCCATGTGCCCTTGCACTGCTGTCACTCGCCAATTAAGCTCCAATTAAGTCCTCAGGGAGCCGAGGACAATCTTAAATTGGGGCCTGAGATATCAGGAAGTTCACACAAAGGTCAACTCACCCAAGGACGGACATACTTCCTTTGGACAAGGCGAAACAAAGGTTCACCAGATTGGGTCCTGGGCTGAGATGATTGTCCTTCAAGGAGAGACTGAGTGCAATAGGACCATGTTCCTCCTGCAGAATGTTTGAGGTGAGGGATGCCGTCAGTGTCCCTGCTGATTTCATCTGTGGGAAGTGCACCCATTTCCAGCTCCTCAGAAACCGCATTAGGGAACTGGAGCTGGAGCTGGAGGCAGAGGTGGTCATAGATAGAAGCTTCAGGGATGTAGTTACTCCGAAGAATAAAGATAGATGGGTGACGGTGAGAGGGGCTGGGAGGAAGCAGTCAGTACAGGGATCCCCTGTGGTCGTTCCCCTTAGTAACAAGTATACCGCTTTGGATACTGTTGGGAGGGGCGACTTACCAGGGGTAAGCCATGGGGTACAGGTCTCTGGCACGGAGTCGGCCCCTGTTGCTCAGAAGGGAAGGGGGGAGAGGAGTAGAGCATTAGTCATTGGAGACTCCATAGTTAGGGGGATAGATAGGAGATTCTGTGGGAACGAGAGAGACTCGCGGTTGGTGTGTTGCCTCCCAGGTGCCAGGGTGCATGATGTCTTGGATTGTGTTTTCGGGATCCTTAAGGGGGAGGGGGAGCAGCCCCAAGTTGTGGTCCACATAGGTACCAACAACATAGGTAGGAAAAGGGATAGGGATGTAAGGCAGGAATTCAGGGCGTGAGGGTGGAAACTTGGATCCAGGACAAACAGAGTTATTATCTCTGGGTTGTTACCCATGCCACGTGATAGCGAGACGAGGAATAGGGAGAGAGAGGAGTTGAACACGTGGCTACAGGGATGGTGCAGGAGGGAGGGTTTCAGATTTCTGGATAATTGGGGCTCATTCTGGGGTCGGTGGGACCTCTACAAACGGGATGGTCTACACCTGGACCAGAGGGGTACCAATATCCTGGGGGGGAAATTTGCTAATGCTCTTCGGGAGGATTTAAACTAGTTCAGCAGGGGCTTGGGAACCTGAATTGTAGCTCCAGTATACAGGAGGTTGAGAGTAGTGAGGACATGAGTAAGGTTTCAAAGTTGCAGGAGTGTACCGGCAGGCAGGAAGGTGGTTTAAAGTGTGTCTTCTTCAATGCCAGGAGCAACCGGAATAAGGTGGGTGAACTTGCGGCATGGGTTGGTACCTGGGACTTCGATGTTGTGGCCATTTCGGAGACATGGATAGAGCAGGGACAGGAATGGTTGTTGCAGGTGCCGGGGTTTAGATAGTTCATTAAGCTCAGGGAAGGTGGTAAAAGAGGGGGAGGGGTGGCATTGTTAGTCAAGGACAGTATTCCGATGGCAGAAAGGACGTTTGATGAGGACTCGTCTACTGAGGTAGTATGAGCTGAGGTTAGAAACAGGAAAGGAGAGGTCACCCTGTTAGGGGGTTTCTATAGGCCTCCAAAAAGTTCCAAGATGTAGAGGAAAGGATTGCAAAGATGATTCTGGATAGGAGCGAAAGCAACAGGGTAGTTGTTATGGGGGACTTTAACTTTCCAAATATTGACTGGAAACGCTGTAGTTCGAGTACTTTAGATGGGTCTGTTTTTTGTCCAATGTGTGCAGGAGGGTTTCCTGCCACAGTATGTAGATAGGCCAATGAGAGGCGAGGCCATATTGGATTTGGTACTGGGTAATGAACCAGGACAGGTGTTAGATTTGGAGGTAGGTGAGCACTTTGGTGATAGTGACCACAATTCCACTGCGTTTACTTTAGTGATGGAAAGGGATAGGTATATACCGCAGGGCAAGAGTTATATCTGGGGGAAAGGCAATTATGATGCGATGAGCCAAGACTTAGGATGCATCGGATGGAGAGGAAAACTGCAGGAGATGGGCATTATGGAAATGTGGAGCTTGTTCAAGGAACAACTACTGCGTGTCCTTGATATGTATGTACCTGTCTGGCAGGGAGGAAGTGGTCGAGCAAGGGAACCGTGGTTTACTAAAGCAGTCGGAACACTTGTCAAGAGGAAGAAGGAGGCTTATGTAAAGATGAGACATGGAGGTTCAGTTAGGGCGCTCGAGAGTTACAAGTTAGCTAGGAAGGACCTAAAGAGAGAGCTAAGAAGAGCCAGGAGGGGACATGAGAAGTCTTTGGCAGGTCGGATGAAGGATAACCCTAAAGCTTTCTATAGATATGTCAGGAATAAACGAATGACTAGGGTAAGAGTAGGGCCAGTCAAGGACAGTAGCGGGAAGTTGTGCTTGGAGTCCGAGGAGATAGGAGAGGTGCTAAATGAATATTTTTCGCCAGTTTTCACACAGGAAAAAGACAATGTTGTCGAGGAAAATACTGAGATTCAGGCTACTAGACTAGAAGGGCTTGAGGTTCATAAGGAGGAGGTGTTAGCAATTCTGGAAAGTGTGAAAATAGATAAGTCCCCTGGGCCGGATGGGATTTATCCTAGGATTCTCTGGGAAGTTCGGGAGGAAATTGCTGAGCCTTTTGCTTTGATCTTTAAGTCATCTTTGTCTACAGGAATAGTGCCAGAAGACTGGAGGATAGCAAATGTTGTCCCCTTGTTCAAGAAGGGGAGTAAAGACAACCCCGGTAACTATAGACCAGTGAGCCTTACTTCTGTTGTGGGCAAAATCTTGGAAAGGTTTATAAGAGATAGGATGTATAATCATCTGGAAAGGAATAATTTGATTCGAGATAGTCAACACGGTTTTGTGAAGGGTAGGTCGTGCCTCACAAACCTTATTGAGTTCTTTGAGAAGGTGACCAAACAGATGGATGAGGGTAAAGCAGTTGATGTGGTGTTTATGGATTTCAGTAAAGCGTTTGATAAGGTTCCCCACGGTAGGCTACTGCAGAAAATATGGTGGCATGGGATTCAGCGTCATTTAGCAGTTTGGATCAGAAATTGGCTAGCTGGAGGAAGACAAAGGGTGGTGGTTGATGGTAAATGTTCAGACTGGGGTCCAGTTACTAATGGTGTACCACAAGGATCTGTTTTGGGGCCACTGCTTTTTGTCATTTTTATAAATGGCCTGGAGGAGGGCGTAGAAGGATGGGTGAGTAAATTTGCAGATGACACTAAAGTCGGTGGAGTTGTGGACAGTGCAGAAGGATGTTACATGTTACAGAGGGACATAGATAAGCTGCTGAGAGGTGGCAAATGGAGTTTAATGCAGAAAAGTGTGAGGTGATTCATTTTGGAAGGAATAACAGGAAGACAGCGTACTGGGCTAATGGTAAGATTCTTGGCAGTGTGGATGAGCAGAGAGATCTCGGTGTCCATGTACATAGATCCCTGAAAGTTGCCACCCAGGTTGAGAGGGTTAAGAAGGCGTACGGCGTGTTAGCTTTTATTGGTAGAGGGATTGAGTTTCGGAGCCATGCGGTCATGTTGCAGCTGTACAAAACTCTGGTGCGGCCGCATTTGGAGTATTGCGTGCAATTCTGGTCGCCGCATTATAGGAAGGATGTGGAAGCATTGGAAAGGGTGCAGAGGTGATTTACCAGAATGTTGCCTGATATGGAGGGAAGATCTTATGAGGAAAGGCTGAGGGACTTGAGGCTGTTTTCGTTAGAGAGAAGAAGGTTAAGAGGTGACTTAATTGAGGCATACAAGATGATCAGAGGATTGGATCGGATGGACAGTGAGGTCCTTTTTCCTCGGATGGTGCTGTCTAGCACGAGGGGACATAGCTTTAAATTGAGGGGAGATAGATATAAGACAGACGTCAGAGGTAGGTTCTTTACTCAGAGAGTAGTAAGGGCGTGGAATGCCCTGTCTGCAACAGTAGTGGACTCGCCAACACTAAGGGTATTCAAATGGTCATTGGATAGACATATGGACGATAAGGGAATAGTGTAGATGGGCTTTAGAGTGGGTTCACAGGTCGGCGCAACATTGAGGGCCAAAGGGCCTGTACTGCGCTGTAATGTTCTACGTTCTATGGTCTCTGGAGGTTCGAAGAATAAGAGGTGATCTCCTCGAAATTTACAAAACCATTCGAGGGCTTGACAGGGTAGATGCTGAGGGTCCATTTCCCTAGCTAAACAATCTGGAACTAGGGGTCGTAGTCTCACAATAATGGACCTGGCACCTCAGAGATGTTTATTAACTCAGAGGGTCAATCTTTGGAATTCTCTCCCTGTAGGCCTGTGGATGCCCAGTCATTGAGTAAATTCAAAGAATTCTGACAGATGTTTGGACATTATGGGATATGAGGATAGGAAAGGAACAGGAATATAGTGTAGACTTTCAGCCTTGATCGTATTGATCAAGGTAGAAGAGGGTCAAGGGGGCTTGTGCCCTGCTCCTGATCCCACCTGTTAACTTATGGCCTTAAGGTTCAATCTAGAACGCGAATCAGCCTTGTTTAAAAAAATACAAGTTTTGTTGTAAGCCAGTTGGAGGGGTGTCCTTCGAGGTCCACTGGAAACCTGCGGTCTCCTCATACTGGGCTATTTCAGAAGGCTGTTAACTTGCGGTCTCTGGATTATTATTCTACATCTCTGCATCACTAACGCAGTAACATAATCATTATGCTATCATACCCTAATTGATCCCACACACCACCTTTATCATTCACTCCGTCTACCACCAACAGTGGCAGCTGTATCTACAAGATACACTGCAGCAACTCACCAAGGTTCTTCCGACAGCACCTTCCAAACTCTATTACCTGGAGGACAAGGCAGCATCTGCATGGGAGCACCACTGCTAAATTCCCCTCTCAAGCCATACACCTTCCTGCCTTGGAACGATATCGCTGTTCCTTCAATGTCACAGAGTTAAAATCCAGAAGCTCCATCCCCATCAGCCCTGTCGGTGCATCAACACCACATGCACTGCAGTGGTTCATGAAGGTCCAAAAGATGTGCAGGTTAGAGGAAATTGAGTTGGGCCAACCCAGGGATGTGCAGATTACGGGGATAGGATGTGGACTGAGGTGGGGTGCTCTTTCGGAGCATCGTGCTGACCCAATGGCCTCCGTCTGCACTTTCTGAGTTCTATGATTCTATGAAGGTGAATCATTGAAGGGAATTAGTGATGGGCAATAAATGTTCGCCTTCCAGCGACACTAACATCCCATGAACAAAGCAAAAATTAAATATGTCACTTACACAAAATAATTTCTGTTGTTCATTTCGAAAAATAGGAAATCATCTATTTAGCTGTTTTTGAATCTCAGACTTTCGTATCTCCTGCCTGATGGAAGAGGTTGGTGGAGAGAATAACCCGGGTGGGAGGGGTCTTTGATTATGCTGCCCGCTTTCCCCAGGCAGCAGGAGGTGTAGATGGAGTCATTGGATGGGAAGCGGGTTTGTGTGTTGGACTGGGAGGTGTTCACGACTCTCTGAAGTTTCTTGCGGTTTTGGGCCAAGCAGTTGCCATACCAGGCTGTGATGCAGCCTGATAGGATGCTTTCCATGGTGCATCTGTAAAAGTTGGTAAGAGTCAATGTGGACATGCCGAATTTCCTTAGTTTCCTGAAGATGTGTAGGCGCTGTTGTGCTTTCCTGGTCATAGCGTCGACGTGGGTGGACCAGGACAGATTGTTGTGATGTGCACACCTCGGAATTTGAAGCTGTCGACCATCTCCACCTCTGCACCATTGATGCAGACAGGGGTGTGTATGATTCTTCGCTTCTTGAAGTCAATGACCAGCTCTTAGTTTTGCTGACATTGAGGGAGAGATTGTTGTTGTTGCACCACTCCACTAGGTTCTCTATGTCCCGCCTGTATTCTGACTCATCGTTGTTCGAGATCCAATCCGGTACGGTCGTGTCATCAACAAACCTGTAGATGGAGTTGGAGCTGAATTTTGCAACACAGTCGTGCGTGTATAGGGAGTATAGATGGGGGCTAAGTACACAGTATTGCGGGGCCCCGGTATTGAGGACTATCGTGGAGGAGGTGTTGTTTATCCTGACTGATTGTGGTCAATGGATGTGCGCGGCGAGGACTAACAACATTGAGCAGATGTTAAATATTTCCCCAGCACAGAAGAAAATCTAAATCAGTGGTTAAATTACCCTAATTTACTTTTATGGATTGAACAAGTGATTACGTTTGCAAAGGAAAGAACTGTTTGTTTGTTTATGTGACACTTTGGCTAAGAAACGGCATATCCTGAGGCCTTCAGAGTGATCGAGGTTTCAAAATGAAAAGGAGAGGGATGAAGGAAGATTTGAAAGGAGGGTGGGATGCTGTCAACCTAGGAATATAGAACAAGTGGAATGGGTCAGCCTGAATACGTGAATCATTTAGGTTTTGGTATGACTGGTTCATTCTGGATGGTGTATTAGGTTACAGTTTCAGCATCTTAAATTACTTACCCCTAAGATCTTCCTCTGGCACCTGGCGCATTCAGGGGCAAAGAACTGCTCGTAGCACTTCTCACAATACACCGACCCCTTCTCTTCCATAAAGCCAATGTGTGCGAGGGACAGCTTACAATAGGCACATGTAAACTCTTCAGGATGCCAGGATCGACCCATTGCCACAAGGAACGGACCTCTGCGAGAACAAACATAATGCAATTACTACACAAACAGGGAAAACCAAACTAGTTATCTAACGTCAAAAAATAAAATGGCAGCAACATTTGTGTTTTCTCACAGGAGGAAGGCCGAGCAAGAATTTCTCAGCCAGTCTCTTGGCTCAAACCTCCACTTCGAGGGCAGGAAGGAATCTTTTATCCTATCTTTGAAAAGGAAGTTGCTCTCCAATAGGTTTTCCATCCTCAGAAATCCAGGCGCAAGTCAGGTTTGGGTGAAGAGTTGAGGGCAGTCCAGTGAGAGACACAGACCACTCAAGCTGAGGTGCACATGTCATTGAAACTCACATCCACTGATTCTCCAGGGAAACCCAAAGCCAAAACTACCCCGACAGCCTGCAGGCCTTAAAAAAGGGGCACAAATTATTCCTTATTTTAATACTTCAAATCTAATGTATTTGGCAGAAGGCAGTAGAGAAGGGAGGCGGTAGCATAGTGGTATTGTCGCTGGACTAGTAATCCAGAGACCAGGGTAATGAGCCGGGTTCGAATCCCACCACTGCAGGTAATGGAATTTAAACTCAATAAAATATCTGGAATTAAAAGTCTAATGATGACCATGAAACCATTGTTGACTGTCTCAAAAAACCATCAGGCTCACTTTCATAGATTATCATAGAATTTTATCAAGGATATTATTAAACTGGAAAGAGTGCAGAAAAGATTTACTAGGATGTTGCCGGGACTTGATGGTTTGAGTTATAAGGAGAGGCTGGATAGACTGGGACTTTTTTCCTTGGAGCGTAGGAGGCTTAGGGGTGATCTTATAGAGGTCTATAAAATAATGAGGGGCATAGATAAGGTAGATAGTCAACATCTTTTCCCAAAGGTAGGGGAGTCTAAAACTAGAGGGAATAGGTTTAAGGTGAGAGGGGAGAGATTCAGAAGGGCCCAGAGGGGCAATTTCTTCACTCAGAGGGTAGTGAGTGTCTGGAATGGGCTGCCAGAGGTAGTAGTAGAGGCGGGTACAATTGTGTCTTTTAAAAAACATTTAGATAGTTACATGGGTAAGATGGGTATAGAGGGTTATGGGCCAAGTGCGGGTAACTGGGACTAGCTTAATGGTAAAAACTGGGCGGCATGGACTGGTTGGGCCGAAGGGCCTGTTTCCATGCTGTAAACTTCTATGATTCTATAATTTACAGTGCAGAAGGAGGCCATTCGACCCATCGAGTCTGCACCGGCTCTTGGAAAGAGCACCCTACCCAAGGTCAACACCTCCACCCGATCCCCATAACCCAGTAACCCCACCCAACACTAAGGGCAATTTTGGACACTAAGGGCAATTTATCATGGCCAATCCACCTAACCTGCACATCTTTGGACTTTAGGGAAAGAAAGTCTGCCGTCCTTACCCGGTCTGGCCTACATGTGAGTCTTAAATGCCCTGTGAAATGGCTTCACAAGCCACTCAGTTGTACCCAACCGCTATGAAAATGCTACAAAAAAGGAATGAAACCGGACGGATCACCCGGCATCGAGACAGGCAATGGATACACTGGACAATCCCAGCTCTGCCACCCCTGCAAAGTCCTCCTTCCTAACATCTGGGGGCTTGCGCCAAAGTTGCGAGAGCCGTCTCACAGACTCATCAAGCAAGAGCCTGACATAGTCATACTCACAGAATCATACCTAACAGACAATGTCCCAGACACCACTATCACCATTCCTGGGTATGTCCTGTCTCAACGGCAGGACAGACCCAGCAGAGGTGGCGGGGGGCACAGCGGTCTACAGTCATTAGGGGGTGGCCCTGGGAGTCCTCAACACCGACTCTGGACCCCATGACGTCTCAGGGCTTCAGGTTAAACGTGGGCAAGACATCCTCCTGCTGATTACCACATACCGGTCACCATCAGTTCTTGAATCAGTACTCCTCCATGTTGAACACCACTTGGAGGAAGCACTGAGGGTGGCAAGGGTGCAGAATGGGCGACTTCAATGTCCATCACCAAGAGTGGCTCGGTAGCACCACCACAGACCGAGCTGGCCGGGTCCTAAAGGACATAGCTGCTAGACTGGACTGCAGCAGGTGGCGGGGGAACCAACAAGAGGGAAAAACATACTTGACCTCATCCTCACCAATCTACCTGCTGCAGATGCATCTGCCCATCACAGTATCGGTGGAAGAGACCACCGCACAGTCCGCGTGGCGACAAAGGCCCGTCTTCACATTAAGGATACCTTCCATTGTGCACTACCACTGTGCTAAATGGGATAGTAAGAATTCTTACAACACCAGGTTAAAGTCCAAAAGGTTTGTTTCAAATCACCAGCTTTCGGAGCGCTGCTCCTTCCTCAGGTGAATGAAGAGGTACGTTCCAGAAACAAATATATAGACAAACGCCGGCATCTCCACTAAATGGGAGAGATTTCAAACAGATCTAGCAACTCAAGACTGGGCATCCTTGAGGCGCTGTGGGCCATCAGCAGCAGCAGAATTGTACTCAACCACAATCTGTAACCTCATGGCCCAGCATATCCCCCACTCTACCATTACCACCAAGCCAGGGGATCAACCCTGGCTCAATGAAGAGCGCAGGAGGGCATGCCAGGCGCAACACCAGGCATACCGAAAAATGAGGTGTCAACCTGGTGAAGCTACAACACTGGACTACTTGGGTGCCAAACAGCATAAGCAGCAAATAATAGACAGAGCGAAGTGATTCCACAACAAACCCATCAGATGTCAGCTCCAGCCACATCCATGGTGGTGGACTATGAAACAACTCACTGGAGGAGGAGGCTCCACAAATATCCCCATTCTCAATGACGGGGGAGCCAAGCATTATGTGCAAAAGACAAGGCTGAGGCATTCGCAACAATCTTCAGCCAGAAGTGCCGAGTGGATGATCCATCTCCGTCTCCTCCAGAGGTCCCCAGCATCACAGATGACAGCCTTTAGCCAATACGATTCACTCCACGCGATACCATGAAACAGCTGATGGCACTGGATACTGCAAAGCCGATGGGGCCCCGACAATATTCCGCAATAGTACTGAAGACTTGTGCTCCAGAACTGGCCGCACACCTTGCCAAGCTGTTCAACGAACAATACAGTACAGGAACAGGCCCTTCGGCCCTCCAAGCCTGTACCGGTCATGATACCAATCTTTGCCAAAACCCTCAGCACTTCCTTGTGCCGTATCCCTCTATACCCATCCTATCCATGTGTTTGTCAAGATGCCTTTTGAACGGCGTTAATGTATCTGCTTCCACAACCTCCCCTGGCAACGCGTTCCAGGCACTCACCACTCTCTGCATAAAAAAACCTGCCTTGCACGTCTTCTCTAAACTTTGCCCCATAGACCTTAAACCTAGGTCCCCTGGTGACTGACCCCTCCACCCTGGGAAAGAGTGCCTGCCCATCCACTCTATCCATGCCCCTCATAATCTTGTAGACCTCTATCAGGTCACCCCTCAACCTCCGTCTTCCTAATGAAACCAGAGCGCGTCTGTTCAGCCTCTCCACATAGCTAACACCCTCCAGATCAGGCAACATCCTGGTAAACCTCCTCTGCACCCTCTCCAAATCCTCCTTCTGGTAGTGTGGCGACCAGAATTGTGCCCAATATTCCAAGTGCGGCCTTACCAAGGTTCTATACAACTGTAGCATGACTTGCCAGTTCATATACTCGATGCCCCGTCCAATGAAGCATATTCCATATGCTTTCTTGACTACCTTGTCCACTTGTGTTGCCACCTTCAAAGATTTGTGGACCTGCACGCCTAGATCTCTCTGACTTTCTATATTTCTAAGAGTTTTGCCATTTACGGTATATATACCCTCTATGTTAGACCTACCAAAATGCATTACCTATACAGTACAGCTACAACACTGGCATCTACCCGGCAATATGGAAAATTGCCCAGGTGTGTCTTGTACACAAGAAACAGGACAAATCCAACCCAGCCAATTACCGGCCTATCAGTCTACTCGCCATCGTCAGCAAAGTGATGGAAGGAGTCATCAACAGTGCTATCGAGCAGCACTTACTCAGCAATAACCTGCTCACGGACATGGACAGTTTAGGTACCGCCAGGGTCACTCAGCTCCTGACCTCATTCCAGCCTTGGTTCAAACATGGATAAAAGAGCGGAATGCCAGAGGTGAGGTGAGAGTGGCTGCCCTTGACATCAAGGCAGCATTTGACCGAGGATGGCATCAAGGAGCCCTAGCTAAACTGGAGTCAATGGGAATCAGGGGGAAAACTCTCCGCTGGTTGGAGTCATACCCGGCACAAAGGAAGATGGTTATGGTGGTTGGAGGTCAATCATCTCAGCTCCAGGACATCACTGCAGGAGTTCCTCAGGGTAGTGTCCTCGGCCCAATCGTCTAGCTGTTTCATCAATGACCTTCCTCCCATCCTAAGGTCAAAAGTGGGGAGGTTTGCGGATGACTGCACAATGTTCAGCACCATTCGCGACTCCTCAGATAACGAAGCTGTCCATGTCCATCAATCACTTGGCTGCATGGTGTGCCGAAAACAACCTCTCTCTAAATGTCGGAAAAACCAAGGAACTGATCATCGACTTCAGGAAGCGTAGCGTGACACCCCCCCCCCCCCCCCCCACCCCCAGTCTGCATCAATGGCTCCGAAATGGAGATGGTCAATAGCTTTAGGTTCCTGGGGGTCACCATCACCAACAGTCTGTCCTGGTTCACTTATGTTTATACAACCGTCAAGAAAGCCGAACAATGTCTCGACTTCCTATGGAAGCTAAAGAAATTTGGCATGTCTGCATCGTTTCGGTGCAACATCGTGGGCCGAAGGGCCTGTACTGCGCTGTATTGTTCTATGTTCTATGACCTCACAAACTTCTACAGATGTGCCACCACAGAGAGCATCCTATCCGGCTGCATCACAGCCTGGTATGGCAACTGCTTGGTCTAAGATCGCAAGAAACTGCAGAGTGTGGTAAACTCAGCCCAACGCATCACACAAGCTTGCCACCCACACACTGATTCAGTCTACACCTCCCGCTGCGTCAGGAAGGCAGACAGCATTATCAGAGACCCCTCCCACCCAGGCTTTGCCTTCTTCCAGATCCTTCCATCAGGCAGAAGATACAGAAGTGTGAAGACTCGCACATTCAGACATAGGAACAGCTTTTTCCCCACAGCTACTAGACTCCTCAACGACTCTCTCTCGGACTGATCTGTTCCCTGTAAGAATACTATTCACGACACCCTATGCTGCTCTTGCTCATGTATTTGCTTTGTGTGGCCCCTTGTTCCGCACTGCAACCAATCACTGTTTGTCGAGGTACCATTTGTCAATGTAGTCTGTCGATTATTCTTTTTTTGTCGTACGTACTGTGTACATTCCCTCGGCCGCAGAAAAATACTTTCCACTGTACTTCGGTACATGTGACAATAAATCAAATCAAATCAAATCCAAATGCAGCAAGACCTGGACAATATCCAGGCTTGAGCTGACAAGTTGCAAGTTACATTCGCGCCACACATGGGCCAGGCAATGACCATCTCCTTGGAGAGAGGATCTAACCACTGTCCCTTGATATTCAATGGCATTAACATTGCTGAATCCCCCACAAACATCCTGGGGTATACCATTGATCAGAAACTGAACTGGACTAGCCATATCAATACTGTGGCTACCAGGGCAGGTCAAAGGCTAGGAATCCTATAGTGAGTAAATCACCTCCTGACCCCCAAAGCCTGTCCGCCACCCGCAAGGCACAAGGCAGGAGTATAATGGAATACTCTCCACTTGCCTGGATGAGTGCGGGTCCAACAGTCAAGAAACTCAACATATCCAGGACAAAGCAGCCCGCTTGATTGCTCCTCCTTCCACAAACATTCAAACCCTCCACCACTGACGAACAGTGACAGCCGTGTGTATCATCTACAAGGTTCCTGAGGCAGCACCTTCCAAACCCACAACCAGTGCCATCTAGAAGGACAAGAGCAGCAGGTACCTGGGAACCCCCACCACCTGGAGGTTCCCCTCCAAGTCACACACCATCCTGACTTGGAAATACATCACCGTTCCTTCACTGTCATTGGGGCAAGACCCTGGAACTCCCTCCCTAACAGCACAATGGGTGTACCTCAAGGACTGCAATGGCACGGTAGCATAGTGGTTAGCACTGTTGCTCGACAGTGACAGGGTCCCTGGTTCGATTCCCAGCTTGGGTCACTGTCTGTGCGGAGTCTGCACGTTCTCCCCGTGTCTGCGTGGGTTTCCTCCGGGCGCTCTGGTTTCCTCCCACAAGTCCCGAAAGTCGTGCTGGTAAGGTAAACTGGACATTCTGAATTCTCCCTCAGTATACCCGAAGAGGCGCCAGAGTGTGGCGACTAGGGGCTTTTCACAGTAACTTCCTTGCAGTGTTAATGTAAGCCCACTTGTGACAATAAAGATTATTTAAAAAAAAAAATTAGAAGGCAGCTCAGCTTCTGAAGGGTAACTAGGGATGGGGAAGGAATGCTGGACTTTCCAGCGACACCCACATCCCCAAAATGAACTAATAAAGGAGAATTTATTTCAGCCAAAGGGTGGGGAGGAGGGTCTTGAGCTCACTGCCTGAAGAGGTGATAGAGCCAGAAACACTCGTTACATTTACAAAATACTGACAAATGCACCAGAAGTGCCATAACTTGCAGACCAAAACTTGAAAAGAGCGATTAGGTTGGAGCATGCATTCTGAACTGACAGGGACACGGTGGATGACCAGCTATGCCTCCATGACAAATTTTACTCACAGCAATTAAAGTGGGCCATTCAGCCCTTCGAGCCCATTATGTTATTCAATGTTGATCAATGACGAGCAATGAACTCTCAGTTGACCACCGGCGGCACGGTGGCACTGTGGTGAGCACTGCTGCCTCACAGCGCCAGGGACCCAGGTTCAAATCCAGCCTCGGGTCACTGTCTGCGTGGAGTTTGCAAGTTCTCCCCGTGTTTGCATGGGTTTCGCCCCCACAACCCAAAGATGTGCAGGTTAGGTGGATTGGCCACGCTAAATTGCCCCTTAATTGGAAAAAGAGAATTGAGTACTCTAAATTTATTTTAAAAAGAAACTGCATGGGGGCCGGGGGGGGGGGGGGGGGGGGGGGGGGGAGAATCCCAAATTTCCACTCCCTGATTTCATGCACTTCTAGATGACTGACACTCTAAAGATTAACCAAAGTTAGCGCCCAACATTTTGTTTTACAAGTGTAATCATTATATCAAAATTAAATTGAAAACCAGTGCATCTTCATATCACTGCACACCATTTGCAAGAAGGTACGCACTTTGGATGTGGAGAGGGCAGAGCTGGTTTGCTATTACAATTGTGAGGGAAGGACAAGTTGAAGGAAGAGTTAGAGAATGCATCCAGGCTTGTTAAACCGTGATCACGTTCAGGAGGTCACTATCTAACACCAATGCTCAGTTCAGATATTAATTAGTCTGCACTGCTTCTACAAAGCCTCATCTGTTAATCGTTCAGCTGTACGAGTTATCTTAATCGCCTCATCCATTATTCAATGGACACTCCATCGAGTGACAGAGCTACCAGTGTTAGCATTTGATTTCTCATAAGTTAGGTCAGAAAGTAGCATTACACTCACCGACAGTGCAACCGTAAAGATTTCAGGAGTTTTTAAGCTGCAGAAATTTAGTTGCAGGAAGAAATGGGAAGCACTAAAACTCAGATTAATCTTTTGACAAAGCATGCTGTTGCAGCGGAGACTAAAAATAGAATACCGTTTAAAGATGTGTGTGATATTGATTCATAAGCCACACATTACGGGAGATGGGTAGGGGGGTTGAAGGATGGGGGACGAATGGCACGCACCCCTCCCCCTGGAAGCGAAGTCTGCGTGTGTAGCCAACTGCGCCCCCATGTCGGCCTGCCCCGCAGCCATCACCGTGTGTGCCTGTGCTTGGGCTCAATAGGCTGCCTGTGGGCTATCTGCCTCCTCACTCGGGAGTCTTGCCCACGGGAGCTGCCAGCCAATCCGATTAGCTGGCACCTCCAGCAGTCCCAACAGCGTCAAGAGTGCATTAGTGGGCTCCTAGAAAGAAGCCCAATGGATCCTGAAGCAAGGTATGTTTGGGATCTTGGGCAAGGAGGGTTTGGGCAGCTTGTGGTTGGGGGGGGGTGGAGTGTTTCACAGAACAGGTGGATAGGAAGAAAAGGGGTTACTATCTTAGGTGAGCTGCCTCTGATGCGCCCCCTCCCCATACTCCAGAAAATAGCCACCCCCCCCTGCTTTCTTCCCACTCTTTTAAAAGGTTTTTGTTTTGCAAAAAAGCAGCCTGCCCACTCTCGCCCAATTGCCCACACCATTATGGCATGGCCAGTATATTATCGGAGTCAATTGATTTGACAACAACCTTATCTAACCCTTGATTATTTATTTAAATATGACAGGGGGGGTGCAGATTTCGGCACTTGCCCACCCCACGTATTATGGGGGTGAGCAGAGAGGTGATGGGGTTGGTTCTCGTCCTATTTTACACTCGCCTCCTCCCTCCCACATCACCGAAAATACACCATGTCTTTTCATTTTACGCCAATTTTGTAAAAGCCACGATATAGAAAAATAATTGTCTCTGAGAGTAATTGAAATGAAATGAAAATCGCTTATTGTCACAAGTAGGCTTCAAATGAAGTTACTGTGAAAAGCCCATAGTCGCCACATTCCGGCGCCTGTTCGGGGAGGCTGGTACGGGAAAATCCTATCTGTTTAACACTGTCATGTTAAAATGCGGTGGAGGGATTGCTGGGCTAGACTGTATAGATTAGGGGCGATGGACCTACAATAGACTATGGATGTCCCCCCCCGCCTTTCACTCCCCTACTCCCATGCTGTGCTGCCTTATGTGTCAACATCACACACATGTTTAAACAGCATCCCTTCCCTTCCCTTGCTCAAATGGCGGGGGCTTGAAATCCCGCCCTAACCCGACACACCTCCCCGCCTCGCACCGAGCTCCTCCTGACCTCCCGCGCTCCTTTTGGATGCTCGCACGTCCAACAATGCCAGCCCTTATGTACGACAAATGGCCCACCTCCCATTGTGGCAACAAACCAACTCGGTGGATTCATTAGCGCAATACTGTTACTAAAGAGGAAACGCTCTCCATGCCAGGTAGGATCAATTTCCCACCTCTTCCACATCCACTGTAGTCCCATTCAGGGGAAGCTTCCGGAAGCAAGAGCAGGCAACTGCTGTCGACAGATGGGCAGATTAACCAACTGGAGCAGGAATTTAATAAATGTCAGAATAATAGCATGCACACCACTGGAATTCCAACTCATGTGAACGCTTTTGTTTTTAACCAGAGATATAATATATAAATACATCCCTCAGAGTAAATTATTTTTGCGTATAGGATTGCAGGTTGGTTTACTGTGTAACTTGGCTTTTAGGAAACCGGTGAAAATGAAATGACATTTGATACTCCTCTTTGCAGTCTAAAGAATGGTGGCAGTAGGGCATGAACTGTAATTACGCTGAAACAGCCTTATTTGATCTGACTGCTCCACTTTCAGGCAGCGACTGACATGATATATTTATTAGTCCAGAGACGAGGCAGCTTTGTTTAATTGTGTATTAATTACACAAAGCTATAATGACATAGTACTTGTAGACAGACCTTTGTCTTCTGGTAGCAAATACCAAATGGAACTTCAAAGGTATCTATCGCTGGTGGTAACGAGGGGTTGAGGTTGGAGCATTTGTAGAATCTACATCACGCTGTGTGAGATTTAGACGCAAACGTGGCAATGCCTGCGTTAAAGTAGCAAAGGGATGTTTTGTGTAAATCGGTCCTTTAGGTGCAACGGGAAATGGATATCGGAAATGCATCAATCATCGTTGCCAGCAATGGATTTCGATCTTGGCTTCCTGAATTGCTCCAATGAAGCTTGGCGCAGCCACGGAATTCGCATCTCATCTGTCCTCCTGGCACTTTGTATCCTTCCAATTCATAGGCATAAAGGCAGAGAAGGTGTCCATTCGGCTCACCGAGTCCATGCTATCTCTCTGCAGAGCAATCCAATCAGTCCCATTCCACATCACTCTATCCTCATATCCCGAAAGTTCATTTTCCTCAAGTGCCCACCCAATTTCCTTCTGAAATCATTCACCGTCTCCGTTCCTACCTCCCTCCTATGTAGCGGGTTCCCGGCTGCTATTCGCTCGGGGAAAAACACTCTTCCTCACAACCCCACCCTTCCTCACAACCCCATCTCTTGCCCAAATCGGTGCCCTTGTGCAATCAACTAATGGGAAGAGCTTTCCCCTGTCTACCTTATCTGAACCTGTCATAATCTTGTCCACCTCGATCAAATCTCCCCTCAATCTTTTTGCTCCTATGGGAACCCCAGTTTCTCCAACTTAATCTTCCAGCTAAAATCCCTCATCCCTAGAAAAGGGCCCTCACATCCTTCCTAAAGTCCACATGTTTTGGGCCCTGCCCGAAGCTGGAGGGGTTCCGGCAGGGGTTTGCTGACGTGATGTCGGAGGTGTTGAGGGTGAAGGTGGTCCCGAGTCTATGGCGTGTCGGAAGACCCGGGAGTCCAGGGGGTGAGAGAGGCTGACGTGCCGGCCTTTGCCTCCCCGGTAGCCTGGAGACGGATCCTGTTGGGATGGAGGGACTCGTGGCTGCCGAATGTGAATTCCTGCTTGCTCTCTTTTTGCCTGTGGTTGTGTTTAAGGTGTACATACAAATGCCTTAATAAAAACATTTTTTTTTTAAATGGATGTTGCGAGGATGACTGAAGGTAGCTGGCTGGATTGTTCAATACATTACAGTATTAGTAGCCAATCGGCCTGTGTTATAACCGTCCACAGCCGTGAACTGAGTGAGGAGAATAGAGAAGAATTGGGAGAAAACTGATCGCTGCACATGTCAGCATAACTCAGGCAGAACACCACTCAGAGGGCTCAGCCTTGAGAACAGGATGGGAAAGAGAAAAGGGGCAAAGAATGCAATGGAAACAGCAGCAGGAAATAAGACCATAAGACATAGGAGCCGAATTAGGCCACTCGGCCCATCAAGTCTGCTCCCCCATTCAATCATGGCTGATATTTTCTCATCCCCATTTTCCTGCCTTCTCCCCATAACCCCTGACCTCCTTATTAATCAAGAACCTATTTATCTCTGTCTTAAAGACACTCAGTGATTTGGCCTCCACAGCCTTCTGTGGCAAAGAGTTCCACAGATTCACCACCCTCTGGCTGAAGAAATTCCTCCTCGTCTCTGTTTTAAAGGATCGTCCCTTTAGTCTGAGATGGTGACCTCTGGTTCTAGTTTTTCCTACAAGTGGAAACATTCTCTCCACGTCCACTCTATCCAGGCCTCTCAGTATCCTGTAAGTTTCAATAAGATCCCCCCTCATCCTTCTAAACTCCAATCAGTATATACCCAGAGTTCTCAAACGTTCCTCATACGACAAGTTCTTCATTCCAGGGATCATTCTTGTGAATCTCCTCTGGACCCTTTCCAAAGCCAACACATCCTTCCTTAGATATGGGGCCCAAAATTGCTCACAATACTCCAAATGGGGTCTGACTAGAACCTTATACAGCCTCAGAAGTACATCCCTGGTCTTGTATTCTAGCCCTCTTGACATAAATGCTAACATTGCATTTGCCTTCTTAACTGCCGACTGAACCTGCACATTAACCTTCAGAGAATCGTGAACAAGGACTTCCAAGTCCCTTTGTGCTTCTGCTTTCCAAAGCATTTCCCCATTTAGAAAATAGTCTATGCCTAAATTCCTCCTTCCAAAGTGCATAACCTCACACTTTCCCACATTGTATTTCATTTGCCACTTCAATGCCCACTCTCCTAGCTTGTCCAAATCCTTCTGCAGCCCCCTTGCTTCCTCAATACTACCTGTCCCTCTACAGATCTTTGTATCATCTGCAAACCTAGCAACAGAGCCTTCAGTTCCTTCTTCCAGATCATTAATGTATATTGTGACAAGTTGTGGTCTCAGGACCGACCCGAGGCACACCACTAGTCACCGGCCGCCATCCTAAAAAAGACCCCTTTATCCCCACTCTCTGCCTTCTGCCAGTCAGCAGGACTGCAGAACAGGAACAAAGGAGATCATGCCAAAAATCGCCACTTCTAGACTCGGGACCACCTTCACCCTCAACACCTCCGACATCACGTCAGCAAACCCCCACCAGAATCCCTCCAGCTTCGGACAGGCCCCCAAAACAGAGAGGAAGAAGCTTTAACGGAAGTGAAAAAACAATTAAAACAAAAAACATCCTTCACTAAAATGCCATATGTACCAATGTATCCGAATTATGCCAGTGCACTCAAACTCATGCAGAAAATTACATTTATACAACACCTTTAACACAGTCAAACATCCCAATACACTTCACAGAAACATTATCAAACAAAATTTGACATTGAGTCACATAAGGAGATAGCTAGAGAGGTGACCAAACATTCAGTCAGAGGTAAGGAAGGTAGAGAGAGAGGAAGAGAGAGAGAGAGAGAGAGAGAGAGAGAGGGAGGGAGAATGAGAGAGAGAGAGAGGGAGGGAGGGGAGAGAGAGAGAGAGAAAGAGAGAGAGAAGAGAGAAAGAGGGAGAGGGAGAGAGACAGACAGACAGGGAGCTTAGAGCCAAGCCAGCTGAAGCCATCACTGGTCTTGCAGTCCTGCAATTAAAATCGGGAACAGACTCCTGAAACCGAGGAGCGTGGAGGGCTTAACGGTTTGTGGGGCTGGGTAGTTTACAGAGAGAGGGGTGATTATGGGACATGAGCTCAAGCAGGAAAACGGATCAACAAATGTGAGCTACATTTAATCAGAGCTTCCCACTCTGATCATTTCCAAAGAAAGTAAAGCCATCTTCAAGGCAATGTGCTCAGATTAATAGAGGTGTACAGCACAAAAAAGGCCCTTCAGCCCATCTCATCTGAGCCAGTCAAAAACAACCACCTCACTATTCTAATCCCATTTTCCAGCTCTTCGCCCATGGCCTGAGAATTTCTACAGTACAGAGGGAGGACATTCAGCCCATCGGTCTGCACCGATCCTCTGAAAGAGCATCCTACCTAGGGAGCATCCTACCTAGGCCCACACACTCGCCCTATCCCCGTAACCCCACATAAGCTGCACACCCTTGGACTGAGAGGGGAAACCGGAGCACCCGAAGTAAACTCACGCAGACACGGGGAGGAAGTGCAAACTCCGCACAGACAGTCACACACTGCTACCCACTGTAAACATCTCAGTCTATCCAATCTCTCTTCATAGCTAAAACTCTCCAGCCCAGGTAACATCCTGGTAAATCTCCTCTGCACCCTTTCCAGTGCTATCACATCCCTCCTATAATGTGGATATCAGAACTGCGCACAATACTCTTGCTGTGAGCTAATCAATATTTTATACAGTTCCAGCATAACCTCCCTGCTCTTAAACTCTGTGCCTCGGCTAATAAAGGCAGTATTACCACATGCCTTCTTAACCACTGTATCCAACTGCTCTGCTACCTTAAGGGACCGGATTTTATGCGGTCAGAGCTTCTCAGCGTCCTGCCGTTTATCCTGTATTCCCTTGTCTTGTTTGTTCTGCCGAAGTGCATCACCTCACACTTATCCAGACTGAATTCCATTTGCCACTGATCAGTCCCTTTGACCAGCCCGTCTATATCCTCCTGTAATCAAAGGCTATCCTCCTCACTATTTACCACCCCACCAATTTTTGTACCATCTGCGAATTTGCTGATTAACCCTCCTACATTCATGTCTAAATCATTTATATAAACCACAAACAGCAAGGGCCCCAAACTGATCCCCTGCGGGACCCCACTGGACACAGGCTTCCAGTCAGAAAAACACCCCTCGACCATCACCCTCTGCTTCCTGCCACTCAGCCCATTCTGGATCCAATTTGCCAAATTTCTTCGGATCCCATGCTCTCTTACCTTCGCTGTCAGTCTCCCGTGTGGGACCTTATCAAAAGCCTTGCTGAGGTCCACAGAGACTATGTCAAATGCATTTCCCTCACCTACACACCTGGTCACCAAAATTCAATTAAGTTGGTCAGACATGACTTCGCCTTGGCAAACCCATACTGAACTGTTCTGGATTAATCCCTGCCTCTCCAAATGCAGATTAATTCTGTCTCTCAGAATTGCTTCCAATAGTTTCCCCACCATGGAGGTTAGACTGACCGGCCAGTAGTTTCTTGGTTTATCCCTCCCTTGTTGAATAATGGTACCACATCGACTATCCTCCAGTCCTCTGGCACCTTTCCTGTGGCCAGAGAGGAAGTGAAAATTAATGCCAGCGCCTCTGCTATTTCCTCCCTTGCCTCAATCAACAGCCTGGGATATATTGCATCTGGTGCAGGATATTTGTCTACTTTTAAGCCTGCCAGACCACTCGGAATCTTCTCTCTGTCTATGTTAATCTCTTTAATATTGTCACAGTCCTTCTCCCCGATTTCTATGCCCACACCATCTGTCTCACGAGTGAACACTGTCATTTAGAACCCTACCAATGTCCTCCAGCTCCACGCACAAATTACCACTGTGGTCCTTAAGGGGCCCTTTTCTTTCCCTAGTTAACCTTTTACCCTTTATGTACCTGTAAAACAACTTAGGACTTTCCTTTATTTCACCTGTCTTTTATGTCCCCTTTTTGTTCTTCTAATTTCCTTTTTAAGTTTCCTCTTGCACATTCTATACACTTCCAGGGCTTCTGCTGTTTTGACCCCTTGATATCTGCCATAAGCCTCCCTTTTTCTCCTTCTCCAGTGATGTATATCCCTCAATATCCAGGGGTCACTGGATTTGTTGGTCCCGCCCTTTTTCTTGATTGGAACATGCTGGTCCTGAACTCTTCCTATTTCCTACTTGAATGTGTCCCACTGTTTTGTCACAGATTTGCAAAAAGTGTCTGCTCCCAATGCACTCAGGCCAAATCAGATCAGACCTTGCTCCAGTTTAGACCATTACGCTCAGGCCCATCCTTGTCGTTTTCCAGAACAATCTTGAATCTAACCGAGTTATGATCACTGTCTGCAAAATGCTCCCCAACTGATACTTCAACCACTTGCCTGGCTTCGGTCCTGAAAATTAAGTCGAGGATCACCCCCTCTCTTGTAGGACCTTCTACGTACTGGCTTAAAATGATCTCCTCGATGCAATTTAAGAATTCGCTCCCTTTAAACCTTTTACACTCTGGCTATCTCAATTAGTATTGGGAAGTTGAAATCCCCCACTATCACTACCCTATTACTGTTACATTTCTCTGAAATTTGCCTACATATCTGCTCTTCTATTTCTCTTGGACTGTTAGGGGGCCTGTGGAATACTCCCAGCAATGTGACTGCTCCTTTTTGGTTTTTAAGTTCGACCTATATGGCTTCACTTGAAGAGCTTTCTAAGGTGTTGTCCCTCCTTACTGCTGTAATTGATTCCTTGATCAAAATTGCGATATCCCCTCCTCTTTTACCTCCTTCCCCATTTCGCCGGAGCATCCTGTATCCTGGAATATTGAGCTTCCAACCCTGCCCCTCTCTCAACCATGTCTCAGTGACAGCATTGACATCATTTCCCATGTTTTAACTTGTGCCCACGACTCATGTCCCTTGTTCGTCAGACTCCTTGCATTAAAATACTATCCAATCTTGAGAAGCTCTCTTGTGACTTAACTGGTCGAGACATTCTGTGCCTTCCTGACTCGCTTGATGTCTCCTCTAATTTTGGCTGTGCATCTACCCCTGCTGAACCTGCTCTCAGGATCCCAGCCCCCCGCCAAGTTTGTTTGAACCCTCCCCAACAGCATTAGTAAACCTCCCTGCAAGGAAACAGGTCCCATTTCAGTTCAGGCGCAAACCATCCGCCTTGTACAGGTCCCACCGTCCCAAAAAATGGTCCCAATGTCCCAGAACTCTAAAGCCCTCCTTCCTGCATCATTTCTCCAGCCACCCATTCATCGGGACGGACCTCCTATTCCAATATTCTCCAGCACGTGGCACCGGAAAGTAATCCAGGGATTACTTGGCAAACTCAGTTTGCAAATAAGCACAGAGTTTGATGATGCAATCCCTGCCAGAACTCACTTTTCTACAGAAACCAATGTCGCCCATTTCCAAATCTTCTGTCCGATGTTCTTCCCAAAGACCATCCATTCATGATGAACTGATTAGTATATTGGTTAGGAAGGAGTCAACAATTGAGTGTGTTAGGGGAGAAGTTCACTTAGTCTAAAACCGTGAAATGTTACCCATTTATTCGTTAGCTGACAAATGCAGAGGCCATAAAAATAAAATAGTCACTAGCAAATCTTGCATGAAAGTCACCCAGGGAGAGGTGAGAATGTGGGATTCACTACCACATGGACTAGTTGAGGTAAACAGCAGGGAAGCATTCAAGGAAAGCTGGTTGAACACCAGGGAGAAAGGAAGAGAAGGATTTGTCGGTAGCATAAACGATGCAACAGGCCATTGGGTCAAATGGCCTCTTTCCCTGATGTGGACTCAACGTAACTACTATTTTGTTTTATTTTTATATATAATTCTCAATTTTATAAAGAGTCAGTTTCTTGGCTTGCCTCGTACCTGATGATGGAGTTGCAGTGAGCACACATCGGGGTTCTGTTGCCAGCCGGGATATGCTCAGCCATCTGAACCAGCGTATTGTCCTCTTCCTGCTCCGGTTTGCTCATTGTGGTGAAGGACACCTTTGGGTTAGACACCCACCCTGGCTGACTGGCTGGAGAGACGTGTGCAGTTGGCAGTGCGGACTTGGGGAAACTGTTTGCTGCAGATTAATGCGAACAAAAAATTATTCCTTTCAGGGGAAAAAAAAACAGCTTCATGCAAATCAGAGTTATTAAATAAGATGCAAATTAGAAGGCCTGCGGTTCAGTTAATTTACCTGCAATGCCAAGATCCAAATGCTGCGTGAAGTTTGAATGAAATATTATGCTGAGCCTAATTTATTCAAAATGATATTCTGATCTCCACAAGGACTGGGTTTGTGTGTGTATGTGGGGGCTGGTTTAGCTCATTTGTGTAGACAGCTGGTTCGTGATGCAGATGCGGGGTGCTACTTTGGCGGTCCAGGTCCGTGGGCTGAGTCCGCCATGGAGCACGGCCCGGCTGCTGCAGGCGGCCGCCATGCGCATGCGCGGCCTCGGAACCGGAAGTGCTGAGGGCCGTATCGGCAGCTAGAGCTGCGAGCTCTAGGATGTCCTTTGATCTGAGATTGGGCTGAAAGGGTCTATTATCTTTTGAATTCTGAAGAATAAGAGGCGATTTATCGTAAATGAATAAAAATAGTTTTCAGAACATAAACAAAACAAAAGCTGGAAATGCTCAGCAGGTCAGGCAGCATCTGCGGAGAGAGGAATAGAGTTAACGTTCCAGGTCGTTTGTCATCTCTAAAGCCTTTGCATCCTTGCAAAAAATGCGGTGCCCAAAACTGGACACAATACTCCAGTTGAGCCCAAACCAGGTTCGTCAGAGAGGGGAAAGTGGAAAAAGAACACGTTGTTTGATGACCAAACACCAAACGGAAAGCTTGGGCCGTTAGAAAAGAGGACCTTTCAGTCAACGTGGTTCTTGTTCCTCAAGGGGGAGGTTTGGGGTTGGGGGAGGCGATTGGAAGAGTCAGAATTGGCTGGGAGTTGTATCCGAAACCACGCCTCCCCGCAAAGAAGGTGCAGCAGAAAGATCATTGGTGTTCAGCACAGTTCATCTGTGACTACCCACTACCACATATAAAAACATACAGAAAATAGACACAGGAGGAGGCCCGTCAGCCCTTCGAGCCTGCTCCGCCATTCATTGTGATCATGGCTGTTCATCCAATTCAGTAACCTGGTCCTTCCTTCCCCCCATATCCTTTGCTCCCCTTCACCCAAAGACTATTACAAACTCCTTGAACACATACAATGCTTTGGTCTCAGCTGCTTTGGGTGGTAGCGAATTCTACAGTCTGACCACTCTCTAGGTGAAGAAATTTCTCCTCATCTCAGTCCTAAATGGTCTACCCCGTATCCTTAGACTGCCCCACCTATCCGAGACAAGAAGGCAGGGCAAGGACAGAGCTCAGAGCTGAGGAAGACAGAGGGGGCAATAGACAGATCATCGAAAAAAAATAGCAGCCACTTGAACTCCTGCCAGGCAGATTTTTAGATAAACGACTTCAGAAGTAAAAAAAAAATACCCTCAAGATAGTCAAAACCTCCTGCAATCCCTTTCCACACCTGTCAAATCTGACAGCTCCATATAAAAATCTATACTGCATTGGGGTTTGATACGACTGACACTGGGACAACAGCAGTTTCTTTGTGTACCAAGTTAGTCAGACCACCGCCTAACCAAATACTTCGTCACCACCAGCTAATTTCCTCCCACTTGCCAATTTTAGACTTTCCAGCGATGAAACATTTTGATTTAGGTTTAGATTCACATCAAAAAGAAAAAAAAGTAAAAATATATTTTAGCCGTACTCCGATCAAAGGAACTTTGGAAAGGAACTTAAAAAGTGCCCTTGTCCTCTGGCGATTCTGACTCTGGAGTTTCGACCTAGTTTTCAGTTGAGTAAGCAGGTAAAGCGATACTGCCGATTCCAGAGAGCTTGGCATCTCTGGCACCCCCATGTCCAAACAAAATGCAATTGTCAGGATGGTTAAGGAACCTGCAAATCATCATTTTCTTTTTAAATATGCCAGGTCCGCAGTCCATCCCCACCAGAGCTGTTTTGTAGGAAGTATGGCAGCCAATTTGTGCACAGTGATGTCATGAAAAGAGCATCGAAATAAGGTCAGTTAATTTTCATTCAATCTATTTTGGATTTCTTTAAATTTACGGGATGTGGGCGTCGCTGGTTAGGCCAACGTTTATTGCCCATCCCTAGTTGCCCTTCAGAAGGTGGAGGTGAGTTGCCTCCTTGAACCGCTGCAGTCCTCGAGGTGTAGGTACACCCACAGTGCTGTTAGGGAAGGAGTTCCAGGATTTTGCCCCAGCGATCAAGTGAGGGTGGTGAGTGACTTGGAGGGGAACCTCCAGGTGGTGGGGTTCCCAGGTTTCTGCTGCTCTTGGCCTTTTAGGTGGTAGCGGTTGTGGGTTGGAAGGTGCTACCTCAGGAAACTTGGTGAATTGCTGGTGTGCATCTTGTAGATGGTACACACGGCTGCCACTGTTCGTTGGTGGTGGTGAGTTTGAATGTTTATGGAAGGAGGAGCAATCAAGCGGGGTTGCTTTGTCCTGGATGGTGTTGAGCTTCTTGAGTGTTGTTGGAGCTGCTCTCATCCAGGCAAGTGGGGAATATTCCATTGCACACCTGACTTGTGCTTTGCAGATGGTGGGCAGGCTTTGGGGGGGGGGGGGGGGGGGGGGGGGGGTCATGAGGTGAATTAGGCTTCATATAATATTTCATTCAAACCTGACGCAGCATTTTGCCTCAGGATTCCTAGCCTTTGACCTGCCCTGGTAGCCACAGTATTACTATGGCTAGTCCAGTCCAGTTTCTGATCAATGTTAACCCCCAGGATATTTTTTTTTTTTTTAAATATGTTTTATTGAAATTTTTTTTCCCAAACAACAATTTTTCCCCTCTTACAAAGCAAACGCAACAATAACAATACAGAAATGTTTAATACACAAGTAACAAAACCCCTTTATCTTTGACCTAAACTAAACTAAACCCCTCCCCCTCCCCCCCTCCCCCTGGGTTGCTGCTGCTGGTCATCTGTCTTCCCTCTAACGTTCCCCTAGGTAATCGAGAAATGGCTGCCACCGCCTGGTGAACCCTTGAGCCTATCCTCTCAGGGCAAACTTTATCTGCTCCAGTTTAATGAACCCCGCCATATCATTTACCCAGGCCTCCAGTCCGGGGGGTTTCGCCTCCTTCCACATGAGTAGGATCCTGCGCCGGGCTACTAGGGACGCAAAGGCCACAACGTCAGCCTCTTTCGCCTCCTGCACTCCCGGCTCTTCCGCAACTCCAAATAGAGCTAACCCCCAGCCTTGTTTGACCCGGGCCTTCACCACCCGCGAAATCACTCCCGTCACTCCCTTCCAATACCCTTCCAGTGCCGGACACGCCCAAAACATATGTGCGTGGTTTGCCGGGCTCCCGCCACACCTCCCACATTTGTCCTCCACTCCAAAGAACCTGCTCAATCTTGCTCCCGTTATGTGTGCTCTATGTAGCACCTTAAATTGAATCAGGCTAAGCCTGGCGCATGAGGAAGAGGAATTTACCCTGCTTAGGGCATCAGCCCACATACCCTCCTCTATCTCCTCCCCTAGTTCTTCTTCCCACTTTCCTTTTAGTTCGCCCACCGACTCCTCCCCCTCTTCCCTCATCTCTCGGTAAATCTCTGACACCTTGCCCTCTCCGACCCACACCCCTGAAAGCACCCTGTCCTGTATCCCCTGTGTCGGGAGCAACGGAAATTCCCTCACCTGTTGTCTAGTAAACGCCCTCACCTGCATATATCTCAAGAAATTTCCCCGGGGCAACTTATACTTTTCCTCCAATGCTCCCAAGCTCGCAAAAGTCCCATCTATAAATAAATCTCCCACCCTCCTAATTCCCAACTGGTACCAGCTCTGAAATCCTCCATCCATTCTTCCTGGGGCGAACCTATGGTTGTTCCTGATTGGGGACCCCACCAGGGCTCCCCGCACCCCTCTCTGTCGCCTCCACTGTCCCTAGATATTCAATGTTGCCGCCACCACCGGGTTCGTGGTAAACCCTTTAGGTGAGATCGGTAGCGGCGCCGTCACCAGCGCCTCTAAACTCGTCCCTTCACAGGACTTTCTCTCCAGTCTTTTCCACGCCGCTCCCTCGCCCTCCATCATCCATTTACGTATCATTGCCACATTGGCGGCCCAATAGTAATCGCCCAAGTTCGGTAGTGCCAATCCTCCTCTGTCCCTACTACGCTGAAGGAACCCCCTCCTTACTCTCGGAACTTTCCCTGCCCACACGAAGCTCGTGATGCTCCTGTCTATTTTATTAAAAAAGGGCTTGGTGATTAGTATAGGGAGACATTGAAATACAAATAAGAACCTCGGGAGGATCATCATCTTAATTGCTTGCACCCTGCCCGCCAGCGATAGAGGCTGCATGTCCCACCTCTTGAAGTCCTCCTCCATTTGTTCTACCAACCGTGTCAGATTAAGTCTGTGCAAGGTTCCCCAGCTCCTAGCGATCTGAATCCCCAGGTATCGGAAGTTTCTTTCCACTTTCCTTAGAGGCAAGCCTTCTATCTCTCTACTCTGGTCCCCTGGATGTATCACAAATAATTCACTCTTCCCCATGTTTAGCCTATACCCCGAGAAATCCCCGCAGCCCCTCAAAATTCGCATAACCTCTATCATCCCCCCCGCTGGGTCCGACACGTATAACAATAGGTCATCCGCGTATAACGAGACTCGGTGTTCTTCTCCCCCTCTAATCACCCCTCTCCATTTCCTGGAGTCTCTCAACGCCATGGCCAGAGGTTCAATTGCCAACGCGAACAACAATGGAGACAGCGGGCATCCCTGTCTTGTTCCCCTATATAGTCGGAAATACTCCGATCTATGTCGACCTGTAACTACGCTTGCCGTTGGAGACCTATAAAGAAGTCTAACCCAGCTAATAAACCCGTTCCCAAACCCAAACCTCCTTAACACTTCCCATAAATACTCCCACTCCACCCTATCAAATGTCTTCTCTGCGTCCATTGCCGCCACTATCTCTGCCTCCCCCTCCACTGGGGGCATCATTATCACCCCTAATAGTCGTTGCACGTTAACATTCAGTTGTCTCCCTTTTACGAACCCTGTCTGGTCTTCGTGCACCACCCCCGGGACACAGTCCTCTATCCTCGATGCCAGTACCTTTGCCAACAATTTGGCGTCCACGTTCAATAATGAAATGGGTCTCTCGGACCCGCACTGCAACGGATCTTTATCCCTCTTCAAAATTAACGATATCGTCGCCTCCGACATCGTCGGGGATAGAGTCCCCCCTTTCCTGGCCTCATTGAACGTCCTCACCATCAACGGGGCCAACAAGTCCACATATTTTCTGTAATACTCCACCGGGAACCCGTCTGGTCCTGGGGCCTTCCCTGCTTGCATGCTTCCCAGTCCCTTAATAACCTCGTCCACCCCAATCGGTGCCCCCAGGCCTACCACCCCCCGCTCCTCCACTTTCGGGAACCTCAATTGGTCCAGGAACTGCCGCATCCCCTCCTCTCCCTCTGGGGGTTGAGACCTATACAGTTCCTCATAGAAGGTCTTGAACACCTCATTTATCTTTCCTGCCCTTCGCACCGTGTCTCCCCTTTCGTCTCTATTTCCTCCTATCTCCCTCGCTGCTGCCCTCTTTCGCAATTGATGAGCCAACAGGCGACTAGCCTTTTCCCCATATTCATACCTCCTCCCCTGTGCCTTCCTCCACAGTACCTCCGCCTTTCTGGTGGTCAGAAGGTCAAATTCCGTCTGGAGTCGTCTCCTCTCCCTGTACAATTCCTCCTCCGGGGTCTCTGCAAATTCCCTATCCATCCTTAAAATCTCCCCCAGTAATCTTTCCCTTTCCTTGGCCTCTGTTTTCCTTTTGTGGGCCCCAATGGAGATCAGCTCTCCTCTGACCACCGCTTTTAGTGCTTCCCATACCACTCCCACAGGGACCTCGCCGTCGTCATTGACCTCCAGGTATCTCTCAATACACCCCCGCACTCTTGCACACACTCCCTCATCCGCCATCAGTCCCACATCTAATCGCCAGAGTGTTCTCTGCTCCCTTTCCTCTCCTAATTCCAGGTCCACCCAATGTGGGGCATGATCCGAAATCGCTATGGCTGAGTACTCAGCTTCTTCCACCCTAGAGATCAACGACCTTCCCAAAACAAAAAAATCTATCCGGGAGTACACTTTATGGACATGGGAGAAGAAGGAAAACTCCCTAGCCCTAAGTCTAAGAAATCGCCATGGATCCACTCCTCCCATTTGGTCCATAAACCCCTTAAGTACCTTGGCCGCTGCCGGCCTTCTTCCGGTCCTTGAGCTGGATCTATCTAGCCCCGGGTCCAGCACCGTATTAAAGTCCCCTCCTAAAATCAAGTTTCCTACCTCCAGGTCCGATATACGCCCCAGCATCCGTCTCATAAATCCCGCATCGTCCCAGTTTGGGGCATACACATTAACCAACACGACCTCCATTCCCTCCAGCCTGCCACTCACCATTACATATCTACCTCCGCTATCTGCTACGATGTTCTTTGCTTCAAATGCTACCCGTTTCCCCACCAAAATGGCCACCCCTCTATTCTTTGCGTCCAGTCCTGAGTGGAACACCTGTCCCACCCATCCTTTCCTTAGCCTAACTTGGTCCGCCACCTTTAGGTGCGTCTCTTGGAGCATAACCACGTCTGCCCTTAGTCCTTTCAAATGCGCGAGCACTCGGGCCCTTTTTATCGGTCCGTTCAGGCCTCTCACGTTCCACGTGATCAGCCTCACTAGGGGGCTACCTGCCCCCCTCCCGTGTCGACTAGCCATTACCTTCTCTAGGCCAGTCCCATATCCCGCCTCCGCGCTCCCGCTCGCTCCCCCAGCGTCGCACACCATCCCCGCCCACCCACTCTTTAGCCATTTCCTTTTGGATTTCCGCAGCAGCAACCCAGTTGTCCCCCCCCCCCTCCCCCTCCCTCCCCCCCCTCCCCGCTAGATCTCTTTCTAGCATGATTGCTCCCCCCATATTACTTCCGTAAGTCAGCTGACTTCAACTGACCCCGGCTACTCCTGCTCACTCCTCGACCCCCCCGTGTGGGGAACTCCCATCCGCCTTGCGCCTGTCTTCCCGCCTTATTCTTTCTGGCGCGGGAACATCCCTTTACCTGACCCGCCTCTTATGGCGCAGCTCCCTTTCCCCTCCCCCTCCCCTTCCCCCTTCTCCAACTATGTCCCGTCTTTCCCCCCTCACCGGCGCCCACATTTCCCCAATGTCTCCCCCCTTCCCAATTTACTTCTCAATTAACTTCAACCATAACATTAACAATAACATTTCCTGCAGCATCAGTCCCTCAGTTCCGATCCAATTTCTCTTCTTTGATGAAGGTCCATGCTTCCTCCGCCGTCTCAAAATAATGGTGTCTCTCCTGATACGTGACCCATAGTCTTGCCGGCTGCAGCATCCCGAACTTCACCTTCCTTTTATGCAACACCTCTTTGGCTCGGTTGAAGCTCGCCCTCCTTCTCGCCACCTCCGCACTCCAATCCTGGTATACCCGTACCACTGCATTCTCCCATCTGCTACTCCGCACCTTTTTAGCCCATCTCTGGACCTCTTCTCTATCCTTAAGGCGGTAAAATCGCACGATTATTGCCCTGGGTGGTTCTCCCGCTTTTGGTCTTCTCGCCGGAATCCGATTTGCCCACTCCACCTCCAAGGGGCCCGTAGGGGCCTCAGCACCCATCAGTGAGCTCAGCATCGTACTTGCGTACGCTCCACAGTCCACTCCTTCCACACCCTCAGGGAGACCCAGTATTCGAAGGTTCTTCCTTCGCGCTCCATTTTCTAGGGCTTCGATCCTTTCAGTACACTTTTTATGAAGTGCCTCGTGCGTCTGTGTCTTAACCGCCAGGCCCAGGATCTCGTCCTCAATATCTGTCACCTTCTGCTCCACCACGCGGAGCTCTGTCTCCTGGGTCTTTAATGTCTCCTTGAGCCCCTCAATTGCCCGTAGCAACGGGGTCAGCACCTCCCTCTTCAGCAGCTCCACGCACCGTCTCACAATTTCATCCTGCTCAGGCCCCCATGTCGCCTGCGCTTTCTCCGCCGCCATCTTGTACTTCTCTCTTTCTGACCCTTTGGTCGACGATTCCTCGCGCTGCAGCCGCCGCCGGTTTTTTCCTCCTTCGTTTGGGGGGGGACTCCCTTCTCACACACCCCACACCGGGTTGCGTCGTCGAAAAATTCCCCGTTGGGGCTCTTAAAAGAGCCCGAAGGTCCGTCGGAGCTGGAGCCGCCGAAGCGTGCGGCTAGCTAGGTATCACCGCAACCGGAAGTCCCTTCAGTGGCCTTGATGAGGTCTTTTCACAGTTGTTCCCTCTGCTGCTAGAATTCACCTTTGATACAGGCCCTCAGGTCAGCTTGCAGCTTTAAGCTTGCCCTTCCCCCGCCTGCATGCTGGAAGAGGCCCTGTTTATCCTGCAGTTGCAGCCAAATCTTTTAATGTTTCTGCCGTGTCTCGCAACCCAGAGACATACCCTTCCTGGGGGACACTGTCGGGGGAATATTGCAGCCTTCTTCCCACACCGGGAAATGTCAAACAAATGCCGTGGGGGCCCTGTAAAAGAGCCCAAAAGTCCGTTCCAAGCAGGAGCTGCCGAATATGCGACCTAGCTCTGCATAGCCGCACCCGGAAGTCCCCAACCCCCAGGATATTGATTCACAGAATTATAGAATTTACAGTGCAGAAGGAGGCCATTCGACCCATCGAGTCTGCCCTTCGAAAGAGCACCCTACCCAAGCCCCCACCTCCACCCTATCCCCGTAACCCACAAACCCCACCCAATCTTTTAGACATTAAAGGGGGTGGTGAGTTTGAATGTTTATGGAAGGAGGAGCAATCAAGCGGGGTTGCTTTGTCCTGGATGGTGTTGAGCTTCTTGAGTGTTGTTGGAGCTGCACTCATCCAGGCAAGTGGAGAGTATTATCAAGGCCAATCCCCCGAAACCTGCACTGCTTCGGACTGTGGGAGGAAACCGGAGCACCCGGAAGAAACCCACGCAGACACGGGGAGAACGTGCAGACTCCACACAGGCAGCCACCTAAGGTCGGAATTGAACCTGGGACCCTGGAGTTGTGAGGCAACAGTGCTAACCATTGTGCCACCGTGCCGCCCTTGTGGGGTATTCAGCGATGGTAATGCCATTGAATATCAAGAGGCGATGTTTAGATCCTCTCTTGCAAGAGATGATCATTGCCGGGCACTTGTGTGGCGCGAATCTAACTCGCCACTGGTTAACCCGAGCCTGGATATTGCCCAAGCTTTGCTGCATTTGGACACGGACTGCTTCACTATCTGAGGAGTTGCGAATGGTGCTGAACATTGTGTAGTTACCTGCAAACATCCCCACTTCTGACATAATGATGGAAGGGAGATCTAGCGGTGGCTTGGTGGTGCAGTGGTTAGCACTGCTGCCTACGGCGCTGAGGATCCAGGTTCGATCCCGGCCCCGGGTCACTGTCCATGTGGAGTTTATACATTCTCCCCGTGTCTGCCTGGATTTCACCCAATCTAAAAGTGTGCAGGGTAGGTGGATTGGCCACGCTAAATTGCCCCTTAATTGAAAAAAAAATTGGGTACTCTAAATTCTTTAAAAACAAATTATGGAAAGGAGGTCATTGATTTTTTTAAAATTTAGAGTGCCCAATTCATTTTTTTCCAATTAAGGGGCAATTTAGCACGGCCAATCCATCTTTGGGTTGTGGGAGCAAAGCCCATGCAAATACGAGGAGAATGTGTAAATTCCAGAAGGCCAGTGACCCAGAGCCGAGATCAAACCTGGGACCTCGGCGCCGTGAGGCAGCAGTGCCAACCACTGTGCCACCCTCAAGGGAGGTCATAGATGAAGCAGCTAAAGATGGTTGAGTCTATGACACTGCCGTGAGGAACTCCAGCAGCGGTGTCCTGGAGCTGAGGTTATTGACCTCCAACCACCACAACCATTTTGCTTTGTGCCGGGTATGACTCCAACCAGCGGAGAGTTTTCCCCCTGATTCCCATTGACTCCGGCTTAGCTAGGGCTCCTTGATGCCACACTCGGCCAAATGTTGCCTTGATGACAAGGGCAGTCACTCTCACCTCACCTCTGACATTCAGCTGTTTTGTGTTGGTTGAGGGATTAACATTGGTTAGGACGGGGGGGGGGGGGGGGGGGGAGGAATAGCCCTCTTCTCTTCAAAATAGTCCCATTGGAACTGCAGTTGGGGGTGGGTCCTCGGTTTAACACCTCATCATCTGAAAGACAGCAACTCTGACAGTGCAGCACTCCCTCGCACTCAGGAGTCGTAGGTAACCTGCCCATGTCTCT
The DNA here is from genome assembly GCF_047496885.1 of Scyliorhinus torazame. NCBI lineage: Eukaryota > Metazoa > Chordata > Chondrichthyes > Carcharhiniformes > Scyliorhinidae > Scyliorhinus > Scyliorhinus torazame. The sequence continues at coordinate 13,381,455 of NC_092709.1, forward strand.
GGGATGGGTCTGAATCCACATCTTTCTGACTCTGAGGCAAGTGTTGCGCCTGATTGCGCGAAGCTGACTCAGGACACCAGGACACGGGGGGGGGGGGGGGGGGGGGGGGGGGTGACACCTAAAGGACTTGGACCGAAGCTGCTCAAAGTCTGTGTGGGTTGTTACCTTTGTCAAACCTTTATTCAGGATATTTTTTAAAAAATTTTAAACTTAGCATTGCAATTTATTACTTTTCCCGTGAAGCTCTGAGGGTCTCAAATCATTACCTGTACTGATCTTATCAACTAACCTTCTTCACTGAACCCCAATGATCTACTACTGATTTTTAAAAACAGCAGAGATAAACCTTCATCTTTCAGAGAGGCCGGGACGCTCTGGTGTAATAGAAAATGTGAGCAAGTGGTGCAGTGAACCCTGGGTCATTAATCCCTCACTCTGTAAAGAATTCTTGGCGGGTTGAAGGGCTGGAAGAGTTTATGGAGAGAGAGCTCAGTTGGCTGGAAGGCCGGTCCGTGGCGCGAAGCAACGCCAACAACGCGGGTTCAATTCCCCTTACGGCTGAGGTTATTCATGAAGGCCTCGTCTTCTCATCCTTGCCGCTCGCCTGTGGTGACCCCCAGGTTAAATCACCACCAGTCAGCTCTCCCCCTCAAAGGGGAAAGCAGCCTATGGTGACCTGGGACTTTGGTGACTTTTACATTAACACTTCCGCACTCCCAACGTGGATACGCATTGGTCTTTCGTTCATTACCCCTGGATTGAAATCCTGGAACGGCCAATCTAACAGTACTGTGGGAGCTCACTATACTGACCACAATCCTTCACCCTGGCAGCTTGTCATTACTGTCTCAAAGAGAACGAGTGATGGACAACAAATACTAGCCATGCCGGCGATGTCAGCGTCTCGTGAATGAATACATTCACATTTATTTTGGAAAGGGCTCTGTTCTGTGCCTCCACAAACAGGGCTGAAATTGAAACCGTCTGTCAAGAAAAATCATAGCAGCAAAGCCACATCCAACTAATCTATTCAACAGCTGGGATCCTATTGCATGACCTGCGAGAGTAGATTGCCCAACCTCGGTCAGTCCACAAGACAGTTACACAGGTTTGAGCTGGAGTCCCTGAAACTAATTGGAAACTTTAGCACCAAGACAAAGTGACTAATATTTTACGATTGTAATGCCAATTTAAGAAACAGATATTTATCGTTTTGTTACTGTGTGGCCCCGCCTCCCCCCACTCTCCCAACGACAAGGGCAAAATTGAAGGGGAAATGAGACAGTATGGAGTTTGAGCGCATCTTTGATACTAGGCAAGGTAGTCACTCTCAGCAGGGGCAAGACAGAGAGAGAGGGAGCGACAGACGGACACATTCACAGGCAGAGAGAGAGGCAGAGAGAGAGAGACAGGGCAAATTAAAGAGACCCGCGTTGGTCACGTTTCGCCGGCTGTTTCCCGGCGCTGGCATTGCCGAGAGCGACCCCGCTATTCGACGGGATTCTGCGTCATTTCTGGGTCTCGGAGAGGAACGCTCCGCTGAGGTTCCCGCTTCCTCTACTAATGAGCTCCGCTCGCCAGTGCAGGAAGAGATTAGGGTGCCATTTAAAAATGACGGCGTATCTCTCGACCCTCCATCACAGCCTCCGGACACCACCAAAACCGCAACTTCACCTATAAGGGGGTAATCGAGCCCCACCGCACCTTGCCTCATAAGGGCAGGCACCCCTGGGCCCGATCCCTGACATGGGCACAATGTCACCTTGGCACCCTGGCAATGCAACGGTGGCATGCAGGTGATACAAACAGGGTGCCAAGGTGGCAATGCCAGGGTGCCAGGCTGGCAATGCCACAGTACCTGGACAGCATCAGGGGTGCCAGAGTACCAGCTTTGCCAGAGCTTGACCACCCAGGGGCCCTCGGATCACCTGGGATACTCCCACTCTCCCCATCTCCCCATCCACCCACCAAGTGCCGGTACACCTGGTACCTGGCACTGCCAGCTGGCTTGGGTACTGCCAAGGTGCACTTTTCACTCGACAGGGATTAGGCCCGGGGGTACCCTGCGCAGATGGGGGGTGGGCTGAGGACCCCCTTATAGATGGGTTCAAGGGTTGCGTCAGGGGAGTTGAGAGAGCAGTTCAGGCACAGAGAGAGGTGCAGAGGGAGACAAAGAGGCAGAGAGAGAAACAGTGACAGAGGGAGAGAGAGATGGAGACAGAGCGAGATAGACAGCAGAAAGAGGGAGACACAGAAAGAGAGAGAGGCAGAGAGAAAGGCAGAGACAGAGAGAGAGGTAGAGAGAGGCAGACGGTGAAAGTGAGACAAGGAGAGAGAGACAAGGAGAGAGACAGAGAGGGAGAGATAAAGGCACAGAGACGGGGAGACGGGGTTGGCAATCAGTAGCTAGTGGTGTCCCTCAGGGATCAGTGTTGGGCCCACAACTGTTCACAATTTACATAGATGATTTGGAGTTGGGGACCAAGGGCAATGTGTCCAAGTTTGCAGACGACACTAAGATAAGTGGTAAAGCAAAAAGTGCAGAGGATACTGGAAGTCTGCAGAGGGATTTGAATAGGCTAAGTGAATGGGTTAGGGTCTGGCAGATGGAATACAATGTTCACAAATGTGAGATTATCCATTTTGGTAGGAATAACAGCAAAAGGGATTATTATTTAAATGATAAAATATTAAAACATGCTGCTGTGCAGAGAGACCTGGGTGTGCTAGTGCATGAGTCGCAAAAACTTGGTTTACAGGTGCAACAGGTGATTAAGAAGGCAAATGGAATTTTGTCCTTCATTGTTAGAGGGATGGCGTTTAAGACTAGGGAGGTTATGCTGCAATTGTATAGGGTGTTAGTGAGGCCACACCTGGAGTATTGTGTTCAGTTTTGGTCTCCTTACTTGAGAAAGGACGTACTGGCACTGGAGGGTGTGCAGAGGAGATTCACTAAGTTAATCCCAGAGCTGAAGAGGTTGGATTACGAGGAGAGGTTGCGTAGACTGGGACTGTACTCGTTGGAATTTAGAAGGATGAGGGGGGATCTTATAGAAACATATAAGATTATGAAGGGAATAGATAGGATAGATGCGGGCAGGTTGTTTCCACTGGCGGGTGAAAGCAGAACGAGGCTGCATAGCCTCAAAATAAGGGGAAGTAGATTTAGGACTGAGTTTAGGAGGAATTTCTTCACCCAAAGGGTTGTGAATCTATGGAATTCCTTGCCCAGTGAAGCAGTAGAGGCTCCTTCATTAAATGTTTTTAAGATAAAGATAGATAGTTTTTTGAAGAATAAAGGGATTAAGGGTTATGGTGTTCGGGCCGGAAAGTGGACCTGAATCAACAAAAGATCAGCCATGATCTCATTGAATGGTGGAGCAGGCTCGAGGGGCCAGATGGCCTACTCCTGCTCCTAGTTCTTATGTTCTTATTAAGCACCAATACCAGAGGCAATAGGAAGTGCTGTGCGGTCCAACCCCTGAAGTATTCCTTTGTGTCTGGGTTACAAGCCAGCAGTTAATAAGCGATACCAGCGATCCGCTGGACTTAGACAGCTGGAGAACATGCTTGTTTTAAATTGTCCTCCGGGTTTTTCTTTTTTCCTGGATAGTGTGAAAACACCAGATCGTTTTCACCAGCCGCCTTCGCTCAAAAATACGCTTTTAAATTTACGGGACGTCCCAAAGTGTGTTGCAGCCAATCAAGTACTTTTTAAGTACAGTGCTGTTGCAATATCGGGAGGCTGCAGTCAATTTACACACAGCAAGCTCCCAACAGTAGTGGTGAGGTCAATGGCCAGATCATCTGTTTTTTGACGTTGTTTGAGGAATACGCACTCGCCCACCCACACACAACCTTAGCCTCACTGAGTATGAAAATGAAAAAAATGAAAATCGCTTATCGTCACAAGTAGGCTTCAAATGACGTTACTGTGAAAAGCCCCTAGTCGCCACATTCCGGCGCCTGTTGGGGGACGCTGGTTCAGGAATTGAACCCGCGCTGCTGGCCTGGCTTTCAAAGCCAGCGAGGTACACTTAAAGCAGTGGTTTTATCCAGAGTGTGAAACGCGATCGAGAGGGGGGGGGGGAAGAAATGGCTTCGCTCCCGAGCAACGTAATGAACAAGACAGCCTGTAGCCTTTCAATTATTTGTACACCTAATGTTACGCTAACCTTAGCAGGGTGACTCCGAGAAGCAAAAACAAAGTAAACATGGAATCTGAGTGCACAGGCAGCGACGTGAACCCCAGTTTCACTTCTTCACCGAGTCACTGGCTTACTGTTTAAACTGGAAACATGACATCTCTCTGTTTAGGACGCTGATCTCTCATTTACTATCAGCACACACACAACACATTCCCCATGGGCTAATATAAGCAGATTTGACAAAAAAGGATTGTCTGCGATAGAAAGATCCAACTCCAGATAAAAATCAACCTGGCCTTTATTTCGCTTTGCAAAGAAACAAACATAGATGGAAAATAGAAGCAGGAGGAGGCCATTCGGCCCTTCGAGCCTGCTCCGCCATTCATTATGATCATGGTTGATCATCAAGTTCAATACCCTGATCCTGCCTTCCCCCAACATCCCTTCATCCCTTTAGCTCCCAAGAGCTGTATCTAATTCCTTCTTGAAATTACACAGCGTTTTGGCTTCAACTGTGGTAGCAAATTCCACAGATTCACCTCTCTCTGGGTGAAGAAATTTCACCTCACCTCAGTCCTAAAAGTTACCCCTTATCCTCAAACTATGATCCCTAGTTCTCGACTCCTCCACCATCGGGAACATTCTTTCTGAATCTACCCTGTCCAATCCTGTTAGAATGTTGTAAGTTTCTATGAGATCCCCTCTCACTCTTTTAAACTCCAATGAATATAACCCTAACCGATTTAGTCTCTCCTCATATGACAGTCCCGCCATCCCAGGAATCAGCCCGGGAAACCTTCGCTGCACTCCCTCCATAGCAAGAACATCCTTCCTCAGGTAAGGACACCAAAACGGCACACAATACTCCAGGTGCAGCCTCACCAATACCCTATACAATTGCAGTAAAACATCTCTATTCCTACACTCAAATCCTCTCGCAATGAAGGCCAACATACCATTTGCCTCTTTCCTGCCTGCTGTACCTGCGCGCTTACTTTCAGCGACTGATGCACGAGGACATCAAGGTATTCACCTCTCTCAATTTACACCCATTCAAATAATAATCTGCCTTCCTATTTTTGCTACCAAAGTGGATAATCTCACATTTATCCACATTATACTGCATCTGCCATGCACATGCCCACTCACTCAGCCTGTCCAAATCCCGCTGAAGCATCTCTGCATCGTCCTCACAGCTCATGGTTCGCCTTTCGTAAATCCCTGCTGACTTGGTCTGATTACACCAGTGCTTTCCAAATGCTGTGCTATGAAATCCTTGATAATGGACTCTTGACAACTTCCCTATTACCGACGTTAAGCTCACTGGTCCATTGGTCCTTGCTTTCTCTCTACCTCCCTTTTGGAATAATGGGCTTATAATAGCTACCATCCAATCTGTAGGAACCATTCCAGAGTCCAAAAAGCATTGGAAAATGATCACCAATGGATCTCTTATTTCTAGAGACAATTCACACCTCTTTAACCTGGGGTTACCCCTATCTCTGGATCTGTAAAGACTTAATTACCTGCAAATGCTCACATTCAAAGCATTGCCTTGCATCTTTGAATTTGTTTATATATATGTTTCTGGAACCTACCACTTCATTCACCTGAGGAAGGAGCAGTGCTCCGAAAGCTAGTGTTTGAAACAAACCTGTTGGACTTTAACCTGGTGTTGTAAGACTTCTTGCTGTGCTCTTATTTCTAGGGCTTTGGATACCAAAATAATCCTTTGTGCTTTTCACACACATTCCCCAGTTGCCTCATTTGAACCGCAGTCCCAACAGATTTCTCGCTTTGCGCGCAGATTTCAATCATAAAGATACTTCTCCACATACAAGACACTGCCGAGATACACACAGGTCCTGAAGCCTATCACAGATTGATCCAGAACAGGAGGCCAATTGGCCCATTTGTGTTGTCGGCAATCGGAGAATCCAGCCCTATGTTCTTATAATCATCTTTATTGTCACAAGTAGGCTTACATTAACAACGCAATGAAGTTCCTGTGAAAAGCCGCTAGTCCGGCCCCTGTTTGGGTACACAGAGGGAGAATTCAAAATGTCCAATCCACCTAACAAGCACGTCTTTCGGGACTTGTGGATGGAAACCGGAGCGCCCGGAGGAAACCCACGCAGCCACGGGAGAACGTGCAGACTCCGCACAGACAGTGACCCGAGCTGTGAAGCAACAGTGCTAACTACTGTGCTACCATGTCGCTGGAGTTGAATTGCACCTGACTTGCACCTCATGCTGGGAGCACAAATCAGGAAGTGATTCTTAATCCTTCGCCATGCAAATTTACACATGGTGTGGGGAATCCCGCTATCGGACCAAGCATAGTGAGCAGGCAGCCCGATTGCAAGGTCCGGCGGCTGTTTCACAGCTGACCACGTCAAAGTTACTCAACCGTAAAGGGAGATGAATTGAGCAATGCTGACAGCTGGGTTTGTGAAAGCTGTCAATCACAGCCCAGTAAAATCAAAATCAAAGGGAAATTAATGAATGGCTTGTAGATCAAAGATCTGACGGAGTTTAAACGCAGCTGACTGGTTTCATCTTTCCAGGAATTGACAGGTGCTGCTTCCTGTGTCTGAGCCAGCAGGTGTATTGCCCAGGTGAGTGTTAAAGCAGTGATTTTGTTTTCTCACTGTCTCTGTCTGGACTGCTCCCTAGCTTCCTGACAGGGGTCTCTCTTCTGGGAAGCTTCGTGATGGGGTCTCTCTTCTGGGGGGGTGGGGGGGTTGGTTCTGGTTATTTAGAGGGTCACTGTGAAGGGAGGGGGTCTCTGTGGGGGTGCCGTTGCCCTCCGATCAACTTTGGGGGCAACTCCCTTAAAGACTTACCCTCTTGGCCCACCGCATCAGGTACACGCTTGTCGGGACCTGCACCAATTCTCTCATACAAAATTCCCGGCCTAGAGGACCGGAGAATCATGAGAAGAATACGGTGCCTTGGCCCGTTAATAGGATGCAAATGGGCCTTAGTGACCCATTTGCATCCTCCTGTAGGTGTGGGCGCGAACCTCGATCCCAAGCGGGAGCATCGGAAACGGATCAGCCCCCCCCGCCCCGACTGGATTCTCTGCCGCATCGGGAACTTTGCTGCCGGCAGTGCGAGGCGGAGAATCCAGCCCATGATGGGCTGAATGGTCTACTGAGCTTTAGCATTCCATAAGCAGGGTTGGTCAAGCATAGCCTGCCCCTTCTAAATCTATGCTGGCCACCGTTTTCAGCATTATAATAGAGCTTAGGTGTACTTTTCACGATCAAATCCGTTACAGCACATTTTATAACACAGGAAACTAATGAACCTTTATTTGCTGGTGCCTGATCTAACAACCCCCCTACCGCCCCCCCCCCCTCCCCTTTTGGAAAGGAGGAACGTACTTATTCATGAAAGCTCATTGACCTGAAATGTTAGCCAATTTTCCTCGTTCATACACATTGCCCGCCCCCGCGGAGTGATGTCCAACACTGGCAGCATCATTCGCTTTGTTGTGAAGTACATAATCCTGATACACAATCCGAACATGGGTCGCCACTCTCGTGCCCCACATCAGTCAACTCCTCACCGTGGTGCGATAGACCAAAGGTAAACGGTTCTCATTCGGAATGAAAAAGAGAGAGAAGATCAAGTGAGGAACATGAAGATAGAGTGGACATGTTTGAATATATTGGCGCGCGCTGCCCTCTACTGGCAAAATGTATGATATCAGCAAGGAGGAGGAGGAGGGGCCCCACACTTAAAAGATATCTGTGCACAAGAAGTTAGTTTAGAGAGCGAGATATATTTATGTTAAAAGAAAACAAAGAGAAAAAAAAATAGAAAGTGAATATTAACTCGTCGGATTTAATTTTTAATTCGGTCTCAGGATGTGGGCAGCGCTGGTCAGCATTGCCCTGGAGAAGTTGGCAGTGAGCTGCCTTCCTGACAGCTGAATGGCTCGCTGGGCCATTTCGGAGGGGAGTTGAGATTCAACCACACTGCTGCGGGTCTGGAGTCACTTACCGACCAGACCAGGTAAAGATGGCAGATTTCCCTCCCTGAAGGACATTGGTGAACCCGGATGGGTTTTTCCAACAATCAACGATAGTTTTTTAAAAGTTGTTTCATGAGATGTGGGTTTCGCTGGCAGGGCCAGCTTTTATATTTCCCACCTCTAATTGCCCTCGAGAAGGTGGTGGGTGAGCTGCCTTCTTGAACTCGCTACAGTCCATGTGGTGTAGGTGCACCCACAGTGCTGACAGGTGTCATGATATTCAAACACACACATCATGATGGACACACCAACAGACAAATCAGAGCACACAACACCACAACCAATCACACACAAGGACACCAACCACATAAAAGCACGAGCACGACACCTAGTGGACGGTAGGTCTGGGGACAAAGACACGGACAAGACCTGTTAAGAGATCACAAACAGGGAATCCCCACGTGCAGAGTATCAAGACAAAACTGTACATAGAAAGTTTAAATAAAATAGCGTTGTACCATATACAACCGTGTTGGCTCATCTGTGTGTCAGAACGCCCAACACCACATTTTATGTGGTTGGTGTCCTTGTGTGTGATTGGTTGTGGTGTTGTGTGCTCTGATTTGTCTGTTGGTGTGTCCATCATGATGTGTGTGTTTAAATATCATGACAACAGGGAGCTCCAGCATTTTGACCCAGCGACAGAGAGGGAACGGCCGATATATTTCCAAGTCAGGATGGTGCGTGGCTCAGAGCGAAAGTTGCAGGTGGTGGTGTCCCCGTGCATCCGTTGCCCTTGGCCTTCTGCGCGGTAGAGGATGCAGGTTTGGAAGGTGCTGTGGACGGAGTCTTGGTGAGTTGCGGTAGTGCACCTTGTAGATGGCACACACGGCTGTCACTGTGCGTCGGTGATGCAGGAATGTAGAAGGTGGTAGATTGGGTGCCAATCAAACGGGCTGTTTTGTCCTGGATAGTGTTGAGCTTCTTAGCAGTTGTCATGATCACAATGAGACTAGCTTTTTATTCCAGATTTATTCAACTCACTGGGCGCGATCTAGCGGCTGTGTTGAGTCCGGCGCTGATCCGTGCACGCTGGAGGGGCCAAAATCGTGATCCGCACCAGGCGTCAATCGGTTCGCGATCCAACAGGCCCGCTCTGGTTGGCAGGTTCCCGGATCCCGCCCAGCCGTCGCGAGATACCAACTGAGAGCAATTAAGCGCAATCGCCATCTAATTAGCGAGATGGACGCCCAATCTATCAGCCTCCCAGGAACTAACCGGCTCCCCAGTGAGAGGTCACATGGGCACCGTTTAGCACTCCTATTTCAAACCGGGAACCTAGCGCAATGGCTGCTGAGGGGTTCGGAGGAGCTGAGCAGCCATTTCCATTTTCGGGCATGCTGCCCAGGAGCACTGGAGCCTCAGTGCTCGGGATGGGAGGGGCGGGGGCGGTGAGAGGCTCACCGTCTGCAGGTCCTACAGGCCATCCCCCAAATTCTGTAGACCCATTACAGGGGCAACTACAACTGCTGTCTGTCTGGCCCAACAAACACTTCCACCCTGTTTAAAGTTACTTGAACTCCCTTTGATATTAACAGGAGGGGGTTCCACTCCCTGAAATTCAACTTGTGTGTGACCAACTCTGGATCATGCATGTGTGTGCACGCTTCCCAGGGAGTGTACACGACAGCTATATCCTGTGACACTCGGAGATCCCCGACGCCTTCGAGACCACCCCAGTTTGACGGGTTGGCTCTTGGGGGATAAGGGTTACCCGCTGAGGTCCTGATTGATGGCGCCAGTACAGAGGCCGGAGACCGATATAACGAGGCCCATGTGGCAACCCGGGCTGTCACTGAGCGGAACTTTGGACTGCTCAAGATGCAGCTCCGATACCTCGACTTGCACTCAATACACCCTGCCAGAGGGTCTCCCGCTTTGTGGTGGTCTGCTGTGCTCTCTACAAACTGGCATAGCAGTGGAGTGACATGCTGGAGGAGGGGGAGGAGGAGGAGCTACATGCGGCCTCGTCTGAGGAGGAGTTGGACCAGGAGGGGCTGGAGGACGAGCTCCGGGAGGACCCACAGGGGAAGCCACAGGATGGAGGATAGGTGGTGGCGAGGATTCGGCATGCCCAGGGATCCAGGGAGGCCCTCATCCTCGCCCGCTTCTCATAGGATGAGGCTTTGTCTGTCAGCTCACCCCTTCTCTCACCGTCCCGGTCAATTCCCCTTTCCCCCCAAAACCCCCCTTCCCCCCAAAACCCCCCTTCCTCCACCAATCCCACCTTTCCTCCCCAATTCTTCCTTTCCCCCCTCTTCCCAACTCCTCCCAATCACCCCCTCCCCCCACTGATCACTCCCATCCCCCACCCTTTCCCCCCTTCCCTCCCCCCCATTCCACACTCTGCCCCCCTCCCGCCCAACACTGCCCCTACCGCTTCCCAACTACCGTGTTGCACCCTCCCAGGGTCTGTGTAACATCCCCACAGGGTGCTGGGCCTGTGTCGATACGGTCAGCAGGTTATTTCACAAGGCAGCACCCGCTGTGAGCAAAGCTCTGGCACTCCTCAGTCTATGCCAAAGTGTGACTCCTGCCTTTCTGCTGGCAGCGCGCTCACACCCATCACCTGCATGTGGTCTGCATCGCGGGCTCTTGCCGTAGGACCACTGTGCCAGGGGGGCGGGAGGAACAGAGAGCCACAGGGGCGGGGTTCACATGTACCAGGTGTGAACATTCAAAACCCTCAGTCTCCCTAGCTACAGATGGTGCCCCACCCAACTCCCCCCCCCACCTCCCATCCACCCCCAACCCATCCCCCCCCCCCCCCCCCCACCCAGTGCCCACTCAGTGATTCTGAATCCACTTAAGCTTCTAGCTCTGCTGCTACGTCTAGGTGTGTCCCCAGAGGATGCACAGCGGAGGTGTGGGCAGCCTGCTGCTTCTCGCCACCCTATGGTCTTTGATGCATGCCCCTGGCGGACGGCCCCAGGAGGAGCTGCAGCCGGGTGGACCCGGCAGACTTACCGGGTCCACCCGGTAAGTGTCACTGGCATCGCCATGCCACCCGGCTCTGCCCGCTGTACTCAAGATGCGCCGGTGTCAGGAGGGGGGTGGGGAGAGGTGGGGGGAGGGGGGATTCGGTGAGGTGGAGACTGCTGTTGTCTCCCTGGTGGAAGGTCAGGTTCCAGCGCTCCCTCCTCCCGAATGGTGCCTGTAGGGCCTGGCGAATCCATGGGACAGAGAAGCAGCTGGAATGAGCACCGGAGGCTTCTGCATCATCTGGCCCTGCCGGTCCTGGCATATCCCCATTGTCCGCACCATGGCGTTGACGCCCTCGGCGGTGCTCCTCAGTGACTGGGCCACACTGTGGAGTTCCCCGGCAATGTCCACCTTTGCCTGGGACATGCTCTGAAGTTCCCCGGCAATGTCCACCTGTATCTGGGACAGGTCCGCCAGCGACTGGGACAGGTTGTCAAAGCCCTCAGCCATGGTCGTCACTGACTGAGGCACGCCTTGGACACCACCGCACAAGATGCAGACACCATACTCATGGTTTTCCACTGTGGTCGCCACCCTAGCAGTGTTGACTTTGGTGCCACACATTGTCAACATCGTCACCTGTGCCTGCAGTCTTTGGGACAACCCCAATTTGCTATGCGTTCGTTGGAGTGTCGCTGACATTCCCCCCTGAATATCACACCTGTGTCCTGGCACCTGCATCAGCTCGGGGAGAACCTTGTCCAGAGGGTCGGCATCTGATTGGGACTCAGCAAAGTCCTGGGATCCCGCAGACCTCTGAGTCCCTTGGATGTTCCTGCCTCCACCTGATGTGCATCAGCTACTGTGTGTGATGCTCATCAGAATGTGCCCCAGAAGCCTGTCCACTAGTGTCACTCGAGGCGTGTGTCTCGGCGCTGGCGGAGGGTCGGGATGACAGCTGTGACGTGTCGCTGGTCGTCTCCTCGGAGCTCCCCTCTAAGGTGTTCACTTGGGTGACAGGGGGGCAACCCCGGATGGCCCGGCCCCCATTAGCTGGAGACCCTGTGAGAAAATGGACATGCATTCAGCGAGAGGGAAGGATCATTTTGTCTGACATGAACTCACTTGAGACAGACCGTCTGGGTGAAGAGGCAGTGGTTGCTCACCTCTGCGGTGCAGGCCAACCTCACTGTCAGTGACTGCTTTCTCCCGAGTCAACCCTGTGATTTTCAGGGCCCGTTCCTCATAGGGGGTGAGGACTTTGATGTTCCGAACCCCACTGCCCGCCTGGGCCTTTTCCCGTCTATTGTGGGCTAATCTCTCCTGCAGGGACAAAGGGGGGCACTGTGAGCCACGTGCTTGATGCATCGGTGGGGTGGGGTAGGACGTGTTGGGAGGAGGGTGTGTGTATATGGCAGGTGGCATGTGTGTGGGCACTACTCCTGGGCATGAAGGGGCTGTATGAAATGAAAATCGCTTATTGTCACAAGTAGGCTTCAAACGAAGTTACTGTGAAAAGCCCCTAGTCGCCACATTCCGGCGCCAGTTCGGGGAGGCTGGTACGGGAATTGAACCGTGCTGCTGGCCTGCCTTGGTCTGCTTTAAAAGGCAGCTCTTTGGCCCTGTGTTAAACCATTGGTGGATATCAGGGTGTTCTGGGGCACAGGTGCGGTAATATGCGGAGGTGAGGGTGGAGGTGTTTGTTTGTGGGGGGGGCGTTGGTCAGGGTGGTAGCAGGCGGGACCGATGCAAGGGGGCCCAGCGTTACCTTACCCTGCAGCCCGGTGGAGATCGTTGGTCTTCTTCCTGCACTGGACGAGGACTTCCTGGTCATGTTGCCCGAACTGATGATCACTGCCACTGGCTCCAAGGCGGCATTGCCGGACCTGTGGCTGGTCCTCCGACCCCCCCAGGGGAACAGTGTCCCGTCCGGCATCCACAGAGTCCAGCAGCCTGGCCAGGTCAGAATCCCCGAAGCGCGGAGTACTACGGCTGTATGCTGACTGGAGTGTGCTGGGGGCGGGGGGGGGGTTTATAAGCAACTCCCCCTTGTTAGCAGGGAGCTGCCGGGCACAGTCCAGGCGAATCAGTTGGTGGGACAGCCATTTCCGCGGTGAAGCTCGTGGGGGCCATTTCCGGCACTATTAAATATGGCCCACGGTCTCGCTGGCTCAGCCGTCGGGAAGCACCTGGGAAGTCACGCCCAATACAGCATTTGGAACTTTTCCCATTAAATTGCGTCCACTGACCACAAATTCCGCAGCTACGATGGTTCGACTTGAACTTGCATCTTTCGATCCATTAGTCCAAGGATTTCTATTCTAGTAATAATAATAATCTTTATTGTCACAAGTAGGCTTACATTAACACTGCAATGAACTTACTGTGAAAATCCCCTCGTCGCCACACTCCGGCGCCTGTTCGGATACACAGAGGGAGAATTCAGAATGTCCAATTCACCTAACAGCACGTCTTTCGGGACTTGTGGGAGGAAATCGGAGCACCCGGAGGAAACCCACGCAGACACGGGGAGAACGTGCAGACTCCACACACACAGTGACTCGAGGCTGGAATTGAACCCGGGTTGCTGGCGCTGTGAAGCGGCAGTGCTTAACCACTGTGCCACCCTCCAAGATGCGCTGCAGCAACTTATGGCTGGTTTAGCACACTGGGCTAAATCGCTGGCTTTTAAAGCAGACCAAGGCAGGCCAGCAGCACGGTTCGATTCCCGTAACAGCCTCCCCGAACAGGCGCCGGAATGTGGCGACTAGGGGCTTTTCACAGTAACTTCATTGAAGCCTACTCGTGACAATAAGCGATTTTCATTTCATGGAGGAAACCCACGCAGACACAGACTAAGCCGCCATGAGCTCCCATTATTAATTCGCACATCAATCAGAAAATGCAGAAGCGAATTACTCTTCAACATACTGCTGATCCGCAAGAAATAAGCGATTTTCATTTCATTTCATTAGAACAAAACAGGACATCGCTTAAACTGATGTACACACGGGGGAAAGCAGTAAAATTACCTGAGGAACTCAAAGTTCCTGGAATCGAGACGGATTTTTAAGAGCACTGTGAAATGAATCTCACTAGTTGCATCAATTAATTTGGTTCAGCGCCAAGTGTTTGTTGAAAGAACAATAATTACAAATTGGTGGCACGCAAGTTTCAGAATAAACTCAACACTTATTCCATGAGGGCGAGCAGAAAGTTTAATTTGGGCTATTTTTGCATATTTTAATCCAAAAATCAATTATGCCCAAGTTTGAAGAATCTAGATCGAGGTTGCAGGAAGAATCTGTGGAATGGAACACAACTGATCAAACATCCATGCCAAAAGATGGGCCAGCAGCTGACACTCTTACTGCCATTATAGCTCATCACCTCAGTCCCACTACAAATCTCGCTTTAAATTAAGCTGCTACCTTACATACAACCCTCAGTCCTGACCCTCAATTCAAACTGTGTGTTGAAAGATTCAGTGTTCCACGGTTGAGGCACAAACGCACTGAACACTTTGGCAGTCACAGGCTGAGTCTTCAGCAAGTGAAAACCCAAACTCCAATCTTGGCAATTAAATCCACACATTTCCAGCTGATAAATTAACACGCACAAAGAAACCGAAAGCTCGTTTTACTCACCAGCCTCCAAGTGGACCAGTCCCCACGCTGGTGAGTTGGGCACTTAAAGCAAACCACTTCTTCTCACAAAAAAAAATAAAAAGGCTGGGAGGGTAACCTGATGGAAGTCTTTGAGATTATGAACTACTTGTTCGACGTGGACCTGGGAAAGACATTTCCAGTTACAAGGAAGACCAGAACTGAGAACCATAAATGGAATATCGCCTCTAATATATCCCAATAGAGAATTCAGGGCAAAGTTCTTAACCCAGAGAGTGGTGTGGGAATGTCAAACACGCTACCACACATTTAAGGCAAAGCTGGGGTAACACATGAAGGAGAAAGAAATTGAAGGATATGGGGCTGAGGTTAGATGAAAGAGGGTGGGTGGAGACTTGGGTGGAGCATAAATCGCAACATGGCCTAAAAGGACGGTTTCCTCGCAGTAGATACTTTTTAATACCACGTTAAAAAAAGAAAATATTGGAAAACACTGAGCAGGCCAGGCAGTATCTGTTGAAAGAGAAACAGATGGATTGGAGGCCGAGCATCTTTGTCAACTGACGGAGACAGTGCCCACACGCAGAGAATTAATTTCCCCATGGTTTCCTGTTTGTTTATCCTCTCTGTTGGTGTTCAGCATATAGAATCGCTAATTCCTAAAGCCCATTTCCTCTTGCTCTACTTCCCCTTCAAAAGGGGCTTTTCACAGTAACTTCATTGCAATGTTAATATAAGCCTACTTGCGACAATAGAGATTATCATTATTATTCTTGTAGGCAACCAAAATGGTGTGGCAGATTCATGACATTGCAAAACAATCATCTTTTCCACTCATGTTCACCTTAAAATTACACAATCCCGGTTCCACCTCATTCATGGCCCTGTCACCCTAAATCATCCCTGACCCAACTCCAGAAAATAGCTTTCTTGCCTCTTTCATCGGCATAAACATCCTTTCCAATGATGGATCTAAAACTGGACATGTTATTGACAATGCAGCAACTCATGTAATAGTTTATACTGGACTACTGCTGCATACATCACACAATCAAAAGACATCTTCAACCTCATCCTGGAAAGGTCTGTCTGGTGCCACTTAGCAAATATTTCCTTCTCTTAATGGGCCTTCACTGCGGGAGGATTTGTGTGCAGGAGCAGGGGTGTTTTACTGCAATTATACAGGGCCTTGGTGAGGCCACCCCTGGAATATCGTGTGCAGTTTTGGTCTCCTTATCTGAGGAAGGATGTTCTAGCTAGAGAGGGAGTGCCGCGAAGGTTTACCAGACTGATTCCTGGGATGGCAGGACTGACGTAGAAGGTGGGATTCAGTCAGTTTGGATTGTATTCGCTGGAGTTCAGAAGAATGAGGGGGGTGATCTCGTAGAAACCTATAAAATTCTAACAGGACTAGACAGGGTTGTTGCAGGATGTTCCCGATGGTGGGGGTGTCCAGAACCAGGGGTCACAGTC
Source organism: Scyliorhinus torazame (assembly GCF_047496885.1). Lineage (NCBI taxonomy): Eukaryota > Metazoa > Chordata > Chondrichthyes > Carcharhiniformes > Scyliorhinidae > Scyliorhinus > Scyliorhinus torazame. The sequence continues at coordinate 13,397,666 of NC_092709.1, forward strand.
TGAGGATACGGGATAGACCATTTAGGACAGAGATGAGGAGAAATTTCTTCACCCAAAGAGTGGTGAGCCTGTAGAACTTGCTGCCACAGAAAGTGGTTGAGGCCAAAACATCATGGACAGGACTGATCTGGTTACACTTTATATAAAGTCACACTGCAAAGTTTGATTGTCCAATACTGAAGGATTCAAACTCTTTTAAAAATAATCCATTATTGGTGCACAAGGTTTCCAGGAACAAATCTTAACCATTTCAAATTTTCCCGATACGCTAACGACCTAAACACGAGTGCACAGCGCAAAGTTCTAAATTTCCCAGCAGCTCAAAACCTGGAAGTGTAGCACGACACACACTCCCGTCTGCATCAATGGCTCCGAAGTGGAGATGGTCGATAGCTTTAAGTTCCTGGGAGTCACCATCACCAACAGTCTGTCCTGGTCCACTCACGTTGATGCAACCGTCAAGAAAGCCCAACAACATCTCTACTTCCTACCGAAGCTAATAAAATTTGGCATGGCTGCATCGACTATCATAAACTTCTACAGATGTGCGATAGAGAGCATCCTATCTGGCTGCATCACAGCCTGGTACGGCAACTGCTCGGTCCAAGATCGCAAGAAACTGCAGAGTGTGGTGAACTCAGCCCAACGCATCACACAAGCTTGCCACCCCCACATTGATTCTGTCTACACCTCCCGCTGTCTCAGGAAGGCAGACAGCATTATCAGAGACCCCACCCACCCAGGCATTGCCTTCTTCCAGACCCTTCCATCAGGCAGAAGGTACAGAAGTCTGAAGACTCGCTCATCCAGACATAGGAACAGCTTCTTTCCCACAGCTACAAGACTCCTCAACGACTCCCCCTTGGACTGATCTGTTCCCTGTAAGAACACTATTCACGATGCCCTATGCTGCTCTTGCTCATGTATTTGCTTTGTTTGACCCCTTGTTCCACACTGCAACCAATCACTGTTTGTCGCTGTACCATTTGTCAAAGTTCTCTGTTGATTATTCTTTTGTCTACGATGTACGTACGGTGTACGTTCCCTCGGCCGCAGAAAAATACTTTTCGCTGTACTTCGGTACATGTGACAATTAATCAAATCAAAAATCAAGTGTTGTAAACCAGGAGGAGGATAGCGGTGGGCCTGAAAAGGTCATAGGCAGGCTGGTGGAATGGACCAACAGGTATAGGAAGAAAATCAACACAGAGGTGTGAGAAATGGTTCATGGGAGAGGAATATGAAATAGGACCATAAGACATGGGAGCAGAATTAGGCCACCCGGCCCATCGAGTCTGCTCCGCCATTCAATCATGGTTGATATTTTCTCATCCCCATTCTCCTGCCTTCGCCCCATCACCCCTGATCCCCTTATTAATCAAGATTAATAAAGGGCACAATGTTGACAGTGGTGCAGGAACTAACTGATAAAAATGGGAGGGTGGGTTGAGAGAGTGGTTAAAACATTTCTGGCTTTTATAAATAGAGGCACAAGGCAGCAAGGAAACGTTGATGAAATCTGTAAAACTCTAGTTCAATATCAATTGGAGTATTGTGACCAGGACTGGGCACCACACTTGAGGACGGATGTGAAGGCTGAAAGAAGGTGCGGAATGTCTCCAAAGATGAGGAGGTTCAATTACGTGGATAGATTGGAGAAGCTGGGGCTGTTCTCCTGGGAGTAGAAGAGGTGGAGAGAAGAATTGAGAGGGGGTGTTCAATATCATGAGGGGTCGAAATAGGGTAGATAGAAATTGCTCCTATTGGCAGATGGATTCAGAACCAGAGGGCCCGGGTTTAAGGTGAACGGCAAAAGAAGCAATGGCAAAATGAGGAAAAGCTTTTGGCATAGCGAGTGGTTAGGGTCTGGAATACACTGCCTGAGAGTATGGAGGGGGCAGATTCAACTGAGGTTTTCAAAAGGAGGTTCCCCCTGAGCCCAATGGGGGGGCAACCCTCCCCCACAAGGTCATACCACCCCTTTAATCTTCCTCCGCCCAACTTCGCCCCCCCCCCCCCCCCCCCCTCACCGACGCCTGCCAACCAGGACTCCCCAAAATGCCGGGCACAGCTGAAGTCTGGGAATCCATGACTACCTCACCTTCAGGGACTGGCTGTGGTGGGAGCAGTGGCCTCCCTCCGAACCTGGCGTCGCCGGGGCTACAGAGCCGTCGGACAGTCCGATTGGTCGGCAGCTTTCTAAGGTGAGACTCCCTCCCCAGTTGGTGCCAGAAGTGTGTTTTTTTTTTAATTTAGAGTACCCAATTAATTTTTTCCAATTAAGGGGTAATTTAGCGTGGCCAATCCATCCATCTTTGGGTTGAGGGGGCGTAACCCACGCAAACACGGGGAGAATGTGCAAACTTCACACGGATAGTGACCCAGAGCCGGGATTGAACCTGGGACCTCGGCGCCGGAAGGCAGCAGTGCTAACCCGCTGCGCCACCGTGCTGCCCTCGGTGCCAGAAGTGTTGACCTGAGGCAATTAACCCCCGCGGAGCGTTAAACGTCCGCGGGGCTGCTAGGTTCGATGGGGGTGCGTTCCGCGCCGACTCTTTGGGTGAGGGGACGGAAGAATTCTGAAAAACCCCGACCAACAGATGTGGTCGTCGCTGTGAAATTCTGCACCCCCCCCCCCCCCCCGCCCCCCCCCGGCACCCTGCCAGGTCTCGCACTGATACCCACACGAATGCCCAATTCTCTGCCGCCTCAATCGCTGTTGTGTTTTATTGTCACAATCGAGGTAAAGGAACATCTGGGGAACGCTTTTAAGACTGTGAAAGTACAACTGACACCTGGTGGGAAAGGTCTGTTCAAAAATAAAGCGTTGCCCCATCATTCTTCACACAGTTTTATGAGGAAGCTGACGATTCCCAGGAACACTTTGTACCGAAGTTAAAGGTTTATTGGTGACTCTTTAGCCAGCCAACTGATCAATGATTAGATCAGCATGTGTACTTAGCATTCCGCACAACAATATCTAGCGGTGTGCTTACGGCTAAATAAATAAATAGTCTACTCAAGACGTGCATGGCTTTTGCTGTACTCTAAAAGCCAAAATATAGTTTCATTTATTTAAATAGCATCCTCTCAAGTGTCCATCCATGAGCAGTCATTTTTCCATCAGCATTTGGTGTATGTGAATAACCTTGCAACCTCATAATTGTAAACTCTATTAAACTTGTGAATACATAGACCGGTAGCACTTCAAGAGATCACACCAAAACTTTAAATATTTGGGCTCCAGTTTCGAACACATATTTGCGCCCAGACCGCCTCTGCATGATACAGTACTAATCCTGGCCATACTGTTTGTTACGACAATACTCAAGGATGGTGTCACAGTGTCAATAATACTGAATTGGTAGCGGTTCAGAGGCCCGGGTTAATGCCCTGGAAACACAGATTCAAAACGTACCACGGCAGATGCCGGAATTTAAATTCAATCATTAAATTTGAAACTAAAATCTACTCTCAGTATCGGTGACTGTGAAACTAGCAGATTGTCATAAAAACCCATCTGGTTCACTCATGTGCTTTGGGGGAGGAAACCTGCCACCTTTACCTGATCTGGCCAACCTGACATCATATGGTTTGACTCTGACATGGCCTAGCAAGCCTTTTAGATCACCACCGCCTTCCCAGTTGCTTCACAGCTCCAGGGTTCGATTCCCAGTTTGGTTCACTGTCTGTGCGGAGTCTGCACGTTCTCCCCGTGTCTGCGTGGGTTTCCTCCGGGTGCTCCGGTTTCCTCCCACAGTCCAAAGATGTGCCGGTTAGGTGGATTGGCCGTGGTAAATTGTCCTTAGTGTCCAAAAAGGTTAGGAAGGGTTACTGGGTTACGGGGATGGGTGGGCTACGGGGATGGGTGGGCTTAAGTGGGATGCTCTTTCCAAGGGCCTGTGTAGACTCAATGAGCCAACTGGTCTTCTTCTGCACTTTAAATTCTATGGTTCTATGATTCAAGGACAATTAGGGATAAGCAACCAATGTGGGCCTAGCCAGCGACACTCAAATCACATGGAAGAGTTTTTAAAAAGTGAGAAGGTGCCTCATGCCTGGGCTATGATGGGTACGCTAAAACAAAGGATAATTCCTGATGAAAGGCCATTGATCAGAAATGTTTCTCTTTCTCCACAGATCTGCCTGAGCTGCCGAATGCCCCCTTGTTCACCTTAGGTGAGGTTACTGCTTTAGTAGCAAAAATAGGAAGGCAGATTATTACTTGAATGGGTGTAAATTAAGAGAGGTGGACACTCAGCAAGACCTTGGTGTCCTCGTGCATCAGTTGCTGAAAGTGAGTGCGCGCAGGTACAGTAAAGAAGGCAAACGGTATGTTGGCCTTCATAGCGAGAGGATTTGAGTATAGGAATAGGATGCTTTACTGCAATTGTATAGGGCATTGGTGAGGCCACACCTGGAGTATTGTGTGCAGTTTTAGTGTCCTTATCGGAGGAAGGATGTTCTTGCTATGGAGGGAGTACAGCAAAGGTTTACCAGGCTGATTCCTGGGATGGCGGGACTGTCATATGAGAGACTAAATTGATGGGGATTATATTCATTGGAGTTTGGAAGATTGAGAGGGGATCTCATAGAAACTTATAAAATTCTAACAGGATTAGACATGGCAGATTCAGAAAGAATGTTCCTGATGGTGGGGGAGTCCAGAACTAGGGATCATAGTTTGAGGAGAAGGGGTGAACCTTTTAGGACTGAGGTGAGGAGAAATGTCTTCATCGAGAGATGGTGAATCTGTGGAATTCGCTACCACAGAAAGTGGTTTAGGCCAAAATGTTGTGTAATGTCAAGGAGGAATTAGATATAGCTCTTGGGGCTTAAAGGGCAAGAGATATGGGGGGAAGGAGAGATTAGGGTATTGAACTTAATGATCAGCCGGGATCATAATGAATGGCGGAGCAGGCTCGAAGGGCCGAATGGCCTCCTCCTGCTTCTATTTTCTACGTTACAATACTTTCCATTTCACCTTTTCAAGGCCTTCAACAACAACTTTATTTGTAATAGCATCTTCAATGCAGTAAGACATATCAAAATGTTTCACACGAGCATTCAAGAACAACATCGGGGAGACGGTGGTGTCATGGTATTGTTACTACACTAGTAAGCCAGAGACCCAGGGTGATGCTCTCGAGTCCTGTGTTCGAATCCCACCATGGCAGGTGGTGAAATTTGATCTCAATAAAACAAAATCTGGAACTAAAAGTATAATGATGACTATGAAGCCAGTGTCGATTGTCGTAAAAACTCATTTGGTTCACTAATGTCCTTCAGGGAAGGAAATCTGCCGTCCCTTACCCACTCTGGCCTACACGTGACTCCAGACCCACAGCAATGTGGTTGACTCTTAAATGCCCTCTGAAATGGCCCAGCGAGCCACTCAGTTCAACTGCAGTTGCGGATGGGCAACAAATGCTGGCCCAGCCCAGTGACGCCCACATCTCAAGAAGGAATGTTATAAAATAGGACTCTGGGCTGCGTAAGGCGTTATTAAGTCAGATGACCAAAATATGGGTCAAAGATCTGGGTTTTAAGGTGTGTTTTAAAAGATGAAAGTGAGATGTGGGGAGGGAATTCCAAGGCTTGGGGCCAAGGCAACATCTGCTAGAGATGGAGCAATTGAAACCGGCCATGTCCAGGAGGCCAGAATTAGAGGTTGCTGTTGCTTCAAGGACGCTTTTAAACTTGCAGCAAATAGTCGACATGGTCCTTGGTGGAAATGATGTTGGGCTGCCACAACATACATGACCTTTGAAGACAACCCTCGGTTTGTTGCTTCGTCTGTAACTTTACTACACTGAAAGAAAATGAAGCACAGTTTACCTGCTGGGTTGCCGGCCTGCCAGCCTGTTGTTTTGCCCGCACCAGGGAGTCCGCTCGGTTGAAAGGTCGGGCCGGGTGGAGCAGCAGCTGGTGATGTGTGACACCCCCTACCAGGAGGCTTGGACATGGGCTTAACTGAAGCTGTGGCAGGGCCAATGGATTGAAGAACGTCCTCACCATTTCCACTGTAAAAGAGCAAAGGAAATTGACCCTCAGTCCCTTAAGTAATTTTTTCACAATACTTTGAAGTTCGGGATAACCCTGGAAACAGTCACTTCATCCCTGACCTGAAAAGCAAATACCTTCATTCAAGGGTGAAGTCTAAATGGTAACAACGCAACAATGTCTGCGCTGTTGCAAAGGGTCGAGAGTTGCAAAATACATTTTTATCACAGTCGAATTTCTGCTTTGGACGAGAAGACTTCTGCGACATGTATCCCACACCAAGTACCCACATAAATGGAGTCAGTTTTGAAGGTTTGGAAAGATCGAACATTATGTTCCCTGCTCAGAAACACACCATTTGTGATAAAAATAAACATTTGCACATCATTCATCAACGTCCTTCACGTTGCATGTCAGAACAGATGCCGTTTCTAGTCCACATTGTCAGCATCGAGTCCAAAGTAACGGCAGAATAATGGCTAATGAAGGAACGGTTCCTTTCCTTAAATCCAATTAAAGAATTTATAATCTCACAGCACATAAAGGAAGCCTGACCCATCGTGCTGGCTCTTTGAATCCAATTTAGCCCGCACCCAGGTTATTTCTCCATAACCCAAATAATTTCTGTTCAAGTCCATGTTAGGTGGATTGGCCATGCTAGGACTGCCCCTTAGTTTCCAAAGATCATAGATCATAGAATTTACAGTGCAGAAGGAGGCCATTCAGCCCATCGAGTCTGCACCAGCTCTTGGAAAGAGCACCCTACCCAAGCCCACACCTCCACCCTATCCCCATAACCCAGCAACCCCACTCAATCAACACTAAGGGCAATTTTGGGCACTAAGGGCAATTTATCGTGGCCAATCCACGTAACCCGCACATCTTTGGACTGTGGGAGGAAACCGGAGCACCCGGAGGAAGCCCACGCACACACGGGGAGAACGTGCAGACTCCGCACGGACAGTGACCCAGCCGGGAATCGAACCTGGGACCCTGGAGCTGTGAAGCAATTGAGCAACCCACTGTGCTACCGTGCTGCCCTTTAGATGTGCCGGTTAGATGGGGTTATGGGGATAGGGCAGGGGAGTGGACTTAGGTAAGGAGCTTTTTCGGGGGTCAGTGCAGACTCGATGGGCCGAATGCCTCCTTCTAACATTTTCCACCAAAAATAAATAAAGAAAAGTCCCATTGCCTTTCAAAACATCCCACAGAATCTGATTCCACGCTTTTCCCGGTCAGTGATTCTCTGATCTTGACAAGCCTGTGAAGAAGCCTGCTACTTCATTTGGCAATTATTTAAACAAAAAAATATCTGAAACCTTTGGCCGATGCGAGGTTTTGCGCTGCAGTGGGTAGTGCCCCTGTCTCGGAGCCAGCACCTCGAAGTTGGAGTCCCACTCCAGAACCTGATGGTCACAGAACGGTTCATCGAGCGGTCAAACAGGTGGAGTATCAACCTGCAAATTCCGCCAACACACACCAGTTTCTGGCAGTAAGAGGGGCAGAGACCCCTGGTCAGCCATGTGATAGAAATGCATTTTCAGCCTCTGTCACTATCCACAGCTCCATACCACAAATGCATGGAAAAGTGCATGTTGCCACAGGAACCCAGACCCCCCGAGTGAGCTATAACACACACCACCACACTTTCACCTTTGGTTAGTTTCGGTCTATTTTCTCCACTAAAACCTGTCCCGATTTTGAATAACTCCATTCGGTGTTCCCATAACCTTTAATGCTCGAAGGAGAACAACTCCGTATTCCCCAGTCTATTGCAGCATCCTGGTGAACCTCCTCTGAACCTTGTACAGGGCCTCGACATCCATCCTACAAGGTGCTGCCCAGAATTAAACACAGGTATGCCAGCCACAATACTCCGCACTGAAGCCTAATTAGAGACATGTAAATGTTTTGCATGACTTTGTTGTGTTTGTATCATTGCTCCTATTTACAAAACCAAGAATCTCAAATGCTTCCTCAACTTCTTAATGCTTAGAATTGGTCGCTGCATCAGTGCTTATTCACTCACGATCATCCATCCTCTCTACTTCACCCACCATGTTAACATCTCCTTGCTTCCATTCCCTTCTTCCACGTAAACGTACCCAGCTTCCCCTCAACTGCACCTACGTTGTTCACCTCAGCCATTCCATTCGTGGTAGTGAGTTACACATTCTCACTGCTCCCTTGGCAAAGACGCCTCTCTTGAATTTCTCATTGGGCTTCTTGGTGACCGTCTTATGCTAGAAACACGGTTGAGAAAACGCACCCTCTTCCCATGCGCGGTTCCCCCGCTGTAACTCCCAATCACCTCTTCACCTGGGGTAGTGTGGACTCTTGCCTCACAAGTGCCAGTTCACCTTCCACTCCAGGGGGCCGAGTTCAGAAACCAAGGCAGGTATCTCAGTGCGGTACTGAGGGAGTGTTGCACTGTTGGAGGTGCCGTCTTTCAGGTGAGGTGCCAAACCGAGAGCCTCCTGTGCTCTCTGGGGTGGATGTAAAAGATCATTTGGCACCATTTTGAAAATCAACAGGGGAGTGCTTACCGGTGTCTCAGCCAATGTTTATCCCTCAATCAACATCGCAAAAACAGGTTGTTTGATCATTATCACATTGTTGTTTCCTGTGCGCAAAATTACAAGTGACTACACTTCAGAAGTACTTCATTGGTTGTAGAGATCTCCTGTGGTTGGGAAAGTCACTATATAAATTCACATGCTTCTTTCTATCAAACTGTTTGGCAACTAATAGCAAGGTTTCCTTCGAATTATCCTATTTCATCGGGAGCTTTACAATTCAAATTACAGTCGAACATCTGCTGTATGAATAGACACAGAAAGCAAGCGTGCACACCAACAAGTACCAGGTCAGACAAGAAGCAACAAGAGAATATCTATGTAAAAGGGATATAAATAGAAATAACAAATGTTCCCGAGGTGAGTTTCTTTCAGTTTGACAGCATCAGGTATTGAGGAATTGTAGACTGCAATCTTTCTGTTTGTCCCCATACACAATCACAATGAAATACATTGGCAGAAATATTTAACACAAATTATACCTGCATTACACAAAACACTCTTTTCAGGACTAATTTTGCTGTTTCAAATAATAATCAAATTGCATTCACTTCCTGATCACATCAACAAACTATTTTAGGTATCAACCCAACCTCAAGAACATTTTGCAACACTGTGTACGTAAAGATGTCTCATTTCATCATGTACTAGCCGAATCACACTGGGAGCATGCGTTGCACTTTAGCTGACTCGAGATCTGGGCAGTCATTTGGACACAGTATTCGACCGTAGTGGCTTCTGTCTCTGAAAAAAGGTCAAATAAACCTGGCCAGCGTTTTTGCTCATGGTCTTTATCCAATGACTCCTATTGGAAGGTGTGCATGCGTGGGGTCGTCAGAGGACAGTAAGACTGGGTCTAAGGGGTCCGACCTTAGAACATAGAACATACAGTGCAGGAGGCCAGTCGGCCCATCGAGTCTGCACCGACACACTTAAGCCCTCACTTCCACCCTATCCCCGTAACCCAATAACCCCTCCTAACCTTTTTGGTCACAAAGAGCAATTTAGCATGGCCAATCCACCTAACCTGCACATCTTTGGACTGTGGGAGGAAACCCACGGAGACGCGGGGAGAACGTGCAGACTCCGCACAGACAGTGACCCAGCAGGGAATCGAACCTGGGACCCTGGCGCTGTGAAGCCACAGTGCTGTCCACTTGTGCTACCGTGCTGCCCACCTTCTCCACAAACAGTGTTGGCAGAGTCACTTTGGGAAGATGTGTGGATTACTCTCCCCCGGGGATGCCCACAGGCAGGCAGGCATCCGGTCTGCCAATACCACAGCAGGTAGGGAGGAACTGTTTCGCTGGCAGGAGGGTCGATAGCCAGGGGACTCAGGTATAAAACAATCGGTTCACAAAAAACCTGGAGAGGAGGAAAAGGGGGGAGGAGAAAGAGGAGGATCTTTCAGCGAGTTGTTGTAACCTGGGGCCTGCTGATTGGAAGGGCAGCAGATGCAGATTCAATAAGATCTTCCAAAAGGCACTTAGAAAGAAAGAAAAAATGCCGGGCTACAGGGAAAGAAAGGGATAGCGGGACTAATTGGTAACTCTTTCAGAAACCCAGCAGAGGCATGATGGGCCACAGGACCTCCTCCTGGGAGGCATGTTTCCATGTTTACTTTGCACCGAATAAACATCATTTACAATTGTCTGCTACGCCACTTGAAGACAGCGAATGATTGGTTTGGAAGACTATGACCGATTAACAATCATGGAAGGCAGCAGATTTAAGTATCAATACGATTGCTCGCCCTCTCCATATCGTTTCTTCCTTTCCCGGATTAGTTTTCTTGTGTGCACAATGCGGCCCTGGTACATTTTATTGGACGCTTACAGTGTGGTTAGTGTCCCTTTCACCCAAACATAATCTGGTCAAGACTCTGGCTACCTAAAGTTAAAGAGGCATGGTGAATAGGAGAAACCCGTCAGGTGAACGCTTACAGGGTGCAATCACACTCTTAAACACAATGCCTTGATGGAGAGAGTTGCATTGATAATATCTTTAATGTAAACAACTTTGCAAGGCTAGGATCAGGACCTGAAACTGGAGGCAAGAGGAGTGACACCGCCTGGAATCGGTAGTCTAAATCTGCTTCACTTGTGACTTTGGGCCTCAACTCTTGACTCGCACACCAAAGCTCACATCAGACTTGTGGAATATGACTATACGGTCAGATATCATCACTTAATCCAGACATACCAATCAGCCCAACACTCCAGTTTCACAGGAAGTCCAAGCTCAGATCTCCCGACCAACAACCTGAATTTACATGGCGCGTTCAACATCAAGTAACCTTTTGACGCTGAGCCACATAAGGAGGTAGGTCTTATAAAGTGCGTTAAGGGAGCTGCGAGTGAGGAAAGTGAGGGAGAGATTGTAGGGCGTGGGACCCAGCCGGCTGGAGAACAGTCGCCAACGATGGAGTGATGAAACCTGGGCAGCCCAGAATTAGAGGGGCGGAAGGTTATGGGTCTGGCGGGAGGGGGGTGGAAATACAGAGATAGGGAGGGGGTGAGGTCATAGCGGGATTTGAAAAGGTGTATTGGTAGCCAATTTAGCAGTGCTGTAGGTTCGCTCAATATCGATTTCCAGCCAGCCCAATATCACTCTTCTATAAGTTGCTATTCCGTCAGAAGAGTGAAACAAAATTACCTAGACATTGCAGACTTAATTGGCGAAATTGAAAAGTGGCTGCAAGTGGATTTTTCAGTGGACAAAACTGATTCATGCCACGTAACGCTGTGAAAACAGAAAAGGTCAGAGAACGAAAGAGAGCACAATTATAGGCACAGTATGAAGAAGAATTAAAGAGGAGCAGTTTGTGAGATCAGAACCTTGCTTCAACACCTTGTCTGAGTCGATTTGTTAATGAATCCAATCCCATGCCGTTAATATACCCGGGATGATTACAGGCCGACTCTCTCGAGTTTTCCCTTCTCTCTCTCGGGGGAGGTATTTAGCTTCTGGTCAGCATTAGAAAGCAAGTTGTGAGGACTGGCATGTGGAGGACAACCCCCTCCTCCCCATCACCACCATTCTGTGCCAATGCAGCGCCGATCTGAGCCACCCACCTCTGAGATTCACCCTCATTGTGTTTGCCAATTTTGCCGTCCATCCCTGCACGCTCAATTCACCCACACAGGCACACAATCTGAGGCTGGGCATGTTAAATCTCCCAGTAAATTGTACAAGCAATAGCTTTGGTCCCATGATGGCTTTGAGAAACTTTCTGAAGCTTCTGAAGGTCATCAAGCATTCAGCCAGTACACATTCCACGCTCAAGATTCTGGGTGTAAATTCAATACATGAGACGACAGATTTGGAAGTGTCATCCCGGGCCCCTGCAGCTTTACAACTCTTCATGGATTTCAACTTCAAATATAAGGTCCGTCGCTGAGGAGGACAGTAAATCCCCTCAGCAGGGTACTGCGGGCAGCACACCTCTGATTGCAGTTTGTGTCGTTTCAATTTGACCTTCTGTTTGCGATGTCCCCACCACTTCTACAACAATCAATCACCATTCCTGTAATGGCACTCACATCCTGTGCGACACAGTCAAGATTATTTTCTATTATTCACATGAAATGGCGACGTGCAATTGCATTTCGAGGCTGCAGCACATTGTTTGTAAGTGTGAGATACACCCTGCACGGTGCAGAGGGCACAGAAAGGAGTTTCAATTTGGGAAAAACATTACGAGGCTGGGAATGGTGAGGCTGCGGGTTTTTTGGGGGGGACGGCAGGGAAATCGAGGAATGGAGCAGGAAAGTGAAATTGAGGAAGTACATCCAATGATCTTCTTGCGCAAGCTGGTGGGGCCTTCCCTTGTTCCCATTTCTTATATTCTCATATAATACCAGCACGGTAGAGCAGTTAGCCCTGTTGCTTCACAGCGGCGCCAGGGTCCCAGGTTCGATTCCCGGTTTGGGTCACTGTCTGTGCGGAGTCTGCACTTTCGCCCCGTGTCTGCGTGGGTTTCCTCCGGGTGCTCCGGTTTCCTCCCACAAGTCCCGAAAGAAGTGCTTGTTAGGTGAATTGGACAGTCTGAATTCTCCCTCTGTGTACCCAAACAGGCGCCGGAACGTGGCGACTAGGGGCTTTTCACAGTAACTTTTATTACTGTGTTAATGTAAGCCTATTGTGACAATAAAGATTATTATTATATGAGAGGTTAATTCTAAGATCAACATCGACTTCCCCACAACAGTCCCCAGTATTCTTCACCTGCTGAAAGCAGGGACTTAAAAGTGGAGGTGACATTCTCTTCTGCTGTAATTTTACAATTACTCCATTTTGCTGTATGTCCATGAGGAAATCTTTGTTTTATTTTGTAAGGGGCGCGGTGGAAGGGGGGGGGGGTTGAAAGTAGATGGTCAGCATCAGAACATACACCCACGGCTGTTGCTCGCCTAGCATTTCACGTGCTGTTCAAAGGGCTAAACTCCGCAGCGCACCTGCTCTCTGCTCAATAAACCATGAATTCATCTTCCACAACATGCTCATTTCATGTGGTAATACTGCCCGGCTCAGCTGCTCCAAGTACATGTCACAGTTGTCAATAATCCCCAAACGGGGATATGGTTTTTGTAAGTCAACACTGGGCCATAAAATCAAACCGAGTTGGATGCATTAAAGGAATTTACACGCACCCGAGCACACACACACACGCTGACACATGCGCACACACACACGTGCACACACACACATACTTGAGCATGCCAGATGTGCATACACACGCACACAGATGAGCGTGCATGCATGCATGTACACACATGCACACACGCACGTTTTTAAGCTTTGACGAGATGTCTCTCTTTTAAGCAACATTCGTTCAAAGTAATTTGGCTGACAGTTTTAGCAATTTCAGCAATTTTAAACACACTTTTTGTTTGCATATCTAAAATAAGAACAGAAAATGTTGGTCAACCAGCATGTGGAGTGAGAAACAGAGTTAACGTTTCTGGCCAATGGCCCTTCAGCAATCCTGGAAACAAGTGAAGGATCAGGGAAAGTGAGAGAGGGGCAGGGAAAGAAAGAACTGAAGAGAGGGAAAGATGGAGCAAGGCAAAGGAGAGGAATAATACATGAGGCTGCATCCAGAGGGGATGTGAATGGTTACAGCGGAATGATTACCACCCTCTGTCTGAGGAAATAACGTTATGATCCGAAATTACTAAAAGGCTGTCAAGTGTCTAATCAAAAGATAGCTGCTGTTCCTCCAGCTTCCACCGAGCTTCATTAGAACAGTTTAGATGAGCAAGGACAGTGAGGTCAGATAAGGAATGCGGTGGGACGTTCGGAGCTCTCAGGTCGGCACGGTGGCACAGTGGTTAACACTGCTGCCTCACAGTGCCAGGGACTCGGGTTAAATTCTGGCCTTGGGTGACTGTGTGGAGTTCGCACTTTCTCCCCGTGTCTGCATGGGTTTCCTCCGGGTGCTCCGGCTTCCTCCCACAGTCCAAAGATGTGCAGGTTAGGTGGTTTAGCTGTACTAAAAATTGCCCCTTAGTGTCCAAAGGTGTGCCGGTTAAATGGAGTACGGGGATGGGGCGAGGGAGTGGGTCCACATAGAGTGCTCTTTCAGAGGGTTAGTGCAGGCTTCGGGCCGAATGGCCTCCTTCTGCACTTTCTGGATTCTATGGGTTCCACAAAGATAAAAAGGGATGATGTGCTGGCCACGCGGTTTGTGTATTTCATGTTCTTTAGGCTGGGAGTGACCCTTTACCAACAGTTTCCTGTGAATTTGTTCAGTAACTTTCCTCCACAGTTTCTAAAAGAAAAAGTTAGAATCCATCAAGCCAAGATCTGACTTGTCCAGAACTAACATCAGCTGGAATTGTAACACTGGGACTGAGGACAATCTATTTTTGCTTGCCAGGGCTATCATGGGCTACAGAACAAAGGTGGCCAAGTGGAGTCAAGGTACAGATCATTCACAATCTCACAGAATGGCAGTGAAACATGTGTCATGTGAGAGTACCCTTTAAGAAATGGGTGTTTAAGAAATGTACCTTTAAGACATCGGCTGCTCATGTTACTGGAGTGATGTCAGAGTATGGGTGGAGCTGAGCTCCACTTCTGTTTTTTAGTTTCAGTTGGAGAAAGAGCTTGGGTGTGTCTGTGTTTTTCAGTGAGCTGAATCTGAAGTTAAAAGTGAGCTGCACTGCTGTTGATCTCTGCCACCCAAAGACTATCTATGGATCATTTGGTGAATTCAGAAGAATTATAGATGTTTTCAGTCTTGAATGTAAACACTGATGTGCTCCTGTTTAGAGGTTTGTTAAGCCTTTTGGATGTTAAAAGGACAGCATACAGATTACTTAGTGTTGTATTCTTTGGGGGGTGTATTTGAATTGATGGTTGCTAAGATATTCACTGTTTGTTTTAAAAAGGTTAACTTGAGTTCATAGAATAAACATTGTTTTGTTTTAAAAACCACTGGTCCATTTTCTGCTATACCATAACTGTAGAGTGAGCCGTGTGCTCCCCATACCACAATCTATTAAAAGTTGTGGATCAGGTGAACTCCATGATGCACTTTGGGGTTCTCTAAACACTGGCCCATAATAATTGGGGGCTGGAGGGGGATAAAAGTCTATCTATTGGATTGGCTTAGTGAACTTAAAGACAGTGCGAGGTGAGCATATTGTGGTTTATTTTCAGGTGTGGTGTTTTAGTTTAAGTGGGGAGTGTGTTGTGGACAATGGCTCTTTCAGACGCTCAGACGTTTTTGGGGGTGGAGTCGGTCAAACGCAGTACCTTACGGACAGAGACTAAAAGCAGACTGTTAGATTTGGCAAAAACATTGCAGTTAACATTACCTGACAAAATGCGAAAAGATGAGGTAATTATGGCGGTGGTTAAGCATTTAAAGTTGCCCGAGATACTGTTTGATTCATTGGAAATGGCAAAAATTCAGTTGCAAGTTAAACAAATGGAACACGAGAAAGAATTAAAGCAGCTTGAATACGAAAGAGATAGAGAGGAAAAAGAAAGAGAGAGAGAGAACAAAGAAAGAGAGAGAGAGGAAAAAGAAAAGGAGAGAGAAGAAAGGAGAAAAGAAAGAATAGCCCAAGCAGAACAAAAAGAAAGATTCAGATCAGGGAAAAAGATAAAGAGAGAGAGTTTGAACTTCAGAAAATGGCCATGAAACATAACAGTCAGTTAAAATTGGCAGACGTAAAGGGAAACGTACAGTTGGATGATAGTGATGAGGATAGTGAGAAAGAGCGTCAAAGGCGAAGGCCTGGTGGGGATCTATTTAAATATGTCCAAGCATTGCCAAGGTTTGATGAGAAGGAAGTGGAAGGCTTTTTCATTTCATTTGAGAAGGTAGCTAAACAAATGAAATGGCCACAGGACATGTGGGTATTACTGATTCAAACAAAGCTGGTAGGTAGAGCTCGTGAAGGTTTGCATCACTACCGGAGGAGGTATCTGGGACGTATGAGGAGGTGAAAAAAATCCATCTTAGGTACATATGAACTAGTGCCTGAAGCCTACAGACCAAGGCTTAGAAATTTAAGGAAAGAATTTGGTCAAACATACATGGAGTTTGAAAGGCTCAAACAGAGTAATCTTGATAGGTGGATAAGGGCTTTGAAAATAGATCAAACGTATGAAGCTCTCAGAGAAATTATAATTTTGGAGGAGTTTAATTCAATTCCTGATGTAGTGAGAACTCATATGTAAGAGCAGAGGGTTAAAACTGCGAGGTTAGCAGCAGAAATGGCAGATGATTATGAATTAGTTCACAAATCAAAGCTTGGTTTCCGACATCAGCTTCAGCCTGTGAGGGATACAAACTGGGGACATGAGAAATACTCAAGTGGTAAAGGTAAAGGTGATCTGATGGGAGATAATAAGGAGAGTGTGCCTCAGATTAAAAAAGAAATCCAGGAGGGTGGAAGAGACATGAAAAGTTTCAAATGTTTTCACTGTAATAAACTAGGCCATGTAAAGTCACAGTGTTGGTGGTTGAAGAAAAGCACTGGGAAGGCTGATGTGGTAAAACAGGATAAGACAGTGGTGTTTGTTAAAGTGGTAAAGGAAAGCCCAAGTGAAGCAAAGGAGGTGCGAAAGATTGTACAGCCTGATCAAGAGGTGATTGATAAGAAAGTGCCAGATCTCTTTAAAGAATTTACTTGTGTGGGTAAAGTTTACTCATGTGTATCAGGAAGAGTAGGAAAATAAATCACAATTTTAAGATATACGGGAGCTTGTCAATCTTTAATGGTAAGAGATGAGGAGTTATGTAGTTTGGGAAGAATGTTGCCAGAAAAGGTGGTAATATGTGGAATTCAGGGTGAGAGGAGTGGCGTGCCATTATATAAGGTAAGGTTGGAAAGTCCAGTGAAGAGTGGTGAAATGGTAGTAGGAGTAATAGAGAAACTATCTTGTCCAGGAATACAGTTTATCTTGGGTAACGATATAGCTGGATCGCAGGTGGGAGTGATGCCTACTGTGGTTGATAGGCCAGTGGAAAATGAGACAACTGAAGTGTTGAAGGAAGAATATCCTGGGATTTTTCCAGATTGTGTGGTAACAAGGTCGCAAAGTCACAGGTGAAGACAAGAGGAGAAATCAAAGAGTGAAGATGACGTGGAAGTGCAATTATCAGAAACAATTTTTGATCAGATGGTTGAAAAAGAACAAGAACAGGTGGAGGGTGAGGCGGATATTTTTAGTTCAGGAAAATTGGCGAACTTACAACAAAAAGATGTAGAAATAAAACGGATGTATCAAAAAGTATATACGGAAGAGGAATCTGAGTGTATACCAGAGTGTTATTACCGTAAAAGTGATTTCTTGATGAGAAAATGGAGACCTTTACATATGCAGGCAGATGAAAAGTGGGCAGAAGTTCATCAAGTAGTATTGCCGGTAGGGTATAGAAAGGATGTGTTGCGTGTTGCACATGAGGTACCAGTGGGAGGTCATTTGGGAATAAGGAAAACTCAAGCTAAAATCCAGAAACATTTTTATTGGACTGGACTACATAAAGATGTAGTTAAATTTTGTCAACCATGTCACACATGTCACGTGATAGGGAAACCTCAAGCAGTGATAAAACCAGCGCCATTAATATCCATTCCAGCATTTGAGGAACCTTTTACAAGGGTCCTAATTGATTGCGTTGGACCGCTTCCGAAAACAAAAAGTGGGAATCAATATCTTTTGACTATAATGAATGTGTCTACTAGATTTCCAGAGGCCATTCCAGTACCTAATATTACAGCTAAAAAGATTGTGGAGGAGTTACTTAGATTCTTTACTGGATATGGACTACCCACAGAAATACAATCGGATCAAGGATCAAATTTTACCTCAAGGTTATTCAAAGAAGTTATGTATAGCTTAGGAATAAAACAATTTAAATCAACTGCGTACCATCCAGAATCGCAGGGAGTGTTAGAAAGGTGGCATCAGACATTAAAGACAATGTTGAGGGCTTATCGTCAAGATTATCCAGAGGATTGGGATAAAGGAATTCCATTTGTACTGTTTGCAATTAGGGATGCACCTAATGAGTCAACCAAATTTAGTCCTTTTGAACTAATTTTTGGTCATGAGGTAAGAGGACCACTTAAATTGATTCAGGAAAAATTGGTGAGTGAGAAATCAGAAATTACATCATTGGATTACGTGTCAAATTTTAGGGAACAATTAAATAGAGCAGGTGAATTGGCGAGACAACATTTAAAAGTTGCACAAAAGGTGATGAAACGAGTAGCGGACAATAAATCCAAAGTTCGTAGTTTTGCCAGTGGATATAAAGTTTTAGTATTGTTACCAGTGGTAGGTGAACCTTTAAAAGCAAGGTTTTGTGGACCTTATCAGATTGAAAGGAAATTAAGTGAGGTGAATTATGTGGTAAAAACAACGGATAGAAGGAAGAATCACCGAGTGTGTCATGTGAATCTGCTTAAAAGGTACTTTGAAAGGGAAGGAGAGAAAAAGGAGGAGCTTTTAATGAGTCTAACTCAAAGTGACGAACCAAATCCAGATGACTGTGAATTTGACATACCTCAACTTAAATTGGATAATGAGGATGTTCTTAAAAATTGGGATAAATTGTTGAGTTACCTTCCAGAGGAAAAATGAACTGACCTGAAAGAGTTATTGATATCACATGGGCAAGTTTGTGGAGATAAATTGGGAAGTACTAAATGGCTATACATGGCCTACTCATATGTAATAAGAACATTCACAGAACACACAACTCTCATGGCAAAAGGAGTGACGAACATCAAAACTTGTCTCAATCAGCTAATCAAGTGAACCCGCTAAAAGTGAAAAAGGAGATTCTGGATTTAGAGCTACAGACATGGTGGAAAGAGAGAGGTAACACACAACTGACATAGTACCGTCCCTTAAAAAGGCCTGTATCCCATAAGTCTGTGTAGATTTACTGGGATGATCTGTGGAGAGAGAGCGATGGAGTTAACGTTTCGAGTCTGTATGACTTTTCTCCACAGCACTGAAGGGTCACACGGACTCTAAACATTAACTCAAGCTTCGCCTCCCACAGATGCTGCCAGGCCTGCTGGGTTTTTCCAGCAATTTCAATTTTTATTTCACATCTCCAGCATCTGCAGGATTTTGCTTTTATTTACTGGAGTGATACCTGAACTCCAAGAGCTGAGCCTCGAGGAGAGATTGAACAAATTTGATGACTGGAAGACTCCTTGACAAAGCGTCATCCAGACTCAAAACGTCAGCTCCCTTCTCTCTCCCCGCAGATGCTGTCGGACCTGCTGAGGTGATCCAGCATTTTCTGTTTTTGCGGCAGGTTTATGGGGTTAGTTTCCAGATCGATTCTGATCTGATTGCAGAACATTCTCAACTAGGACTCAACAACCTCCTCCTGTTCCTACGCTGCTGGTTGGCCCGTCTCACTCTCGCGTCACGCCACCCGGATCTCAGACTGTCTACTTAAGTGGGGTGGCAATGAAGGAAGAGCCTTGGGGGTCCGATTGTGGGGGAGTCCTGGCTCACAGTGAAGAAATGAACTCGCAAAACAAGCTTAAGATTGTAAGTTAATGCGAGGGGTTAGTTACAAAACCATCGGACATCCAAAATGCAGCTTCTTAAATCTTCCACAATCTGGCGTGGGAAGGGCGGGGCACACACAGCATGCTGATCTTCCCTTACCTCTTGTTCTTCTGCGTGTGCAGAGAGCTAGTGGCCTGACGTTTGGGCAACTTAAAGGGTTGTGTAGACGGAGGCTTTGTAACCGGAGCGATGAACAGAGCGTCCAGAAGAAACGGAGATACAACAGGTTCGGACAGTCTAGTAGACGTTTAAAACAAATAGCAAAAGTGAAGGAGTATCAGGAAGAGAATCAGTGAAGATAATATACAGAGTGAGTTACAGAACAGAACATGGGAAGAAGCATTTATCCCCTTTGGACTATTGCGCACAATTCTGGTCGCCACACTACCAGAAGGAGGCTTTGGAGAGGGTGCAGAGGAGGTTTACCATGGTGTTGCCTGGTCTGGAGGGTGTTAGCTATGTGGAGAGGCTGAATAGACTCGGACTGATTTCATTAGAAAGACGGAGGTTGAGGGGTGACCTGATAGAGGTCTACAAGATTATGAGGGGCATGGATAGAGTGGATGGGCAAGCACCTTCTCCCAGGGTAAAGGGGTCAGTCACCAGGGGGCATATGTTTAAGTTCTGTGCGGCAATGTTTAGAGGAGACATGTAGGTTTTTTTACACAGAGGGTGGTGAGTGCCTGGAACACGTTGCCAGGGGAAGTTATGGAAGCAGATACATTAACGGCGTTCAAAAGGCATCTTCACAAACACATGGACAGGATGGGTATAGAGGGATACGGCACAAGGAAGTGCTGGGAGTTTTGGTAAAGATTGATATCATGACCAGTACAGGCTTGGAGGGCCGAAGGGCCTGTTCCTGTGCTGTATTGTTCTTTGTTCTTTAAAACAAAAGCATGTGTTAGGTGGGCGAGTTTGTGGATTTTGAGTGGTCCACTCCAAAATGCTACAGTGCATCAACCTCTCAGTGGTCATCATGTGTAACCATTACATGAGAGAGGTTCGCAACATTTTTGTAGCTAATGAGGTCTATTTAAATTTGTTTTGAAGTGCCTGAACCCTCCGCAGGTATCAATGTTTTCGCTATAAATGCAAATTAGTTCTTATAAACTTCTTTTGGTACCATTACATGCTTCTTTAACTCCAAAAATGTTAAGGCTCATATGGCCCGACTTGCGCTCCCAAATCCTATGCACTCATTGCAACATACTGACGCCAACAATTGTAATGATTATTCCAGAAAGAGAAAGTGAATCTGCTTGGCTCACAGGGACTTCAGGTTCTACCTAGCTTGAGCAGCGAGTACAGTAGTAATCGTGGCCGCAGCACTCTTGGCCTCTGGGCTTTGCTTCGCTCTCGGCGAAAGACGAGGGGCCGATTTCGGCAGAGCTTCCAATGGATTTTCCAAAATGTTCCTGGGCAAAGGGTAGAAAGAGGGAGAAAGAACACAAATTGCAGAAAGGGAGACGGAGGGTGTGCGAGAGAGGGGGAGGGATGGGAGAGCCCGCGAGAGAGGGGTGGGTGGAGCAGTGGAGGAGCCCGTGAGAGAGGGGGAGTGGCAGAGGAGCCGCGAGAGGGGTTGGGGGAAGAGACCATAAGAGAGGGGGAGGGAAGAGCCTGTGAGAGAGGGATGCGTGTGAGAGAGGAACCCGCCAGAGAGAGCGACTTACATGGAACAGTACACTACACAAATATATTTAAAACTGGATTTACAAAATGTGTTATTTTTTCTAAATAAACTTAAATCCTTGAATTTATACAACATGAGGCTGTTGGCCTATCATACCTGTGCTAATGCTTTGCGAGAGCTCTGCAATTGGCCCAACTCCCCTGCTCTTTCCCCATAGTCCTGTAAATTTCCTCTTTTTAAGTATATCTCTGATTCCCTTTTTAATGTTGATGGAATCTGCTTCCACCACCCTTTTTGGCAGCGCCTTCTGGGCCACAACTTGGCAAGTAAAGCAAATTCTCATTTCCTTGCCAATCATTTTATTCTTTACTGATCATTCAGCGAGTGAAAGCTGTTTCTCCTTATTTACTCTGCCTGAACCCTTGCTGATTTTGAACACCTCTCTCAAATCTCCCCTGAAATCTTTTCGATTCTACAGGAGGGCAATTTCAGTTTCTTTAGTCTGTCCATGTAACTGGAGTCCTCTGCCCCCGTTAGCCAGGACTGTGCACGACCTCAACCCCTGTACCTTTCCAAGATTGCGGCGACGTAGACGGTGGGGCCCGTAGCTCTGGCAGGGGCCGGGGCTGGTGGTACGGCAGCCAGCGCTGGAAGTTCACAAGTTTGTACGCCCACTGATTGCATCCCTGCGCCTAACGGGCGAGGATCAGTTCCAGCAGCATGAGGTGAAGAATTTGGCGACTTCGATGACATCTTTGAAACTGTCTCTTCTGCGACTTCGACGAATCTTTACATGTGAAATACAATTGGGTGATGAAAAGGAAACTGAAGGCACACACACTTCATCGCCAACGAGATCGGACTTAACCTGGCATGAGATTAGTCATAGAGGTGACAGCACAGGAAAGGGCCTTTGGCCCATTGCGTCTGCGCTCGTCGAAAACAACCACCTAACTGTTTTGATGCCATTTCCCAGCACTTGGCCTATAGCCTTGTATCCCTTGATATCACAAGTGCATACCTAAATACTTCTTTGTTATGAGGGTCTCTGCCTCCACCGCCCTTTCAGGCAGCGAGTTCCAGACTCCCACCACCCTCTGGGTGAAAAAGGTTTTCCCTCACATCCCCTCTAAACCTCCTGCCCCTTACCTATGCCCCGTGGTCATGGATCCCTCCAACAAGGGGAAAGGTTTGTGTGTTCTTCTTCTCGCCGTGTAAAACGGGAAAAGAGGGGATCTTCAAAGGCATCTTTCCGAAACCATTATTAACTCACAGCAGCATCGGACCTTTCCGCTCGACAGCAGGAACGTTAGAGATGCGTCGGCGGCTACGCAGCATCAAAACCCATTCCGGATTTTGTCTTTCCCCCTTGCCCACTTTACGGTGCGTCGTAGACACCCAAAATGGAAATAGTGATTGCAGGTTCAAGTAACAGGCTTCTGAAACAAGCAGGAAAGTTTTCTGGAGGCAATTCTCAGTTGGCCGTTAGTGGGGTTTTTAAGCCCAGAGTCATGGTCTCAAATCCCACATGAGGTGGTGACTCATTTTATTTAATATTGCTTATTTGCTACTTTATTTGTGAAAGAATATATTTATTTGCATAAAATAAATACATTTGGCTGTATCCAGAAAAGGTCCCATTAAAAATGAATACCCCGATGTGTTTCTGGTAAGAACTTTAATAATAATGACAAAGGAACAGGACATTTTGGTCAATCCTAACATGATTCTGTTTCACGCTAACCCCTAATGCCAGGTTTCAGTTTGTATTTCAAAACTCACATTTAGCTTTTCTGCCTCGTTACGAATCAGTCACAGACTGATTCTCTGTGCCTGAGTCTTCAGCCACACACGTGCAGGAAGTGCTTCCCCTTACTGTTTAGACATAAATAAATGCAGCTTCCAATAACGTATCATCCGACCAGGGTGATGCGACTGTCAATTCACACGAGACGATTAGTAGAAGTGAACAGCGGTTTTAATAAGCTAGATCTGTGCCTGCCTGCGACTGATCTGTACTGAGTGCCGCCTACAGGCTGCAGATCTATGTACCACCCCTGAGGGGGCGGAGCCACAGGCGGAGCCCACAAGGGCAACAACATAATACAATACAATACAGTGGTGAATTGTAGCAGCAATACGTTCACCACACAGGGCTTTTATATTCATCATCTACTCCGACATCCTCTCGGCTGGACTGAAACGATCCCACTTCCATTGTTTTACAGAACAGGAGTGGAGCTCTCCCCCTTCCTGGGGCAGAATAATCCGCTGGGGTTTGGAGGGTGGCGCAGACGGTGCGCCCATTGGAGCTGCCAGCCAATCCGATTGGCTGGCAGCACCCCCAATCCCGGCCACACCTGGGAGGCAGCAGGGAAAGCTGCTGGGAGCACAGGTGAGGAGTGGAGCCCAAGGCCTCGGATCCCCAGAGCTGGTAAGCCCAGGATCTTGGCCCTGGTGATGTCTGGGGAAGTTAGAGAGAAGGGGGGCAGTGTGGATGGGGAATGGGTTTACGGGAAGACGCGGGTAGGAAGGAAGGGGTTGTTCTGCCTCAGATTGGGGGGAATAGTGGGGGCACCCTGTGAACGGCAAAATGCAGTCCCCAAAAGAGTGATGCCCCCCCCTCCCCCCTTCCTGCACTTTAACTATTTATGGTTAAAAATCGTGTTTCCCGCTCTGTACTCACACCAAACAGGCAATAGCACGAAATGCTCATTATTAGGGTCAAAAGGCTGAGTAACAAGCCCAACTGACCCTTGATTACTGATTAAATAATGGCCGATTTCAGCACCCGCCCACCTACCTTTTACCCTGTAATAGGGGCTGGTTTAGAACAGTGGGCTAAACAACTGGCTTGTAATGCAGGACAAGGCCAGCAGCGCGGGTTCAAATCCCGTACCGACCTCCCCGAACAGGCGCCGGAATGTGGTGAATAATATTGCTAATAATCGCTTATTGTCACAAGTGGGCTTCAATGAAGTTACTGTGAAAAACCCCTAGTCGCCAAATTCCGGCGCCTGTTCGGGGAGGCCGGGACGGGAATTGGATCCGTGCTGCTACCATGTTCTGCATTACAAGCCAGCTTTTTAGCCCACTGTGCTAAACCAGCCCCAGAAGAGGGGCTTTTCACAGTAACTTCATTGAAGCCTACTTGTGACAATAAGCGATTATTATTATTATATGCAGGTGAGCTCGGGGGTGGGCGGAAAGGTGATGGGATGTGCTCCCCGCCCACAACCCCGCGGGAAACATGTCCACCGGGCAGGCAGTAAAATCCAGCCCTGGTGAATATGCCTCCATCAGTCAACATCACACGGGCAGATTACCTGCTCATAATCACATTGCTCCTCGTGGCAGCTTGCTGCGCACTAATTGGCGTTTACTTTATGAGAACACTTAACTGTTTGGGTGTTAAGTGCTTGGGACATCCAGAGGGGGTGGAAGATGCTGTGTACAGTGAAAGCCTCCCCCCACTTCGGTACAGAGGTATTATTACAGCTTGGCCTGGCAACAATGCAGCGCTTCATAAGGTCACCCGACTACACTGAATATAAATCCCCCCCCCACACACCCATACAATCTTCTTTACCAACAGGCAATACACAATCGTTTGAGAAAAGCGCAGTTTCACTCCGCAAGCACCCATTGTTAAAAGTCAGCGTAGGATAACCAAACGCCAGTGTAATAGCGTACAGTCAATGGAAAACACTACCTAGCTGTATTGATCTTTACAGTAGAAAGAGAGGCAACATAGGCTTTGGTCTTTGGGTCGCACTTGATCGGGGGCGGATGGGGGGCACATTTGGGTAAAGCATCTAAAGGATTGTTCAGGTATATCTTTCTGAAGAGGAGGAAGAAGAAAAATAGATTAAAAAAAGACAAGAGGAGACAGGAAAAAACGGCTAATTTGCTTGGGACACAAATATGCCAGTGCAGTTTGAAACAAACAGATTGTACTCCATAGGATGAGGTAATGGGAACAGTGTTTCCGCTAGTTACATCTACACAAACTGGGCAGGAGCAGCAGAACCGGGATAGGAGAACTTTAAACGCCCCAAACCATTCGTGCCCTTGTTTTCTGCAATTCATATTCAAAACATTTTTTTTTTTTTTTGTTTTTTTTACACACAACAGTTTAAAATTTAATTGGCCTCTAGCATCCCCCCCCCCCCCCCCCCCCCCCCACACAACCCCCTCCCAGGTCGAAATGGAGAGCTCATTCTCTCTGCCACACAGACGCGAGGCACATTTTAAAAGTTTCAGTCAGGTCAGAAGGCATTCAATATACGAAGGAAACTACCTGGCGATCACCAATGGCACTACCAAATGCTTCCGCGTAGCCTTCAGTAATTTTCAATGATTTTAAATCAGACGATTCACAGGTGGGTAACTGGGCATCCAAATTAAAAATGCTTCCCTTTGACAATGCACCCATTTTCAGAGGTATTCCCGTACCAGCCTCCCCGAACAGGCGCTGGAATGTGGCGACTAGGGGCTTTTCACAGTAACTTCATTGAAGCCTACTCGTGACAATAAGCGATTTTCATTTCATTTTCATTAAAACTGCACCAGGTTTACGCTCTTTAATACATCAAAGAATGGCTCCGAATGGAAAATAAAGTGCATTACGTTCCATTAGCGGTAAAGCAAAAAGTGCAGAGGATACTGGAAGTCTGCAGAGGGATTTAGATAGGTTAAGTGAATGGGCTAGGGTCTGGCAGATGGAATACAATGTTGACAAATGTGAGGTTATCCATTTTGGTGGGAATAACAGCAAAAGGGATTATTATTTAAATGATAAAATATTAAAACATGTTGCTGTGCAGAGAGACCTGGGTGTGCTAGTGCATGAGTCGCAAAAAGTTGGTTTCAGGTGCAACAGGTGATTAAGGCGGCAAATGGAATTTTGTCCTTCATTGCTAGAGGAATGGAGTTTAAGACTATGGAGGTTATGCTGCAATTGTATAAGGTGTTAGTGAGGCCACACGTGGAGTATTGTGTTCAGTTTTGGTCTCCTTACTTGAGAAAGGACGTACTGGCACTGGAGGGTGTGCAGAGGAGATTCACCAGGTTAATCCCAGAGCTGAAGGGGTTAGATTACAAGGAGAGGTTGAGTAGACTGGGACTGTACTCATTGGAATTTTGAAGGATGAGGGGGGATCTTATAGAAACATATAAAATTATGAAGGGAATAGATAGGACAGATGCGGGCAGGTTGTTTCCACTGGCGGGTGAAAGCAGAACTAGGGGGCATAGCCTCAAAATAAGGGGAAGTAGATTTGGGACTGAGTTTAGGAGGAACTTCTTCACCCAAAGGGTTGTGAATCTATGGAATTCCTTGCCCAGTGAAGCAGTAGAGGCTCCTTCATTAAATGTTTTTAAGATAAAGATAGATAGTTTTTTGAAGAATAAAGGGATTAAGGGTTATGGTGTTCAGGCCGTAAAGTGGAGCTGAGTCCACAAAAGGTCAGCCATGATCTCATTGAATGGTGGAGCAGGCTCGAGGGGCCAGATGGCCTACTCCTGCTTCTTTTTTTTTTTTACATAGAATTTACAGTGCAGAAGGAGGCCATTCGGCCCATCGAGTCTGCACCGGCTCTTGGAAAGAGCACCCCACCCAAGGTCAACACCTCCACCCTATCCCCATAACACAGTAACCCCACCAACACTAAGGGCAATTTTGGACACTAAGGGCAATTTATCATGGCCAATCCACCTAACCTGCACATCTTTGGACTGTGGGAGGAAACCGGAGCACCTGGAGGAAACCCACGCACACACGGGGAGGATGTGCAGACTCCGCAAAGACAGTGACCCAAGCCGGAATCGAACCTGGGACCCTGGAGCTGTGAAGCAATTGTGCTATCCACAATGCTACCGTGCTGCCCCACAATGCTACCGTTCTAATTCTTATGTTCTTATTATGCTGTCCCATTTCACTGGGTCATCAGAGATTTTATATCTGTGATTACACAGTAGTTAGCACTGTTGATTCACAGCGCCAGGGACCCGGGTTTGATTCCCGGCTTGGGCCCCTGTCTGCGAGTAGTACCTGCCCGTTCTCCCAGTGTCTGCGTGGGCTTCCTCCGGGTGCTCCGGTGTCCTCCCACAAGTCCCGAAAGACGTGCTTGTTAGGTGAATTGAACATTCTGAATTCTCCCTCAGTGTACCCGAACAGGCGCCGGAATGTGGCGACGAGGGGATTTTCACAGTAACTTGTAAGCCTACTTGTGACAATAATAAAGATTATTATTTAGGAGCAAGTTGGAGCCTAATCTAACCAATGTCATTTTGAGGGCTTCTTGGGTGCAATTGCCCCAGACAGAGAAAACCTGGACTATCTTTTTTTTTTACAAAAACACAGCAAAATCGCAAATTGTGACAAGACTTGGGGGGATTTTTTTTTGTACCGAATAGGTGGTGGTGTCGAGAGAGAGTATGAGGCGTGCAGGCCAGTTGGTAGACTGACTGGCATCTGAACTGCTGCTGCGGAGACCACAGAGGCAGGAACAGGAGCTGCGAACTCACCTTCACACCTAATAGGGGGTCACTCAGTGGTGATTAATGGTTTCTCAAGGATGGAAGATGAAAGGGTGATCTGATCGAGGTGCTTTGAGACGATTAAAGGGACTGGGTTAAACTATCTGGTGAGAGGGATTCCAGAATAAGGGAGGCCGAACATTAAGCTTTGAGCCCGGCCATTCAGGGGCAATTCTCAGGAAGCACCTCGTTGCGCAAAGGTAGTGGAATGTGGAACCCACTTGCCTAGAATGCTGTTGACGCTTGGGGAGGGGGGTGGGGGAGGGGAGGGGGTCAATGGGAAAGGTCAAAACTGAGATTGAAAAGATTTTTGTTAACAAGGGTATTGGATTGAGGGGCAGAATGGCCACCCACTGTTCCCATGAGTGAACGCCCAAATTTAAAAGGAACGACCTGCATGTGTGCCAAAGCCCCCTGCTGAAAATCCTGCAGCTTCCCCATGCTGATCAAACCACCCGACAGACGAGAGAGAAACTGCGCACACAGTGCGTGAAGGTTTGGTCATTTCCCCACATGCGTCACGGCGCCGGCTCGTTCTGTACCTCTTTGCGCCTGCAGGGGGCGTGAATCCAGCAGCTTCCACTCTGGGGCTCGAGGTCGGTGGCGCTTCAGCGAGCACGGGGTCCTCACCGGTCTGAGTGCTTACCGAGTGCGCTGGGCGAGTCACCACATCACCTCCTCCAGGCGCGCACGGGTCTGCCTGGCGTGCAGGCAGTGTTTGCAGAGGCTCCTCGTTTTCGAAAGCGCTTATATTGTGCAAAGAAAAATTGTCAGTCGTTCGAGGTAAAGAAACAGGGGACAGAGTGGGGTAGAATTGGGTTCTGTACAGCATTCCTATTTCCCCATATTAGGTACATAAATATACTCCTGCTAGCATGGATTTAATAACAGCAAAGATTCATTTAGGAGGAAGCAAGATAATCACACGAGGGACAAAGGAAGAGAATGTTATGCTGGTAGAATTAAATGGAAGAGTGATAGGGGGCAGCACGGTGGTGCAGTGGTTAGCATTGCTGCCTCACGGCGCCGAGGTCCCAGGTTCGATCCCGGATCTGGATCACTGACCGTGTGGAGTTTGCACAATCTCCCCATGTTTGCGTGGGTCTCACCACCACAACCCAAAAGATGTGCAGGGTAGGTGGATTGGTCACGCTAAATTGCCCCTTAATAGGAAAAAATGAAGTGGGTATCTACATTTATTATTTTTTTTAAATGAAGAGGGATGGAAGAAGGCTTCTACAAACACTGGAATAGACCAGATGGGTGAATGGCCTGTTTTAGTGCTGTAAACTCAATGCAGTTCGATGAAATAATACCGCCCTTCCTATTGGCTCAAGTGTAGAAACAGAGTCATCCCATTTATCTACTAATTGCAAATTTCATTTGTTGAGATCTTTGTACAAAATTGTTTAGTTTCACTGAAAACACAATGTAAGGATCCTGCTTATCTGAATTTTTAACTGACTCATGTTTAGCGCTAAACTGTATTTAAGTGACAGTTTTTGCAGAATTATAGAATAGCTACAAGGCCATTCAGTCCATTTTCCTGTTATGGCTCTTTTGAAAAGACCCATCGAATTCCTCCCGCTCCCCTTAGAAACCAGGAACCCCCCCCCGTCAAGTATTTATCAGATTGCCTTTTGAAAAAGGACCTACTCAACAAATCTGGCGTTAAGATAGTAAAATTAAAGCCGCGTGTACATGTCACTCTAACTGTGGCTGAGCCAAGACTTTTTCCAGATCTGTTTCAACAATGGTGCAAAATGTAGATGAGTGAGTTGACTGCGAATCAACTCGGGGGAGAGGGAGCGTCGCTGGTGAAGGTTGGTTGAGCCCCGAGTACATGTGGCAGTGTAGCAGCCAGCTTGATTGTGTCATGGATTGCATTGGTGTCAACACCAAGCTATTGATAAGAGACAGAGTGTCGCTGGTGAAGATTGGTTCGAGCCCTGTAGCAGCCAGCTTGATTGCGTCATGGATCACACTGGTGTCCATATCCATTGAGTCCATCCACACCTCCCGCTGCATGGGGAAAGCGGGCAGTATAATCAAGGACCCCTCCGACCCAGCCTACTTCCAACTTATCCCATCCGGCAGGAGATACAGAAGTCTGGGAACACGCACGAACAGACTCAAAAACAGCTTCTTCCCCGCTGTTACCAGACTCCTAAGCGACACTCTTATGGACTGACCTGATTAACACTACACCCCTGTATGCTTCACCCGATGCCGGTGTTCTGTAGTTACATTGTGTACCTTGTGTTGCCCTATTATGTATTTTCTTTTATTTCCTTTTCTTCTCATGTACTTAATGATCTGTTGAGCTGCTCGCAGAAAAATACTTTTCGCTGTACCTCAGTACACGTGACAATAAACAAATCCAAATCCAACACCAAGCTATCGATAAAACTTCATGTGTGTTTGAAGTCCGGCACCAAAATGGAACTTGTCGTCATCAGGCCTTGCCGCTCAGTTCTAGGCTTGAACCACTTTTGGCAAAGCGGCAAAGGTTATCAGTGACTAACATCAACGGCAAAGTCACCATTCTCAACAGATGTCTAAAAAATATCACGGGTCTCGGTCTGTCATAAAAGCACGGGTGTTTATGGCAGATTGAACATGTCGTGAAAGGTGGAACTGTCTCAGGTCTCTTTTCTCACGTAAAGAGAAAGCTGGTCTCATAAAGCTCCGTAAAATTATGAGGGGGTTTGATCAGGTAGACGAGGAAAAGATGCTTCCAAATGTGGCGGACACCAGAACTACTAGAACCACAAAGAGAATAAATCCAACAGGGGGTTCAGGAGAAACCAGAGAGTGGCAAGTGGAACTCACTGCTGCAGACAGCAGTGATGCAGTGAAGCTGGATAAACAGAAGGGAGAACGGAATAGAAGGATATGTTGATGGGGTTGGAGGAAGAGTGGGAGGAGATGCCTAAGGGGTATAAACACCAGTATGGATACGGTGGGCCGAATGGTCCGTTTCCTCACTGTAACTACTTGGGTTTTAGCGGGACATTTTTTGGAGTCCATCCCCAACTTCTTGCAAAACATCACAACTGATAAAAGCGTCAGCAGCGGCTCAGTCTGTCGACCCTCGCCAAGTAATAAGATTGTGTGCTCAAGCCCCGCTCCACTCCGGGATTGGCTGTCACTCCCAGTGCAGGTCTGAGCAAGTGCTGCACTGTGTGTGTGTGTGTGTGGGGGGGGGGAAGCTGCCTTCTGGATGAAATGTCAAGCCCCTTTTGCCCTCTTAGCTGAATGTCAAAGACTGCACAGCCCCCTTTTTGCCACTCCCCCCCCCGCCCTCCCCCCATAGCGCCAAAATCAAAGGTATTAAAGAATGTGGGACAAAGGTGGGTCTTTGAGACTGTGCGTGGTTTAAACAGAACAGTCGTTGATCATGTTGAAATGGAAGAACCGTAGCTCATCCTTGATATCTGTCTTTGACCCATTGCCCTTAATACTTTGGGTCAACAAAAATCTATCATCCTCTTTCCGGGATCTTAAGATTATCTGCTCAATATCATGTTGTGGGAGCTTGATGGGTGCACAATGGCTGCCCCGCTTCCCACATTACAACAGTGACTACATTAGTTAGCTGTAACACGCTATGGGATGTCCTGAGGTCCTGAAAGATATTCTAGAAGCTCATCGTCTTCTTTCTCTATTTCAAAGAGTAAGCATTGATTCTGATCAGGAACTTCAGCGTTGCTGCTGAATGCTGCCTGTAGATGGCGATGTTGCTCAGCGCTGGTTACATCAATGCTCACAGGCTAGAACTTAACCCTGCAAAATAACTGATTGGGTCGAATCGGGATAGCTCACTGCACACCAGGGGTAACGGAGGCTTCCTGGGTGAAGTGGGGGGACAAATGCAAAGTGAGCGACGGTTTCCTGATGGACGAAACGGTAACAGAGTGGTTAGCACTGTTGCTTCACAGCGCCCTAGGTTCGATTCCCGGCTTGGGTCACTGTCTGTGCGGAGTCTGCACGTTCTCCCCGTGTGTGCGTGGGTTTCCTCCGCGTGCTCCGGTTTCCTCCCACAAGTCCTGAAAGACGTGCTTGTTAGGTGAATTGGACATTCTGAATTCTTCCTCCATGTAGCGACTAGGGGACGTTCACAGTAACTTCATTGCAGTGTTAATGTAAGCCTACTTGTCACAATAATAAAAATTATTAACTGTTCTGGCCAATATTTACCCCTCGACCCAAAGCAACTTTTAAAACAAAGTGACTAGCTCATTATCACTTTGCCACTTGTTTCACAGAATCTTCACTTTGCAGAAAGCGGACTATCCGGCTCAGCGGGGCTGCACCGGCTCGCTGGTAAGCGCCCTCCCTAGTTCCCACGCCCCTGCCTCATTAGCGTAACCTTGCACATTCTCTCTTTTACAGCGAGCAATCCGATTCCCTTTCAAACACCTCGATCGAACGGACCAGCCTCCACCACACGTGTGGGCTTGCCGCATGTCAGCTGGCTCCCTGTGTTCCCAGCAACAGTGAATAGGCTTCAGAAAGAACTCCGCTGGCCATGAAGCACGTTGGGCCAACCTGATCTCGTGAGAAGCGCCGCACAAATACAGGTTGGCTGGGAACAACGGGGTTCGGACGCAGAGTCACGAGAGGTTTTACCAGTTCGTGGTGTAGTGGTAATATCACTGGACTAGTAATCCAGAGGCCCAGACTAATATTCTACGAGGCTGTTTAACACAGGGCTAAATCGCTGGCTTTGAAAGCAGTCCAAGGCAGGCCAGCAGCACGATTCAATTCCCGTATCAGCCTCCCCGAACAGGCGCCGGAATGTGGCGACTAGGGGATTTTCACAGTAACTTCATTTGAAGCCTACTTGTGACAATAAGCGATTTTCATTTTCATTTTTTCAGTTGGTATCCACACGAAAAGAACATTCACATGAAACCATCAGATAAAATGGTTCAACTATTTGCGAATGGTTTTTGGAAACCACCACCCCCCCACCAATGATAAACACAGGTTTATGAATCAGCTTTCACAGTCCCTAAATTCCAATGCTGGTCATATTTGATTCCCCTCCTGATATCCCCTCCTGATAGGGCAGCACGGTAGCAAAAGTGGATAGCACTGTGGCTTCACAGCTCCAGGGTCCTAGGTTCGATTCCCTGCTGGGTCACTGTTTGTGCGGGGTCTGCAGGTTCTCCCCGTGTCTGCGTGGGTTTCCTCCGGGTGCTCCGGTTTCCTCCCACAGCCCAAAGACTTGCAGGTTAGGTGGATTGGCCATGATAAATTAGTGACCAAAAAGGTTAGATGGGGTTATTGGGTTACGGAGGTAGGGTGGAAGTGAGGGCTTGAGTGGGTCGGTGCAGACTCGATGGGCCGAATGGCCTCCTTCTACACTGTATGTTCTGTGTTCTATCCCAGTGCCTGCACATTCAACAAACAGTGATGTGTGACAGTGAAAACATACGTGGGTTGCGTGCTGTCGATTTACCTATACCCCACTCCGCCATTTTCTGTCTCACCGTTCCTAAAGATGAGATAAATGGGGGAAAAAAATACATATTTTACTTTGAACAAACTCTTCAAATGGCTCCGTGTCTCTGTCCCCACGAGTCTGTTTATCACCACTCGTGGGGAGATGCATCCAGAATCTATCTCGGTCTGGTGCGTACTCAGCAGAGATACATGCAGAGCTGCAGACTGGAGGCAGAGTTGTTAAAACGGAAATCCCGAAACCCTAAGGGGCATTCACTTCTTAGTGACCATCAACCGTTAAATAGGGGCCCTGTTTAGCTCACTTGGCTGGACGGCTGGCTCGTAACGCGGAGCGAGGCCAGCGGCGTGGGTTCAATCCCCGTACCGGCTGAGGTTATTCATGAAGGCCCCGCCTTCTCAACCTTGCCCTTCGCCTGAGGTGTGGTGATCCTCGGGTTAACCAACCACCAGTCAGCTCTCCCCCCCCCACTCAAAGGGGAAAGCAGCCTGCGGTCATCTGGGACTATGGCCACTTTACCTTTAGATAGTGACAGCTCCTTTGTAACATTTTTGTTCTTAAAAAGAACGAACTCTCTACTGAGAGGAGATTCTCAGCACTGTGAAAGGTTGAACATCGCTCACACTGACCCCAAACTCTTCAGCATCAGTAACACTACACCCGCCGCAGATATTCTTTTCAAAATTTGTCCTTGTGATGTGAGCATTGCTGCTATTTATCGCCCACCCCTAGCTGCCCTTCAGCAGGTGGGTGAGCCGCTGCCCGCAGCTGCCCTAGGGCAGTTAAGAGTCAGGCGCGGTCTGGAGTCCCACTCTGGCCAGGCTGGGTAAAGGACGTTAGCGAGCCAGATGAATTTTCACAATAATCCAGTAGCTTCAGGATTCAATATTAATGAGGCAAAGCGGTTTCGATCCAGATTGAAGTGAATTAATTTGCCCCGGCTTCCTTGGAGGGGTTTGAACCCGAGCCTGAAACATCAGTCCAGGCCACAGGATGACCATCCCAGTAACATTTACCACTCTGCTACCATCCCCGCCATTTAGCAGCATTCACCCATTTGGGCAGGCATCTGAATATCGCTGCAGAACCACTTCTTTAAAAGAATAAAAACGCACCGCTGGAAATGCACAGAGGTGTCTGTGCAACATGTCAAGAATTGGGAGACAATATGATTTAAAAATTAGATTGTGATAAAAGAAAAGAAAACAGGGGAGGTGCAGTGCGAAAAGCAAGTGTTTACTTATGCGACTAGAGGATAAGAATGGGGGGGGTATAGAAAAGGTAACTTCAAAGTGGAGAGATGATGAAGTTGACGGGTATATGCAAAAAGCCGATTCCGCAGGGTGGATAACATCAAAGGAGAAAATGGTATATCCATAGCACAATGCCTGGGGGGAAAGGGAGTCAAAGCAAACACAGGGACAGCTACCATCAGGCACACCCAAAAATAAGTTATTCCCAAACAGGCAGCGGGTTAAGATCAAAACCGAAACTGAGCAAATTCCGCCTTCGCTGAAACTGAAGACGGTTTTCCACAATCTGGCCACATAACCTGTGCATGGTAATTATTTGCTGGATTAAGCTCATTGAGTTACATATATTTGGATGTTGTTTGGGAGCAAAGGGGCGTCTCAGAGTTCAAGGAACGTAGGTAGTTGGAAGCAAGGGGTAATTTCCTGTAATACTCTGTGTGTGTGTAGCCATCAGTGTGCTTAAATGTTGCAGTGTATTATAGCCCTTCTGGTAGTGTTTTTTTTCTTTAAGTTAAACATATTCTTTATTAATTGTTCACACAATTGCTGGACTATTCCTCCCTGGTTTGCATATCTTTTCTCACAGTATACCAAATTGAAAATATACATCACTAAGAACTGATGTTCCAAGTTCCCCTTCTGGGTTTTGGGATAGCCTCACATTTAACATCAGTGGGGTTCTCAACAATGAAGAGAATAGCTTCACAATTCTCGCACCTCCTGGTCAGAAGTTCTACTGCAGGGGCTGGAGCAAAAAAATCCAGGTTTGTGCCTCTGGTGTAGCTCTGAAGGGAGTGTTGTGCTGTGAGAGATAGCTGACTTTGAAAAGGTGTTCCATTAGCTTGTGACAGGTTACACCTCCAATTCACGTGTCTGCATTACAGGTTTAAGTTAAACCTCTCCCTGGCAGAGCCCTGGGTAGTGAAGAGGTGATTTCAATCCACCAATAGTATCTGGCGCCGAAGGAGGGCAACTGCTGCCCCATCTACTTCCTACGGAAGCTAACGAAATTTGGAATGTCTGCATCGACTCTCACAAACTTCTACAGATGTGCGATAGAGAGCATCCTATCCGGCTGCATCACAGCCTGGTATGGCAACTGCTCGGCCCAAGACCGCAAGAAACTGCAGAGAGTTATGAACACAGCACAAAGCATCACACAAGCTTGCCACCCCCACATTGATTCTGTATACACCTCCCGCAGCCTCAGGAAGGCAGGCAGCATTATCAGAGACCCCTCCCACCCGGGCATTGCCTTCTTCCAGATCCTTCCATCAGGCAGAAGGTACAGAAGTCTGAAGACCCACACATCCAGATATAGGAACAGCTTCTTCCCCACAGCGACTAGACTCCTCAACGACTCCCCCTCGGACTGATCTGTTCCCTGTAAGAACACTATTCATGACACCCTTGCTGCTCCTGCTCATGTATTTGCTTTGTTTGGCCCCTTGTTCCACACTGTAACCAATCACTGTTTGTTGATGTACCATTTGTCAATGTTCTCTGTTGATTATTCTTTTGTCTACTGTGTAGGTACTGTGTACGTTCCCTCGGCCGCAGAAAAATACTTTTCACTGAACTTCGGTACATGTGTCAATAAATCAAATCAAATAAAATAAAATCATATGGAATACCATTCTCCTGTTGGGGGTTTGTGGTTTTAACAGCCAGGGGCCAATAATAAAGAGACGGAGTGAAGTCTGATAAGATGCCCAAGTTTGTTCTTTTACCTTGGAGAGTTCGAGAAGTAAGGCCTTGACTCGAAGAGAGGATGCCAAAATGTTTGGTACGGTGTCGTAGATAGGATGAGAGCAGCAGCAGGCGTATGTGGAGTTTAAAAACGACTATGAACCAGTGGGGCAGAATGGTCTGTTTATTTGCACAAAATAAACTATCGGAAAATTCAACGCAAAATGCCCGCAGCTCACTTTATGGAACTTAATGCACAAGATCCCAAACCCCGAGTGTCAATAAATATGAAGACATAATTAAGAGTCGAAGCATGTTTATTAAAATAAGATTTCAACTCCAACCAGCTAATATTTGTGAGCACCTATCAAGTATAATAGAAATATGATACAGGGCTGAAATGCAAACTCGAGGTACTGGGTAAACGCCACAGCAGTTTGAATGGGCTGTCATGTCTCCGTTTGAGGATGGATCTGCTTGCACGACATTATTCTGAAAAAATCCGGCATGTCCCCCCACGGAAGGTTCAAAAGAATTTTCCGCCAGCCCGGCTCTGATACGACAACCCACCGGTTAGAGCTCCTAAGAATCGTTTGACCGGGTTTTCACGGAACCCTTCGCTTCGACAGAGGAACGCATCAGATGGAAGCAGAACGTGTTTGACGAGAGAGTATTTACGTCGACGGGGAAAGGGAGGGGGGTGGGCACCGTAACTCTTGCTCAAAAGAAAGCGGAGAACATCTAATCTTCCGTCGGCTCAAGCAAACTTATCCCACTCGCCCGCGTCTCTCCAAACCGCTACGTAAGCACCCCGGGATGATTGCGGCGCACTATAAATGCAAGTCGTTACTGCTTTACGGACGCAGCCGAACAAAATGCCAATAATCGATCTCTAAAATCTACGACACTGTTGATTCAACGGCTTTTCCCTTTCTTAAAAAAAAAACGAAGGTGGAATTTGAAGAAGAGGAAGAATAACAGAGCAGCTAGACTATCTCAGAAACAGGAGCAAAAATACAATTACAGGGTATCTCAATAAAATAAACAGTACAGGCCGCCGAGGAAAAATATTTCCGTCGCTCGTTGCTTCTTCGGTTAAGTTAATTTACATTAAGAACGCGAGCAGAAACGCCATGGTGCCAATCACGGAGCTGTGCATATTTGGGGCTGTATCTTATAGTAGTGACCTTTGTCCTGTGGAAGGGAAAGAAGTGAGAGAGAGAGAGGGAGAGAGGGAGAGGGGGCGGGGAGAGAGAGATAAAATGAAGTGTTGTTAGAACATGTGCAGGTGCATCACTCACTTACTCACGAGGTGCATTTATACGATCACAATCTTTGAAAGAATAAGGTTCAAGCTCAAAAGAGGGAAACTCCCTCAAGGTGCAGGGAGGGTCAGTGTTAATAAAGCAAGGTGGGGTGGATTGCAGCACTGATAAGGGTATTGCCCTCATGGTAGAGGAGAGATTACACACACCAGCATCTTAGTCCTTGGATTTTGGAGGTTTAAGGGCCGATTTGACTGAACTTAACAAGGTCCTAAGGGAAACTGATGGGGTAGACCAAGAGAAGCTATTTGCCCCCTGGGGCAAAATCTCCTGGTGGTGAGCTTGGAGTGAGGTAGGGCATGTAACTGAGGAGAGTAAATCGGCGGAATTCTTTACCTCAGAGGACTGTAGAGGCTGGGTCCTTAAGTATGTTCAAGGCGGAGATCTTTAATCAGTAAAGGAATCGAGGGTTGTGGGGATAAGGCGGGAAAAAGCAAGATTCTGCCCTCGGGCACAGAATATAGCCCAAAGATTAGAGCCAGGCCGTTCAGGATTGAAGTTAAGGAGTACTTCTACACACAAAGGATGGTTAGGAATTTGTAACTCCCTTCCACAAATGGCAATCGATCCTAGCTTAAGTGTTGTGATAGATTTTTGTTCACCATAGGCTTTAAGGGACAAAAGGGTTAGATTGCAGAACAACCACGATCTCGTTGAATGGCGGAACTGGTGAGAGGGGCTAAACGACCTCCTCCTGTTCCTTTGTGGTTCTGCATTGGCGTTGTTCAGAGGCAGGAAAAGCTACCTCACTGGCGCCGCCTGCTATATTAAGAACAGAATCAGAGCGATAAGTTTAAATAGTTTGGGTTATCATCACCAATCTTGTCTTCATCGATAACTGGCTGATGCCATCTGTGGTAGTGGGAAGGAATGCCCAATTGATAACTGGGACCTTCACAAGCTCTGCTGCACACTGGGCCTTCCACTTACATTTTCACCCACAGGGTACAAACCCTGTATTTCTGTCCAGTTGCACATGGGCACGACTTACATATTTGCTCTCACCTGTGTTCCCATCTCTAATTGCCCCGAGGCAACCATGCAGAATGGGCCTGGAGTCACATGTAGGAGACGCCTGGTGGATTTGACAAGTCTTTCCCTTCTTGGGTTTTGTGGGTTGCTTTCCAGGGCTAGCCCAGAATATAGCCAAATTTATTCAACTGAGTTTCAAACCTGCTCGTGGTAGGGTCTGAACTGGTGACCTCAGAGTCCCTAGTCCACTGCCGTAATGTGTTGGGCTGCTGTTTTAGCTTGGCTTTGGCCTACAGCGAGTTGGTCGGGATTTCGTCACTGTGTCTCCCTCAGCTTGGTTTCCAAGGCCCTACAACTGCGATGTGGTATATCTGAGCGGCAGCTTTCCGGGTGTCTCCGAGCGCTGGTCGTCCACACAGTGGCAGCGTGCAGCGAGGCACACCGAGAGCCCCTTCGATTGACTTTCAAATTCACTGACGAGTCTGGTCAGGCTAACAGGGGACAAGGCCTCGACAAGACGCAGCCCCGTCGTTCAGTGCAGGCCTACACTCTGTTCTACGGACACTCGCACAGGAAATTCCTACGCTGCTTGGGTTGGGCATAAAATAATTACATGCAAAGATCATGCCACCATCATGCAGACTGATCGAAAGGCAGCCTTGGCATGCAGAGTTGAGGAAAAACATCGCTTCCTCAGCAGCATCAACCAGATTTGGCAACATTCTTCAAAAGCAATCGAGAAGATGCACAGATGCCTGACAGAGAGAGTAGTCAAGGACTGATACAGCACCTACCTTCATTAGCACTCGACACACACACCTACTCCATTGCAAAACCGATTTCAACTTTTGTTTTCTCCACCCAATAATAATGGGGCCACGGGATAGGTGGTCAAAAAAGGGCTTCTTACACGTTTCAAACTTTGGATTGAAGACCAAAGTTTTTGAACAACTGTGTGGTGGCCTGACCCTAACCCAGCCGTGCCACCTGGTCCTGTGACTGATGTAGATTTAACCAAAACTCACCGTGCGAAAACAAGCAATGCCCCGCCAGGCTTTTGAGATCAGGGGTGCTAGTTCTGGTTGGCAAATGGCATCACCCGTTCCCAGCGTAAGCCCTTTAAAAGAACAAATCGGCGGCAAAGCAGTCACTGGGACAAGTCGCCAGCTACTGCAGAACCTCGGGTGGTCAGCAGAGGGCGGCAACAGTCTGCCAGCGAGTCTCGACTAACAAAACATTCTCTGCCTTCTGACTTATAACCCTCGGTTCGATAAAAAAAGAAGCATTTCAAAGACAGTTGATCGTTTAAATGCAAACAGGAATTCCCAATTGAAGTTCTATAATGCATAAAACCGTGGTGAGAATAAACATCTATGCGCAAGTAATCATTCATCCCTCAGATACTGCTAAGGATTTTCACAGTAACTTCATTGCAGTGTTAATATAAGCGTACTTGTGACACTAATAAAGATTATTATTACACTGCAGCATTAGCCGAAGTCTCACTCATGTACTGTTGGTACGGACGTTAATGCAAAATGTCTCACTTAGGCTCTGGTAACAGCATGAATAATATCACTTCCAACTGCATATTGCCTCTCTTTCATGTCCAACTTTTTTTTATTCGTTCGTGGAACTTGGACGTCGCCGGCTGGACGACGGCCCATCCCTAATTGCTCTTGAGGGGGCAATTAAGAGTCAGCCACATTGCTGTGAGTCTGGAGTCACATGTAGGCCAGACAGGGTAAGGGCGGCAGATTTCCTTCCCTGAAGGACATCAGTGAACCAGATGGGTTTTTGTGACAATCGACAATGGTCATCGTTAGGCTTTTAATTCCAGATTTTTATTGATTTCACATTTCACCATCTGCAGGGGTGGGATTTGAACCTGCCACCCCAGAGCATTACTCTGTGTCTCTGGATTGCTATTCCAGTGACAATACACCATCGCCTCCTGTAACTGGAAAGTCTTTTTAGAAACACTTCCATTTTTAAAAAAAACCCTTTCCTGGGTGATTCCTGCACTAATGGGCGCAATCTAGTAGCTAAACACCGCCCGTTGTTCAATTAACTTCTCAATTGAAGGAGCGCAAAAGGTTGGTTGGTTAGACGCCAAAAGGCGCTACCGTCCGCGAGTAGAGCTTTGTTTATCATCACTCAGTCGCCAGCATGTACCGCTGTAGTTCCTCGAGGAACACTACCTCGGGCTGGATTCTCCGGCCCGACCCCGAAATCGCGTTCAACGATGGGACGGAGAATCCCCGATGACGACGAAATAGGAGTACGCCTCGTGCCGTATCCACGGCCTCTGAACTTTGGCCGCCCCGCGATGCTCCGTCCCCGACCGGCCGAGTCGCCGACAGCGGGGGTCGCCTGTGGTCTCGCCCGTCGGCAACTCAGCCTGGCAACTGCAGACTCAGTCCAGCACTGCCACAGTCGGGGGAGGGCCAATCCACGGGCGGGGAGGGGGCATTATTCGGGGCTGGGGGAACTGTGGGGGGTGGTGCGGGGCGCGCGAGCCGGCCAAAGTGGGGGACTATTTTTGCGAGTCGGGACGGCGGGCTGCGACCGTCGTGACGCACGGTGCGGCCGCTGCTTTGCGCATGCGCGGCCACGGACGTGGCAATTCTCTGGGCCGTATCGGCAGCTAGAGCTGGGGGGCACTACGCTGCCTTCCTGCTAGCCCTCCCCCCCACCGCCCCGAAGCCGGGAATCGGTTGTCGTTTTGCGCCAGTTTTCCTGGCGTAAAACACCACCGTTTTCACGCAGGTGTGGGGACCTAGTCTCCAGAACGGCGAATCCGGCCCCTCATCTTTCGGCACAGCCTTCCGGACTCAAAACGGGGTTCAACCATTTCGGATCACAACCGCCTCTCCAGTTGGCAAGAATTCTGATTCTGCCATTCACACCTCCTTTTATTCCTTTACTTGTCGCGTTCACCACTCAGTACCGTTCTACACCCTCGTTATTTTGCCATATGAAAGCAAAATACTGCAGATGCTGGAAATCTGAGGCAAGGGCAGAAAATGCTGGAAAGACTCAGCAGGTATGGCAGCGTCCGTGGAGAGGGAAACAGAGTCAGCGTTTTGAACCTCCTGCGTTCTGGACTCGAAAACGTCCTGCAGAAGGGTTTTGTCGACTCGAAACGTTACCTCTGTTTCTCCCTCCACAGATGCTCCATGACCTGCTGAGTTCATCCCGCATTTTCTGTATTTACATCAACTCGTCATGCCTGCCCTTCTATCTCTCACTCTCCGCACTCCCGCCTTTCCTGTGTGTGCTTGCTTACAAACTGTTAAATA
Organism: Scyliorhinus torazame; assembly: GCF_047496885.1. Lineage (NCBI taxonomy): Eukaryota > Metazoa > Chordata > Chondrichthyes > Carcharhiniformes > Scyliorhinidae > Scyliorhinus > Scyliorhinus torazame. Next base: position 13,439,487 of record NC_092709.1, read on the forward strand.
CAGACTTCACCCCCCCCCCCCCCCCCCCCCCCCCAGCTCCCTCTCCATACATGGGACCTGACCTGCTGAGTTTTTCCAGCACTTTCAGAATCTCAGCAGACGCAGTATATTTTCTGTTTGCTTTAGCCATTTTACAGCCATTGCATCAACCAATCCATGTCTATTTGTATGAGGTTAGTTAAATAAAGAAAGCTTACTTGTCTCCTTCACAGCAAATCGGGAATTTAATTGCACGTCCACCGTCATTCCTGCAACCCGCACTCGCTCGTATAAAACCTATCCTCGTGGAACTATGACATTAGCAGAAATCGCATTAGGTGCTGCTGATGTCAAAGTGGAAGGAGCAGGAGGCCAGGATAAGATGAGGGTATAAATCTTGGCGGTTTTTGAAGGTGAAGGGGCCGGGCGTTTATTGCAGAGCTGGGACAGTCACACAGGGAGCGAGGGAGGGACGAGACTATCAAGAGGCTGAAACGCAAAGGGTAATTATTGACATCTGACAATGATGGATGTGACGAACCTTAATCAGCAGCAATCTGGTTCAGGAGGGAGCTAACGTAGTGACCCCGATAAATCAGATGTCGCCCCCATGCCGAAGTCTGATGCTCCAGCCCCAACGCAACTTCCCCAGAGTTCAAATGTGCGAGATTTCTAACTTCCCCAAGTCTTCTTTCCCCCTCTCAAATCGAGAGGCGAATACAACCGTAGCCCGTCATCAACCAGCTTATTTTCCCATATCTGCTACCCAAACTATGGATCCACATTTCTCAATCAGAAAAGACTAATGTGCCCGCAAATCCAAACCTCTAACACTTGCGGCTCAAGTTGCGGATCTTCAGGCTTACAGATTACAATCGTACTCGGGCAACGCATCAACACACACCAATGAAGGCAATCGCGAGCTACAGTCACACCGCAGTGGGGAAACGTACGCTAGTCCCCTCTGTCAACGGGACCCTGGTTGTGGGCCATGCTGATTAATGCAGTGGCAGCAAAGTTCTGTGAAAGAATGTGATAAATCCTCGCTGGCAGCAAACACTTGCAGTTACGGGAGAACTGCAGGAGCATTTTGTTTCCGACAAACATTAAGAACATTCCGTCCAAAGTTCAGTAAGTTCCCAGAGAGCTCCAGCTTTGCACAGCCCTGGCGTCACCGAGTGCGACCCTGAGTGAGACACTATCTGGCTGGAGGGTCTCGCTATCAGTTAGAATCGAACATCCCAGTTATTATTAATGTTTCCCTTGGACACAAACTGGCATGAAAGTGGCACTGGGCCATGAAACGGTCAACAATAGATCAGGAGCATGCTTCTATCCAATAAAATACACACATGTCCTCAAGGCCAATTTTGTAACAATTTCAGTCATTAAGGGGAGTTCTATTAAAGATATTGCAGCCTCAACACTGGATCTATTAAAGATATTGCTGTTATTTTAAAATTGATGTTGGCTCCAAAAAAAAATGAATCATCTAATAGCCCAAATTAAATCACATGAATAAAACAGTAGGACACATATTATTTTGTGCTCACTTAAAGTGAAATTAACCGTGTTCTAAGTGACTTTAAGTTCAGGATGCCGGCAAATGCACTTGGGGCTCAGTGCGGCCTTTGGGGCATTGGATTATGTTCCCATAAAAGAAAACTGTGTTTTTTTAACTGTAGCCCAGTGCACCACGTAAGCGTTCCAACAAACAATACCATTTCTTGCGCATCTGTAACTCAGCAATGTCAGACTAAGTTTGATTATGAGGCACTGGCAGTATTAATAATCACACGCCAGCTCCCGTTTCAACAAGTCAAACCCAAAACAGCGGAAGGGCAAAAAAAAAAACTCCACAACAATAACCCGTGCACAGAAACCCAACGCAGCCTCTTACCTCGTCTTCTTGTTAGTCTCGCTTGCTGGGGTAGTCCCGCCCACTGAAAGAGGAAGAGAAAGAAAGAATGAGCCACTGAGGGAGTGGGTAAAAATGAGACAGGCAACCGAAAACGAGATAAGTTCATCCTTTCGTGACAAGAATTAAAGTTTTTCTGTCTTGCTTGGCTCATGTGTTTTAGACTCAAGCACGCACAACACACACCACACACAGGCAGGCACACACAACACACAGGCAGGCACACAGACAGACAGATAGACACGCACAACACACACCACACACAGACAGACACGCACAACACACACCACACACAGACAGACACGCACAACACACACCACACACAGGCAGGCACACAGACAGACAGATACGCACAACACACACCAACACAGGCAGACACGCACAACACACACCACACACAGACAGACACGCACAACACACACCACACACAGGCAGGCATACACACAGGCAGACACGCACACACACACCACACACAGGCAGGCACACACACAGAAAGACATGCACAACGCACACTACACACAGGCAGGCACACAGACAGGCAGACACGTACAACACACACCACACACAGGCAGGCACACAGACAGACAGACATGCACAACACACACCACACACAGGCAGGCACCCACACAGGCAGACACGCACAACACACACCATACACAGGCAGGCACACACAGGCAAACAAGAACACATACCACACGCAGGGAGGCACACAGACAGACAGACACGCACAACACACACCATACACAGGCAGGCACACACAGGCAAACAAGCACAACACATACCACACACAGGGAGGCACAGACAGACAGACATGCACAACACACACCATACACAGGCAGGCATACACACAGGCAGACGCCCACACAAAGATGCCCAAACACACACAGATGCCCACACACCACACACAGGCAGGCACATACACAGGCACACAGGTAAGCACACACAAGACACACAGACACAAGACACACACACAGACACACGCACAGACACACGGACACAAACCCACACACACACAGATGCCCACACACACACAGATGCCCACACACACACAGAGATACCCACATACACACACAGATGCCCACACACACAGACATACAGACAGTCACGCACAAACAGGCAGATACAGACAGACACACACACATACACCCAGGTAGACACACAGGCAGTAGTTGATGCACTCTAGAAGAGAAGCCATTCAGCCTCTCAAGTCTGTCCCACTATTCAATGAAATAATGGCTGCTCTCTATCTCTGTACCTTCCCCCAGCCCTACATTCAACTGAGATCTCAGCGGTCCCAGAATTCTGACCCCCTTGCACATCCCCAATTTAATTTGCTCCACCACTGGAACCCATGATTTCAGCGATTTAGATCCTAAGCTCCGGAATTCCATCCCCATGCCTCCCTACGTATTTCTTCGGAACTCCAAGCTGTGGATGCGGAGTTGATGAGTATATTCTGGACTGAAATCAATAGATTCTGGCAGTAAGGGATGTGCGGATGGGGCAGGAAAGTAGAAATGATGTCAAATCCCAGCCATGTTCTCAATGAATGGCAGAATAGGCCTGAGGGAGCCTGTGGCCTACTCCTATTTTTTATGTTCCCTTCTCGAAGATACTCAGTGAAGCCAACCGGCCCGAACATGGGGTTTGAGTTAAATGGTGTTTGAAAGCCTTTGCAGCTCCTGGGGACATTTGACTACGTTTTATTGCAAGCTGTTGGTGGTGCGTTAACTACAGTTAACTATATCCATAACCAACCAGCAGAGTTAATTCTGTGAGAGGTAGGGTTCTTTAACCTCTGCGACTGCTGAGCAAAGTACCTTGCCCTCATTTTAAAGATACTTCATTTTCAAAAATAAAACTTTACCCTCCCCACGTCAACTTTACACAGAAGCAATTTTCTGTCTTGCTCAGATAGATATGAAGTAGGCCATTTTCCAAGATCATATTTTTATCTCATCTCATCAAACATTCTTCATTCATTGGACTGTTTTATTGGACCGATTGGCACCGTTTATAATGTGCCCACAATGCAGAAGGGGACACCCGGATGGACATTCGTTTAAATCCCCTTCTGCACAGCTGAGAGGCCTTTAATTCGAAATTGATGGAAGGCCCTTGTTCTGCCCAGCAACAGCACGAGGCTGCATCTTAAAACGGCCCCCTGGCCAGGAGATCGGGATATCTGCGAGTCAAGACCCTGGCAGTGGGATATATGGCACAACTATATTGCAAAGACGTATGAAAGAATGAAATAACATATTAATAAAATGGCCAAGGCAGGCAAAGAAACCAGAATAGGAGGAATAAAAGAAATGTATAAATTAGATTAGCGTCCCCCACACACACAGCAGGACAAAGATGACATTAACACCTCATCTAGCAAACACAGAAATAAACGCATAGCACAGCCACAGACATCGGAGGACGATTTAGTTAAGGAGACACATCAGGGGGATAATGGGAAACACATTAAAGAGGGGAAGGACACTCGGAGCCAGCACAGATAATCTCATCAACACGAACACACTCCATACAGATGCAAATTGACAAGGGAGGGACACTCGGAGCAAGCACGGATAATCTCATCAACACGGACACACACCATACAGATGCAAATTGACAAGGATGCATATTCTCAGTTTAAACCTGTCTGAGAGATCTAAATCAAAACTACCCTTTAACTATTATGTATGAGCAAATGTTCCCACTCGAATTTGGATTCCTATAAACATCCAGAGCGAATGTGTAATTGTTGAGATCAACGTGGATCAAGCCACTGTTTGAGCTGGCTGCGTGGGTCTCCCTGAAGGCTTCAGTAATTGTACAATAAAGAACAGCGCTTTGAACCTTGCCTTGAGACTCGGCCTCTTGACTGCACTGGTACAAGGGATTTTTCCCTACAACAGATACAAGTGAAGGCAGATGGCATGAAACCAATCTCCTCTGCCAGCAAGTAAATAGGCCAGGCCCCCAGGAGAGCAGCTACATGACAGAATTGTGCAATCGCATCAACTAGAACTGTCGTGTTGTTCACCCTGGGGTAACACAGACTGCACACGATGCAGTTAGCTGATCAAGCATACACCAAACTTGGGTGTTGGTTCAATAAGATTTATTGAACTTCAGTAACGAAGCACACAGCTGCCTGTGGGTTGACTCTCTACTACTCTAAGTAAGCTAACATTAACTATCTATGATGTGGAGATGCCGGCGTTGGACTGGGGTGAGCACAGTACGAAGTCTTACTGTGTCCAACAGGTTTGTTTCGATGTCACTAGCTTTCGGAGCGCTGCTCCTTCCTCAGGTGAATGCAGAGGTCTGTTCCAGAAACACATATATAGACAAATTCAAAGATGCCAAACAATGCTAGGAGTGCGAGCATTAGCAGGTGATTAAATCTTTACAGATCCAGAGATGGGGTAACCCCAGGTTAAAGAGGTGTGAATTGTCTCAAGCCAGGACAGTTGGTAGGATTTCGCAGGCCAGATGGTGGGGGATGAATGTAATGTGACATGAATCCCAGGTCCCGGTTGAGGCCGCACTCATGTGTGCGGAACTTGGCTATAAGTTTCTGCTCGGCGATTCTGCGTTGTCGCGGGTCCTGAAGGCCGCCTTGGAGAACGCTTACCCGGAGATCAGAGGCTGAATGCCCTTGACTGCTGACTGCTGACTACATTAACTATCTAGACCAGGCTAGCTCTGATCCACTTGTAGAAGGTGTTGAATGATTTGTACACCCTGACTGTCACTACAGTTGTCACCAGTGGAAAGAGGTGGAGTGCTGATGCCTCGTGTGTTTTATAGTTGGAAGCCCCCCTCTGGTGTTCTGTCTGGTGATTGGGCGTGTCCTGTTCTGTAAGTTGATTGGCTCACCTGGGTGTCTGTCACTGCCTGCTTTTACCTCATGATGTGCATGGGTGCATATTATGACAAGAACAAGGAGGCGGCCATTCAGCTCTCAAGCTAATGATGTCATTCCATTTCATCCCGGCTGATCTGCATCCTAGTTTGTCGACCCAACCTGGCCCCACAACCCTTGATTGATCTTGCGTACAAAAATCTCCCCAAGCTCACTTTTCACATTTTCAATTTGCCTCTCAGCCTCCGAGGCCTTGGGGCAGAGACAGGGTCCCAGATTCTCTGTGGGGAGGTGCTAGAAAAGTAAACAGGAACATTACTTACAATGCTCGGTGCCAGTCATTTGAGCGAGGATGCAGAATGAGCGTGACTGAGCAGTGCCCGTCTTTGGCTGCCAATCTTCAGTATCTTGCATCAAGCGTTTCTTGCTCTGGTCACTCAGGGTGTGATGATGGACATCAGGTTGGACACTGGCCATATATCGCCGGGGGGAGCTGCATTCGGGGAAAGAAGTGGCCATTAAAAAACTTTAGATGCTTGCCCCGTTGTCAACGATATTGAATCATTATCATTACCCGTAACTGGAGCAGCATTACCCCTCAGACGTCCACAATTAATAATATATACAGTAATTTTAGTGGCAAAACATTGTCGTATGAGGAGCGGTTGAGGACTCTGTGTCTGTACTCGTTGGAGTTTAGAAGGATGAGGGGGGGATCTTATTGAAACTTACATTGACTCCTCGCGGGTTTTGAAACTTGACAATTTTCAAGCACCTCTTCGTACCTTGGCTAAATGGCCATTACCCAGTCTGCGAGGCCTGGATAGAGTGGATGTGGAGAGGATGTTTCCACTTGTGGGAAAAACTAGAACCTGAGGGCACAATCTCAGACTAACGGGGCAATCCTTTAAAACAGAGATGAGGAGGAATTCCTTCAGCCAGAGGGTGGCGAATCTGTGGAACTCTTTGCCGCAGAAGGCTGTGGAGGCCCAAATCACTGGGTGTCTTTAAGACAGAGATAGATAGGTTCTTGATTAATAAGGGGATCAGGGGTTATGGGGAGAAGGCAGGAGAATGGGGATGAGAAAACTATCAGCCATGATTGAATGGCGGAGCAGACTCGATGGGCCAAGTGGCCTAATTCTGCTTCTCTGTCTTATGGTCTTATTTAAATCAGGCTTCCCCAATCACTCAAAATGATGCATTTCCAGGAATGCTTTTGATCCCAAGTGCTGCAAGTTACTGATCGTGCTCAGAATAGTAACAATACCAGCAAACATGACAACACAACGGCGAGACCACAATCGCCTCAGCACTGACAGAGGCAGGGAGCACCCCTTCAGGATTTCCACTTGAAGCTTCTCAACAGGAGGTTTATCAAAGGAAATACATCACAGAAACAGGCCAACTGTCCCAAGCAGCCCACATTGGGTGTTCATGGCCCACTCAAGTCTCCTCCTATCCTTCCCCATCTCAATCTACCATCGGAATCCTCAATTCCCTTCTCCCTCATAACAAGTAACTTGCATGTCCTCATGATAGAAGACACCAAACACATCCCAATAATAGTGGAAAATCAATGGGTAAAATGGAAGAGGGATAACGAAAAAGGAGCGTACCAGGAAAATTAACAGCTGACATCTCTCCATGACCTGGTAGCCAGTATCCTCGGGTTTTAAGGCCATTTGTCCATCTAGTCTCACCTACACTGCCCCTTGTGCTTTCCATTTCGTGTTGGCTGATCGGAGTCCAGGTTGACGGGAAAAGGATGAGTCCATTCGGCCCTTCGATACAGTTCTGACTCTATCTGAACTCCATCAACTCCTCCACACCATTATTCGCTGGTTCTAAACCCAAGGTTATATCCTCATGTTCTGGGTTTCTCCCACCAGTCCCTTCACCACCAACTCATTTAGTCACCTTAAAACCGTATAAATCTTTGAACCCTTTAAACTTAAAGGTGTGGGTATGTGCTGTGGTGATATGCATCACAGTAAATACACAAGGGGTTAATGTAAACACACTAAGACTAAGTAAACACTAGAGGGAGCACCAGAGACATCATGACATGCAGACATACAGCTAATGAACACATAGAATAGGACATGACCAATGGGCAGTCAAGACACCCAGAGGTGACACTACCACAAGGGGGCAACCCATATAAAAGGACAGGGCACACATGCTCAGTCTCTTTCCACAGGCGACACTCAGAGAGAAGGACAGAGGCAGATCAGAAGCATCACACCCACCGCATGGCTTAGAGCAGACTGGTTAGTTAGACTGAGTTACTATAGCAAGATTAGCAGGAGAGTCCAACTCAAGTAGGAGAATTGTTAACTGTTCAATAAATGTGTTAAACCTATCTCCAAGTCTGAACCTTCCTTTGTCAGAGTATACATCAAGGCTTATGCTACATGAAGAAGCATAACACAACATGTGCCATGGGCAGTAATGGGCATCTCTACAATGGTCTGTGCAATAGCCAACAGTGCTCATCATCTAGGCTCATGACTGGGTAATGGCCATTTAGCCATGGTACGAGGAGGTGCTTGAAAATGTCACATTTCAAAACCTGCGAGGAGTCAATGCTGAAAGGAGGGAAGGTGAGAAAAAAAACAGCATCACATGGGCAAAATAATTCATGGTTGTTCGGGTACTTGGCAGTATCTTCTCCCTCTCTCCGCTTTGTCTGCATTTTCTCCTGTGTGATTTATCTGTGACACAGCTGCTCTCGCCCTCTCTGAGCTGGAGGTTGTGGAGAAAAAAATAAAACAGCAGGCACCTTCCACCGGCCAACACAGCTCAAGACGTGGAGCTCAGTTATTCCAAGGAACTGCCTCAAAAACATCATGTAAGCTCACCCAAGCTCACTGCACCAATCACAAAAACATCTCCGCTGCGTGTGGTTGCCAGGCACGACGTTAACCAAAAAAAAAAAAAAAAAAAAACGTGAAAAAAGACCTGTAGAATTACCGTCCAGGAAGCTGTGTCCTTTCGGGATGGAAAGGACGAGTTTGAAGCCAGCGTTTGAATCACATGGAAAAAGCAGACGACAGTTCCCAAAGATGGAGGAAGAAAGGCAAACAAATGAACAGTTCACATCAACCATGACTCAGAGTACAAGGCAATTCTAGGACACACAGAAGGAATTGGCTCAACCATACAAACCAGAAAAACACAGTTATAAAGCTGATCTAAACTTCAGGTATAAAACCTCTTCAAGAAAATTGAGGGAAGGGATGCAGAGAATATTCCGGAGGATATTCCAGAGCTTGGGGCCCGGGCAACAGAAGACACAGCAACCAATGGTGGAGCCATCAAAATCGGGGAGGCCGACAAGAATGAGCGGAGTGTAGATATTACCGAGCGTTGTGGGGCTGGAGGAGATGGCAAGAGATAGGGGCAGGAGAGGCCATGGAGAGATTTTAAAACAAGCCCGAGAACTTCAAAATCAAGGCATTGCTTGACTGGGAGCCAGTGTAGATCAGAGATGGCTCTGCCCACCTCAGGTGGTGGAGGGGGTCGGGACTTGGTGCTCAGTTGAGAATTTTGGATGACCTCAAGTTCACAGAGAGTGGAATGCGGAGGCCAGCCAGGGCGGCAAAGGAATAGGCAGGTTTGAATTGAACAAAGGCATGAATGAGGGTTTCAGCAGCAAATGGGCTGAGAGAGGGGCAACGTGGTTATAGTGGCGGAAATAGGCGGTCTTAGCTACGGCACAAATAAGGGGCCGGAAGGTCGTCTCAAGGTCGAATGCGTCACCCAAGTTGTGAACGGACTGGCTTAAATCTCCGGCTGTTGCCCCGGGAGTGTGATGGAGTGGGAATCTCGGAAATAGAGTTTGGAGCGGGGTCTGAAAACAATGGCTTCTCCATTCTCGATATTTAATTGAGAGTCAGAAAGGTTGTTTTTAAAAAAAAGACTTTTACAGAGAAGCTAGGTAAGAACATGAGGCAGAAAGAATGCGCAGAACGTTAGGGGGCATGGGATACAGAGAAATCTGGCTGGCTGGATACAGAATTGACTGGCCGAAAGAAGACAGCGAGTGGTAGTGGATGGAAAGTGTTCCCCCTGGAGGTCGGTGACCAGTGGTGTCCCGCAGGGATCTGTTCTGGGACCTCTGCTCTTTGTGGTTTTTATAAATGACTTGGATGAGGAAGTGGAAGGGTGGGTTAGTAAGTTTGCCGATGACACAAAGGGTGGTGGAGTTGTAGATAGTGTTGAGGGTTGTTGCAGGTTACAACAGGACATTGACAGGATGCAGAGCTGGGCTGAGAAGTGGCAGGTGGAGTTCAACCTTGATAAATGTGAAGTGATTCATTTTGGAATGTCGAATTTGAATGCTGAATACAGGGTTAAAGGCAGGATTCTTGGAAGTGTGGAGGAACAGAGGGCTCTTGGGGTCCACGTACACAGATCCCTCAAAGTTGCCACCCAGGTTGATAGGGCTGTTAAGAAGACGTATGGTGTGTTGGCTTTCATTAACAGGGTGATTGAGTTTAAGAGCCGCAAGGTTTTGCTGCAGCTTTATAAAACTCTAGTTGGACCACACTTGGAATATTGTGTCCAGTTCTGGTCGCCTCATTATAGGAAGGATGTGGATGCTTTGGAGAGGGTACAGAGGAAATTTACCAGGATGCTGCCTGGACTGGAGGGCATGTCTTATGAAGAAAGGTTGAGGGAGCTAGGGCTTTTCTCGCTGGAGCGAAGAAGGCAGAGAGGTGACTTGCTAGAGGTGTACAAGGTGATGAGAGGCATGGATAGAGTGGATAGCCAGAGACTTTTCCCCAGGGTGGAAATGGCTGTCACGTGGGGACATAATTTTAAGGTGATTGGAGGAAGGTATAGGGGAGATGTCAGAGGTAGGTTCTTGACACAGAGTGTGGTGGGTGTGTGGAATGCACTGCCAGCAGAGGTGGTGGAGTCAGAGTCATTCGGGACATTTAAGCGACTCTTAGACAGGCACATGGACAGCAGTAAATTGAAGGGGTGGAGGTTAGGTTGATCTTAGATTAGGATAAATGGTCGGCACAACATCATGGGCTGAAGGGCCTGTACTGTGCGAGGTGAAGTAGGGAGTTTGTGCAGAGCACTAAGCACTGTGTCCGCAGTGACAATTCGGTGTCGGCCTATGGATATGAACAAACTCACTCAAAATTTGAAATCCATAGTTCTGAGCTTTCTCATTCGTGGCTTGGTCATTAGACCGTTTGAACAAAGCTCAGAATTACATTCGACGGGCAGCACGGTGGCGGAGTGGTTACCACAGCTGCCTCACGGCGCCGAGGTCCCAGGTTCGATCCCGGCTCTGGGTCACTGTCCGTGTGGAGTTTGCACATTCTCCCAGTGTTTGCGTGGGTTTCGCCCCACAACCAAAAGATGTGCAGGGTAGGTGGATTGGACACGCTAAATTGCCCCTTAATTGGAAAAAATGAATTGGGTACTCTCAATTTATTTTTAAAAAAGAATTACATTCGTCTGACTGTCCAACCCACAGGTGACGGGGGACTCTGCTAGGGGTCGTGTGATTTATAGTAAGATAGCAAATTCTCAAGTCACTTTCTTCTGATTATATCGAATGGATGCTTGATGTGGCTGGAAGCAACTCAAATTTGCTTGGGCACTCTTGCTTGTCCCAGCATGATTGCAACTACATTGATTCTTCAAACCCAGGCTTAAGAAGTGGTTCAAAGCATTCATTTGTAAAAATAACCTCGCAAAAAAAATTAAAATCACATGTTTCGGAAGAGGGGAAATTGCACATTAAGCAAGAATGCCACATTTAGGTCTGTGGCTGTGACTGGCTTACGTACATCTTAGGAACATCGGAACAGGAGGAGGCCATTCAGCCCCTCGAGGTTATCCCACCACTCAATTAGATCATGACTACACTGCATCTCAACTCCCATCTACCCGCCCTCCTTGGTCCCTAATCTTCAATACGCTTTGCCAACAAAAATCTTACCAATTTCAGCTTTGGTAGAATTTTCAATTATGTTCAGACCTCGCAACTTTTTGGGAGGAGAAAATTAGACTTTCACTACCCTTTGCGTCAAGAAGTGCTTCCTGACATCACCCCTGAATGGTCGAGCTCCAATTCTAACATAAATCCCCGCTGTTCTTGTGCTGCTCCCCAAAACAACAACATTCCAACTCTCTTCAGCAAGGCCGCCCTGATCTTAAAACGCAGTCAGTTTTGCAAAAGGATAATTAATATCTCATTGCGTTAAAGTAGGGAATTCTTGCAAAGGATGTTGCCGAAAAAGTGCAGCGGATTGATTCCAAATCTAAAAAAAAAAGCAGGCAACCAATGGCAATCTACTTACTGGGAAACGTACGTAGGGCCACTGGCAGGCGCAGAGGAGAGAGATAGCATGAGGCACAGTGGCGTCAAGAGTGATTCATGGAAAATAAATGATGGAGTGAAGATGAAAAGGCAAAACATAAATGACATGCATGGAAAATACGAATAACTGGGCAAGCCAAATATTCTTGCAACGCAGGAGGCTAGGGGAGAGGAGGAACGCAGGAAGCTGTGTAGGGGTGGGGGGGTGGAGAAGGAGGAACACGGGAGGCTGGTTGGGGGGGGGTAGTGGGAGAGAGAAAGAATGCAGGACACTTGGGGTGGAGGGGGGGGGCAAGGAGGAATGCAGGGGGCTGAGGGATGGTTGCAAAACACACACATGATCTCAAACCCTCACACATCACACTTCAGTTCAGCCCATGTTCCCCGTGGAACCTGACTGGTTAAATATGCTACTTGAACCTTGAATGATTCTAATTACATGAGAGCATTCTGGTCAACACCGAGATGTTCTGGGAAACCAACGGGGTCTGGTGCATCTTTGGGCCAGACGTGTGTGGCTTTTCTCCCTAACCTTCGTGAAGTTCCACCCAACAGAACATGTGCGATGAGGGGCTAGCACATCAGACCCCACAACTCTATCACTGATCACAGGTTAGTTGATGGGAGAAACACACAAGGAGAAGATAGTTGGGAGCTGCTTGGATTCGAATAGAGTTCAGTGTTTTTTAAAAGAATTTTAGAGTACCCAATTATGTTTATTTCCAATTAAGGGCCAATTTAACTTGGCCAATCCACCTACCTTGCACATCTTTGGGTTGCGGGGGTGAGACCCATGCAGACAAGGGGAGAATATGCAAACTCCGCACGGACGGTGACGCGGGTGGTGAATCTGTGGAACTCTTTGCTGCAGAAGGCTGTGGAGGCCAAATCACTGAGTGTCTTTAAGACAGAGACAGATAGGTTCTTGAGTGATAAGGGGATCAAGGATTATGGGGAGAAGGGGGGAGAATGGGGATGAGAAACATATCAGCCATGATTGAATGGCGGAGCAGACCCGATGGGCCGAGTGGCCTAATTTTGCTTCAATGTCTTCTGGTCATTCACTGGGCAAAGCTTTTCCTCCTCTTGCCACTGCTTCCTTTGCCAATTACCTTAAATCTGTGCCCTTTTGTTTTTGAGCCTTCTGCCAGTGGGAACATTCTTACCCAATCTACTCTGTCCAGACCGCTCCTGATTTTGAACATCTCTTTCAAATCGCCTCTCAACGTTCTCTTCTGCCAGGAAAAGTCCGAACTTCTCCAATCTATCTATGCAACTGAAGCTCCTCTATCCCTGGGACCATTCTTGCGAATACATTCTGCACTCTCTCTGATGCCTTCACATCATTGCTGAAGCGTGGTTCCCAGAATTGGACACAATACTCCTGTTGAGGCTGAACGAATGTTTTACGCAGGCTTAACATAACTTCCTTTGTCTTGTACTCGATGCCCTTACTGATAAAGCCCAGGATACTATATGCTTTATTAACCACTTTCTCAACCTGTCCTGCCAAATTCAATGATTTAATGCACATAGAATCATAGAATTTAAAGTGCAGAAGAAGGCCATTCGGCCCATCGAGTCTGCTCCGGCCCTTGGAAAGAGCACCCTATGCTTCCACCTTATCCCCATTACCCAGTAACCCCACCTAACCTTTTTGTTCACTAAGGGCAATTTATCGTGGCCAATCCACCTAACCCAGCACATCTTTGGACTATGGGAGGAAACCGGAGCACCCGGAGGAAACCCACGCAGACACGGGGAGAACGTGCAGACTCCGCACAGACAGTAACCCAAGCCGGGAATCGAACCAGGAACCCTGAAGCTGTGAAGCAACTGTGCTAACCACTGTGCTGCCTTCATATATAGCTTGATACATCTGCTCCTGCGCCGGTTAGTATTTACCCTTTTATTTTATATTTTCTCTTCTGATTATTCCTTCAAAAACGAATCACTTCACACGTCTCTACGTTGAGGTTTATCTGCCACCAACCACTGCCCTTTGGAAGTTTTACACTGTTCTCCTCACAGTTCACAGTACTTCCAAGTTTTATGTCATCCCCAAATTTTGCAATTGCGCCCTGTACACCAAGGCCTAGATAATGAATATACATCAGGAAGAGCAAGAGATGTCTGAGGGACTTCACTGTAAACCTTCCTCCAGTTTGAAAAAAAATACATCAACGGTTATTGTCTGTTTTCTGTCACTCAGCAAATTTAATATCCATGTTGTTGATGTGCCTTTCATTATATGAGCTCTAGCTTTTCTCGCAAGCCTGTCGGTGCAGCACTTTGGACGTCCATTCACACCACATAACAACATTACCCTCATCAATCCTCTTTTTCCCCCGATCAAAAAACTAGCCTCAACAAATCTGTGCTGATGTTCTTTAAATAACCTGTAATTGCTCAAGTGACTATTAATTTTGTCTTTCTACTATTTATAGGTCCATAGAAGACTGTTGGATTCCTTTTTTGCTAGCTGACGGTCTCTTCTCATAGTCTCTCTTTGCTTCTTATAATTGCCTTTTCAATTTCCATCTGAACCTTCTATATTCAATATATTCTATATTCAGCCTGGGCCTCATGTGTATTATCCGCCTGACAGCTATCTTCAGCATACTTTTTCTCCTTCACCTTAACCTGTATCTCGTTTGCCATCGAGGGAGTTCTGGATTTGTTACCCCAACCTGTTCCCATCATGCGAATATACCTCAGCCTCTTCTTCAAAGGTAACCTTGCCTAGTGACCGTTGACTCTAATTTATCCGGGTCAGATCCATTCTTACTCCATTGAAATTGGCTTTTCCATAGTTAATTATTCTTACTCTGAATTGCCCTTTGCCCCTTTCCATAACCAGCCTGAACATTATGACACAATGATCATTGTCCCCTAAATGTTCTCCTCCTGACACTTGGCCCACTTGCCCCACCTCCTGCCCAAGAACCAGGTCCAGCAGTGCCTCTTTTCTCTTTGAACAGGAAACACACCGCTGTGAGCAATTCTCTTACCCACTCTACAAACTCTTGTCCATCTCTGCTCTTTTATACTGTTACCATCCCGGTCTACATTCAGATAATTCAACCCCCCTGATCTAACTACTCTTCATTCTTGCACTTTCCTAACTTCTTAGCAAATGTGTTCCTCTACATCTTTCCCACCAATTGGTGGCCAAGATACTGTACTGAGCAATATAATTGTACCTTTTTTGTTCCTTAGCTCTAATCGATTCTGTCCTTGACCCCTCTTGAACATTCTCTCTTTCGCTCTTGAACACTTCAATTTTCCCCCTCATCAATACTGCCAGCCACTGCCCATTTGGCCCGTATTTGAGCAAGGTCTTGCTATGAAAAAAGTCCACACATCTTAAAACGGCATGTGTTACACCCACTTTCAAAGTTTACAGCTCACCCTGCACTTATTTAGTAATGAATTAATTTATTTTCATGAACGAAACCTCTCCTTTAAGCTGAGTCTTTGGCCACCAAAATATTTCTCATTGTGCGGCTTCCTTTTAAAGACTGAAAAGAATGTAAAAGGTGCTGAAGAGGAGGGGAGTAATTCAAGGCATTAATCTTTCTGGGACGATCAGATACAAGGAATCTAGCCCTCATACAAATGCGGAGTTTTCATTGCATTAAGCACCACACACATTTGCCAGTCAGTGAAGCAGACAAGTAAAAAAGCAGACAAGTTCTGACAGAATGTGTCCACCACTGGGCAGTGGCGTCATCCTGTCATTCCCAATACATTTCCAGTTTGCTCACTGCACTGAGAGACACACCATAACAAAGAGGGAGAGAGAAAGAGAGAGAGACAGAGACAGAGAGAGAGAGAGATAAAGGATGGAAGCAACACTTTGCATGGCGTCATTCCTTGCATGGCAACCACACATGCTAGTTACTGACAAATCATGAGTCACGAGGCAGCAGTAACGTAGACACTAACTTGGCCAGGATCTGTGTCTGAAAAGAAAAGAGACCACGTTTCATCAGTAGACAGTTTTTTTGTTTTATTTCATGTTTTGTCAATCCAAGCCTCAAAAGAAAAAGAAACAAATGGGTCTTGGGTGGGAGGATGGAGTGGGTACAATCCTTACGATCAGTCCAGGGAAGAGACACGCTTTGGAATAAGGTGAAATGGATTGCCTCGAGGCTAGGATCAACATTATCTTGCTCACTGAGCAAGCAGCAAACGCAGCTTCATGCAAGGGTGGCCTGGTTAGATTGACAGGAGTTGAGCTACAACTAAAGCCAGATCAAACCCTTCGTAAAAATCAGAAGGCAAGAGGTTTTTCTTTAAAAATGTACGCAACATGTAGTTTCAGAACAGGTCACACAAGCCCAGGTGATATTGTAAAGGTGTGTTTATTAGCAAGAGCACCTGGAGGTAATCATCCTCTGCCTGGAAAGGATGAACCATTGCTGCTCATTATCGTGCGACCAATATGGCACGTGCGCCACTCTCTGTTTAAATTAAGAATTAACTTTGGTTCATTTTGAAGTTAATGAAAGGTTTATTCCTGTAAAATCATTAATTTATCGGCGTATTTAGTTTAGATCCTGAACGCAGGCCAAAGACTTATAGCCACGTTAGCAGGTGTAACATATGCAGCTAAAATTACCCAGGTTGGACTATATATGGGATCAAGGCAGTTATTGCAGCGCTAACGTTACACCAGCATCAAGTTCTCCCTTTGCTAAGCAGATTTTTATGGCATAGAACAAACATCTGAGGACAAGATGTGAACCAAAGCAAAGTTAAACTCTTCAGAAAATGTTTCTTTCCTGGACATGTCCAGTTAAAAAAAAAATTTTAAAAAAATTTCGCCTCTACCTGAAGAAGCAAAAGAATGGAAGTCATTCAGTCTCAAATGATCTTTTTTATGGCGTTAAAAATAGGTCAAATTATCAACGGGGAAATCACTTTTTGAATGTTTTTTCCTGGCCAAAGGATTCTGCAAGTGGCTCCAAATTTGCTTCAAGGGTCAATATATGGGAGGTCTGGCGCAAACAGATCTGTAGAAGCAGGCCAGACACGGAGGGAACGTTACGTACGCAACTTCCACGTGCTTCAGAGCACGCCCCATTTTTACCCGCAGGCTTTGCTGCCACTGCAGGAAATCAGAATTGGAAGAACAATTGCAGCTCAGATGCAAGAAGTCATTGAGAGTCTCATTCCTTTACTCCTGTCACACGTTTTGCCCTCTTCTCATGCCTCGATCCAATTCCCAAATAGGGTAAATTTGAAAGTGAACAATTCTTGCAAAATAAGCAGAAGCAATGAATTCCTGCCAAATTCTGGAGCGTGCTCAGATGGGATAAAGTGCGAAACACAAATGTTTTCAGCACTTGGCCAGCTAAGATAACCCCATGTGAAATATGTGAAAATCTTTGTAAAACTCCATGCTTCTGTGACCACCTTGGAAACCGACTTACACAATTGTTGAGGCACCGCAACTTGGGTCTTGGGTCAGCAGTGACCAGTGGCTAATCTTGGAATGTGAATGGAATTCTCTTTGACAGGCCACCTGAGAGTGAAGTGTGTTGGCTGCTTGCTTCCCAGTCTGTTCCACAAGGTGCGTAGAAAGCCACCTACCCATTCTGCTGCTTGGCATCACTCTGCCCCTCTCTCAGTCCTCTCTTCTGTCCCTCTGCCACCTCATGGGCGTTGTCAGAGGAGTAGAGGTTTATGGGCGTGTTGTACACCTTGGGCTGCCGTGGGACATTAATGGTCGAGGTTACTGTCGTTTTGGCAGTGGTCATTGGCGGCGTGCGCCCATTGGTGCCGGCTTTGGCGCTGGCATGCATAAGTTGTGGAGATGCAACAGGCGCTGGTGGAGGAACAGTGGAATGATGGAGAGTGGCTGCCAGCGATGGAGGTGGAGGCTGAGTGAGGGGTGACGAAGCTGGGGAAAAGGGTGCAGGCTGGGGTGATGCAGAGGTGGGCGTGACTTTCGGAGGTACCGAGGCTCCAAAAGGCCGAGCGGTCTTATTGTAGGCAGAGCTGGATGCAGATGGGATCTTTGGAGCCATAGGGGCAATGGATGCAACAGGCACAGTATGCATTAATTCCTGTGGCTCATCCTGAGCAAGATGGGAGGGGGAGAAAAAAGACAAGTTAGACACACACAGAAACACATGCAAACAAAGAAACTCATGCTTCACATATGTCCTTTGGAAATGTTCCCAAAAACTCAATGCTGGTTAAAACAAGTCCAACGATAACCATTGTGTTGCTTTAACGTCTGAGATTCCTCTGGGTTGAAAAGTTTCCTCTAGGTTTTTGTTCGTGAATCACTGATTTAAACAAGTTATTGAGGTTGGGCATCAATTGGAAATTTTTAAGTGGGGGCGAATATATTTTTGTTCGGACTGGTTATTCGTGAACCGGGAACAAAGGCAGATAGGTGAAGGCTCAGATCGGAAATCAATCATGATGGAACGGAGTGGAGGAATACGCTTGAGGGCTGAATGATCCACCTCTGTTACAATCCAAAGAGGCGAGAATGTTGCCTTAAACCTAATTCATAAAATTACTTTACAGCAGCTGTAAATACAGCTCAAGAAAGCCATCCTTCCACCGAAAACTAAAAGTATATATTACATATACAGGCTACTCTGTAGCACCCACAACACCAAACTTTGAACAAAGTCACGGGGAGTAGGCGGAAAAGAGAGAGTCCGATTTTTAAAAAATTAGTTCAGTTGATATTAAATCTCCTAAAACTTAACCTAATTCTGTGGCTACTTTTACTGTGGCGCTTGTTCTGGATTCAGAAACCTCACGTTGTCAATGGTTAGGCTTAGGATTCAGCCGGATTGAAACAAAAAGTCCGAATTGGAATGGTAGAATACTCAACGTTAATTAGCCGCACACCAATCAAGACCCGCAAAGGTTTTTTTCAGGGAACGCTCCAAAGGACCACAGCCTGCCTGAAGCACATTTCATTCCTGCAAGGTCGTTAACCCACAGCACTCCGCCTGTACGTCACAGGTAGTACCCAGTACCACGGTGTGCCATACTACTCTGGCACATCGAATCTTTCACATGTTACAAAGAAAAATAGGATACCTTACTGATGGCAGCGAGATAAATGTCCTTTAAAATCCTGCAAGAACAGTAATACAATCAATGCCACGGGATCAATACCCGAAAGAAAGAACAGGAGGGGGTGTGAGGAGAAGAGTGATTTTTAGTAACACAAGGGAATGATGGTCACTGAAATCGATTAAAATCAACAACTATACATAGGACGAAAGGAGGACTTGGGTTTATGTACTGCCTTTCACAGCCTCGGGATGTCCAAATGCATTACAGAAATTAAGTATTTCTGATATGTAGTAACAGTTGTAATAGAGCCAGTTTGAGCACAGCAAGCTCACACAAAGAGCAATGAGTTGATGACCAGATGAGAGACCGCTGGCAAACTACACAGCGGCAAAGTCACATGCCCCCCATTTAATCTCTGAGCCACCGCTGAATTGTGGTGGGCTCAGAGATAATGCATGCTATTGACTCATTAATGAGCCTTTACTGACATCCCACCTCCGCCAGCCAGGAATCCCACCTTGGCCCCTTTTGCCCTCCAATTTGATCAGGGAAAGTTCTCCCGTCGCTGGGTAATTAACGCGGGGCTTCTCCCGTAAATAAGTGGTCCGACCGGCATGTTTCCTGCCAAGGAGGTCCGGATTAAATCCAACTCTTGGATGTCTCGGGTCAAAGAATAGTCGTCGACCAGAAACGTTAAATCTGTTTCTCTCTCCACAGACGCTGCCAGACCAGCTGAAACTTTCCAGCGCTTTGTTTTATATTTGACAAATTCCGTTAAATTGTTCCGCCTATCCATTGAAATATTCTGCATCAAATCTGGGATCTTAATGGGTCTAAACATCAAAAAGAAAAGGCGCAAACAGGTGAGCTCAATAAATGTTGAATCGCTGCTCAACTCAAAACTGACCTGATGGAAAGGTACAAATAATAATAAGTGGAAGAGACAATGTAATGTTGGCCAGTCACTCAAGAAGGCTCCAATGCAATGGGGTAGATGTTACATTGCAATTTAAATGTCGTCCGTTGCACATTACTGCCTCCGGGTCTGGAATTTGACTTCGTAAAGGACGTACAGACCTTGGAAGGAGTGCATCGCAGATTCGCCAAATGATGCCAGGGAGTAAAAAAGGTTCAATGATTACGATAGACCTCATGGGTTTGAATTCCCTTGAACCAGGAGATTAAGACGCAGTCTAATTGAGGCGTGTTAAGACGATAAAATTGGCTGAGATTTTCTGTATGGCCCATCTTCACATTTGCCGGAGGAGACTCAGAATAAGGGGAGCATAACCTTAAAGTAAAAGCTCGGGGTTTTGTCCGGAAGACAGGTGTTTTGTTCGGGGTTATTCAGGACTATAGAACCGAGGTGGAGTGACAGAGTTAAGATACAGATCAGCCATGATCTAATTGGATGGTGGAACAGTCTTAAGGGGCTGAATGGCCTCCTCCTGTGCCTATATTCTTATTTTCCAGACAGCCACGGGTTTATATGAAGGTGTTTTTTCTTCGGCACGCCCTATCCCTTGCAGCATTAAACCCAGTGCAAAATCATTATTGCTGGCTTCTGATCAACAGTTAAGATATATTGCTACTCTCCGGCTAACTAGAGCTTAATGAGAGGCACAATCTGCAAAAATCTCAAAGGGAGAAAGAGGTAGAGAGAGTAGATGATGCCCCAAGGTCTGTGGGAAGAAAATCAAGCTTGCATTTTTGTTTAATATTTCTTTTTACACCTGCAGCTGGTTTCCCATAAATTTTATTACAAACCGCTGGAATTTAATTTTTTTGCCCTTACATGCTTGGAACCAGACGAAAGATACTGCTGCAGACTTATTGGCTTAAATCCCCACCTCTATTGGGAAACAAGCCCGTGGTCAAAATAATGTGTGCCCCAGAGCCATACTGTGCACAATGTTCTCATTACAATCCAATTTTCAAGATATGGATCACTTGACATTCTGCACAATCTGTTTTGCATAATGAAACATCCATCAGTCGCATATTGGCTCTCAATTCATACATAAAAAGGCATCAATCAAGACTGTTTCCAGTGCACTGGACACTTTTCTTTATCAAAAAGTAATTAATTACCGCATGGACCCGCCACTTGGCACCCCTCTGAGGCCCAGCTCAGTTGGTGGCCTGTGGGTTGGGACACCACAGTTTGGAGCCCCTCTGCAGAGACCAGACCACCAAATCTGGGCCAACACGCCAAACGCACTACTGAGGGAGTGCGGTACGCTCACGCCATCTTTCAGATGGGACGTTAAAGAAATGTCAACTGCCTTCGGAGGTAAAAGTTACTAGGGAAGAACAGGGTAGCTCTTCCTAATGCCTGACCCAATTTAATCGGCGGCACTGTAGCACAGTGGTTAGCACTGTTGCTTCACAGCGCCAGGGTCCCGGGTTCGATTCTCGACTTGGGGGTCACTGTCTGCGTGGAGTCTGCACGTTCTCCCGTGTCTGTGTGGGCTTCCTCCGGATGCTCCGGTTCCCTCCCACAAAAGACGTGCCGTTAGATGATTTGGCCATTCTGAATTCTCCCTCCGTGTACCCGAACAGGGGCCGGAGTGTGGCGACGAGGGGATTTTCACAGTAACTTCATGGCAGTGTTAATGTAAGCCTATTTGTGACAACAAAGGTTATTATTTTTAACCCTCAACAAACATCAATATATTTTCGTGTTACTACTTGTGGAAGCTAAATGTTGAAATGTATGAAACATGGCAGCCAATGGCCACACTTTAAAAAGGTACTTATCTGTGAAGCACCTTTAACGTCACAAGGTATTGAAAGGTGCTATCTAAATGCAAGTCTTTGTACCTGCGAATTGTACAGAAGTTGAGTTCTGCGGGCAACACAAGAGGCCTGGACTCAGTGACATGGATTTTCTAGCACAGTGAGAATCGTTCTAGATTGTTGGCGAGACAGAATGTGTATCCACTTGGATGCCCAAGTGTCTCCCTCGAGGATTATCCTTTGTGAGAGCTCGTTTAAATCGTTGTGGGAAGGTGATGGTGGTGCAGTATCCACTGCTTATCGAGGGGATGAGCATGGAAACACCATTTGCACTTTACACGTGATGGCCAGTCAAATGTGCGCGGGATCTGAAAACCCGGACTGTCAGAAAAAGTTAAAAGCCTCTTTGCTTAAGGACAACCCTACACTCAGCAGACTGTACATAGTAAGAAAGGGCCACATTTCTACAGTGCCGTCATAAACACCGAGCATCTGAAAACACCGAGCAGCCAATGGAGTCTTCTGAAATGTCACAATATTTAGCCAATCACAGAGTGCAGGCAACAAAAAAAATCTAAATAGCTATTTTTCTTTCTTTATAGAGTTTTCTGGGATGTGGGCGTCACTATGAAAGCCAGCATTTGTTACCCATTGCTAATTGCCCTTGAACTGAGTAGCTTACTAGGTCATCTCAGAGGGGCAGTTAACCACATTGCTGTGGGTCTGGAGACACATGTAGGCCAAACCAAGTAAGGATGGCAGATTTCCTCCATTAAAAGACATTACTGAACCAGGTGGGCTCTTTCAACAACCAATGACGGTTGTCGTGGTCACCCTTGCTGAGATAAGCTTTATTTTCCAGATTTATGAACTGTATTTAAATTGGTGGGATTTGAATCCACGCCCCCAGAGCATTAGCCTGGAGCTCTGATCATTAGTCCAGTTGCAATATCACTACATCACCATCTCTCCAAGTGGAATGCTTGCCTCTATCGCAGGTTGGAAGGTGAGGAAGTGATGCTTCTGTTGTACAGAGCTGATACATTCGAGTTATACCAGGGCCTAAATTCAGAAGAGCGGTCACATAAATGTTTGTATGCTTTGAAGGTTGAGAGATTTATCCAGGTCGAGGGAGAATATTATTTTCTCTCTTTGTGGGGTGGCGTGGGGAGCCCGAAAACGAAGACACACAGAGTTAAAGTTAGCGCCAGGACATTTCAAAGTGCGGCACGTTATCACAGTGGTTAGCACTGTTGCTTCACAGCGCCAGGGACCCGGGTTTGATTCCCCACTTGGTTCACGGTCTGTCCGGAGTCTGCACGTTCTCCCCGTGTCTGTGTGGGTTTCCTCCGGTTTCCTCACAGAAGTCTCGAAAGACGTCCTTGTTAGGTGAATTGGACATTCTGAATTGTACCCGAACCCGGAGTGTGGCGGCCTAGAGATTTTCACAGTAACTTCACTGCAGGGTTAATGTAAGCCTACTTGTGACGCTAATGAAGATTATTATTAGAAGTGAAATCAGGAAGCACTTATTCGCACAGGAGGTAAGGAAATGTGGAGCTCTCTCCCACAAAACCCTGTGATGCTAGGGGTAACTTGAGACTTTCAAGACAGATTTCTCTGAGGCAATATGGGGCAAAGGCAGGTAAATGGATCTGAGGAGCCGGTCAACAAAGATTGAATGGAATGGGTGTGCAGGATAAAGGGGCTGAATGGCCTAATCCCATTCTCATGCGAATACAGTTTTCTATGCAATTATTTTGGAGGGACTTTGTTTAAGTCAGTTTGTAAATCAACTTTAACATCAATGACAAGTAAAGATGTGCGCAAGGTTCTTGAAAGGCAAGAGCATTCAGACATTATGTCACTATTATTATAATTAAGTTTAAGCTGTAATTGACTTTTGGAAAGATTTATGCCTGGCATAGATTGGAAAAAATACTAATGAGATAAGCCAGCCCTGGGCTTTACAATGGAACTTTGGCTTTTTGACAAGTTCAAGACTTCTTCCGTTGATGAGGCACATATGGACCCATTATTAAACTTAACTAGTGGATCTCTGGGACAATATTGACGGTGCAGTGTGAACTCGGTCTTTGAGACTTGCACAAATCAATCGGAAGTGACAGCAAGGGACTCAGGGTTACAAAGGACATGTCCTCAAACAAGAATTTGTCAGCATTCTGCATTTCATTGGGTGTGTGCGCGTGTGTGTGTGAAGCCGGAGTGAGCAAGTCACTTCTGATGCTCTGCGTGGGCAAAAGTGACTGTTCACGGGTGAGCACGGTGGAGTGAAGTTGCTCTTTTCATTTCCCATCCCCGTTGCTGTGTTGACAGCAAAATCAAAGATACTAAAGTTGGCAACATTAACGTGCATTTATGACACACCTTTAACATAATAAACAATCCTAAAGGTGTTTTACTGGAGCCTAAACAAACAAAGAGCGGGCATTAGGACAGGTGGCCAAAAGCTTGGGTCAATAAGGTAGATACGAAGAAGGGTCTTGGAGGAGTGAGTCGACACCATTTCAAAAGAGGGACAGCGGAGTTCATCCTGGCATCCTGGGCTAATTTTATTCCTCAACCACCATCGCCAAAACAGATCATCTGCTCACTATCACACTGCCATTTGTGGGTGCTTGCTGTGCACAAATTGGTCACATACGTTTCTAAACAATACAACGTCATAATTGAGTGAATATTATGGGCGGGATTTTCTAATAATGGGGCTATGTCCCCACGCTGGCGTGAAAACCGGCACCAACCACTCCGGCGTAAACGGCCCCAGAAAGTGAGGAATTCTCCCATTCCTAGGGGGCTAGGTTGGCCCCGGAGTGGTCCCCGCAGCTCCAGCCAGCGGCAAACGTCCCACGTGACTCCCCGCAACGGTCGGTGTATTTCCGCGCATGCGCGGGGGTTCCCTTCCCTGCACCGGCCCCGGGCAATATGGCAGAGCCCTAGAGGGGCCCGGTGCGCAGTAAAGTAGGCCCCCACGGAACCAGCCCGCCTGCCGATCGGTAGGCCCTGATCGCGGGCCAGGCTATCGTGGGTTAGGCCACCGTGCCCCCCCCCCCCCCACCAGGGTCAGATCCCCACACCCCCCCTCCAGGACGGCCCCCGCATACTCACCTTCCAGGTCCCACCGTGTGGGATCAGAGTAATCCATGCCGGCGGGACTGGGCCAAACACGTCGGCCACTCCGCCCATCGGGGCCCGGAGAATCGCCGGGGGGGGGGGCGCTGTCAACGGCCCCCAACCGGCGTGGCGGCGATCCCGTGGGCGCCCGAAAATCGGCGCCGGAGAATGGGGAAGCCGGCGTTGGGGCTCGATTCTCGCCCCCCGCCCCAGGGATTCTCCGACCCCGGCCTATTATTTAATTGACTGCGAAGTGCTTGGAGATATCCTGAGGTCATGAATCCAGGCACTATATAAATGCAGGCTCTTTCTCATCTTTGACGTTGAACAGTACTATTTTTAATGGAATCCTCATTCTCCAAGGCATTTACGAAACATTTCACCCACGACCTCTACATGAGCAAACATTGCCTCTCGCATATGTACATTTCAACTGATAAAAGCAGGGTGACCAGTGGGGAAAATTCAACACAGCCCAACATCTGCAGTTGTGGGAATGACTTGAGTCGAGCTGCTCAGCAAACTCCGAACCTCACCTGTGCGAAAAGGGACTAAACGATGTGCCACAGCTGGGGCGGCCTGCTCGGGATGGAAAAGTTGGAGCGTTTGCCACAATTGGCCACAATCTGAGCAATCAAAGTCCTGCTGTTACGGCAGCATCTACGATTCAACATACCGAGGGCATTATCGTGCTCCTCCCATTATTACCAGGATGTAAATGGGGAGAAATCTTATCAAACCCCAAATGATAGCGGAAAAATTGTTGAATTTTTTAGAAAATTGAACAATTGCTGGATCTTATTGTAAGGTGCACTAAATTATTTCAACGATGGCTTTTCTGATTTCCATTCAAGGGAGTTTAAAAAAAAAAAAACTTTTTAAAAATTCAAACCCGACCCTGGTTCGATTCCCGGCTTGGGTCACTGTCTGTGCGGATTCTGCACACTCTCCCCGTGTCTGCGTGGGTTTCCTCCGGGTGCTCCGGTTTCCTCCCACAAGTCCCGAAAGACGTGCTTGTTCGGTGAATTGGACATTCTGAATTCTCCCTCACTGTGCCCGAACAGGCGCCGGAGTGTGGCGACCAGGGGATTTTCACAGTAACTTCATTGCTGTGTTAATGTAAGCCTACGTGTGACACTAATAAAGATTATGAAAGTCTGTTAAAAAATATAAAAGTGCTCAAAGGTTGACTCTAGTTCTAACTTGATGATCAAAAAGGCTTCCGATTAATCCACAACTCCGCCCAACATAGATCTGGAAACAAATTGCACCTTGTGTTTGGGTGAAACAGATTGACCCCAATGTTCAATTAAATAAGCATTGATTTGCTGTGAACCACAAAATTCAAGAGGGCGAATCTTTGAATTCAGGATGATGAATCCGTAGTCATGGGGAGGCGGTGATTCAAGGGTAATTAAGGATGAGCAACAAATGCTGGCCCAAGCCAGCGACGCCCACATCCCAAGAACGAATAAAAAAAATATATTTGTTGCAGTAATATTATAAAAACCCTGGTTTACGATAAATACAGGCAGTAAGTATGTCTGCTGAAGCAGTGATTAAGGGGTTGTAAAAGTGAGCTAATCATTGGTTTTAATCATTTATTTGTTTACAGAGGTGACCAATGGAACATTGTTTTCATTTTGATTTTGGAGGATCCCTGGGCTGTAGATAATTTCTGAGGGATGGTGCTTAGTCCTGGATAAACAAGTCATGGGACATCTTAGTGGGAGGAGACCAAAGAACGCCTTATGATGTACTGAAGGGGTGGAGCCAGGCCTATCTGTAGTTTTGCAGTTTGCCATAAGATTTTAGTCTGGCAAGGCAGGGCTTCAGCTGGCTCCTGGAAGCTTCTCTCCAAGGTCTTTGCACAGAGAGACAACTTTGTACAGAGAAATGCAAGTAAACCTGATTGTGAACTTTATTTATCAGTGGTTTTTGAGCTACATTGGTTTGCTTCATTGGAATAATTGCAAGTGCAGAGAGCAAGTTAAAGTTTTTCATTTTACTTAAGACTGGTTTAAACTGTTACTTTTTTGCTCATGTGATTGATTCAGTGTTCAAATTAAAGTTTGTTTTAACATAAATGATACATATTGGTCAGTGTTATCACTCCTGGAGCGAAGTAACCTTTCATCATTGTTTACCAGTTGCAAATTGTTGGGTTTCTTGTCCAGGATCCTAACAAAACCTCCTGTGGATTACCACATACCATTCCCCCGATGAATCAGTACTCCTTCACACTGAACATCACTTTGAGGAAGCACCAAAGGGTGGCAAGGGCGCAGAACGTACTCTGGGTGGGGACTTCAATGTCCATCGCCAAGATTGGCTCAGTCGACCACAGTCCTCAGGGACTGCAGCGGTTCGAGAAGGCAGCTCACCACCACCTTCTGAATGGCAACTAGGGATGGGCAATAAATGCTGGCCTAGCCAGCGACGCCCACATCCTGTACATGAAGAAAAGAAAATGAGCCAAGCATCCGCACGAAAGGAGGCTTTTCAGCCCATCATTCCCATACTGCTTCTGTGCAAAGAGCTATCCAATTAGACCCAACCAACTGCTCTTCATCTGTAGCCCTGCGAGTTCTTTTCCCCATATAAATAAAACAGGAGCACGACATAATGTAACAGGTACTCATCTTTCTCCAAAGGTCCAGGGGCTCCCAATTAATACTTCAGAACAATAATTTGCTGCCATCAGTAAAATTATCTTTTTTCCGTATTTAATTTTGTGCGAAACGCACGCGACATTAGCAAGGGTAAAAAACAGAGCTAGCTGTTTTCTGACGGTACTGAACACTCCATAAAGAGAGTAATTCCAAACCAGTTTAGAATGACTTATTTTCTTTCACTTTCTCCCATTCTTCAATACAATACCAAATAGTAGAGGACTTGGAGCTGCTGTTAAGGCATGCATTCCTCGTGCATTGACACTGGTTGTTAGTAAGAAAGGCGCACAGGCACCAGCATTGACTACCTGGGTGATCTCAGCTACTGCTTCACCTACCTTCTGGACGGTTGTTGTTGCTGGTTTTGGTGCAGGAGAGGCCCTGAAAAATACAAGAAAAGTCATGATCAGGTACTACTGGGGAATGACAGGAACGGTGACCACAAAACTCACTTTACATTCCGCCACACAAGTGCAATGACCATCTCCGACAAGAGAGGATCTAACCACCTCGCCTTGACATTCAATGGCATTACCATCGCTGGAGCCCCCACAAACAACATCCTGAGGGCTACCATTGATCAGAAACTGAACTGGACTAGCCGTATTAATACTGTGGTTACCAGAGCAGGTCAAAGTCTAGGAATCCTACGTCAAGTAACTCACCTCCTGAACCCTCCAAAGCCTGTCCAACATCTACAAGGTACAGGTTTGGAGTACGATGGAATATTCTCCACTTGGCTGGATGAGTGCAACTCCAATAACACTCAAGAAGCTCAACACCATCCAGGACAAAGCAGCCCGCTTGATTGCTTCGCCTTCCACAAACATTCAAACCCTCCACCACCGACAAACAGCCAGGTGTACCATGTACAATATGCACTGCAGGAACTCGCCAAGGTTCCTTAGGCAGCACCTTTCAAACCCCCATGACCACTACCATCTAGAAGGACAAGAGCAGCAGATACCTGGGAACACCCACCACCTGGAGGTTCCCCTCCAAGTCACTCACCATCCTGACTTGGAAATATATCGCCGTTCCTTCACTGTCGCTGGGTCAAAATCCTGGAACCCCCTTGCTAACAGCACTGAGGGTGTACCTACACCTTAGGGACTGCAGCAGTTCAAGAAGGCAGCTCACCACCACCTTTGGAAGGGCAACAAGGGATAGGCAATAATTGCTGGCCTAAGCAGCAACGTCCACATCCCAAAAATTACATTTTAAAAAACTTTTGCAAATTCCAATAGGAATAAATCCATATCAAGAGCATTTGATTGAACTGCTTACTAAATATTCTGCAAATGAAACAGGATCGGATGATGAGATCGAGTCCCAATTTATTGCTCCTTGACTTTTGAAATATTTCCTAGCTCCGTCATGACATTAAAAATTACTTGCATTTCTATAGCACCATGCACAACCTCATGGCGTCCCCCAGTGTTTCACAGTCTTTTTCATGTTGGTAAATTTAGCTGCCAATTTGCACACTGCAAGCTCCCACAGACAGTCAACATTGATCAAACCTGTTTCAGTGATGTTGGTTGTAGAGTAGAGTACCCAATTATTATTTTTTTTAATTAAGGTGCAATTTAGCGTGGCCAATCCACCTACCCTGCACATCTTTGGGTTGTGGGGGTGAAAGCCCGCAGGCACGGGGAGAATGTGCAAACTCCACACGGACAGTGACCCGGGGCCGGAATCAAACCCGGTCCTCGGCGTCGTGAGGCAGCGGGGCTAACCACTGCGCCACCTTGCTGCCCAGCTGCAGAATAAATATTGCCCAGGACATCGGGGAGTTCTCCCTCCATTTTTTATTCGAAGTTGAAATGCCAACTGAGGGAGCCACATTTTCCCACAAAGAGAACGGCGAGGAGAATACGTGAAAAAAAGAGTTTATGTTACTTCACATCCTAACTTTCTGTGGGCGAGTTTCAAACTGGTTGGTGTCAGCCATTGTGGATGCACGCTTTCCGCATAATGGAAGGCGTTTGCGGTCTGACAAGATTTTGTACTGACAGTACCTCAACCATCGTTAACTGCTTCAAACTAATAGTTCATTTATTGGAAGGTTCTGTTTACAAATGTTAGCCACGGATATTGAAGTGAACAGGGATCCATTTAGTTTAATAGATAAATTAAATAAAATTTGCAAGGTTCACTCTGGCGATGCCATTTTTTCCCAAAACAGATTTTATTCAAAAAAAATATATTAACCTTCTCACTAAGAGTCCACAGTTGTCTATTTATAAAATACATCTCTAATACCATACAATGGAGACTTTCTTTTTCCTTTTTCTTCTGCACCGATCCTCTGAAAGAGCAATGTAACTAGGCCCACACCCCAACCCAATAATCCCACCTAATATTTTGGACACTGAGGGGCAATTTTCTCACAGCCAATCCACCTAACCTAAACATCTTTGGACTGTGGGAGGAAACCGGAGCACCCGGAGGAAACCCACGCAGACACGGGGAGAACGTGCAGACTCCACACAGACAGTCACCCGAGGCTGGAATTGAATCTAGGTCCCTGAAATGGTGAGGCAGCAGTACTAACCACTGAGCTACCGTGCCGCCTTTTCAATTTAGTCTTTAATGAAATGTGGGCGTCACTGTGTAAGGTCAACACATGTTGCACATTCTTTTATTAAAAAGGTTTTTATTCTCCATTTTCACATTTTCCTTTACAATTTACACCCCACCCACAAACAGTAAACGGTAACAAATACAAAATCAATCCCCTTCACAATACCAACGATCCCATCCTCCCACCACCCCAAACAACGGCCCACCTGTCAATACATGCATCCAATAAAACAAACCCTCCCACGGTGGCAACAAAAAACAAAGGAGAAAAAGAAAAAGGAGTCCGGGACCGCCCATGGTCACCATTGACCTATAGAGTCCACTCCCCCTACCCCCCCCTACGCTCAACACCATCCAACCTCTGAAAGAGTACCATACATGATACCCAAGAGTTGTACACCCCCCCCCCCCCCCCCCAGTCTCCAACTCCTCCCATCCACTGCCTCGTGTAAAACCCCTATGTTGCCCATTCTTTATTGTCCTTGAGCTGAGTGGCTTGCAGAGGGGCAGTTAACAGTCAATCACATTACCGTGAATCTGGGAGTCACATATCGGCCAGACCCGGTAAGGGCTGCAGATTTCCTGCCCTATAGTGTATGAGTGAACCAGACGCATTTTTACAACAGCTGATGATAGATTCATGGTCACCATTACTGAGACTAGCTTTTTTATTTTAAAAAAAAACAATCTAAACTCCACCACCTGCCTTGGTGGGGTTTGAACCCATGCCCCAGGCTGGGCCTTCTGGATTAGTCCAACGCCATTACCACTGCACCACCGCCTCTCCGACGTGACACTGCTGCAGCACAGGAGGCAGCCTTTCGGCCCATCGCACCGGTGCCAGCTCTTTGAAAGAGTTGTCCAAATGGTCCCACTCCTCCAGTTCTAACCCCACCCAGCGTCACTTATGTTTCAGGAACTGCAAGTGGGAACCTTTCCAATTTGTAACCAAAGTGAAAATTTATTTAAAGACAAACAGAAAATACCAATCATGTCTCATCAAGGCCAACATGCTTTTTTTTTCAAATAAAGAAAAACACTCAGAAAGATAGAGTTAAAAGGTCAGACGAATGACTCATTTCTAACTGCGCCTTCATATCTTGTCACCATGTTGCGGCCACGCAGCCCTGGCCAACGTCAAACAAGTCCTATTGGAGGATATTCAATCAGGCGGAGTTTCCATTTTGTGAATTATTTTGATGGACAGAGTGATCGCATAGATTGGAGAGACTTGGAGCCTAATTTCATAATGCAGAAGTTATGCCCAAAATACCACACCTTTGCAGCTGTGTAATTAATTGGTTTGCACCATACTGATGTATCTGGGTGCAAATGCAGAGTGAAGTTTAGGTCATGGCTACATCCTTTAGTGCTGTGCAATTGTTTCTAGGTGAAGCAGAGACTACCTTGATGTTCTTTTGTGTGTCTGTGGGCTATCAGCAGCAATACCGGGAGAATATGCAGTAAACCTACGCTGAATAGCATTTCTGTTCTTCACTCAGCCAAATTAAACGTGTTTGAACTCGGAGAAGCTGCACTGATCATTGTATGATATTTGCATAATGGCATTACCTCACAGATCGCTAGTGTGGGCCACTGTGCAGAGTAAAAAAAGTAGCCTGCCCTGAACACACCTCGTTAATAATGCTCCTTTAGTTTGTTGGCCTCCATGCCTCCTCGCATCATTCTTGCATACACAACAGGCGCTATCACAGGTACAGTAAACCACACCTCCCCGAAGGCACGGTCTGTTAGAATGATCCCACAGGAGAAAGTATGAACATGGTGACGTGGTGGCACAGTGGTTAGCACTGCTGCCTCACAGCGCCAGGGACCGGGGTTCAATTCTGGCCTCGGACGATTCTCTGTGTGGAGTTTGCACTTTCTCCCCGTGTCTGCGTGGGTTTCTTCTGGGTACTCCGGTTTCCTCCCACAGTCCAAAGATGTGCAGGTTAGATGGATTGGGTACGATCAAAGCGCGCGGGGTTGCAGGAACAGGGTGGGGGTAGAGTGCTCGTTCTGAGGGTCGGTGCAGACTGGATGGGCCGAATGGCACTGTCGGGATTCTATGTATTTATAAGGTGCCCACAAACTCTGGACTTCCCAAAGTGCTCACCAGCCAATGAATTACTCTCCAAATGTATTAACTGTGGTAATGTCAGAAGTTTGGCTGTTAATTTAGCGCACTGCATGGTACCACTGATATCAATGTAATAAATGAGCAGATAATGGGTTTTAGTGAATGGTGGAGGGTTATACTCAATACAAGAATTCCATGAAGGACTCAGAAATAACTCTTTACGCAAAGAGTAGTGAGGCCGTGGAATGCCCTACCTGCAACAGTAGTGAATTCGCCAACATTGAGGGCATTTAAAAGTTTATTGGATAAACATATGGATGATAATGGCATAGTGTAGGTTAGATGGCTTTTGTTTCGGTGCAACATCGTGGGCCGAAGGGCCTGTACTGCGCTGTATCGTTCTATGTTCTAAGACTGTAAAACTGAACAAAAAATAAACTTTGATTTACATAGTTCCTTCATGACCACAAAGAGTTAATTAATTTCTTTTTGACTATGATTTTGTAAGCAAACAGTGTACAGCAGCATTATTGGTAAACTCGGTACTTAAAAGTATCCAATCAACAGCGAACAGAAAACAAAAGAAATAGAATTGTCATCTGCGTAGCCAAGACTAGATCCAAGCGAGGAAACATGATGCTTTAATTTGTACGTAACTCTAGCCAGACCCACATCTGGTATGTTTGGTCCAGATGTGGTCACAAACACAGGACACGTTCCAGCTCTGGGAGGGGTAGAATCAAAAGCCACAGTTTGCAGCTACACTATCAGTGTCGTGAGTATTGAAAAAAGGATGGGAGAAACTATAAATGGGGCAAAGGAGAGGAGCCTCCAATAGTGAAGTTGTGCTGAAACCGAAACAGGGACTGCAGGACAAAGGGATACAAGTTCAAATTGGATCAAGGTAAGTTCCCGATTGACACGAAGATGGACTTTGAAAAGATCGAACAACAGGTGCAATAGGCTTTCAGCTAGGGTAATAGAGGCAAATCAAAAACATTCTGGATGTATTTTGGGGAAACTGTAGGATTCGGGTTCACAACTGGATGAATGAGGCATATCGTAGACTCTCTCCAGTCAAATCCAACACTGGACAATGTTAGGAAAATGTTACTTAATATTTAACATTCATACAGCATCTTTAACGTCCAGAGATGCTCCACAGAAGCAATTGTCAAAAAAGATTTGTCAGCGAGCCACACAAGGAAACATTAGCAAAGGCGAACAGAAGTTTAATCTAAGATTTTTAAGAAGCAACTTCAAGGGAGTGAAGAAAGTTAGGGAGAGAAATTCCAGAGCTAAGGAGCATGGTGGATGACAGAAATGGATGAGCTCAGAGATCCGAGGGTAGGAGGAGGAGATTACAGAGATAGGAGTGGCACGGTAGCACAGTGGTTAGCACTGTTGCTTCACAACACCAGGGACCCAGGTTCAATTCCAGGCTTGGGTCACTGTCTGTGCGGAATCTGCACGTTCTCCCCGTGTCTGCGTGGGTTTCCTCCGGGTGCTCCGGTTTCCTCCCACAAGTCCCCAAAGACGTGCTGTTCGGTGAATTGGACAGTCTGAATTCTCCCTCTGTGTACCTCAACAGGCGCCGGAGTGTGGCGACTGGGTGATTTGGGGCTGGTTTAGCACAGTGGGCTAAACAGCTGGCTTGTAATGCAGAACAATGCCAGCAGTGCGGTTTCCACTCCCATACTGGCCTCCCCGAACAGGCGCCGGAATGTGGCGACTAGGGACTTTTCACAGTCCTTCATTGAAGCCTACTTGTGACAATAAGCGATTATTTTTATTCTTATTATTTTCACAGTAACTTCATTGCAGTGTTAATGTAAGCCTACCTGTGACACTAATAAAGATTATTATTATTATTAAGAAGCTGCGAGGCCATGCAGGGCGGGGAAGAAACAGAACACTCTTCTCAAAACCCATCACGTGGGTAAGAAAGCACGACACCACCAGGTGTGTGCTATGGAAGAGTGAGTGGGTCTGGTAGAGCTTAGAATAAGCACAGTCACCCGAGGATTCAAACCACAAGAGACAGCTTGTAATGCCAACCGACTTGTTTAAAGGAGTCTCCGCCCTTTTCCATTAGTGACTCTTTGATCATAATCATTGAGCCACAATATTAAGAATCGTAGCTACGCACCCAACGTCGAGAGTTGAAACACGAGTTAGACCATAAGACGTAGGAACCAAAGTAGGCCATTCAGCCCATCGAGTCACTTCCGCCATTCAACGATGTTATGACTGATCGCATATGATCATCCCCGACTCCACTTTCCCACTTTATCCACAAAACCCTGGATTCACTAACTGGTTAAAAATCTGACTATCTTGAAAGAAAATGACATCAGTTCCATGTCAGAAAAGACCAACAAGCCTCTCATTTAAAAAAACGTTACAAAACCTCGGGAAATTACATAAAAGTACACTGATTTTACACCACAGGACAGGCCATTCGGCTCAATGGGTCTATGCTGGTGGCACGCGTAACCTCCCATCCTACATCATCACACCCTATCAGCATATCCTTCCATTTCTTTAACCCTCAGATACTTATCCAACCTCCCCTTAAATGCTTTGATACTTTTATTAAGCCAAATGATTTAAAATAAGCAGAGATGCCAAATTGTGGTTGAAAGATTCAACAAAGAGAGAATGCTAATGTATCTGGAAATGTTAAATCACTTCACATATGTTTCGGCCTTGAAGTAAACGATGCCACGAGAGTTAGTTCATCATCCATAGTGGGACGTGTTCCTGGCAAAGGTTCGAGAGATCCTAAGGCAGAGAATCCAGATATACAATTCCATCGGATCTCGACCGTGCAGAAGGGGGCCATTCAGCCCATCGAGTCTGCACCGACCCTCTGAAAGTGCACCCTACCCAGGCCCACTCCCCCGCCCTATCCCCGTAACCCTACTTAACCTTCTGACACTAAGGGGCAATAATCATGGCCAATTCACCTAACCTGCACATTTGGACTGTGGGAGGAAACCGGAGCACCCGGAGCAAATCCACGCGGACACAGAGAGAATGTGCAAACTCCACACAGTCACCTGAGGTTGGAATTGGACCCGAGACCCTGGCGCTGTAAGGCAGCAGTGCTAACCACTGTGCCACCGTGCAGCCCATTCCATGTCTTTCAGAAACGCAAGAAGTTTCGGTGTGGGTTTTAGGTTCCGACCTGGCACAGCAAACGTTTCAAACATTCCTTCAAAAAATATGGTCAAACACGTTGGGTTTTATGAGGTCTTTTGTTGGAGACAGTGGAGCTTTAAAAGGAAAAATGTCTTGCATTCTTTAAACAAATCACAAACTGTGTATCATAGGATTCCAAATTACAGTACATTAAATCTTGGAACTGTGCTCGGAATTCATTCTTTTCCAATTCCAAATCTTTTAATAGGCTGAGGAGCCAATTTTCTGCATTAGTACTGGAGAGAATCACGGGATCTTGCAACACTGAAGGCAGCCATTCAGCCCATCATGCCTGTGCTAGCTCTTTGATAGAGCGTCCAAAAATCCCATTTGCCCCCTTCATTTTCCCTGTCAATCTGCAAGTTTCTCTCTTTTAAACGTTACGACTAAATCTGTTTCCAATCCTCTCTCAAGCAGTGCATTCTAGATCACAATGATTCGCTGCTTAAAAAATAAAATGTTCTCGTGCTGCCTCCGATTCTTTGGCCAATCACCTTGAATCAGTGCCTCTGACTTTTCCGTCACTGGGAAACACATTCACATTCTGAATTCCCCCTCTGTGTACCCGTACAGGTGCCGGAGTGTGGCGACGAGGGGATTTTCACAGTAACTTCATTGCAGTGTTAATGTAAGCCTACTTGTGACAAAAATAAAGATTATTATTTTAAACGTCTAACGGCACCTTTATGAGAGAAAGCAGGGGAGCTCTTCCCACTTTCCTGGCCAATACCTATCCCTCAAACAAAACAGATGGTCTGGTCATTGTGGCGTTGCTGTTGTGGGACCATGCTGTGTGCAAATTGGTTGCCATGTTTCTGGCAACGTGACAGCGACTGCATCAAAATGTACTTCGGCTGAAAAGTGCATTAGAACATCCTGAGATTGCTGTAGAAACTCAAGTCTTTCTTTCAGAGGCTCAGTAGTAGCTGGGCCAATCCATGCTTTGTACCCAGGCATCTCGAATCCTTCGGCCACCCTTTGATGAGCAGAAATACCCTGAAATTCAAATGGCCAAACCTCCCAGCACCAGGTCAGAAACTGAGAACCACTAAACATAATAATAATAATCTTTGTTATTGTCACAAGCAGGCTTACATTAACACTGCAATGAAGTCACTGTGAAAAGCCCCTAGTCGCCACACTCCAGCGCCTCTTCGCGTACACTGAGGGAGAATTCAGAATATCCAATTCACCCAACAAGCACATCTTTCGGAACATATGGGAGGAAACCGGAGCACCCGGAGGAAACCCACGCAGACACGGGGAGAACGTGCAGACTCCGCACAGACGGTGACCCAAGCCGGGAATCGAACCTGGAACCCTGGTGCTGTGAAGCAACAGTGCTAACCACCGTGCTGCCCATCTGAAGCTTTTTCTTCAGTGGAAAATAATCCAAAATGTCTTCAGCATCTTAATAGACGATTAAAGAACATTGAGCTACAAACACAGGCTAAAAGATAAGCTTTTGCCTCCGGTGCGACACCGATAGGGTGAGAAGATAAATCAGGTATGGTGGTGCGCTACAGGGCATCAGTGACATGTTTACAAATGAGCCAGTTTCCTCTGTGTGAAACAAGATTTTGTTGTTACCCACCTCAGGCAGTTCCCAGCCTACACGAGGCACCAGTGCACAGGACCCACACCTGTCACCAGGCCGTCTGTCAATACTCAGACATAATAAGAGAACATGACAAGAACAGCGAGCTTTTTCAGTCTGGCACTTAAGAGCGTTCACAATGTGCTCAGGTTTGCTGAAAATATTCGGCAGTTCCAGGTATCGCATGGTACCTGGCAGATAGACAAAACTGTGTTGCACGAGTGTCCCATCCAGTTCCCAGAAAAATGTGACTCGATCAGCAAAGGATATGTGAATGGTGATTAACATTCCCATTTGTTCCAGTCTCGGCTGATCGCTGTGGAATTCAAACGTTTTAAGGTTTTGTAATCCAGTAGCAACAAATTCCTCTTTTGGTGGTCATTGATTCCAATTTAGGTAAAGGGAAAAAAGACCTGACCACACAGCAGCTGCCAGACAATTACAGCCGGTTCAAGTGCAATAGCTGTGGTTTTTAGCAGGATGTCAGTACATTCTAGTTAATTAACGGAACTGCAGGAAAAGTGGACGCAACGCTGCAATAAACGTGCATTGCAGGCTTGTCTCCACTCAATCCTACAGATGCCTAGACATGGATAGGTTCACCTTCCCCTTTCAGTAGCAACTGACTAACTTGGAATTACAACACCTATTCTGGACAACTGTCAGAAGCAAACCTGCCCAGGTCAGCTGTGGCTCAGGTGGTTAGCAGCCCTGCATTCCCGGAGTCAGAGGATTGCTGGTTTAAGTCCTACTTAAGCAGAACTATTTATTCTGGTATTTCAGTGCAGTACAGAGAGAGAGAATGCGCGCCCCCGGTGGAGTCTTCTTTTCGCATTGAGACATTAAAACGAGGCTCTGTCTGCACACGTGTGGATGGATAAGACCCCATGGCATTATTTCAAAAGGTCGTGGGGGGGGGGGGGGGGGGGGGTCTTCTGGATGCCCTGGACAATATTCCAACATCACCAAAAACAGGTCACAATTTCATCACAGTTTGTGAGCGAATTGACTGCCACACTTCCTACATTAAAACGGTGACTACAAGTGAAAAAAACTCCTCAGTGCCTTTGGGATGTCCTGAGGTCATGAAAAAGGGGGCTGTATGAATACTAAAGCATTCCTTTGTTACCACCCTCTGCAGTTGTACGGTTCCCATCTTTAAGTTGGTGTGAAATTTAATTCCAATGCCTCTTTTGGTCTGAGACAAGTGCCACTGAAATTTTACTGCAACACAATAGCAAGAGCAAGCCTGGAAATAGACACGTGTTTGTCTTGGACGTCTTCCTAATTGGCAGCCTTTGGTTCCCTTGTTACGATTCATAATACCTCTCCCTGTGCTCTATGGGGAAAAGGCCCTGAACTCAAAGGGCCACAGCCCACACAGAATTTGAACATGCACCAATAGGTCAGGTTTCTTTCAAACTAATCATTCCAGTAGCAAAAGTATGGTCTATTAACCTTCCCACTGTCCGGCTTAATGCTGGCAAAATGAAGTTCTGCTCACTCAATTGCATCACTGGTCTGCGCGCTCGCTTAACCATATTGAAGGGGATACGAGCAGAGATGTATTCAGTAAAGAGTGATCCACGTTGGCAGTACATTATTACCATCCTCAAATTAAACTGAAACAGCAATCTGGTCTTGTTTAAGGGTTACCAATTGTGACAGCCCATTCGGAGAGGTCTCTGCTACCTTATAAGGGAAAAAGCAATGTGTGCTTGACAAGTCATTCATTGGGATGGAAGGGAGAGGGTGTAAAGAGGAAAATGCTTTCTTGCACTTACTCTAGATTGGTCACTTCCTCTTTTGTTGCCGTTTCAGAATCCCCCTGGGTCACCGTCTGTGCGGAGTCTGCACGTTCTCCCCGTGTCTGCGTGGGTTTCCTCCGGGTGCTCCGGTTTCCTCCCACAGTCCAAAGATGTGCAGGTTAGGTGGATTGGCCATGATGAATTCCCCTTGGTGTCCAAAAAGGTTAGGAGCGGTTATTGGGCTATGGGGATAGGGTGGAAGTGAGGGCCTAAGTGGGCCAGTGCAGACTTGATGGGCCGAATGGCCCCTTTCTGCACTGTATGTTCTATGTTCACTGGAGTTCAAACAATGGCACTCGCACACCAGGCTCACAATTCCAATGCTCCCCTGCCTGTCCTCCACCTTGCACGCTCCACCAGTCTGGGCTCATCCACAACTGCGCTGTCAATGTCCTAATTCGCCCCAACTAAGGGTTGTGAATCTCTGGAATTCTCGACCCCAGAGGGTTGTGGACGCTCCATCGTTGAATACGCTTAAGGCTGGGACAGGCAGGTTTGTGGTCCCTCAGGGAATTGATGGATATGGGAAGCAGGGCTGGAAAGTGGGGTTGAAGCCTGAGGCGATGAACATATGGTAGTGCCAGCTCCTGGAGCCATATTTCATGTGTGCTTGTGAATTCACTACCCAAACTGCTCCGCCTATTAGTTCTTTGGGATATTGAAGATCATGAAAAGTGCCAAATGGGCGTAAATCTCTCTTTCCATGTACAGTGCAGTCAAAGGGGTGCACTGTGCTCGCTTTCCAGGAATAAAGCAGGTGCGAGAGGGCCCAATTTCAGGGACTGATGTTCTGTGGCCCATCTGTGGGTTGGGCATTTTCAGAGATCTTTGTCGGGCACCAGGTATAGTCAATACTAGAATTTGAGACTTGGGTATGTCTGACTTTAATGGGATGTCTGTCCATGGTAATCTGAGAAAACCTGTTAGTGGGTCAAACAACTGAAGACCAGTGGGGAATATTTAAAGAAACATTTGACGAGATAAAGAGCGAGTATATACCCCTGAGAGGAAAAGGCTCCACTTCACACAAAAACTACCATGGACAACTAAAGAGGTTAGGGACTGCAGAGAACTAAAAGAAAGGGCTTACAAAAATGCAAAACATAGCACAGATCCGGACGAATGGGATAGATACAAAGACCAGCAAAGAGTCACAAAGCAGTTTAGAAGAGTGACTAAAAGGGATTATGAAAGGAAACTTGCAAGGGCCATCAAAATCAGTAAGAAGAAATGTTTTAGTTGTATAAAGGGAAAGTGGGTGGTCAAGAGCATTGTAGGCCCACTGAAAGCTGAAAGTGGAGATGTTGTCATCGATAATGGGGAAATGGCAGACATGCTGAATAATTACTTTGCCTCAGTATTTACAGTTGAAAAGGAGGACAACTTGCCAGAAGTCCCGAAAAAAATAATAGTGAAAGAGGTCAAGGACATAATACAATTACAGCGTCAGTAACTAGGAAATTAATGGAACTAAAGAGTGACAAATCCCCAGGACCAGACGGTTTCCATCCGAGGGTGCGAAAGGAAGTAGGGGAGCACATTGTAGATTTCTGAACTATCATCTTCCAGAGTTCCCTAGATTCAGGAGTAATCCCCAAATTGTACATGTCACTCCGCTTTTTAAGAAGGGCGAAAGGGGGAAACCAGGGATATACAGACTGGTTAGCCGAATATCTGTGGTGGGGAAATTACCGAAGTCTATAATCAGGGGTGGGGTAACTGAACACCTCGTAAAATGTTGGTCAATCAGGGAGAGGCAGCATGGATTCGTGAAGGGAAGATCATGCCTGACTAATCCTACTGAACTTACTGAAGAAGTGACTATGGTAGTGGACAGGGGAATGTCTATGAATGTTTTTATATGGACTTCCAGAAGGCATTTGATAAAGTCCCACACAAGAGACTGTTAACGAAGGTGGTAGCCGTCGGAGTTGAAGGCAAATTATTGACATGGTTAGGAAATTGGTTGAGTGGGGATAATGGGTAGTTACTCATTGGCAGAAGGTGGCTAGTGGTGTACCACAGGGATCTGTGTTGTGGCCTCAATTATTCACATCATTCATTAATTACTTGGATGATGACTAGAAAGTCATATATCCAAATTTGCTGATGATACAAAGTTAGACGGCATTGTAGACAAACTAGATGGTAGCATAAAATTGTAAGGAGATATTGACAGATTAGGTGAATGGGCAAAATAGTGGCAGATGTAATTCAATGTAAGCAAGTGTGAGGTTATCCATTTTGGACCAGAAAAGAATAGAGCAGATTATTTTCTAAATGGAAAGAGGTTAGGTACAGTGGCTGTCCAAAGAGATTTGGGGGTTCAGGTGCACAGGTCCTTAAATTGCCAGGAACAAGTGCAGAAAATAATCAAAATGGCTAATGGACTGCTAGCCTTTATATCTCGTAGATGGGAGAATAAAGACACAGGGGTTATGCTGCAGCAATACAAAACCCTGGTTAGACCACACTGGAGTCGCTGTGTGCAGTTCTGGGCACAACACGTTAGGAAGGATATTTTGGCCTTGGAGGGAGCGCAATGTGGGTGAATTGAAATGGCACGCAACCGGAAGATCGGGGTCATGCTTGCAGACTGAGCGATGTTGTTCCGCAAAACTGTCACCCAGTCTTCATTTGACCTCCGCAATGTAGAGGAGACGGCCTTGTGAGCAGCGAATACTTATACTGTAAGTTGCTGCTTCACCTGGGAAGAGTGCGTCAAATTCCTCACTCTCTTCAGATCCGAGGAAGAGTCACACTGGGCTCGAAACATTAACTGGGTTCCTTGCTCCAAAGATGCTCCCAGACCTGCTGAGTTTTATCCAGGACTTTCAAATTTTATTTCAGGTCTCCAGCATCCGCTGTATTTTGCTTTTAGACAACCACCGGAGGCTCTTTGGCCCATCAAGCCGGTGCTGGCTCTTTGGTAAAGCTATCCAATTATTTCTACCCCGAATAAATCACAAATGACAGGAATGCGCAAGGCAATTTGTCTGGATTCAGGGATTGTGTTACAGTTTTGAAATAACAATAATAGCGACGGAAAAAGGCTTCTAGTCTGTAAATGTCTGGAAGGGCCAAGTCACAGAGGAATCTATTATCATTGGCAAGTTAGGGAAAAACAACCTCTCTGTTCAAACTCTTTCGATTGTGGTGGTCATTTTTCAACCATTACCAGGATTTGAACTTATATCGGTACTCTGGCTGACCTGCGTATTACTCATTAAATATGTCACCGCAAAAACAAAGACAGCCGGAATAGATCCGGATGATTGATGAACAGGAGCAATTATCAGGACCGTTGATCTCACAGCTCAGTCTTAACTCCGAGACAAATGAATTCCAAGGTCACTGGGTCTCAAGATAGCCTGGAATTACATCCCAAAGTCAGTTAAACGCCATGTGAGAGGGTGAGAAGAATCTGCATTTATATAGCGCCTTTCAATCCCACAGGACATCCTTCCAGTACGTTGCAGCCAGTGAAGTATTATTGAACATAGAACATACAGTGCAGAAGGAGGCCATTCAGCCAATCGAGTCTGCACCGACCCACTTAAGCCCTCACTTCCACCCTATCCCCGTAACCCAATAACTCCTCCTAGCCTTTTTGGACACTAAGGGCAATTTGGCATGGCCAATCCACCTAACCTGCACATTTTTGGACTGTGGGAGGAAACCGGAGCACCCGGAGGGAACCTACGCAGACACGGGGAAAATGTGCAGACTCCGCACAGACAGTGACCCAGCAGGGAATCGAATCTGGGACCCTGGCGCTGTGAAGCCACAGTGCTAACAACTACTCGACCGTGCTGCCCAATTGAAGCACAGTCACTGTTCCCCAACATGGAGAAATGCGATAGCCAATTTGTGCACAGCAGGGTCCCACAAACAGCAAGGAGAAAAATGATCTCTTCATTT
This sequence comes from Scyliorhinus torazame, assembly GCF_047496885.1. Lineage (NCBI taxonomy): Eukaryota > Metazoa > Chordata > Chondrichthyes > Carcharhiniformes > Scyliorhinidae > Scyliorhinus > Scyliorhinus torazame. The sequence goes on from NC_092709.1 coordinate 13,482,390, forward strand.
TCAAAGAGGTGATGTTGGTTGAGAGATGAATGTTGGCCAAGGCAGTGAGAGATCATCTCTGCTCTTTGAATACAGTCATGTGATCATTAGTCTCCACCCCGAGGGGGAGACGGAACCTTGGTTTCCCTTCTCACCCTTCTCCGACTCTCACCGAGCTGAATGCCGACATTTTGTGTTCAAATTCCTTCTTGGTAGATGTGAGAATGATACCTTGGAGGCAAAGCTGACACCTGCCCTCGGAAGCGGCCAAGCCCCAGACTTACATGTTCGGTTTCCTTTTTTCTTCTTTTTTTTGATATAAATTTAACTACCCAATTCTTTTTTTCTCCCAATTATTATTTTCAAAGTTTTTCCAATTAAGGGGCAATTTAGCGTGGCCAATCCACCTACCCTGTATATCTTTGGGTTGTGGGGGTAAGTACCATGCAGACACGGGGAGAATGTGCAAACTCCCCACGGACAGTGACCAGGGGCCGGGATCCTCGGCACTGTGAGGCAGCAGTGCTAACCATTGCACCACCGCACCATCATGTTACGTTTCTAATAGAGGGACTCGCACTTACAAAAGAGACACGACACAGGTGGGAACTTATTGGACCGAACACCATTGATTCGTCCAACGAAAACCATTCTGTAAACTGGTTTTCCTGCCATCTGAAGTAAGCATGAAGAAAAACCATCATCTCTAAACGGGGAATAATGGTGAAGTGAATATATATCATAATTGTTCTTTTTTTAAAAAAAACAGCTTGATAAAAAGGCTTGACATCACCGTGTGTCTTTCATCATCTGAGGACATCCTCAAGTGCTTTCCGGCCAATTAAGTACTTTTTGAATTATAGTCATTTTTGCAATGTACGAAACGACACAGTCAACTTGCACACAGCTAGTTCCTACAACCAGTAATGTGTTAATGATCAGGTAATGATCTGCCCTTGCAGGTGTCAATTGAGGGGTATGTCGTGTTGTTCACCCTGGGGTAACACGGATTGCACACAATGCAATTAACTGATCAAGTATGCACCAATATGAGATTTATTGAACTCTAGTAACAAAACACACAGCTGCCTGTGGATTGACTCTCGACTACCCTAAGTAAACTAAAGCTAACTATCTAGACCAGGCTAGTAGGAGGTGTTGAATGATTTGTACACCCGGACTATCACTATAGCTATCACCAGTGGAAAGAGGCGGAGTGCTGCTGCCTCCTGTGTTTTATAGGTGGAAGCCCCCGCTCTGGTGTCCCGTCTTGTGATTGGCCGTGTCCTATTCTGTATATTGATTGGCTCACCTGGTTGCATGTCACTGCCTACCTTTACCTCATGATGTGCATGGGTGCATATTACGACAGGGTAAACATTGGTCTGGCCAAAGTGGGGTCTTAAACATTCACCTGAGAGAGAGTCGCAGGACCTTGGCTTAACATCTCACCCAAAGGACCGCACCTCCATCACGGGAGGCAGCTCCTTGGCAGTACATTGGGACGCCAGCCTCGATCTCCGAGTGTGTTTGAACACACAAGCTCCTGATTCCGAGGCAAGAGAGCTACGAACGGAGCCAAAGGTAATATCTGACATGTTCCCCAGCCTTTTGGGTGTAAATGTATTGAGTTAAAGCCAGAGGATTTAAAGGGAGGTTTGGGGGCACGGTGGGTGGAGGCCCCAGGCCCTGCCTCTGAGCCAGAAGCTGTGGGTTCGAGTTCCATCCCAGGATTTGGCGGCCAAGGTTGATTACCCACCTGTAAATCCTTCCGGCAGCACATACCAATGGCAGATGTTCAGAGCAGAAGTGACTTCTGGTCAACTGTCTGATGAGGCTCTACCATCACTATATCGATTCAGAGATGAGGGGTTTGTCGCATGAGGAGACATTGAACAGTTTAAGCCTATACTCTCTAGAGTTTAAAAGAATGAGGGGAGATCTAATTGAGGTATACAAGATGCTAAAAGGTCTGGATAAAGGAGACGTGGAGCTGGTGCTTCCTCTTGTGCGGCATTCTGGAACGAGAGAATCTTAGAATAAGAGGTAGCAAATTTAAAACAGATTTGAGGAAAAACTCCTCCCAAAGGATTGTGAATCGGTGGAATTCTCTACCCCAGAGTGCGGTGGATGCTGGGACAGTCAGTAAATTTAAGGAGGAGTTAGACAGATTTTTAATTCGTAATGGGTTGAAGGGTTATGGAGAACGGGCAGAACGGTGGAGGTGAGGTGAGATCAACCACGATCACATGGAGGGTGTTAGGCTCGGGAGGCTAAATTGCCTCCTCCTGGTCCTAGGTCATGTGTTCTAGGGAGGAGATACTCTGGCTGATTTTGCAATCCAGCTCTTGGTCTGTAACATTGTAGGTAGCAGATGAGGAACATATCAGCCATGATAGAATGGAGGAGCAGACTCGATGGGCCGAATCTGCTCCTATATCTCATGAACACATGAACTATCCACAGCTCCAGCCCACAACACGTTTCCATAGCAACCCAGGCTCTGAGCGAGGCTTTGACAAAGAGTCATTGGACTTGAAAAGTTAGCTCTTTTCTCTCCCTACAGATGCTGCCAGACTAGCAGAGATTTTCCAGCATTTTCTCTTTCGTTTCAGGCTCCGAGTGATCTGTAACACACCCCCACCAAAGAATCCATGCCTCTATTTTATTCTACATTAAATATTAAGAACTTTTCCAGTTGTAGCCATCTGGGATGGCCCCGTCCCAATTACAAAATGGACACTTGCAAAGAATGTAGGGAAAATTGGACAATGCTAAGAAACAGGCAGGTGCAAGCTCTGTCTGTTGATTGGAACCTTAAACTCTCAGACAGGACAGAAACTGCCAAGCAATCTACATACTAATGTGCCATCTCCGGGGACAAAAAGGACACATTTAGATACACAATGTTAAGGCAGACTCCCCGGCGCCAGAAGAGGCTAAGACAAAGCAGATTGACAGTCACCAGGACACGCCCAGCGATCAGGGAACCACCCCTCTATTGGAGGAAAATCGATACGACTGATTGAGAAAGACCCAATTAGTTGAGGCCAAGTTCAAGGCCCGCCCAAAAGCGCGCAAAGCCCTTTTTAGTATAAAATGTATTCCCCAAGGGAGAATCTTCCTCCTTTGGCTTTGGCTCTCAACCAAGAGAGAGACCAGCCTAGCAGCTACAGCAGACCAAGTAAGTTCCAAGTCAACGCACGCTACGAGATAGACGCTCCTAGTCGCTACCCTGTAAACAGCTCAACCCAGCAGCCTCAGAACCGAGCAACGGTCATTGTTCCTCTGACTGAGTGGGCACCCGAAGCTAAGTATAGGCTTTAGTAATAGTGGTAGTTTAGTTTGTAGAGTTTATGCATGAGTAGATTTGACTGTGTGTAAATAAATGAGCATTGCTTTTGAACTTACTAACTGGTGTATCGAGTCATTGATCAGTATTCGGTTCTGAACCTTGTGGCCGTGTCGAACGATACCTGGCGACTCTTGAGCAAACGTAATTAAACAGAGCCAAATTAAGAGCCAACCAAAGAGAGCAACACAGTCTATCACTACATCTGCCCTTGAGCAAGAGTTACAACACTCGTATTCCAGTTGAGAGAACCAAAGTAAATTTCCAAACTATCTCCATTCTAAGTTTAGAAACATACAAAACGGAACAGCAGCATCATTGTAAGTGGGAGGAACACAAGGTCAAACTAATTTTAGTCATTTCCAAGTCCAACTGTAAAATTAAATGTGCATGTAACGGCAGCAGGAAATATTAATCTATCATTTGTGCAGTATATCAATAGGAAACACTTGGAGTTTTAAAGTGCTGGTGCTATTAATCCACTGCTATTGTACACTCCGGTAAGCAAGCTGTCAAACACAGCCCCATTGTGGAGAGAAAGCAGCTCTCCCTCACAAACTAATTGTAAACAAATTGCCATTATAATAGTGGCCACTCACAGACTATTCTCAAGGACCAATCGCTGAAATAAAACAGGTCCCGTGAATGAACTCTTCTGTGTTAGTGTAAGTGTGGGAACGGAACCACAGCCACCAAAGTGCGTGCGCTTCTTTATTAAAGACAATTCACCCCCCCCCCCCCCACCCCCTCGCACTCCCATCCCCACTTGAGAAAAACACAATCGTATCAACAAACAAGTCAGTCTGATCATGAGGCTGAAGGTTTGAAGCATTGAAGTCGACTTATTCATTTTCAAATCGGAGAGTCCTGAAACTAAGGTTGCAAACAGCCGCCTGCTGTCCCGAATGTGGGTGAGCTGGCGGGGGAAGAAGACGGGGCTGCGAGATTTACGGTTAGATTGGAGAAGCTGGGGGTGTCCTCTTTGAAGCAAAAGGAAATTGCGGGGAGATTTGATTGAGGGGTGCATAATTATGATAGGTTTAGATAAGGGAAAACCATTAGCTAATAGTACAAGCGAATGATAAGGATCTGGAACACTGCTTCCACAACCCTTGTAAAGCAGTGAGACAATGAATGATTTGAATCGGACACTTGGAAACAAACCTGCAGTCTCCAATTGCTTTAATACTCTGGCAAAGAACAGGCTGTGCATCGTGGACCTCTGCCCAAGGGTCCTTAATGAAACAGCACAGTAGCATAGTGGTTAGCACAGTTTCTTCACAGGACCAGGGTCCCAGGTTCGATTCCCGGCTGGGTCACTGTCTGTGCGGAGTCTGCACGTTCTCCCCATGGCCTGCTTGACTTTCCTCCAGGTGCTCCGGTTTCCTCCCACAGTCCAAAGATGTGCGGGTTAGGTGGATTGGCCGTGCTAAATTGCCCTTAGCGTCCAAAAAATGTTAGGTGGGGTTGCTGGGTTACGGGGGTAGGGTGCATACGTGGGCTTCAGTGTAAGGGCCGATGCGGACTCGATGGGCCGAGTGGCCTCTTTCTGTACTGTAAATTCTGAAACAAAATCTGCCTCCGCTGCGATACAGTAAATATACACCTGGACCCTCTGCACACACATGCAAACAAAAATGAGTAAGGAAGGTTTATTTTCTATTGCCTGACAGATTCCCGCTCCATTTCAAAGCAGTATCATGTCCACTGGATGGAAGTATCCAATAACAGGAGTATTTATGAAAGGCTTTCCCCTCTGAGGGTGAGAGCTGACTGGTGGTGATTTAAGCGGAGGGTCGCCACACCTCAGGCGAGGGGCAAGGTTTAGACGGCGGGGCCTTCATGTGGAACCTCCTCACATTTATCCATGTTGAAATTCATTTGCTAATTCAATTTGCAAGTTTGTTATCAACTTCTTGGTCCTTCTCAGTATGGACTATCCTCCCTATTTTGGTGTCTTCTGCAATTTCCAAAATAGAAACAACCAACAGACTGCACGGCTAAAACGTTTGGAGCCATTTAGAAAGAGCAGGCGTGTAGGACTAAGCGGATCGTTTTTTACAAGAGGCAACAGTGACACAATGGGCCGACGTGAGAATAGAATAGAATCCCTACAGTGCAGAAGGAGGCCATTCGGCCCATCGAGTCTGCATTAACCCTTTGAAACAGCACCCTACCCAGGCCCACTCACCTGTCTTCCCTCCTTATCCCTGTAGCCCCACAACCGAACCTCCGCAGCCCTGGAAATTAAGCGATAATTTTATCACGGCCAATCCACCTAACCTGCACAGCTTTGGACTGTGGGGGGAAACCGGAACACCCGGAGGAAACCCACGCAGACACGGGGAGAACGTGCAGACTCCGCACAGACAGTGACCCAAGCCGGGATTCGAACCTGGGACCCTGGCGCTGTGACCCTTGCCACCGTGCCAATAACAAATAACAATTTAAACTCCAACAGCTGCCTTGGTGGGATTTGAACCCTTGTCCCCAGAGCATTAGCCTGAGCGTCTGGATTACTCGTCCAACGACATTACCACAACACCACCGTTCTTCGATGTTGTTAGATTCGAGACATTCAAACGCCTTCGGTGGGTCTTTGCTCTGAACTTCTACATTTAAAAAGGAGAAATATTTCTCTCCATTTGAGATCTGGAATACCGTGTCTCAAGACGGGATGGTTCAAAAATGTAGCTCTGCTGAGCTAAGGGTTGATCTAAATAAATATTGCTTTTACCTCGTTACAGCAGGAAGCTTATAGCAAATTTGGGACCATGACAATTCTGGCTTTGCTTGACTGAAGCAATTGGAAGAGAAGGGTGAAGGGGAGTGGGTGGTGGGGGGCGGGGGGGGGGGGGGGATAGCTGGTGATTGGCTCAGCATTAGCAGACGCTTGGGAACAAGTCACCAACCTGTCAGCTAACTTGTGTGTTACCAGGTAACCACATGCAGCAAAAGGTGCAACAGTGTGGTAATTAACTGTGTCCAAACATTCAGGGCATAGAACTGCTCAGGGACAATTAAACAAAAAGGTAAATCTATTATAAAAAAGACGCCCGCAACAACACCAGTTCAGAGAACACAAAGAGGGTTCTGTCCCTTATTCGAACACAGCAACAAACTGATCAACTCGTGCAAAGCGTTTGGGGTCTTGGTGAAAATATTCCCAAATCAAAATGCAATAATCTTCTGGAATCGGGAGACAAAATCTCGTTGGAACAGGAGAAGGAAACAAATGCATTTCTATAGCACCTTTCGTGCCACAAAGCGCTGTAAAGATAACGAAGTAGCTGTAGAGTCGGGAAATGCAGCTTGCCAATTTGCACACAGCTAGCTTCTACAAACAGCGATGAAATAAAATCACCAGCTGATTTGCTTTCGGTGTTGGTTGGCCAGGGCGCCAGGAAAACTTCCCAGCTTTTCAAATAGTCCAGCAAGACCTTTCACACCCATTTTAGAGGCCTCGGTTTAACGTCTCACCCGAGAGACAGCACTGCCGACAGTGCAGCACTCGTTCAGTACGGGGAGAGTCAGTCTGGGCTTTTTGTGCTCAAACCTCTAGAGTGCTACAGGAACCCACAACCCTTTGACGCAGTGGTGAAGGTGCTACTCACCGAGGCTCCGTTGACAGGATGAATGGATCACCCAAAGGTAATCCCTCTTGACTCTACAGTCAGCACAGAAAACACCAATCGCGCTTACAGCCCCTGAAATATGGATGTCCGAAATTCCTGCTGAGAAAACAAATTGCTTCACTCCTCACCACAGGACAGTGAATACATAGCCCAAGACTGATTGACATAATCAGCTACAAAACCGCCACACGCCGAGATTCTCACGGGGCAAGAAACAGCCCGACCTTCTCACAGAACGTTTTGACCCTCCATTAAGTGAAGAATATCTCATTTTATTACCGACTTGAACAAAATCTCACCCATTTCATCCAAATTCCATTACGTAAGAAATCAGAGTTGAAGTGGGACTTTCAGCTCCTCGGGCCAACTCAACAAGATCATGGCCGATTTTTTTATCTCAATTTCACTTTCCTGTCCTGTCCCCATAGCTTTGGAAATTCCAGAAATCCAATGATCGAATGATCTCAGTCATGAAGACACTCGGCAGAGAATTCAAAATCACATTCAGAGCTTCCCTTCTTCATTCTTATTTATTGGGAACTTTAATGGGAAACTTGCAGACAAGAAGGGCTGACAGCAAACATGCCCACGCAGCCCGACACAAGACAAAAGTAGTGTCAATGGTAAAGACTAGCGGTGGTGTTAATAGTGGGACACATAGCAGAATGTGTTAATAGCAGAACAATGATTCAGTGAGATAAATGAAGGTGTTGCTTGGACGGGATCCAATAAAGATCAGTGAGCACAGGGGTGTATTGGACTGGCCAGGTTCTGTAGCCACCTGAGTTGGCCACTTCCCGACTTAAAATGGAAAACAGCAAAGGCTGAAGGGAAATTCAGCCAAGACAGGTGGCTACAGTCCACAGGTAATAAAGACATGACTGTCATGACTGTGGGTGGTCGCTGGGACGGAGTCAGGAGATGTTACAGTGGTGGGTCTTGGTGAAGGCACAGATACCCGTTGGGAAGCTCATCTTGGGATCAAATATGACACCATTGTAGCAAACAGATTGTTTTAGTTTCAAACAATTGGCTGTGGGAGAGATGGAGGCAGTGGTGAGAGATGGCAGCCGGAACCAGTGACAATAGCTGAAGCTATTCTTTGGTCTTCCCAATATTTCGTTGAGGAAATATCTGCTCATCCAGTCTGTCAGAGGCAGAGGAAGGAATTGAGTTGGGTGGCGATGTTGTAGAGCTGTTGTAGAGCTGGAGGTGTACAACATGTGAAAACTGATACCTTTGTCAAGGGACCAAATACAGTCGGCATCTTTCCAGGTCAAAAGCAAATGCCTGGAGAATAGGAAGCTGTGTGATGTTTGCTTTGTTGAATAAAATTCATCAAGAACGTCAAATAACTCCTGCCTCGAAATCCAGAAGCCAAGATATCGAGGGGGGAAAGGAGTAATAATAAGATAGGCTCGAATCCCAAGAAAATTAAATCCGCATTATTCATAAGAAAAAAAAGGTGTTTCACGATACAACGTTGTTAACATATGAATTTATGTAAACTCCAGATCTGGACAAGACAAGACCAACCCAGACATTCTCAAATCACACAGCCCGCAGGTATTTCGGAGAAATATTTCACACTAGTATGTGAAATTTGGCACTTCAGACAGAATGGAGACACAATGTCCGCACTGCACTTCTCAAGTCACCAGCGCTCCCCCTGTAATATTGACCCATTCACCTCCTTAATTTAACCGTTTTCCACCTGGAACAGATGCTCATTTTCAAAGTGCACATTCCTGACGCGGGCACAGAGTCGATCACGCACGGGCACGGCCGTATCAAAGAAGAAATGGAAAAACTTGCCTTTCGTGGCCACAGCACTTCACAGCCAATGCATTGTAGTCACTACAGCAAAGTAGGAAACATGGCAGACGGAGGGAGAGTCGGGGGAAGAGAGAGAGCGGGGCGAGAGAGAGAGGGAGCGCGAGAGAGGGCGCACAAAAAAAAGAGGGGGGTGCGAGAGAAGGGGCACAAGAGAGAGCGGGGGCACAAGAGAGAGAGGGGTCGCGAGAGAGTGAGAAAATGAATGAGAGCATGATAGGGTGTGTCAGAGAGATTATATATATATATATATATATATATATATATATATAGAGAGAGAGAGAGAGAGAGAGAGAGAGAGAGAGAGAGAGAGAGAGAGAGAGAAAGGGAGAGAGACTTCAAATCTAAAACTAAGACCAAGACAGAATAATGGGGGGGTCGGAGCGGAGTGTGGGGGAATGGGACAAGCACTGTGGATTCAGCCAGATTGTTCAAGATATTGCTTATTTTAAGCCACAACATCGAATGGCACCACTATCAGAGAGAAAAGTTTCCAAAGTTCAAGGCATCGCCTTTCTTCGAGAAAGCATAGTGAGCTTGGGGATTGGAGCAGATGGGGCAGTGTTGACGGTAGGCATGTGCCAAATATCTGACGTGTCAGAGGTGGGCAAAATATTCACCTTGCAAGATTATTTCGATTTTGAAGTAGTGAATTCGCATTTTGATGTCATTTGTGTTGGATGTATTTCAACTGCTGCCAGTGGTCACTGGAACATCTTCATTTGTGGCTCGATTCTAGGATCTGGCCAGAATTTGCTGGAACCATAGAATCCTTACAGTGCAGAAGGAGGCCATTCGGATCATCCAGTCTGCACCGACCATTCGAAAGAGGTCCCTAAACTAGGCCTACACCCTGTAACCCCACCTAACCTTTGGACACTAAGGGGAAATTTAGCCTGGTCAATCCACCGAACTGGCTCATCTCTAGACTGTGGGAGGAAACCAGAGAAAACCCATGCAGACACAAGGAGAAAATGCAAATTCCACACAGAGTCACAAGGCCGGAATTGAATCCGTGTCCACGGCGCTGTGAGGCAGCACCTTTACACGGTACCTTTAGGCTTGCAACCTTTGCAAATGGTTCATCCATATAGTCTCAACCGATTCTTTTAATCTCATTCAGCGAGCTCAATTTGACTCCCCGTTTACTTAGTACAGGCACAGTATTGACAGAAGACTCCTACGTCTTAAATATGGATCTTTACTTCCAGCTTCCCAAGGATAACATTAAAGTCAAATGTTTAGATCAGTTTTTTTTTAAACACTCAAAGAAACAACTTTGGGAGTAATCGCAGGCCATTTTCCTGTGATGTGGATGCTCATTATGTAACTAGGAAATAAACTATCCAACAGGAAATTCAACCATTAGAATCAACCCTTGACCCTCAAACAAATGGGCTGGATTCTCCGTTTCAGCAGCTAAGTGCCGGCCACCCCCTACCAGCCCCCCTCCCCTCGCAGAAACCCCCCCCCACCACGGCCAGCGGCATGGATCCCGGCCGAGTGTGGCGGCGCTGGACACAGTCTGCAGCCGCCACGTCAGGTTCCCGACCGCTCAGAACACACGTCAACCGCGCGGTTGGGAACCCGGCCCATCGGGGGAGGAGCATCGCGGGAGGGTCTGCCGAAGACGCGACAGTGCCGTTGCAACAGCGTGCGACGCAATTACACCACTTCCGAGGGGGTGGAGCATGGCTGGCCGGCCTCAAACCGGCGCCAGCCCCGATTTGGGCATCAAAATGGATTCTCCGTCCAATTGCCGATTATGATATCGGCATTGGGCAACGGAGAATCCCGCCTAAAAAGGCTGAAGTTCGCTGCCGTAAACAGTTCTCATCCAGATTCAAGATGTGGTTCAATTTACCTGTGAAGTTTGAACCCGACGGCGGGATCAAGTGATCCCAATAGCAGACATTTTTCTCCATTCATTCATGAAATATGGACGGTCATTGTCAAGGGCAGCGTTTATTGCCATTGAGAAGATGGTAGGACTGTTTTCACGAATACAACGGAATGGCTTGCGAAGTTATTTCAGCGTGCAGTTCGGACTCAACCACATTGCCGAGGATCTGGAGTCACCTGTCGGCCAGACCGGGTAAGTATGGCAGATTCCCTTCCCCAATGAACGTTAGTGAATCGGATGGGCTTTTGTGATAACCCGGTAGTTTTATAGTCATCATTGATGCTAGCTTTTTATTAAAGAGAGTAGTTTGATTAATTGAATTGAATTGAATTGAAATTCCCCAGCTGTCATGGTGGAAATCTGGTCCGATTTTAACTCTCGTTTGTAAAAGGATTTTGAACGAGTTAAAATTGGGCCCTTGTCTCTTGAACATTAGTCCGGACCTCAGGATTATTCGTCCAGTAACATAACCGCTGTCCTGTCGCACCCATTAGAACACAAGAGTTTTCAAAGCAGATTTGCCATGTTCATATCAAGACTATTCACACAAAACAGGAAAGAGCGCGGTGGAGCCGGTCTTGGGCTAATCTCAGTTCTCATTCCAATTCATCTACAATAGTAGTTGCAATTTTCTTCACAAGCAGCGAATCAAAAGATGAACACTCAAAGGCCAACAGAACAATACTGTGGATAAGGTTCTCCTTTCTCCCCCCTTTCTCTCTCTTTCTCTATCCCTAACCTCACTGTGTCTAACAATCTGGACTGACCGGTGTGCCCTGGTGTGGAGATCGGAACTGAACCCAGCTGTAATGACACAATCGATTTGCCAACACCCACACTGCAATGGCTGAGCTGCCAGTACAGGCTGGATCTTATTGCAGGACTAGCCTTACCTTTGAGAAGATGACATTATAACACATCATCAGAATTTCGGCGGGAGCAGAGTGCAGGAGAGGAAACCCGAGACACTACACGTGTAGTGTCTCCCACCCGCCCTCCTCCTCTAACCTAATAATAAGACCCATTGGTGTGAGGTAAGTGCCATCTTATATTATTATTTTTTATTTATTTATTAACCAGAACTTGGTTGGAAGTTAGAGGGATGGCAGGGAAGGGAGTGCAATGTTCCTCCTGCAGGATGTTTGAGGTGAGGGATGCCGTTAGTGTCCCTGCTGATTTTACCTGCAGGAAGTGCAGCCATCTCCAGCTTCTCCAAGACCGAGTTAGGGAACTGGAGCTGGAGTTGGATGAACTTCGGATCATTCGGGAGGCAGAGGGGGTCATAGATAGCTGCTTCAGGGAATTAGTTACACCAAAGATTGGAGATAGATGGGTAACTGTAAGAGGGACTGGGAAGAAGCAGACAGTGCAGGGATCCCCTGCGGTCGTTCCCCTGAGAAACAAGTATACCGCTTTGGATACTTGTGGGGGGGGGGGGACGGGGACGGGGGGGGGGGGGGGGGGGGACTTACCAGGGGTAAGCCAGGGGGTACGGGCCTCTGGCACGGAGTCTGACCCTGTTGCTCAGAAGGGAAGGGGGAGAGGAGCAGAGCATTAGTAATTGGGGACTTGATAGTCAGGGGCACAGATAGGAGATTTTGTGGGAGTGAGAGAGACTCACGTTTGGTATGTTGCCTCCCAGGTGCAAGGGTACGTGATGTCTCGGATCATGTTTTCCGGGTCCTTAAGGGGGAGGGGGATCAGCTCCAAGTCGTGGTCCACATTGGCACGAACGACATAGGTAGGAAAGGGGACAAGGATGTCAGGCAGGCTTTCAGGGAGCTAGAATGGAAGTTCAGAACGAGAACAGAGTTGTTATCTCTGGGTTGTTGCCCGTGCCACGTGATAATGAGATGAGGAATAGAGAGAGAGCAATTAAACATGTGGCTACAGGGATGGTGCAGGCGGGAGGGATTCAGATTTCTGGATAACTGGAGCTCATTCTGGGGAAGGTGGGACCTCTACAGACAGGATGGTCTACATCTGAACCTGAGGGGCACAAATATCCAGGGGGGGGAGATTTGTTAGTGCTCTTTGGGGGGTTTAAAGTAATGCAGCAGGGGCATGGGAACCTGGATTGTAGTTTTAGGGTACGGAAGATTGAAAGTATAGAGGTCAGGAGCACAGATTTGACTTCGCAGGAGGGGACCAGTGTTCAGGTAGGTGGTTTGAAGTGTGTCTACTTCAGTGCCAGGAGTATACGAAATAAGGTAGGGGAACTGGCAGCATGGGTTGGTACCTGGGACTTCAATGTTGTGGCCATTTCGGAGACATGGATAGAGCAGGGACAGGAATGGTTGTTTCAGGTTCCGGGGTTTAGGTGTTTTAGTAAGCTCAGAGAAGGAGGCAAAAGAGGGGGAGGTGTGGCGCTGCTAGTCAAGAACAGTATTACGGTGGCGGAGAGGATGCTAGATGGGGACTCTTCTTCGGAGGTAGTATGGGCTGAGGTTAGAAACAGGAAAGGAGAGGTCACCCTGTTGGGAGTTTTCTATAGGCCTCCTAATAGTTCTAGGGATGTAGAGGAAAGGATGGCGAAGATGATTCTGGATAAGAGCGAAAGTAACAGGGTAGTTATTATGGGAGACTTTAACTTTCCAAATATTGACTGGAAAAGATATAGTTCGAGTACATTAGATGGGTCGTTTTTTGTACAATGTGTGCAGGAGGGTTTCCTGACACAATATGTTGACAGGCCAACAAGAGGCGAGGCCACATTGGATTTGGTTTTGGGTAATGAACCAGGCCAGGTGTTAGATTTGGAGGTAGGTGAGCACTTTGGGGACAGTGACCACAATTCGGTGACGTTTACATTAGTGATGGAAAGAGATAAGTATACCCCGCAGGGCAAGAGTTATAGCTGGGGGAAGGGCAATTATGATGCCATTAGACATGACTTGGGAGGGGTAGGTTGGAGAAGTAGGCTGCAAGTGTTGGGCACACTGGATATGTGGAGCTTGTTCAAGGAACAGCTACTGCGTGTTCTTGATAAGTACGTACCGGTCAGGCAGGGAGGAAGGCGTCGAGCGAGGGAACCGTGGTTTACCAAAGAAGTGCAATCTCTTGTTAAGAGGAAGAAGGAGGCCTATGTGAAGATGAGGTGTGAAGTTTCAGTTGGGGCGCTTGACAAGGTAGCAAGGAAGGATCTAAAGAGAGAGCTAAGACGAGCAAGGAGGGGACATGAGAAGTATTTGGCAGGTAGGATCAAGGAAAACCCAAAAGCTTTCTATAGGTATGTCAGGAATAAAAGAATGACTAGGGTAAGAGTAGGGCCAGTCAAGGACAGGGATGGGAAGTTGAGTGTGGAGTCTGAAGAGATAGGCGAGATACTAAATGAATATTTTTCGTCAGTATTCACTCAGGAAAAAGATAATGTTGTGGAGGAGAATGCTGAGACCCAGGCTATTAGAATAGATGGCATTGAGGTACGTAGGGAAGAGGTGTTGGCAATTCTGGACAGGCTGAAAATAGATAAGTCCCCGGGGCCTGATGGGATTTATCCTAGGATTCTCTGGGAAGCCAGGGAAGAGATTGCTGAGCCTTTGGCTTTGACTTTTATGTCATCATTGGCTTCAGGAATAGTGCCAGAGGACTGGAGAATAGCAAATGTGGTCCCTTTGTTCAAGAAGGGGAGTAGAGACAACCCCGGCAACTATAGACGTGAGCCTCACGTCTGTTGTGGGTAAAGTCTTGGAGGGGATTATAAGAGACAAGATTTATAATCATCTAGATAGGAATAATATGATTAGGGATAGTCAGCATGGTTTTGTGAAGGGTAGGTCGTGCCTCACAAACCTTATTGAGTTCTTTGAGAAGGTGACTGAACAGGTAGACGAGGGTAGAGCAGTCGATGTGGTGTATATGGATTTCAGTAAAGCGTTTGATAAGGTTCTCCACGGTAGGCTATTGCAGAAAATACGGAGGCTGGGGATTGAGGGTGATTTAGAGATGTGGATCAGAAATTGGCTAGCTGAAAGACAGAGGGTGGTGGTTGATGGGAAATGTTCAAAATGGAGTTCAGTTACAAGTGGCGTACCACAAGGATCTGTTCTGGGGCCGTTGCTGTTTGTCATTTTTATAAATGACCTAGAGGAGGGCGCAGAAGGGTGGGTGAGTAAATTTGTAGACGACACTAAAGTCGGTGGTGTTGTCGACAGTGCGGAAGGATGTTGCAGGTTACAGAGGGACATAGATAAGCTGCAGAGCTGGGCTGAGAGGTGGCAAATGGAGTTTAATGTAGAGAAGTGTGAGGTGATTCACTTTGGAAGGAATAACAGGAATGCGGAATATTTGGCTAATGGTAAAATCCTTGGAAGTGTGGATGAGCAGAGGGATCTCGGTGTCCATGTACATAGATCCCTGAAAGTTGCCACCCAGGTTGATAGGGTTGTGAAGAAGAGTGTTGGCCTTTATTGGTAGAGGGATTGAGTTCCGGAGTCATGAGGTCATGTTGCAGCTGTACAAAACTCTGGTACGGCCGCATTTGGAGTATTGCGTACAGTTCTGGTCACCTCATTATAGGAAGGACGTGGAAGCTTTGGAACGGGTGCAGAGGAGATTTACCAGAATGTTGCCTGGTATGGAGGGAAAATCTTATGAGGAAAGGCTGATGGACTTGAGGTTGTTTTCGTTAGAGAGAAGAAGGTTAAGAGGAGACTTAATAGAGGCATACAAAATGATCAGCGGGTTAGATAGGGTGGACAGTGAGAGCCTTCTCCCGCGGATGGAAATGGCTAGCACGAGGGTACATA
Organism: Scyliorhinus torazame; assembly: GCF_047496885.1. Classification (NCBI taxonomy): domain Eukaryota; kingdom Metazoa; phylum Chordata; class Chondrichthyes; order Carcharhiniformes; family Scyliorhinidae; genus Scyliorhinus; species Scyliorhinus torazame. Next base: position 13,497,840 of record NC_092709.1, read on the forward strand.
GCCTTAAACTGAGGGGTAATAGATATAGGACAGAGGTCAGAGGTAGGTTCTTTACGCAAAGAGTGGTGAGGCCGTGGAATGCCCTACCTGCAACAGTAGTGAACTCGCCAACATTGAGGGCATTTAAAAGTTTATTGGATAAGCATATGGATGATAATGGCATAGTGTCGGTTAGATGACTTTTGTTTTTTGACTTCCCATGTCGGTGCAACATCGTGGGCCGAAGGGCCTGTACTGCGCTGTATCGTTCTATTGCCGCTCCTTCCCGAAGCATGTTGCTACTTACATTAAAACATTACAAGTATGCATTGTCATCTTTATTGAAATGTTATTTCTTTCTCAGAGTTACAAAGCCGATGTGCGGAGTGGACAGGGAAAGCCCCTAATCCATCTCCTTGCCTGCTCCAAAACAATTCAAATTCACATTGAATCCAATTCACGGTCCCCACAAGAGAGCCAAGAATAGGCATTGCACCTGATCTCAAGTTTGATCCTGCGCTTGATCTTAGCCAAAAGGCTGACAAGTATGCACTGCAATCAAACTCTGCAAATTAGGCATGGAACAGCACCATGATGCAGTCACACAGACTCAGAGGCGACACCTCAAAACTGGTCCATCATTAGGTGCGTCTGACTGCAAATGTGTGCTGCTGCAGCAGTGGGGGATGCAGCTCGACTGTTTTTGCTGTCCGCCCTCACGCACGGGCCATGCTTTGAACCAACATGGCTCTCCCTGCGCACCCCCTCAACCTTTCCTCACTGAAAGGCTCCCACGGGGCGCTGCTGCCATTCTTGGGAACGACAACCCAGCTGTGGGTCAGTTGATAACACTCCTGCCTCCAAGACAGAAGGTCCGTGGATTCAGGGGCCACTCCAGAGACTTGAACCCATAATCGAGGCTCGCACTCCAGTGGCAGTACTGAGGGAGTGCTACGGTGTCTTTTAGACGAGACATTAAACCCAGGACCCATCTGACCACTGGGGTTGATGTGTACTATTTTGAAGAAGAGATTGGGGGGTGGCCCTGGCGTGTTGGACGATACTTGTCCAACAAAACAGAATATCTGTTCATTGTCACATTGCTCTTTTTGGGAGCTTGCGATGTGCACATTGATTTCAGTTTTCCTTCCTTTACAACAGTGACTACACTTTAAAAGTGCTTCAGTGACAAAGAACAAAGAACAAAGAACAAAGAAATGTACAGCACAGGAACAGGCCCTTCGGCCCTCCAAGCCCGTGCCGACCATACTGCCCGACTAAACTACAATCTTCTACACTTCCTGGGTCCGTATCCTTCTATTCCCATCCTATTCATATATTTGTCAAGATGCCCCTTAAATGTCCCTATCGTCCCTGCTTCCACTACCTCCTCCGGTAGTGAGTTCCAGGCACCCACTACCCTCTGCGTAAAAAACTTGCCTCGTACATCTACTCTAAACTTTGCCCCTCTCACCTTAAACCTATGCCCCCTAGTAATTGACCCCTCTACCCTGGGGAAAAGCCTCTGACTATCCACTCTGTCTATGCCCCTCATAATTTTGTATACCTCTATCAGGTCGCCCCTCAACCTCCTTCGTTCCAGTGAGAACAAACCGAGTTTATTCAATCGCTCCTCATAGCTTATGCCCTCCATACCAGGCAACATTCTGGTAAATCTCTTCTGCACCCTCTCTAAAGCCTCCACATCCTTCTGGTAGTGTGGCGACCAGAATTGAACACTATACTCCAAGTGTGGCCTAACTAAGGTTCTAAGGTGTGATGTGCTTTGTGACACCCAGATGTGGTGAAAAGTGCAACATGAATGCGCCTCCTCCTTTCATTAGATTTCATCACAGTCCAAAAGTTCAGCCGTAAGCAATGAAGTCAGCGCCACTCCAGTACAAGTCGCAACAAATTCATAAAACAAGTTTCTGGCAAAACTAAGGGAGCAACATTCAGCTTAGTTAACTGCTTGATGAGGCCAGGCTCTATGAGAATGAGTGCTGCTCGATGCTCGAGGAACGCTGGCGTCCTCCGTGCACCTTTAGCCGGAAAGTTCTTTTGCTGAGCTTTGCTTTGGGACCACCATCTAAAACACAACAAGCCTTCGGCAAAGTTCATCGTTGGGAATGCAGGAGAATGAAACACCAGGAATGTTTTTGATCTGCCTTGCCCGGTTACTCATCATTTCCAGCACTTGCTTGATAATTTGCCAGTATTTCAAAAACCCACTGCTGAAACCATGGAAGCTTGTAATCGGTATTTTGAAGGACTAACAATGGAGGAGAGGGTTGGCAGTTGCCAAAAGAGATGCTGCTGTCCACAGATATCTAGATTTACTTCCCTGACTCATGCATTCCATCTCCAGAAAGACCAGGATTACGGGAAGCTACCTAACCCAAAACCTTTAATACGGATCGGGCTGGTCACAGTGGAAAACAACAGGTGCAACAATGCTGGAAAACAAAACGAGATTAATGCCTTGTAGGAAAATATGGGCTCGCCAGAGTCAACACTGAGAGCTTCATAACTCTCTGATTATCCTTGCCTCGACATTTAAAAGCCTCCTGCATCTTAAAGGCCCAGGTAGGGCTCCCTCGGTGCACAGAACCTCGAGGTGTCGGCAATGGACAAGCACTGGTCAAATTAAAGTCTAACATTTCACTGGATTATATTCTTTTTACCCACAGCCGAGCAGATCTCTGTGCTTGGTAGCATGAGCGAGAATTGCACATTAACTTGACAAGATCGATGTGGGGGATCGGCCGGGAAGGGGGGGTGGGGGGGGGCAACCTCGATTCAGACAAACAGAAGCGAATAGGGGAAACACACAATAGGTAACAGGAACGATAGTTAACATGGCAAGTGACAGCTTGTCAGCGAGCAAAATAACTGAGATTGTTAAACATGCATTGCTGGAAAGAGCACTGGTTTCACTGGTTAAGAAGGGCAAGCATCTCTACATGCCCCCCACACATTTGAAATCTGTCTGCTGGGAAGGGAGTAGAGTGATGTCTACAAACAACTTGCATTCGTACAGTGTCTTGAACATAGCAACACGTCCCAAGGCCTTTCACAGGAGTGTAAATCAGACCAAACTTGACACTGCGCCAAAGGACTCGTAGTTTAATGAAAGAGGCAGGTTTTAAGGAGTGCCGTAAAGGGTGGGGAAAGGTGCGGAGAGGATTACTAGTGAGGCAATTCGAGAATGTGTGGGACCAGGCTGCCAAAGTTGCAGCGAGGCGTGAGGAGTTAAGTGGCATACCGCGCCAAACCTTTACCGTGCCACTGAGCACAGCTGGGGCCAGGCAGGATAACTAAGGCTGCTGTTCAACGGCCGCAAGATGATAGCGGCAGAATAAAGGCATCGGCAAGTGTGAATATACTCTCATTACAGGGCTGTCATCTACATGTAGTGTTAATGAGAAATTACACCTCAACCACACGCGCCCAAAGCCAGGACTTGCCTTTCGATGGAATCTGCTGTTAGTTGGGGTTGTGCAAACAATTGGTTCCAGCTAAAGTTGGGACAAAATTACGTTTTACCAGATGTGTGCCCAAAAATAAGTTTGAGACAGTTTGCTACAACCTGCCAAATTAATAAAGCACCATGCCAAACTTTTACCATGTCTTTTGGTCAAGTACAAGCCCATGCTCTCGATTTATAAGAGTCCTTCCAGTTTACTCCTTTGTTCCCATTTGGTTCGTGGAATCGGAATGTGCCTTTAAGCAGAAGAGTATTCACCAGGACAGCGTGTTCCTAGGTTTTACATTTTGGAGCGGAGAAACCAGACTGGTACCCGGTGCAGGGTGCATCTTGGGAACCTGTTTTGGAGGAAGTCGGTTCGATTGGCCAACTGGCAACCAGTGGGTTGGCCAGGGACAGTGTTCTGCATGACAACAGTCAGTGATTGGTTCCTGCATGATGCTTTCTGAAAGAGCTCGGCAGAAGTATTTAGGCTTGGAAGGGGAAGAGACTGTCTTTCTCTCCCGCTGCTGAAGTGAAGAACTGCATTATTGTTCTGAAACCAGAACAGTGCCTGGCACATCATTGCTGTAAACCTAAAATGATCCTATATCTACAGAAAAAGTAGACAACCTTGCAAAAAGCTGCAGGATGCTCGAAGGAAGAGGAGCTATGTTTCTCCCTCTCTCTGCTGTAGGTTGCCTGTTGTCTCTGCGAGTCTGCAGTGAAGCTCATTACAAGTTGAGGGAAAAGAAAGTACTCAATTGAAGTACTAACCTTGAGAAAGAAACGAAATGGAAAACATAACTGGAAGGTTAAGTAGGGTACTCTTTCCAAGGGCCGGTGCAGACTCGATGGGCTGAATGGCCTCCTTTTGAACTGTAGGGATGCTATGACATCCATTTGAATCAAAGATCCTTTATCCTATTATTTTATCAATATTTTCTTTATATATATATTTTATATACAGAGCGAGAGAAAGAGAGAAAGAGAGAGAGTGAGTGAGAGTGGGGATAGTTAGAGGGGGGGTTGGGAAAAGAGTATTAGACAATTACATTTTTCTGTCAATTTAACTCCAAGACTTAATGAAAGGTTACTTGTGTTTAGATTTTACAAACCTGGTGACTGTAATCAATTTAACTCAACCAAAGACACGGGTAGCAATATAAAATCTAGTTTCACCTGTGCTGTGATTCCAGGTCAAGTGGGGCTGGAATTGACCGTGCCCTAGCCCAGGGGGTCGTAACAAATTGTCCAGCAAAAGTGAGACGTCTTACAACACCAGGTTAAAGTCCAACAGGTTTGTTTGTAATTACTAGCTTTCGGAGCGCTGCTCCTTCCTCAGGTGAGTGGAGCTGAGCTCCGAAAGCTAGTGATTCCAAACAAACCTGTTGAACTTTAACCTGGCGTTGTAAGACTTCTTACTGTGTCCACCCCAGTCCAATGCCGGCATCTCCACATTATGTCCAGCAAAAGTAATGAATTCTAGCACAGCAAACCAGAACAAACTCCCACTCAGAATGATGCTGGTCCACTATTCATGGCTCTAGAGTGCCGTTTACTGGAAAGGAAATTAGAATCTCTCTGATGGGAATGGTGATTGTCAACACACGAGGGTTGCAAGGTTGACTGAGGCTTGGTGACGTTCGATCCCACAGCGCAGTCCACTTGCAGTCAAATAGTCTGAATCATAGAATCCCTACAGTACAGAAGGAGTGCTGAAGACCGACATGCATTGATATATTGCCTTTAGGACCTCAATGTCCCAAAGCACTTCGTAGTTAATGAAGCATTTTGGTGTGTAATCACTACAGGAGAACGGGAAGCCAAGTGTGCACAGCCAAGGTCCCACAAAAGTGTGTTAACAGTCAGATAATCTGACTGATTTTGTGATGTTGATTAAGGGGTTAAAACTGGCCAGGGCACCAGGGAGAAGGCCCCCACTTCCTTCAAAGTAGTGCTGTGCGATCTTTTACATCACACGCGAGGGCAGAAAAGGGCTCAGTTTAATGGTTCAACCAAATGGCCTTCAGCAGTGCACCATTCCCTCAATACCGCACTGGGAGTGTAAGCCGATGCTTCTGTGCTCAAGGTTTTGGGGTAGGACTTGAGCTCATAACCCAGTGGCTCAGAGGCAAGCCTGCCATCCACTCATCCGTGGCTAACACTCTTAATGCCATGGGAAGTAAGCCCACCATCTGAGAATGGTCAGGAAGTTAACTGGAAGAGCCAGCTCCTCTTAGATCGTGAAGTTAAGGCACAGAGTTGCGCACAGCAAGCAAAATACTGCAGTAGAGGCAACATAGCACTTAAACAGATCCACATAAAACAAAAATAGCAACCCAGCTGGATTATGTGCCAGCTCTTGAAGAGGAGGCCAAATATAGAGCAGCTTTCTTATACTATCACACTGACGCCAAGCAAATAAAAAGGCATTTGGACAGAAAGCAGACATGGGCATCTCCACAGCTGCTGTGCATTAGGTGCCATGGCCAAAGGTCTAGCTTCAGAAATGATCCTTTCACAGAAAAGCCAAGTGCAACTTCCAAACATGCACACAACAGGCTCCCCCAACCTCCCGAGCAACCAGACATGCTAGAGTTAGAAAAATCCAAAGTGCCTTAGTTAAGATGCCAAACAAACCCATTCATACATAGTTACGGACCAAATATTGGAAAACGGATGAAAATCGGTTCTTGCTGGTCGACGGGATGGGCTGAAGCTGTAAAAGCTCCAAGACTCTATGACTAATTTTATTTTACGGGATATGGGTGGCGCTGGCTAGGCTGAGATGATTGACCTCCAACCACAGCAACCATCTTCCCCATTTATACTGGCCACCTCTAATTGCCCTTAAGAAAGTGATGGGAAAACGCCTGCTTAAGCCACAGCAGTCCATGCATTTTTGTTACACCCACAGTGCTGTTAGGGAGGGATTATCAGGATTTTGACCCGGCAATAGTGAAGGAACGGTGATATATTTCCAAGTCAGGATGGTGTGTGGCTTGGAGGGGAACTTGCAGGAGGCAGTGTTCCCATGTATCTGCTGTCATTGTCCTTCTAGGTGGTGGTAGGCAAGGGTTGGGAAGGCACTGTCGAAGGAGCCTTGGTGAGTTGCTGCAGTGTATCTTATAGATACTCCACATGGCTGCCACTATGTGGCGATGGTGGAGGGAGTGAATGTTTAAGGTGGTGGATTGTGTGCCAATCAAGCGGGCTGCTCTTTCAGGCATGGTGTCGAGTTGTCTGAGTTGTGTTGGGGTTTCACTAATCCAGGTAAGTGTAGAGTATTCCATCATACTCCTGTCTTGTGGACAGGCTTTGTGGAATCAGGAGATTAGTTGCTTGCTGAAGAATTCCCAGCCTTTGACCTGCTCTTGCAACCACAGCATTTATATGGCTGGCACAATTTCAGCTTCTGGTCAATGGGAAACCCCGGGATGTTGATCATGGGGGTTTCAGCAATGGTTAAGATCCTCTCTTGTTGGAGATAGACATTGCCTTTCAATTGGTGGCACAAATATTACTTGTCAGCTCAAGCCTGAATATTGTCCAGGTCTTGCTGCATTTGGACATGGACTGTTTCAGCACCAGAGGAACCACAAATGGGGCTGAACATTGTGCAGTCATCTCGAAAATTCCCACTTCTGCCCTTATGATGGAGGGAAGGTCATTGATGAAGCAGCTGAAGATGGCTGGGCTTCGGACACTACCCTGAGGAACTTCTGCGGCGATGTCCTGGGACTGAGATGACTGACCTCCAACCACAGCAACCATTTCCCCCACCTTCTTTGAGCTAGGTATGACTCTAACCAGAGGAGATTTCTTTCCCGCATTGCCTCAGTTTTGCTCGGGCCTTTGAAGCCACACTTGGCAAAAATAGTGCCTCAGTGTCAAAGGCAGTCACTCTCACTTCACCTCGAGATGGATCATCCACTTGGCACTTCTGGCTGAAGATTATTGCGAATGCTTCAGCCTTGTTTTTTTGCATTGATGCTCCCTCATCATTGAGGATGGGGATATTTGTGGAGCCTCCTCCTCCAGAGATTTGTTCAACTGTCCGCCACCATTCACGGCCGAATGTGACAGGGCTGCAGAGCTTAGATTGGATCCGTTGGTTGTGAGATCGTTTAGCTCAGTCTATTACTTGCTGCTTATACTGTTTGGCACACAAGTAGTCCTGTGTTGTAGCTTCACCAGATTGATAACTCATTTTTAGATATGCCTGTTGTTGTGAGACTTTGTCTCCACAAAGACTGTGTGGTGGTCACTTCTACCAATACTGTCATGGACAGATGCATCTGTGACAGGCAGGCAGGTGAGGATAAGGACAAGTATACTTTCCCCTCTTATTGGTTCCCTCAGCACCTGCCGTAGAGCTAGTCTTTTGATGATAGACTTGAAGTGCCCCACCCAGAGTACATTCTCTGCCCTTCCCACCCTCAGTGCTTCCTTCAAGTGGTGTTCAACATGGAGGGAGTACTGATTCATCAGCTGAGGAGGGCGGTTGGTGTGAATCAGCAAACATTTTCTTGCCCATGTTTGACCTGAGACTTCAGTGGCCAAGGACAACTCCTTCCTGACTGTATACCACTGTGCACCTGTGTGGCCACATACCCAGGAATGGCGATGCTGGTGTCTGGGACATTGTCTGTAATGTTTGTTTCCGTAAGTATGGCTACTCCAGACGTTAGTAAAGAGGAGTTTGGAGGGTCAACAGAGCTGGGTTTTTCATTGTCATTTCCAGCACCTGGTTGATACTGGGTGATCCATCAAGTTTCATTCATATTCATAGACTTTGGAGCATGTTTAATACAACTGAGTGGCTTGGCAGGCCATTTCAGAGGGCACTGAAGTGTCAGCCGCATGGCTGTGGTTCTGGAGTCACATGTCGGCCAAATCGAAGGCCGGCAGATTTCCTTACTTAAACAGATGGGTTTTTACAACAACGGACAATGGTTCTGTGGTCACTATTACTGAGACTAGCTATTTAATTACAAATTTATTAAATTAATTTAAATTCCACCAATACAGGGTAGCTGCCATGGTGGAATTCAAACCCATGTTCCCAGAACATTAACCTGGGCCTCTGGATAACGAGTCCGGTGGGTGATACTGTCACTTGGCCACTGCCTCCCTTATTAGACAGCACCTTTCACAGCCTGAGCAACTCCCACAACTCTTTACAGGCAATGAAGTATCTTTGAAGTGTAGTCATTGTTATAATGACAGGGCAACCAATTAATACACAGCAAGCTCTCCAAACAGCATTGGGTAACGAGGAAATAAACTGCTCGTAATGGTGATTGAGGGATAAATGTTGGCTCGGGCATTAGGATAAACTCTCTTGCTCTTCCTTGGAACAGTGATGTGGGACCTTTTACACCTACCCGAGAGAGCAGACGTGGGGCACTATCCAAAGGAAAAATAAAAGAGTCCGTTCTGGGGGGCAACCGATGGATCATTCCCGGCACTTGTAGTGGCGGGAAAGACACCTCTATCTAAAGGCACTTTGTTTTGTTTTTTGGTAGCCCAGTAGGACCCCCCCGCCCCCTGCCCCAACGAGGCTGCACTCAAGAGTCACACTTCCTGCACTGCATTTATAAATGGCGCACCAATCTCTCAACCCCCAGACCCTCGGAACCCCTCCCAATGCCCCAACTCACCTACAAGGAGGTCCTTGGCCCCCTCCACTCCACCAATACCCCACCTCAACACGGTCAGAGCACCCCCGGGCTGGGTCCCTGGCACAGGCAAAATGCCAGCCTCCCACCGCCATCCCGGCAGAGCCAGTGCCAAGATGCCAGGTGGCACCAGCAGTGCAAGGTACCACTCTTCCCAGAAGCCGACCACCCGGGAGACTTAGATCCCCTGGGAGACCCCCCCACCCCACCCCCGCCATCCAGTGCCATTCCACCTGGTCGCCCATTTGTGGGGACCAGTACTGAACGGAAGTCGGCGAAGGTCCCGAGGTGAGGGGGTTAGATCCCAAATCCTCATGTCAGTCAGGCATGTGCATATCAGAGCGAGACTCCCTACTGATTCCAATATGCAGATTTGCCAAATACTGAGAATGCCCACCAGATGGCGATGTCTCGCGAGATCCCGTTAGATCCGGGTAAATCCCGCAAGAGGCTTCTCCCGGCATCTACTGGCTGCGTCGGGAACCAGTTCAGGCGGGACACGGCCGGTAGATCGCACCCGAGGTCTCAGTTTAGCATCTCATTGGAAAGAAAGCAGCTGCGACAGTGCAGTACGCCCTCAGTAATGCAGCACACAGGGCAATACGGTGGCGCAGTGGGTTAGCACTGCGGCCTCACGGCACCGAGGTCCCAGGTTCGATCCCGGCTCTGGGTCACTGTCCATGTGAAGTTTGCACTGCAGCACGCCCTCGGTACAGCAGCACGCCATCAGGTACTGCAGCACGCCCTCGGTACCGCAGCACGCCCTCGGTACCGCAGCACGTCCTCGGTACCGCAGCACGCCCTCGTTACCGCAGCACTCCCTCGGTAATGCAGCACTCCCTCGGTAATGCAGCACGCCCTCGGTACCGCAGCACGCCCTCGGTACCGCAGCACGCTCTCGGTACCGCAGCACGCCCTCGGTAATGCAGCACGCCCTCGGTACGGCAGCACGCCCTCGGTACGGCAGCACGTCCTCGGTACGGCAGCACGTCCTCGGTACGGCAGCACGTCCTCGGTACGGCAGCACGCCCTCGGTAAAGCAGCACGCCCTCGGTACCGCAGCACGCCCTCGGTACGGCAGCACGCCCTCGGTAATGCAGCACGCCCTCGGTAATGCAGCACGCCCTCGGTAATGCAGCACGCCCTCGGTACCGCAGCACGCCCTCGGTACCGCAGCACGCCCTCGGTACGGCAGCACGCCCTCGGTACGGCAGCACGCCCTCGGTAATGCAGCACGCCCTCGGTACCGCAGCACGCCCTCGGTACGGCAGCACGCCCTTGTTACGGCAGCACGCCCTCGGTAATGCAGCATGCCCTCGGTACTGCAGCACGCCCTCGGTAATGCAGCACGCCCTCGGTAATGCAGCACGCCCTCGGTACCGCAGCACGCCCTCGGTACGGCAGCACGCCCTTGTTACGGCAGCACGCTCTCGGTACTGCAGCATGCCCTCGGTACTGCAGCACGCCCTCGGTAATGCAGCACGCCCTCGGTAATGCAGCACGCCCTCGGTACCGCAGCACGCCCTCGGTAATGCAGCACGCCCTCGGTAATGCAGCACGCCCTCGGTACCGCAGCACGCCCTCGGTACGGCAGCACGCCCTTGTTACGGCAGCACGCCCTCGGTAATGCAGCACGCCCTCGGTAATGCAGCACGCTCTCGGTAATGCAGCACGCCCTCGGTAATGCAGCACGCCCTCGGTAATGCAGCACGCTCTCGGTAATGCAGCACGCTCTCGGTAATGCAACACGCCCTCGGTAATGCAGCACGCCCTCGGTAATGCAGCACGCTCTCGGTACTGCAGCACTCCCTCGGTACCGCAGCACTCCCTCGGTACCGCAGCACTCCCTCGGTAATGCAGCACGCCCTCGGTAATGCAGCACGCCCTCGGTAATGCAGCACGCTCTCGGTACTGCAGCACTCCCTCGGTACCGCAGCACTCCCTCGGTAATGCAGCACGCCCCCGGTACCGCAGCACGCCCTCGGTACCGCAGCACGCCCTCAGTACCGCAGCACGCCCTCGGTACCGCAGCACGTCCTCGGTACCGCAGCACGCCCTCGGTAACGCAGCACGCCCTCGGTAACGCAGCACGCCCTCGGTAACGCAGCACGCCCTCGGTAACGCAGCACGCCCTCGGTAATGCAGCACGCCCTCGGTACCGCAGCACGCCCTCGGTACCGCAGCACGCCCTCGGTAACGCAGCACGCCCTCGGTAATGCAGCACACCCTCAGTACTGCAGCACACCCTCAGTACTGCACTGGAGTGTCACCTGGAACTATGTGTCCAGGTCCGTGGAGTGAAACGTCAGTCCTCAATCCTGAGTACTGCCAACTGAGCCGCAGCTGCTGCACCTTCTGTAAGTAAACCATCTAGTATTAACAGGAGTAAGAAATTGGGAGCGAGGAAAGATTTAGAGTGGCTAGACAAGATGGTGAGGAGTGGATTTATTTTTAATTTTACACAAGCATGTCCAATCACCCAGACCTGTCAACCTGCTCTCTGACCCACTGCTAACCCAACCTGCCCCACTAGAAAGCATCTCAATAAACTGATATATTCCCGCAAATCTAATCTATACTCAAGCCAACTTCAACAGATTCAGAAGCTGAGGTGGTCGAGCATTCTGTAAAAAAAAAAAAACACATTTTAAAACTTTTTTGGAACGAATTTTGATTTGTTTTTTGGCACTTTCATTAAATAACTTGGTCTAAACCACGCTGAGGAAAGGCCAACGCCATCAAAGCACTTTGCACCGCCATTTCTTAAATCAGCTTCCTCACTGTTTCAAACTCTGTTTGGGTTTTGGACCGAGCAGAGGAAAAGGCTTGGAGCAACACAGGAATATTTTGGTGGAGGCCCCTTCGGAATCTAGGGGCCTGCCTGTACTAAACTCACCACAACCAACAAAGAATCAGGTGGTCACGCATGAAAATCCTTAAAGGGCCACTTGGCGTTTTTACCCCATGCCAATTTTCTGTGGCTCGGGGAGGGGTTTATGGGTTCACATTCCACTCACGTGGCTGAATCGCACTCCCGGTGATATACCAGTGGAGTGCGTTCAAAGGTTAGCCACCTCAAGTGGACATAAAAAATCCCATTGCACTATTCAAATAGGAGCAAGTGTCCTTCCAAGTGACCTGGATAATATTTATCTTCCAATCATTATCTGGTCATTGCCACACTGCTATTTGTACGAGCTTGCTTAACACAAATTGGTTTTCCTCCACTACACCGTGAGTGCATTTTAACAGTACTTCATTGGCTATAAAGCAGGTTGAGACATCCCAGGGTGTATCGGGTGGGATATAAATACAAGCTCTTTCTGACTTGGAATATAGAAAATATCTGACCTTCGGCGACTGTGTGGAGTTTGCACGTTCTCCCAGTGACTGCGTGAGTTTCCTCCCACAGTCCAATGATGATCAGGGTAGGTGGATTAGCCATGATTCATTGCCCCTTAGTGTCCAAAGATGTGGAAGTTGGATGGGGTTACAGGGATAGGGCAGGGGAGTGGACCTCAGTAGGGTGCCCTTTCAGAGAGTCGGCCTCCTTCTGCACTGCAGAGAATGTGTGTGAAATTTTCAACGAGAATATTAAAAGTTTGAAGTTTTTTTAAACTGGATGCAACCTTACACCAAGCCAGTGACAGCTTTCAACCCTCCTTAGTGAAGTCCCCCATACTATAAAACATCAGCAAAGAATAATCAAAGCCACTCCATTCAAAGCTACTGATAAGAATACGCAAAAAGTTGAAAACAGACAAATGAAAACTGAGCTCAGAGCAATAGAGAACCGGCCTTTCAATCCTTTGAGCCTGTCCCACCATTCAGTGAGATCATGGCTGTGCTGTGTACGGTCTCCATTTACTGTAGCACCTAACTAAACAAATATTTATCAATTACAGATTTGAATTTAACAATTGACTCAGCATCAAGTGTAATTTGTAAAGAGGGCAGGAAGTCCCTATCACTCATGCTTGTGGAAGTATTTCTTAAGTTCACTGCTGAGAGGCCTTTTAGGCAACGTCCCCACATTCTCGGTGCCCCAAGCAGCAGAAACGGTCCCTCTCTATCTACCATGTCACCTCCTCTCAGGACTATCCCATTGACTTTGCAAAATGTGGATACAACAAAATGTTTAGATTTCTCCCACAGACTTCAAGCTGCAATTTAGCACAGATGATTACTATTCCGGACCACATCAGGACAGCACGGTAGCACAGTGGTTAGCACTGTTGCTTCACAGCTCCAGGGACCCAGGTTCGGGTCACTGTCTGTGCGGAGTCTGCACGTTCTCCCCGTGTTTGCTGATGTTTTATAGTATGGAGGACTTCACTAAGGAGGGCTACAGGTTTTCTCCGGGTGCTCCGGTATCCTCTCACAAATCCCGAAAGACATAGGGGCGGTATTCTCCCCCCCCCCCCCCCACAACCGTGTGGGAGAATCGCTGGGGCGCCGCACAAATTGCACCACGCCCCTCGACCCCCGCACGCGATTCTCCCACCCCCCCCCCCGAAACCAGCGGCGCGCGAATCGTGCCGGGCAGCTCGGAGAATCGCCTTTCCGGCCCGGATGGGCCGAGCGGCCGTACGTAAACGGCCTAGTCCCGCTGGCGCCGCCCACACCTGGTCGCTGCCAGCGGGTACTCGTCACAAAGTCTTGGGGGGCGGCCTGTGGGGGGGGGGGGGGGGGGGGGACCTCCGGAGTGGCCTGGCCCGCGATCGGGACCAACCGATCGGCGGGCCGGCCTCTCTGTCGACGGCCCAACTGCGCGTGCGCGGGACCCAACAGGGTGCCACCACGGCGCTTTTACACGGCGCCGCACCGAGGCCCCGCCCCCGTAAATCGCGCGACGCCCCTGCTAGCCCCACAGTGGGAGGAGAATAGGGGTCTGGGAACGGGCGCCGCGCCGGAGTAAAACACTCCGGTTTTTACTCCGGCGTCGGCACTTCGACTCCCGTTGGGAGAGTCCCGCCCATGCTGTTCAGTAATTTGGACATTCTGAATTATCCCTCTGTGTACCCGAACAGGCGCCGGAGAGTGGCGCCTAGGGGCTTTTCACAGTAACTTTATTGCAGTGTTAATGTAAGCCTCCTTGTGACAATAAAGATCATTATTATTATTATCACATGCTCACTACAAGCTATGCACAGCACGAGGCGGGCATCAAAACAAAAGTAAAGGACAACGGGCAATAGGAGGACGCACACAAAGTGCGGGTGACACCTCGGGCAACTTCCAGCGTTGGCAGCCTGACTCGAGACAGGCATCAAACCAAGAGAAATTGTTTTTTAAAAAAGCAGGTGTGTGTGAGTAAGAAATTCCAATGCTGTGCGAGTCAAGTATTCAACCGCTTCAGCTAAAGATCGTCATGGCAGCTTTGATTCTATTAAATGCAGGGTGGTACAGTGGCACAGTGGTTAGCACTGCTGCCTCACGGCGCCGAGGACCCGGGTTCGATCCCGGCCCCGGGTCACTGTACCTGTGGAGCTCGCACATCCTCCCCGTGTCTGCGTGGGTCTCACCCCCACAACCCAAAGATGTGCAGGGTAGGTGGATTGGCCACACTAAATTGCCCCTTAATTGGAATATTTAAAAACATTTTTTTAAAAAATTCTATTAAATGTTTATTGTGACCATCATTACCTCACGGCCAATAACCCAGCTGCATTTAACTTGGGGGACACAGGAAAGCGGTGGGTGTTTTGAAATTTAAGCGGATCAATGAGTTAAAGTAGCATGAATCACAAAAGGCCAGTTGGGGTACAGGTACAGCAAATAATTAGGAAAGCTATCGTTTATTGTGAGGGGAACGGATTACAAAGGTGGGGAGGTTGTGCTTGAGCTATACAGGGTATTGGTGAGACCACATCCGGAGTATTGCGAATAATACTGGTCTCCTTATTGAAGGAAAGATGCATGAGAGGCAGTTCAGAGAGGGTTTATTCGACTAATACAAGTAAAGAGTAGGTTGTTCTTATGAGGGAAGGTTGGAGAGGTTAGGTTTGTATCCCCTCGCATTGAAAATAGTAAAAGGCGACTTAATTAAAACCTTGGCCCATTTAAGACAGAGATTAGGAGAAACCTTTTCTCTCAGGGGGATGATAGTCTCTGGAACTCTCTTCCTCAAAAGGCAGTGGAAGCTGAATCTTTGGATATTTTTAAGACCGAGCTAGATGGAATCTTGATAAACAAGGGGGGGGGGGGCGGGCGGTGAAAGGTTATAGGTGATCGGCAGGAATGTGGGGTTGAGGTTACAATCAGGTCAGCCATGATATTACTGTATGGCGGAGCAGGCTCGAGGGGCCGAGTGGCCTATTCCTGCTCCTGATTCATATATTTGTATTTTCCAGATACAAGGGGCTGGATTCTCCGAATCCGCACCGGCTGGGAGAATCGGCGTCCCCGCCAGTTTTTCACACAGTGCCGGTCCGAGATTCTCCGAGGTGCGGAGAATCGGCGCCGTTCGCGCCGGCGCGTTTGGCGCGGCGCCGGTCGCTGCCCGCTGTCCATGGCCGGGCTGCCGATTCTCCGGCCCGGATGAGCGCCTGCGCGTAAACGGCCTAGTCCCACCGGCGCCATCCACACCTGGTCGCAGCCGGCGGGTACTCGTCGCGAAGGCTTGAGGGACGGCCTGTTGGGGGGGTGGGGTTCCGTTCCCACCGATGGGGTCAGGCCCGCGATCAGGGGTCACTGATCGGCCGGCCGGCCGGCCTCCCCCCCCCCCCCCCCCCCCGGGCCTACTTCCTCGCGCGACCAGCCCCAGAACCCCGGCACCATGTTGGTGAGGGGCCGGAGCGCTCCGCGAGGCTAACGCGCGGCGGTTCGCATTGGCGCCACTGCGCATGTCGTCGTTGGCGCCGGCGCAACTATGCAGCGCCCAGTTCACGCCGGGATCGGCGGCTGGAGTGTCGCAAGCCACTCCAGCGCCCTGCTGGCTCCCTGTAGGGGCCAGAAGCCGATGTGGGAGCGGCCTGTTCACGCCGTCATAAAATGCGAAGGCGTTTGCGACGGCTTGGACACTCTGCCTCCATTTCGGAGAATCCCGCCCAACAACTCTCAAGTGGAAAAAAAATCCCTCTCCCCCACCCCACCCCTTTCGATATTTTGCCAATGATTCTAAAATCTGTAACTTCTGGTTACTGACCCATGAACACGTGAGGGAATTGTACTTTTTTTTGTTGTTGTTAACATTTTATTGAATTCATGACATTTCCACCTCCGAGTGTCTCTGATCATTATTAACCTTGGTGAATTGAGCTGTGGTTGGTCTGTTTTAAATATTTTACCATTCTCAAAGGAAGCAAACAATGCAACACATCACTCCTTCGAGGTATCTCTTATATCTTTTGCGCAAATGGAAGTTGAGGATGACGGACTTCTTTTCAAACATCTGCTTGTTAATTCAACGTCGAATCTGCTTAAATGAAACGTTTGCTAGTTATGTACCCATGCGAGTAAATGGAGGTGCCTGCAAACTCTGCAATTGGACTATTTGACCAGACCTGGAGTCAATAATTCTTTTGTGTGGTATCTTATGGGAATTCCCAGATTTCAAATAGGCTTTTTTAAATTCATTCTTTCATTCATGGGAGGTGAGCATCTGTCTCTGGCAAGGCCAGCACTTGTTGCCCGCTGCCTAATTGCCCTTGAGGAGGTGGTCCAAGTTATTCCTCTCATCCTACAGCTTCTACATCCCTAGTGGCCGTGGGCAACACGGTAGCATAGTGCTTAGCACAGTTGCTTCACAGCTCCAGGGTATCAGGTTCGATTCCCGGCATGGGTCACTGTCTGTGTGGAGTCTGCACGTTCTCCCTGTGTCAACGTGGGTTTCCTCCGGGTGCTCCGGTTTCCTCCCACAGTCCAGAGATGTGCGGGTTAGGTGGATTGGCCATGCTAAATTGCCCTTAGTGTCCAAAAAATGTTAAGACGGGGTTTACTGGGTTACGGGATAGGGTAGATACGCGGGCTCTTGTAAGGGCCGGTGCAGACTCGATGGGCTGAATGGCCTCCTTCTGCACTGTAAATTCTATGCTTGTATGAATTTCAGAATAGTTTAAAACAGAAAGAAGTGCTGTGGGAGCATGAAATGGAAGCTTATCATTTGTCCTCTTGCCTTCATTCCTGGCTATGATGCATTGCCAAGCAAAAAGAATGGGAGAGCAACATTTGTGGGACCTTTTTTTAAAAAATGAGAAACGAGAAGGAATCACAAGAAACGAGAGTGAAAATTGAAGTGGATGGTGTCACACTAGAACAAGTAGATAGGTTTGCCTATTTAGGAGAAATGATAACAGGCGAAGGTGGATGCGGTGATGAAGTCAGAACAAGGGCAGAGAGAGTCAGAAGTAATTTTATGATTGGTGAAAAAATGCACTCAAGCTTGTGAAGGGATAGAAAAACGCGTAAGATGCTGCTGCATTCGATCTACTTTCCTGTCTGCCGCAGCAACCTGGACAAATAGTAAAGATCTGTGGAAGAAAATAGAGGCCTTTGAAATGTGGATGCTAAGATGTGGCCTGGCCCGCGATCGGGACCCACCGATTGGCGGGCCGGCCTCTCTGTCCCCCGGCCTCCATTCCTACGCGCCGGCCCCTGTAGCCCTGCATCATGTTGCGTCGGGCCGGCGCTTTGAAGGAGGCCACCACGTACACGCGCGTTGGCGGCGACGACACTGCACATGTGCACGTTGCCGCCGGTGCCACTGCGCATACGCGGATCCTGCGGTGCACAGTTCATGCCGGGATCGGCAGCTGGAGCGCGTGAACTGCTCCAGCGCCATGCTGACCTCCTGTAGGGGCCAGAATCAGACGTGGGAGCAGCCCGTTCACGCCGTCGTAAAACGCAACACACGTTTACGACGGCGTGGACACTCTGCCGCGGACTGGGAGAATCCCGCAGCCATTTTAAAACTGTGGAAAAGTGAAGACGGGTTTGAAATTGCAAGAACAAGAAAAACTCTTCAAAAGTCAGTATTTCGGCCGGCCATTTGATCGGAGCTGAAAAGATACAGACAGCTCGTCAAGCGGGGCAAGTGGTGAGTAGCAGAAAGAGGGCTTGACCCAGGCAGGGTTGGATGGCGGACGTCACAGAGCGGTCGCAGACGGGCTGCAGTGGATGTGTGAGCATGGCAGACCATCATGACAAATCATGACAGCAGGTCTCCTGGTAGGAGGAACTGCGAGTGCCAGCTGCTGAGAAGTAGACCTACCCCCTACTTTGTGTTTCATTTAACTTCACATGTGATAACGGTTCCATTGATCTCCACCTTCAGGCTGCACTTTATGCAACATTTCGAGTATCGCAGGATTGGACATAGGGAGGCCAGAAGTTATTGGTTCAACCTTTAATTAACTTGCTTTATTAACTTTATTTATAAGTGGCATTTGAACTGTATTGGGTTGCTTAACTGGAATTAGTGGCAGGTGTAGAGAGTAAATTAAAAGTTTTTCCTTTTATCCAAGAACTGTTTAACTGGTAATTGTAAAGTTATTTCTTTGATGTTAATGTGGTTAATTCTGTGTTTAAATTAAAGTTTGTTTCAACATAAAGAAAACCTGTTGGTCAGTGTCAACACTCCTGGGGTGAAATGTCCTTTCCTCACAATCTTACAACTTGAAAGATTGTTTGGGATTCTCGTCCGGTCTCCGAACAAAAGTTGGGGTCTGGTCCGGTACCCTAACAGGAAGAATTTTACATCGAGACAAGGTGGGTTAACGTTTCAAGTAGAGACCCTGCATCAGAACTGGGGAAAGGATGGGTAGAGGGAGATTTTTCTAATGTGACTGACTGAGCTACAGAGAGAAGGAGTGACCAACAGTTAAATGCTAACACAAGGGAGGGACGCGATTCTCTGAAATGAAGACTTAAGCGTTTGCGCCGTCGTGAACGTTGTCGCCTTTCACGGCGGCGCGAATCGGGCGCGGGGACAACCAGTTCACGCTGCTACAGCCTCCCTTCCCGGCGCCAAATGGGCGCCGCGCCATTACACTCATGCGCAGTTGGGCCGCGCCAACCCGTGCATGCACGGGGGACTTCTTCAGCGCGCCGACCCCAATGCAACATGGCAAAGTAGGCCCGGGGGGAAAGAGGCCGGCCCGCCGATTGGTGGGCCCCGATCGCGGGCCAGACCCCATCCGACGCCCCCCCCCCCGGGACGGAGCGTCCCCCCCACGCCACAGGCCGCCCCCGACCCTTTGCGCAGTGTTCCCGCCGGCAGCGACCAGGGGAGAACGGCGCCGGCGGGACTCTGCCGTTTCCGCGCGGCCACCAGCCCATCTGCGCCGGAGAATCGGCGGCCCGGCCACGGACTGCGGATCGCGACCGGCACCACGCCAAACGCGCTGGCGCAAATTGCGCCGATTCTCTGCACCTCGGAGAATCACACGCCGGCGTCGGGGTGGCATGGCGCGGTTGCGGCGATTCCCCGGCGCGGGGCTCAGAGAATCGCGCCCGAGATGTTAAAGCATTAAATAATTTGGAGTGACCAGGGGCGGGATTCTCCGCAAACGGCACAATGTCCACTACCCGGCGCCAAAAACGGCACGGATCAGTCCGGCGTCGGGCCGCCCCAACGTTACGGTATTCTCCGCACCTTTAGGGGCCAAGCCCTCACCTTGCGGGGCTAGGCCCGCGCCGGAGCAGTTTCCGCTCCGCTGGATGGCGGGAAAGGCCTTTGGCGCCACGCCAGCCAGCGCCGAAAGGACTTCGCCAGGCGACGCATACGCGGGATCGTCAGCGGCCGCTCATGGCATCCCCGCACATGCGCAGAGGAGGGGGTCTCTTCCGCCTCCGACACAGGGGCTGTTTAGCACAGGGCTAAAGAGCTTGCTTTGAAAGCAGACCAAGGCAAGCCAGCAGCACGGTTCAATTCCCGTACCAGCCTCCCCGAACAGGCACCGTAATGTGGCGACTAGGGGCTTTTCACAGTAACTTCATTTGAAGCCTACTTGTGACAATAAGCGATTTTCATTTTTTCATAGTGAAGACCATGGCGAAGGCGGAAGAAAAAGTGTGCCCCCACGGCACAGGCCCGCCCGCGGATCGGTGGGCCCCGATCGCAGGCCAGGCCAGCGTGGGGGAACCCCCCGGGGCCAGATTGTATGGGCAGTGGCAACGCCAGTGGCTCTGATGCCATATCAGATTATTCGCTCTATTGGCTGGTATAAAGATGGTTACTGCCAAGGAAGCAGTATTCAAATTACTGTTGATCAGTCTACAAATGGGGCTTTTCACAGTAACTTCATTGAAGCCTACTTGTGACAATAAGCGATTATTATCAAATGGTGTCACGACTTCACAAAACTCTCCCAGTGAAGGGCATGGAGATGCAAAGGAGTCAGCGGCAAGGATTATTCAAAACAACTTTGAGTTGCTGAAGTCAGGCTGTGGAAAGGAATTTTTATAAAACATAAGCATCGCGTGAAACACCCTCGAAACTGAAAAATGGAAAGTGAATGGGGGGAGCATGCAGGAAACTGCATACAAAGCCAGGGTCTGAAGCTGCAAACGTCAGCAGTCATTGTTTCCCCTTTCCGCTCTGCCCAGTCTGCAGTTTTCCGCCCATTAAATTGAGAGGGCAGGAATAGAACAAACCGGAGAGCAGGGGTGGGTACCAGTCAACGCTTGGAGCAGAGAGAGATAGAAGAGTGCCCGAGAGAAAGCAGACATACGGCGCCTCATGTCTCCCTCACACCCAAGCTCGTTCCCGTCCTTAACACGACCTCCGCATAATGCATTATCCGGGAGTGGGTGGTGCAGGTGCGGTACGGGTCACTCCGTAGCATTTGAGGCGGGAATCACAGCTGATTTCACTTCAGTCTGTTCACAAGGTGGCGAGGTCAAATCTGGCCCGACACAGTTCATCATTTTTCACACAGAGAGGGATGAGTGTCTGGAACGAGCTGCCAGGGGCAGTAGTAGAGGCGGGTACAGTTATGTCTTTTAAAAAGCATTTAGACATCTATATGGGTAAGATGGGTATAGAGGGATATGGGCCAAATGCGGGCAATTATAATAATAATAATATAATAATAACCGTTTATTGTCACAAGTATGAAGTTACTGTGAAAAGCCCCTAGTCTCCACATTCCGGCACCTGTTCGGGTAAGCTGGTACAGGAATTGAACCCACGCTGCTGGCATCACAAACCAGCTGTCAGGCCCACTGAGCTAAACCAGCCCTAGCTAAGTGGTAAAAACTGGGCAGCATGGATCAATTGGGCCGAATGGCCCGTTTCCATGCTGTAACCCTCTATGACCTGGGACAGATTGGGGTCAAACTGCGGATTTTCTCAGTCAGACGTCCCGAGGATGGGGAACTTGGGAGGGTGGCAGACAAAAAAGCAGGGTTGTGAAATCAAGCACGACTGCCACTTCAAAGACCCAGCTCAGGTACGATGAACTGGATGGTTCCTTCCCTGCTGCAAGTTTAATGATTCTATGAATAATAATAATAATACTCTTATAATAATAATCTTTTTTCACCCCCACAACCCAAAGATGTGCAGAATAGGTGGATTGGCCATGCTAAATTGCCCCTTAATTGGAAAAATATAAATTAGGTACTCTAAATTTAAAAAAAGAAAAAAAATATATTTATTATTGTCACATGTAGGCTTATATTAACATTGCAATGAAGTTACTGTGAAAATCCCCTATTTGCCACTTTCTGCCGCCTGTTCGGGTACACCGAGGGAGAATTCAGAACGTCCAATTCATCTAACAAGCCCGTCTTTCGGGACTTGTGGGAGGAAACTGGAGCGCCCGGAGGAAACCCACGTCGACACGGGGAGAACATGCAGACTCCGCACAGACAGTGACCTAAGCCGGGAATCAAACCAGGATCCCTGGCGCTGTGAAGCAACAGTGCTGACCACTGTGCAACCATGCCACCCATTGAAGTAGAAAGCGCCAACACAGAGAGCGGACACTGAGGTCTCACACCTTTGTAAGTAATGCTGTATGTAGAATCGAAAGGAAAAAGCATCAGAAAATCAATGGCTAAAATCAAGTGAGTGCAAAATAAAATCTGAATTCTGTATTATTTTGCAAAAAGAAACAGGGAGGTGGTCTCAAGTAGAAGCAGGTCAGAAATTGGGGTGAAGTGTTGACAAGACGCCCCAAAGCTATTGTTCCTGGGAGGCATATTTTAAAGTCATGTCAGCACCATGACTTTTTAACGATTCCAAACAAAAAAAGTTCATCTCCAGCCTGAGATTAAACAGCTGTTATTCAGGAAGGGTAAGCAGAAAAATCGAAAGGGCCCTTGCATCTAACGGGCAGATCGTTATTCTTTCATGGGATGTGGGCAGGGCCTGCATTTCTTCCCCACCCTAATTGCCCTTGAACCGAACATTCAAAGGAGCAGTTCAGACCCAACCACATTGTTGTGGATCTGGAGTCACATGTAGGCCAGACCAGGTAAGGACATCAGATTTCCTCCCCACGAGGACACCAGTGAACCAGATGGGTTTTTCCGACGACGATCAATAATTAGTGGCAGCAAAGGACGCGACCAAAAAATAGGGTTTTTAAAAAAAAATCGAATCTAGATTCAGATTGTTGGTTGTCCCTTTAAATTCAGCCACAATGTAACGAAAAGGAGAATTTCTACGAGTTCTCCCAATCTCCTGCAAGAGGAAGACAGGGGGCTGGATTCTCTGCCGGCGGGATGCTCCATTTTGAACTCATACATTGGCTCAGCGTTGTAAACCCTGCATCGTGTGTTTCCAGCTGCAGACGTTTGTATCTCCAGATCTAGCCATAAACAAAGCATTAGCGGAGTGGCTGTCTGTTTTCAGTGAATGTTGATCTAGCTAGCGGAAATCCTACAGCATAAACTCTGTCGGAAATCACTGCCTCTGACTTTACATCGCTTCGTGATTAGCAGTGAGCTTTGGCTGAGTATGTTAATGTGAAACAGTTTCACTGTTTAGAAAGAAGATGTGGAAATTAAGGGAGCATTTCCTCTGCCTACCGGCGTGCTAATTCCTGTTCTTTTACATGCAATGTTAATTCAGTTTGATCTCCAAACAGGCACTGGTGATATACAATAAACCCACAGAACACAATGGCCCATTTAAGCTAATGGTGCGTACTTTCAAAAATGTTTCCAGGACATTTTTGGGGACTTGGGCAAATAGGACGGTGCACGAAAAAGAAGATAGGAACTGGAAGGGGCCATTGAGCCTCCAACCTGTTCCGCCATTCACTAAGATCGTGGCAGATCTCTGACCCTATTCCTTACGGGGCCTGCCTTGTACTAACAAAATAATCGACCAATCACAGATTTTAAATCAACAACTGATCGAGCATCAACTGCGGTTCGCAGGAGGGAGTTTCAAACTTGGACCCCTGTGTTTGTGTGTGTGTGTGTATGTGCGTGTAGACAGGTTTCCCTCATTTGAATCCACATAGGTCTGGCTCTAATTTTGAGACTATTACCCCTCGTCCCAGACTCTCGCTACCGTAAAAGGTTCCCCTTGAATATCTTGAAAACTTTGTGTAAATCGCCCTTTAACATTCTAAACTCTGGTTTGTGCAATGCCACCTCCTAATTCAACCGTTAAGTTCCAGGCAGCTACACTATACTCTCTCAGAGGCCAGAATGCCCTTCCTAAGGTCCGGTGTCCTGACCAGAATATTTGCCGGGGTTACGGGGATCATGCATATCTTCAGACCTTTGACCCTTTAAACCTGATCCGCAAGTGGCAGGCGAGAGGCAAACTGAAACACGACTGCAGCCATGTGTCTCAGACCCAGGAAGCACATCACATCAACCTAGCCCACAAAAGACGTGTTGTGGGAGGAACCCTACTCTTCCACTCCAAAGCCATCGAATGGATAGCCAAACAAGACATCCCAATCTAACCTCTTTCAGTCATAAGTATTGCCACCAACCTGTAGTTCAATCATTAAAGAGCGATAACGATCACAGGGATATTTTCACCAAATCTAGAGTATTACAAGATGAATCTCATGTAATGGAAACAGGTCTCTGCAAACCCAGATCTGAGCTTGGGGGGTACAGGTGGAGTGACTTGAAGCTGGCTATCTCATGACCGAGTCCGGGCAGGATTTAGAAACATGCAAGTTTTCAGGAGGGAAAACAATAAGAACACTTTAAGTCAGTGAAGAGGAGACACATGAAAAACAAATGATATGACTGCAAAACACTTTTGAGTTAGTGGCCATGTCTCTGCTGATATTAATTCACTTCTCATGCATTGGATTTCGTAACTCCTTCACGCCCCACCCCCCCCCGCGCTTCCCTACATCAGTTCAACCTGTTCAAAATGGGAAATGATCAAGCAAACTGGAATAATATTACAAACAGTTGTAACTGGAAACTGTTTGCACTTTTAATTCATGCAAGATTGTACGGTAAGTTCTGTTTAAGAACTCGCTGACTTGGGCCACTGGAAGGAGGGAGCCAGTACCCAGAGAACATAAAAGGTTTTTTTGAATCGAGAGCAATGTTTGAATTTAAACCTCTGAGCTTCTATATGGGGGGCCTTAACGGCATCAAAACACAATACTGGAGCAGGAATAGGCATAGGTCCTGATCCCAAGTGCAATACGAAGGAGTACAAACAAAGGAGATTGTCATCGACTTCAGGAAGCGTAGTGGAGAACATGCCCCTGTCTACCTCAATGGGAACGAAGTAGAAAGGGTCGAGAGCTTCAAGTTTTTAGTCTACAGATCACCAACAGCCTGTCCTGGCCCCCCCATGCCGACACTATAGTTAAGAAAGCCCACCAACGACTCTACTTTCTCAGAAGACTAAAGAAATTTGGCATGTCAGCTACGACCCTCACCAACATCTACAGATGCACCATAGAAACCATTCTTTCTGGTTGTATCACAGCTTGGTATGGATCCTGCTCTGCCCAAGACCGCAGGAAACTACAAAAGGTCGTGAATGTAGCCCAGTCCATCACGCAAACCAGCCTCCCATCCATTGACTCGGTCTATAATTCCCGCTGCCTCAGAAAGGCAGCCAGCATAATTAAGGACCCCACGCATCCAGGACATACTCTCTTCCACCTTCTTCCGTCAGGAAAAAGATACCAAAGTTTGAGGTCACGTACCAACCGACTCAAGAACAGCTTCTTCCCAACTGCCATCAGACTTTTGAATGGATCTACCTCGTATTAAGTTGATCTTTTCTCTACACCTTGCTATAACTGTAACATTATATTCTGCAGTCTCTCCTTCCTTCCCTATCAAATCAAATCAAAATACATAGCTAAATATTCCACCTCATTGGATTCTGCAAGAGTCTTTCGTTCTTCCTGGGCGGGTTCGAACATCTCTGCCACAACTCCGACCACTCGAGTACAGGAAACAACAGGTGGGCGAAGCTGAGTCATTGCAACAACTTCCCAAACTTTTCTGAGCTGGTTTGGGCAGGGCCAAGGGATGCTAAGCCCCTGAAAACATCAGGCACAGAAAACTACTCGACACTCCATCACGTCAATGCAGCCAGTACTTTTCTTCGACTCAAAGCGTGGCGCGCTATAAATAAATGTCTGGTTTTCAGAGGCCGACAGTTTTCGGATAGCCAGATTTGAGGTACAGTCATAATTTACAATCCCAGACCAGATCCAAACATTTAATTTAATTTGTAAGACTGAGTGGAAATGATACTTCACTCCAGAATTGACTCCACGCACAAATAGGGATATGGTATGTCAAAACAAACTTTACTATTAACACAGGATTAAACTGACTTTAACATCGTACAATAAATAACTTGCAATTACCAGTTAAACAATGCTTAACAATGAAATTAAAACTTTAACTCCTGTTTTCTTTAAATTTCCA
Organism: Scyliorhinus torazame; assembly: GCF_047496885.1. NCBI lineage: Eukaryota > Metazoa > Chordata > Chondrichthyes > Carcharhiniformes > Scyliorhinidae > Scyliorhinus > Scyliorhinus torazame. The sequence goes on from NC_092709.1 coordinate 13,523,796, forward strand.
ATCGGGCAAAAACCATTTCAGGTCAAAATCCACTTTTAAAGACAGTTAGCAAACACAGGAATGCTTGCTGTATAGGGATATCTTGGGTAAACTGCTTTGAGAGATCATTCAGGAAACAGCCTGCAGATTCTTGCCTGTGTCAAACTCTTTTAACTTCACAGCACTCCAATTCCTGGAACTCCCTCCCTCACAGCACTGTGGGTGTACCTACACCACATGGACTGCAGCAGTTCAAGAAGACAGCTCACCACCACCTTCTCAACGGCAATTAGGGATGGGCAACAAATGCTGTCCTAGCCAGTGACACCCATATCCCATGAAAGAATAAAAATAATCATAGCACTGAGTGGGTAGTGAGCGATTATTCCCAGCATCCTAGTTGGAAAGGATTTAGCGTGCTATCTCCCCGAATGTTAGTCGCGTAACACGCTCGATTAGTCGGGTGTTTCCCAGCACTCAGAGCGCCGAGAAGCACCACGCTATTGAAGCACCATTCAGATACATTGGGGCCTCAGCTGGGATACGTGGCCAAGGCCAAACTTAGTCTGTTTTCCTGCACTAATGAGCACTGCTCGCCGGAAATCCTCAGCGCAGGATGAGATCGGGACATAATTTTTGAATGGCGTTCTGATCTCTCAACCCCACCCCACCCAAGATGACCACTGAAACCCCCCAAAAGCTACAATTCATCAATAAGGGATCCTCAGGACCCCCCCCCCCACATAGGGCACCCCCAGGCCTGATCCAGGTCGCGGGAAAAACACCAGCCTGGCACCTTGGCACTGTCAGCCTGGTACCCTGGCAGTGCCCCTGCCCCACCTGGCAGTGCCACCTGGGCACCTTGGCAATGCCAGGCTGGCACCCAGGTGGCAATGCCAGGGTGCCAGGCTGACCATATCAAGGTGACTGGGTGGCACCAGCAATGCCTGAGCTTTGACAAAGAGGCATTGGACTGAAAACGTTAGTTCTTTTCTCTCCCCACAGGTGCTGCCAGACCCGCTGAGATTTTCCAGCATTTTTTCTTTTGTTTCAGATTCCAGCATCCGCAGTAATTTGCTTTTGTCCAGTGCCTGGGTGTCACCTTGCCCAGAGGGCAAGTATCCAAGGGCCCCCAAACCCCTGGAAGACCCCCACCAGTGCCGTTCCGTCTGGTCCCCATTTGTGGAGGCTGGCACTGAACGGTGCTCACCAGGTTAGAACCCACGCCTTGGGTAGATCGTGGGTGTGCATATTAGAGCGAAACTAGCGATCTCACTCTAATACGCAGATTTGCTAAAAAGAGATCATTGTCCACAATGGGGGGATTCAGATCACGACATCACGTGAGGAGCAGGTAGATCCCGGAAGAGGGATATCCTGGCACCTACCGGTCACATTGTCCCGCGCTGCCTTTCGGGCATAACATGGCCGGTCGACCTCGCGCTAAGGTTCTCTCCAATATTATTGGCAAATGGAGGATGACTCGTCCAGGAGCCTAACCTCAATTTGCCAATATACGTACCTGATTCATGGCGTGTTTTTTGAGATTAATGTTAACCCAGTGCTCCCTCCAGCTTCAGAAATTTAGATCACATATTCTCATCTGTGCAGTACTGAGCACTGGAAAATCGCTTGGAAGGGGAATATCTGCGGGATTATGGGGAGAGCGGTGAAGAGAGTGGGACGAGCGAAACTGCAGTTGCAGAGAACAGACAGGCGCTCGAGTGGCTGGTTGGACTCCTTCTACGTTTTAACAATTCTGCAACGTCTTATTCTATCAAAGTGTAACACAGCTTTGCAGGCAACACCCACAGCGCGCCCGTCACCAAAATAGTCCTCACCACGTGGCAGCAGTTTGCAAACCGGCAGCCACTTTCCCCAGGATAGGGGAAACAGGTAGACGGCCTCAGACACATCCTACACACTCGTGGATTTCGACAACTGCAGGCATTCGCGGCAGCATGTTTAGAAGGTCTCCTGTTTCCAATTTGTAAAATAAAAGCGAGGCGCGATGGCCAGCGAAATGATGTTTTGATTTTGAAAGCTGCGTGGCAGAATTGCAAGTGAGCTTGGAATCGGATTTAATGCACAGCCTGTCAGGGAAAACATATCAGAAGCATTTCGTCTTTAAGAATGTCCAGATGCGAGTCAGGAGAAAGTCAGATACTTCAAATTCCGCCACATACCACTGAATGAAATACTTGACTGATGCCACCACAAGAGCACCATTCCCAAGTAGCAATGTTTTACCATTTAGGAATGTTGACGGATTTATGTCCATTTTAGGAAGTTTACCTCAAAGTTTTCAAGTAAATCTGTGATTATCACGTTCATGCTCTTTAAAAAGTGAGCACTTAACACAAATGTTTTGGGAGTACAGAGCATTTAAAACATCATAGGGCCTTGATAATACACCCAGCGAGAAACAGCTATTGGGCTTAGCGTGTCTGCCTGAAACTTGCATTAGCATCAACGCCACGAGCTTAAAAGGTGGACCGGGGACTGCTAAGGGAAATCAAACATCAGCTTAAAATTATGACGTGAACAGACAGCCCGGAACCAGGAGCTGTAAATATAAAGAGGTCACTAATAAATCTAGGAAGGAAACCAATAAGAAAAAAGCTTTATTCAAGAGGAGTGCTAGGAATGTGGAACTTGCTACCAGAAGGAGTAGGTGACGTGAATAAAATCGGCGCATTTAAGGGAAAGTTGGGTAAAGCCACGGAAGGAATAGGCGGCATGGTCGCACAGTGGCTAGCACTGTTGCTTCACAGCGCAAGTGTCCCAGGTTTGATTCCCGGCTTGGGTTACTGTCTGTGCGGAGTCTGCATGTTCTCCTCCGTGTCTGCGTGGGTTTCCTCCGGGTGCTCCGGTTTCCTCCCACAAGTCCCGAAAGACGTGCTTGTCAGGTAATTTGGCCATTCGGAACTCTCCCTCCATGTACCCGAACAGGCGCCGGAGTGTGGCAACTAGGGGCTTTCACAGTAACTTCATTGCAGTGTTAATGTAAGCCTACTTGTGACAATAAAGATTATTATTAAACATTAGAAGGATATGTTGATGGGGAGAGATGAAGCTATTGGGAGCATCGTCCTGTTGGGCTGTTTCTGCTCTGTGAAGTCGACTGGCTGGATTCTCCGTTTCAGTGGCCAACTGCCGGCTTAAACGGAGCATTTGCGGGCGTTTTACGACGCCAAAGTCTCTGCCGAACCCTCACCGATTCCGGGAACGGTGAGGGGCTAACAGCGGCTCCCAGCTCCCGCGCCAAAAAACGGCCAGAGAATGGCAGGGTTCGTGGCCGCGCATGCGCATGGCGGCGACCTGCAGCGGTCACCCCGTACAACATGGCGCTGGCCATGCGCGTACCCGAACTGCCAAATATTGCCCCACAGGCCACCCCCTGGACAGCCCCCAACGCGTCCCCCCAGCCCTCGCGGAAACTCCCCACCTCGGCCAGCGGCACGGCTCCCGGCTGAGTGTGGCGGCGCTGGACACAGTCCGCAGCTGCCAGGCTGGGTTCCCGCCCGCTCAGACCACGTTTCAATCATGCGGTCGGGAACTCGGCCCATCGGGGGCAGAGCATCACGGGAGGGCCCTTGGTGTTGAAACGCCAACGCCATTTCAACACCGTTCGCTGCGTGACGCGATGACGCCATTTTGGAGGGGCGGAGACTCAAAAACCAGCATCAAACCGGCACCGCCCCCGATTTGGGCATCCGTAGGGATTCTCCGCCCGATCGCCGATTATGATATTGGCGGCGGGCAGCGGAGATTCCCGCCCGACATATTTGCTGATCTCAGGTCGGTCTATCAGGTCAAGTTGATAACAACGTCACATCCAACTGTAAGGCAATGGCGCTCGGGTAATTTTTCAGATCCGAGTTAATAGCCTTCATGATAGTCCAAAGATGTGCAGGTTAGGTAGATTGACCATGCTAAATTACCCCTTAGTGGCCACTGGTGTGTAGGTTACGTGGGGTTAGGGTGGGGGAGTGGGCTTGGTAGAATGGTCTTTCAGAGGGTCGATGCAGTCTCGATGGGCCGAATGGCCTCCTTCTGCACTGTAGGGATTCTATGTGCAGATCGCTCGAAATGGCATAAACTATCTGTACAAATGTAACAAAGTGCTTCAACTGTTGTGTTCCCACGTCACATCTCAGCCTAGACAGGCAATTTCAGCGACCCATGGAATTAGCATTTGGAGAATTGCTACAAGATGTTTGTCCTCGTGGCAATTTCCACTGATTCAGTGACCGAAAAGTTACTTTACACCTTTGGTCAAGGGGCAAAATACTCAAAAGAGAATATTTTGACGAGCCCTTCAACAAAAAGGCACAGAGTAGGCAGGCCATTCAGAAAATGTAGCAAACATTCTCACCACACGGTCAGCAATAAATATTGGACAACAACTGTAGGGTGGTGGGTTTAACCCTGCAGAAGACACGTTTCAGCAAAAGGTTCACTCTTTGGAAGGACGACACTGTGCATGGAGTTGGGTGGTGGTGGTGGTGGTGGGGGGGGGGGGGGGAGGGGGGGGTAAGAGATCTCTTTCCCTTTCCCATAGGTCTTTGAGCAATCAAGGGTCACCTCACTGGTAAAGGTCACAATGGCATCTGCAATTTCCATCATCTTGTCCGGCAGCGGAAGATGTGTCGAATGCCTACAGCCAGCAAGGTGCAAAGCTCAGTTTACACAATTAATGCAGGTCAAACAATAAATCAAATAAACGCTTTGTAGTGTTCGTCACCACACTGCATGCTATATTTGAGCACATCACAAAAGAGCTCCCTCAATATCCTGGGCTGGCTGAAGAGCTGTAAATATGCTCCATGAAGTGTGTCAGAAGAACAAAAATATCCTGCTGAGTATGTCATAGCAAAGGAAGCTTTCCCCCCCGAAACAATAAATGTTCCGACTTGAAATACTTTCCTGCCCCGTCAATCACATAGCAGTGGACATGTTAACTTTCCTTTAGTGGTTTTCAATGTTTCTACAACGGCCGCTGCACTTCAAAACAGAACAATTTAAAAGGCTCCAACAACCTTCAGGTTGTCTCTTTGGGCTTCTCGTTAACGGATCGGGTATTGTTTACTTCAGCCACTGTTCCAGTCAAGCTCCAGGAACAGTCAATTTACACTTCCTCAGGACCCATCTTTTGTTTCCATGTTTATCCCAGTTCTCTTGCATCATCAGGGGTGGCACAGTGGTTAGCACCGCCGCCTCACAGCGCCATGGCCCCGGGTTCAATACCGGCTTTGGGTGACCGTCTGTGGAGTTTGCACTTTCTCCCCATGTCTGCGTGGGTTTCCTCCGGGTGCTTTGGTTTCCTCCCACAGTCCAAAGATGTGCAGGTTAAGTGGATCGGCCATGCTAAATTGCCCCTTAGTGTCCAGGGGTATGCAGGTTAGGTGGGGTTATGGGGTTACAGGGATAGTGTGGGGGAGTGGGCCGAGTAAGGGTGCTCTTTCAGGGGATCCTTGCAGACTTGATGGGCCGAACGGCCTCCTTCTCCACTGTAGGAATTCCATCATCATCACCCCCATCATTATCTAATCGTTCTTGCTTTCCCCACCCTTTGAAAAGCCTTCACACTTCTTTTCCCCTGACCAACTCCTGTCACCAACCAACCTCTTTTCCTTGGCTCAGTATTTGTTTACAAGCCATTAATCTCCAACAGCTTCCAGTTCTGATGACTGTTCAACGTCCTGGACCGTTCACTCTACCTGCACCAGGTGGGAGTGTGATGGATTATCTCCACTTGCCTGGATGAGCGTAACGAGTTGTTAGAATTTGGAACACATTGCCCAAGTGGGTAGCGGATACAAATTCAATAGTTGCATTTGATACGAAATTGGATAAATACTCAAAGGAGAAAACATTCCAGGGATATAGGGAATAGGATGAATTGGGTTGTTCTTCACGAGAGTACAGACTCAATGGGCTGAACAGCCGCTTTCTCTCCTGTATTGTTCTTTGATTCCGTTAAGTATAAATTGACAAGACTCAGTCAGGTTTTCATACACACCACGGTTACGAACCTTGGCCAGATCCTAGGGCATGGGGAGAGATCTGATTAGGGACCAACAGCGTTTTGTTTGTGGTAGATAAAGTCGGAGATTCAAGATGCCTACAAATTGAATAAAGTCGCAGGGTTCCACTCGCTTTGAAAAAAAAAAGTAAACTTTACCATACAAGTTCGGGAATATAAAGCAATTTACAAATCTGCCTTGTCCTGCAACATTCATGGTAAGTGTGAAGTCCAATTCCATGGAATTCTCTGCAAGCCACCTAGGCGTCTGTCACATTGCGAGATGAGGAATCTCACTGAAACTTCGTTTTTCTGTCGAGCGTTCCCAATCTGCACACGTGAAGACCCTGCCTTGGGAGTCCTCTCTGAACGTCGATCCCACTTGAAGCTTTATCAATGATCCATCTCACAGGATCTCGATCTCCCTTCACAGGTTCCTGTCCTTGAATTTTCAAGCAAACTCAATCTCTCGCTTACAAGCACACTTTCAGATCTATGGCCGCGCGAAGCAGAGAGCCCAAAGGGGTAGCTTTGCCCCAATGTTCTCTTTACTTCAAGTCCGCTCCCTGCTGCCCTTTCTTTTTCAAGTTGGAGCCTGTTTCTCTGGTCCTTTCTTTGAACTTAACTGGGACGAGTTTCTGCCCCTCTTGTCTTTGTGGCACAGGTTAAACTGCCTCACATTGGCTGACCCAAGAAGAGCTGTTCACTGATCTTTGACCTGATATTGTGACCCATCAAAACACTCCCAGAGGGCCCCACCTTTGTTACTAGGCAGGAACCAATGTAACAAGCTTTGGAACATTCTGTACCTTAAATGTTATGATCACCACAGACTGCTAATTTAGCACCCAGGGACCCAAAGATCAATGGATAACATGACGCTACATCAATTCTCTGAGAATTAAGTGAAGCCATCGTTCATAAAACACAAGACTCAACAAGTCACAAAGAGCAGCCACACACAGCTATGGAATTTAACTTCAAATTTAAGAGCCACTTCACAACCCCAGTTTGATGTAACAAGTCAACCCTGGTGCATTCTTGACATAACTCCTCACTGAAGTGGGGCCTCACATGGCTAACTTACATGCAGCAGAAATCCTGCTTAATGTGCGCAACTGTCAGGACAGGCACTTCACCGAGAACTTTAAACAATTACAAATACTTCAAAGCATCATTGAACAACAACACGGGTATCTTTTAACCATCGTGATTGGGAGTTGATGGATGAAAATGTCCTGAAAGGTGCATCGTAATCCTAATTAAATGGTCAAGCAGCTCGATACACAATGCGGTTTGAAGGCAGGTGCTGAGCGATGGACAGATGGAGAGGAGAGAGAGAGAGAACAGTGCAAACCAAAACATACAAAACAAAATGAAAATGACTTCAATGCGTTTTTTGTTATGTTTATGTACTTGTGAACTTGTTACAGGAGGAAGGCACTCAATGACATACATCAAGTAATACCACGAGCGCCCCACGTCAGTCTCTGCATCTACTCATAAACAAGACTGTATAGCAATGAAACAAGCAACTCATCCCAACTGGTCTACTTTGTATTGTGTAGTCTGGGAAAATTTGCAGGCCTTAGATAAAAAATACAAAGCGGAAAGGAACCCAACGGGCGCGATTCTCCGAGCCCCGCGCCGGAGATTCGCAGCAACCGCGCCACGCCCCCCCTTACGACGGCGCGCGATTCTCTGAGGTGCGGAGAATCGGCGCCATTTGCGCCGGCTACATTTGGGGCGGCGCCGGTCACGGGCCGCTGTCCACGGCTGGGCCGCCGATTCTCCGGCCCGGATGGGCCGAGCGGAAACGGCAGAGTCCCGCAGGCGCCGTTCACCCCTGGTCGCTGCCGGCGGGAACTCAGTGTGAAGGGTCAGGGGGCGGCCTGTGGGGAAGGGGGGGGGGGGGGGACTCCGCCCCCGGGGGGGGCCTCCGATGGGGTCTGGCCCACGATCGGGGCCCACCAATCGGTGGGCCGGCCTCTCCCCACCCCCCCCCCCCCGCCCCCCCAGGCCTACTTTGTTGCGCGGCCAGCTCCTGAATGCCCACGCCGTGTTGCGTTGGGGCCAGCACGCTGAAGAAGTCCCCCACGCATGCGCGGGTTGGCGCGGTGTCCATTTGGCGCTGGGAAGGGAGGCAGGCGACGGCGTTCATGACGACGCAAACACTTAGTCTCCATTTTGGAGATCGCGCCCAACGTATTCAGTATTCCTTAAGGGAGAGGGAACTGTAATCTGAAGTGAGGGGCCATCAGTGCGAGCCACAAACCTCACGAACGTTCACCCAGCATTCCCTCCTCGGCAAAGCGCCAACTCCCCAAGGAGTACAAAGTCACACACCTAACCAACACTGGCGGTGGGGCAGTACAGACTGAACTTGGTAATGAACTTGCATCTTGATCATGAACTTGCATCTCGCCAGGGTTAAAGGACTTACTCTTTTTTACAAAAGTACACTCAAATCAAATGGTTCTATTTGTGGAAAAAAAAGCTGAAGATAATTCTTTCAACAGAAGGGGGAAAGCGCACAATGGATTCCAAGCAGTTTCCAGGGTCACCGCATTACAAATCGTCATGGTTATTTTATTTTTGCAAAGTGGTGTGAGGTGGGGGGGACGGCCTTTTCCAGGATATGGTATGATTCAAATCGACAGGAAGTCCCTTTATCTCACAGCCTGGCTTTGATCCCTGGGTATTTTAATCTGCTCTGGACTCAGCCTCATCCATTTAGTAATTTGAACAATCCAGATGTGCCTGCATATCAAAGACAATGGATCTTTTGGGTTTTTTTGCTTGCAACCCTTGATTTACTAAGTCCCTGGTCTTGTCAGAGGCAGGAACTTATGTTGTGAGCCGGTCTTCAAACACTCCTGACCCCAGAATACAAGAGTGTTTCACTCGGCAACCACACAAAAATGATGCTCGTGCCATAAAGGCTTCCCCGCTTAGTCCCGAGGGAGTTAGAATATGTTTCAGTCAGTTTCTATTTGCAGATGACTCCTCAGATGCCAGCTGTTTGCAGCATTTCAGAAATGTTCTGGAAACACGTAAATCTCAATCGCCACATCCAACATTTCAAATGAGCAATTCACTTCACACAGAGCAATTAGTTACTGCAGAAACCCATCACCACACTGTACAGCGCATGATGAGCTAACATTTGGTTTATCATCATTTCTCTTAACCGCTGACAGTTTCCAAAAATTCTTTTGATGCTTCCCGCAAAGGAACAATCCCTCTTCCTGTACAATACCAGACAGAGAGCAGAAATTGAAAAGCTGAGTGCTTTTTTACCCTAGCAACTAAGACTTTCTCAAACTAAACAGACCCCCATTAAGAAGATAGAGAGCGAGCCAAGATGGGCTATTCCAGGCTTTAGGCCAACCCTACCCACAATCCATGAGTGATTATTCCAACATGGCTGCCTCCCCCACCACCACATGGGGTGGTTCTCAAGTACCTTAAAGCACAGGATGAGGCCATTCAAGTCCCTCTCTTTGAAAGAGCTATACAATTAGTCTGACCTCCCTGCTTTTTTTCCCCGTAGCCCTGTATTTGTTTCCTACTCAAGAATACATCCAATTCCCTTTGTAAAGTTACTGTTGAATCTGCATCCGCCATCCTATCAGCCAAAAGTATTTAATATCATAACTCGCTAACTGAAAGAAATTAGTCTCCCAATCTGATTCTTTTGACAGCTGTCTGATAAATCGGTGCCATCTGACCCTCTCTCTTGTCAGTGGAAACATTGGGGAAAATAATTCAGATATAAAATGGACACCAACGTATCGACAGCCTTTCTTACTTCCAGTTTGTGCAAATACTGTGTAAGCGGCACATGAGCTGACTTGTGAAGCCTCGGAAAATCCCATCGAATACGGGGGGGGGGGGGGCTGGACAGTGCGCCAAGTACAAAAGTGAACCCCCAGCATTGGGTATGGGCGGCCACCATCTTTTTCATTCACCGCACGGGATTGGCTTTGCGTAGGTGGGTCTTAAACGCCCCCACATCTTTGTAACACAGCCCCTATTATCAGCTCAATCCATGCGACCAGTTATAAGGTACAAGTAAAAAGTCCATTTGCATCAAGGCCGACTACTAATGAGAGCCTGGCACATCGTGGGTAAGTCGACGCAACTTGCGTGCCGACTATATACAAAAACACGATTTTTGGGGTGGGAGTAATGGGGTCATTTTATATACCCTGATCTGCGTTACTGAATTAATTGTGTGAGGAGAGAGAACACCGACTGTAACTATATTCTCTCTCCAACAAAATGCCTTTCCCTGCATCAGATGCCACTTGTATCAGAAAAGGCGACAGAACCTTGCTTTTAGTTGCCAGCCATGGCTCTGTTGGGAGCGCTCTCTCCTCCAGAAGGCCGCGTGTTCGAATCCCAGCTTGAGCAGAAATACTGAGGCTGATTCCCCAATGCAGTATGGACGGAATTCTACACAGTCAGAAGGGCAAGTCTTTTGAACAAGACATCAAACCAATCTGTCCAATCTCCCTGTAAAGGGCACTAATTTAGAGAAACAAATGGGAGATCTCCCTGGCTTCTTGTCCAATATTTATCCCTCAAACAGTATCTCAAAAAACAGATTAACTGGTCATTATCACTTTGCTCTTTTGTGGGAGCTTTCTGTGCTCACACTGACTGTCGGGTTTCCTGCATTGCAAGTGCAGTTGGACGTCAAAAGTACCCAATTTGCTGCAGAGTGCTTTGGGACATCTTGGGATTGTGCAAGGTACAAATTGTAGAAATGCCACTCACAAACCCCTACGGCTTCCAGTTAAGCACAGAGAGGCCTCTGGTCTGTAATTGCTCCCCTTGTGTCCTCTATATGCACTTTCTGACAGTACAAGGTTTCAGCTGTAATCTTCATAGCAGGTCCTTTAAATCAATGGCCTGTCAGCTCAGTCACTGGGAGCCTTCAAAAGGCAGCCCCATAATTTTTCTTTTTTAACAGTTTCCGGTCCCCAGAGTCCCCTCAGCCACACGATGATAAACATCTCGGGCGTCATTCTCCGACCCCCCGCCGGGTCGGAGAATGGCCGTTGGCCGCCGTGAATCCCGCCCCCGCCCCCGCCGAAGTCTCCGCTCCCGGAGATTGGGCGGGGGCGGGAATCCGGCCGCGCCGGTTGGCGGGACCCCCCGCTGGATTCTCCGGCCCGGATGGGCCGAAGTCCCGCCCAGAAATTGCTTGTCCCGCCGGTGTAAATCAAACCTGGTATTTACCGGCGGGACCAGGCGGCGTGGGTGGGCTCCGGGGTCCTGGGGGGGGGAGGCGCGGGGCGATCTGACCCCGGGGGGTGCCCCCACGGTGGCCTGGCCCGCGATCGGGGCCCACTGATCCGCGGGCGGGCCTGTGCCGTGGGGGCACTCTTTCCCTTCCGCCTCCACCATGGCGGAGGCGGAAGAGACCCTCCCCACTGCGTATGCGCGGGAAACTGACAGCGGCCGCTGACGCTCCCGCGCATGCGCTGCATTTCCGCGCCAGCTGGCGGGGAAACAAACGCCATTTCCGCCAGCTGGCGGGGCGGAAATCCCTCCGGCGTCGGCCTAGCCCCTCAATGTTGGGGCTAGGCCGCCAAAGATGCGGAGCATTCTGCACCTTTGGGCCGGCGCGATGCCCGTCTGATTGGCGCCGGCTTTGGCACCAGTCGACGGACATCCCGCCGTTGGGGGAGAAATTCGCCCCTCATTTCAAACATAAACTAACGGCGAGGAGGCTGCGCCTTTCGTAAACACCATCAGGAGCTGCGAATGCTGGCGCTAGAGCACACACACAGGAGTCAATGGTCTGAATGGGTTAGCAGCATGACAGCGTAACGATGGCTCAGCAGGATTAGTCAGCGAGCCACAGATGGGGAAGGTCCAAGCTTGATGCCAAATCTTTGCCGGGTTAGCTGAGCTCAGTCAGGGTGGTGGTGATGCCTGGGCGGAGGTTCATCTGCCATCGAGTGCAATGAGCCCTCCGTCACTGGAGGAGTGCTTGCGAAAGCCGGCCTAATTTTACAAACCCACTATTAAGGCACACACACAAACAATGGCCCCAAAGGCAGCACACTGACCCCCAACATCGTGTCAAACCTGCCAAGCGGATAGGAGTATAAACTGCCCATGGGAAGAAAATAAAGAAACACAACCTCTCTCCTGCCAATAACCTTCCCCCCCCTCCACCCCAAAGACATTGTGGACCACATTTTGGCAGCGAGTTACTTCCTGCATTCCCCTAATTCCAGTTCCTTGTGCACCCCCAATCTTTACTCCACCAATGCCAGCCTTACTGGGCTGTGTGCCCTCTAGGCCCCGAGCCTCTCCATCACGCTCTACTCCTTTAAGATACGCCTGAAGGGAGTAAAGAAAACAGTAAAAATGGGGAAAAGAGCAGACTGGTCCAAACGTATGTTTTTTCCCGATTGGGGCTCCTGGGCAGGTACCTCTTTGACTCAGCTTCAGGATCCCTGGCCTAATGGTCTTTTAACTGGCTCGGTGTCAAATTTTGCGATGCACCTCGGGGTATCCTACTACTTCAAGGCACTATATAAATGCCACGTTATTGCTGTTTAAAAGAAAAGGATACCTTTTCCAAATCAATTCAGCCCTGGGTTATTCGTCAAACAAATGATTTATTCATATAGATCCCGCGTGAACAATTAAACAAATTAAATATTTACTACCACCAACTATTCCATTCAGTAGCTGAACGGAGTTCCTGGATACATGGAGTTAATTGTTCAAACATAACAAGTAATTATTGCTTTCTGGGCAAACATTATAGCCTGGTTGTACACAGCTAGGCCCTACAATGAGATAGAATCAGAGATGAATGAGGGGACAATCTGTTTTGCTGGCGGTGACTGAGGAAGAAAAGGCCGTTGGCTCGGCTACCAGGCAAACTGCCTGCCCTTGCCTGAATAGAACCACGGGAGCAAGGGGTGGCATTATTCAGCCCCTCAGGCCAATTCTTTTTTAAAATAAATTTAGAGTACCCAATTCAGTTTTTTTCCAATTAAGGGGCAATTTAGCGTGGCTAATCCACCTACCCTGCACAACATCATGGGTTGCGGGGGCAAAACCCACGTAAACACGGGGAGAATGTGCAAACTCCACAGACAGTGACCCAGAGCCGGGATCGAACCTGGGACCTCGGCGCCGTGAGGCAGCAGAACTTAACCCTCTGCGCCACCGTGCTTCCCTCCTGAGGCCAATTCTACCATTCATTGAGACCATGGCTTACCTGCATCTCTCCTCATTCACCTGCCTTGGCTCTATATCCGTTGAAAGGTTCACTTGATTGGTAGCTGGGATTGGAGGGGTGGGGGGGGGGGTGGGGGGTCGTGGTTTATCTTACAAGGAAAGGTTGGACAGGCTGGGCCTGTATCCTTTGGAGTTTCGGAGACTGAGGAGGTGATCTTATTGAAACACGTAACATCCTGAGGGGAATTGACAAGGTGGATGCTGAGATTTTGTTTCTGCTTCTGGGAGGGACTGGAATTAAGGGACACAGTTTAAAAATAAAGGGTCTGCCATTTAAGATGGAGATGAGGAGAACTTATTTTCCTCACAGAGGGTTGAGAGTCTTTGGAACTCTTCCCCAATGAGAAGTGGAAGCAGGGTCATGGACTATGTATAAGGTCGAGGTAGATAATGTTTTGTTACGCTCTTGACGTAGCATAAGCTGCTTCCTTCATGTGCACTCTGACAAAGGAAGGTTCAGACTTGGAGATAGCTTTAACACGTTTATTAAACTATTAACAATTCTCCTACTTGGATTCGACTCTACAGTTAATCCTTCTATAGCTGCTCAGACGGACGAACCACTCTGCTACAATCCACGTGGTGGGTGATGTGTTTGAAATCAACCCTGTGTACACGCTGAGTGTCTCCACTGGAAAGAGGAAGAGCATGTGTGCTGTGTCCTTTTAGATGGGTTGGTGTAATGCCCTCCTGTGGTAGTGTCACCTCCGTGTGTATCGTGACTGCCCATTGGTCGTGTCCTATCTTATTGACCTATTGGTTGAATGCCTGTGTGTCATGTCTTTGGTGCTCCCTCTAGTGTCTATGTAGTCTACGTGTATTTACGTTAACCCCTTGTGTATTTACAGTGATGAAAATCACAACAGATAAATTCTCAATGGAGTCAGAAATTATCCGGAATAGGGGGCGGGGTTTGTTGAACTGAGGAGTTGAGGTCAGTCGGATCAGCCATGGTCTTGTTAAATGACAAGAGCACGCTTGAAGAGGGCGAACGGCCTACTCCTGCTAATAATTTGTATGTTTGTGTTGCTTTAAGAGTTTTGCTGCACAATCTCAGATTTGAGCCAGTTTTTTTTTTTGAAAGGAGAGAGTTTCACATTACTGCCCGCCCCCCTTCGCTGGGAGAAGCATTTTCCAAATCCTCTTCCGATTGACTCATCCGTATCATGGAATTTATTTTTTCCATCCAACTAAAAGGAAGTGGGAGAGGCAAGGGAAGAGCATTGGGACCTCGGATTTACTCCTCGTCTGCAAGACTCTCTCGGTACTGCACTGAAGCATCTTTCCAGATTGATGCATGCGTCTTAGGCCTCCTGGCCCAGGAACAAGAGACTGCTCCCTCTGAGCCCAGCTGCCACTCAGACGCTCTCTGAAGCAACTCACTAAGGGCTTGCTGGGACGTTTTCTGAAAATTGTCTCTTTCTTAGAGGCTTGCCCTTGTCTTGAAATAAAATACAAGATTTATAGAAACTTAGAAAATGGGAGCAGGAGTAGGCCATTCGGCCCTTCGAGCCTGCTCTGCCAATAATTATGATAACCGTTGTTCATTCAACTCAGTAACCGGTTCCTGCTACCCTCCCACCATATCCTTTGATCCCTATAGCCCCAAGAGACATATGTAACTCCTTCTTGGAAACATACAATGTTTTGACCTCAGCTGCTTTCTGTGGTAGACAATTCCACAGGCCGAACACGGACTAGGTGAATCAATTTCTCCTCATCTCAGTCCTCAAAGGTTAACCGCATGGGGGCAATTCTCCGAGCCCCGCACCGGGCCGGAGAATCGCCGCCACAACGCCCCGACGCCGGCACACGATTCTCCGAGGTGCAGATGGGCCGAGCAGCCGTGCCGATACAACAGAGTCCCGCCGGCGCTGTTCACCACTGGTCGCTGCCGGCGGGAACTCTGCGGGAAAAGTCGGGGGGGGGGGGGCGGCCTGTGGGGGCGGGAGGGGGGCTCCTTCACCGGGGATGCCTCCGATGGGCTCTGGTCCGCGATCGGGGCCCACCGACCGGCGGGCCGGCCTCTTCCCCTCCCCGGACCTGGCCCCTGAACACAGACTCCATCTTGAGACGGGGCCGGCACGCTAAAGAAGTCCCCCGCGCATGCGCAGGATTGAGCTGGCCCAACTGCGCATGCGTGGGTTGGCACGGCACCCATTTGGCGCCGCGAAAGGAGGCTGGAGCGGCATGAACCGCCCCAGCGCTGTCATGCAGAATCATACGTAACCGGGCCCGGTCCGCGCCGTCGTGAAACGCGACGGCATTCACGACAGCGCGAACTCTTGGGCCCAATATTGGAGAATCGCCCCCCCATATACTTAGACCATGACCCCTGGTTCTGGATACAGTCACCATCAGGACAATCCTTCCTGCATCTACCCTATCTAGTCCTGTTAAAATGTTATATGTCTCTATGAGACCCCCCTCATTCTTCTAAACTTCTTCTAAACAGACTGAGATGAGGAGAAATTTATTCACCTAGTACGTGTTCGGCCTGTGGAATTGTCTACCACAGACAAAGCATCCTATCGGGCTGCATCACAGCCTGGTATGGCAACTGCTCGGCCCACGACCGCAAGGAACTTCAGAGAGTCGTGAACACCGCCCAGTCCATCACACATCCGTCCAGATCCTGCCTCCCATCCATTGACTCCATCTACACCTCCCGCTGCCTGGGGATAGTGGGCAGCATAATCAAAGATCCCTCCCACCCGGCTTACTCACTCTTCCAACTTCTTCCATCGGGCAGGAGATACAGGAGCAGCGCTCCGAAAGCTAGTGACATCGAAACAAACCTGTTGGACTTTAACCTGGTGTTGTAAGACTTCGTACGACCCTCTTATGGATTGACCTCATTAACACTACACCTTGTATGCTTCATCCGATGCCAGTGCTTATGTAGTTACATTGTATACCTTGTGTTGCCCTATTATGTATTTTTTTTTATTCCCTTTTCTTCTCATGTACTTAATGATCTGTTGAGCTGCTCGCAAAAAAATACTTTTCACTGTACCTCGGTACACGTGACAATAAACAAATCCAATCCAACTCAAGCGAATATGATCCTAACCGACTCAATCTATTCTCATAACTCAGTCCCGCCATCCAATGAATCAGACTGGTAAACCTTCTCTGCACTCCATCGAAAGCAAGAACATCCTTCCTCAGACAGGGGCGGCATGGTAGCACAGTGGTTAGCACTGTTGCTTCACAGCATCAGGGTCCTGGGTTCAATTCCCACTTGGGTCACTATCTGTGCGGAGTCTGCACATTCTCCCCGTGTCTGCGTGGGTTTCCTCCGGGCGCTCCGGTTTCCTCCCACAAGTCCTGAAACACTTGCTTGTTAGGTGAATTAGACATTCTGAATTCTCCCTCAGTGTACCCGAACAGGCGCCGGAGTGTGGTGACTAGGAGATTTTCACAGTAACTTAATTGCAGTGTTAATGTAAGCCTACTTGTGACAATAAAGATTATTAGTATTAATTAAAAAGCAGACCTAAACTGCACACAATATTCCAGGTATGGCCTCACCAAGGCCCAGTATAATTGCAGTAAGAAATGCTTCCTCTTGTACTCGAATCCACTATCAAGGCCAACATACCATTTGCCTTCTTTACAGCATGCTGCGCTTGCATGGGTCCCTTTAGTGACTGGTGTACGAGTACACCCAGGCCTTGTTGCACATTCTGTTCTGTTAATTTATAGCCATTCAGGTAATAATCTGCCTTCCTGTTTTTGCTACTAAAGAGGATAACCTCACATTTATCCACATTATACTGCATCTGCCATCCATTTGGCCACTCACTCAGCATGTCCAAATCACACTGAATCATCTCTGCATCCTCCTCACAGCTCACCCTCCCACCCAGCTTTGCGTCATCTACAGATTTGGAAATATTACATTTAGGGGGCGATTCTCCAATATTGAGCCCAAGTGTTCGCGCCATCGTGAATGCCATCGCGTTTCACGACGGCACGAACCGGGCCCTGGTACGACGGATTCTGGCCCCCACAGGGGACCAGCATGGCGCTGGAGCGGTTCACGCCATTCCAGCCTCCTTACGTGGCGCCAAATGGGCAGCGCACCAACCCGCACATGCGCAGTTGGACCGCGCCAGCCTGCGCATGCGCGGGGGACTTCTTACACACGCCGGCCCTGACCCAACATGGGGTCGGTGTTCAGGGGCCAGCTGCACCAGAAAGTAGGCCAGGCCCGAAGGGGGGGGGAAGAGACCGGCCCGCCGATCGGTAGGCCCCGATCGCGGGCCAGACCCCATCGGAGGCCCCCCCCCGGCAAAGGAGCCCCCTCCTCCCCCACAGGCCACCCCCGACCGTTCCCACAGAGTTCCCGCCGGCAGCGACCAGGGGTGAACGCTGCCAGCGGGACTCTGCCGTATCGGCACGGCCGCTCGGTCCATCCGGGCCGGAGAATCGCGATTCCAGCGGCCCGTGCCAAACACGCCTGCGCAAATGGCGCTGATTCTCCGCACCTCGGAGAATCGCGGGCCGGAGACGGGGCTCGGAGAACCGCCCCCTTAGTTCCATGAGCTAAATCATTAATATATGTTGCGACTAGCTAGGGTTCTCGCACAGATCCCTGCAGTACCCCAATCGTCACTGCCTGCCATTTGGAAAACGACCTGTGAATTCCTACTCTTTGTTTCCAGTCTGCCAACTAGTTTTCTATCCATTTCAATACACAATCTCTAATCCCATGTGCTTTAATTTTACATGCTAATCTCTTATGTGGGGCTATGTCGAAAACCTTCTGAAAATCAAATAAACCACATCCACTGGTTCCCCTTCATCAACTCTAATAGTTACATCCTCAACGAATTCCAGTCGATTTGTCAAGCATGATTTCCACTTCATGAATCCATGCTGACTGTCCAATCCTGCCTCTGTTTTCTAAGTGCTCTGCTATAAAATCCTTGACAATGGATTCAAGAATTTTCCCCACTACCGACGTCAGGCTTACTGATCTATAATTCTCTGTTTTCTCTCTTCTTTAAATAGTGGAGTTACATTAGCGGCTCCCCAATCTGCAAGAACTGTTGCAGAGTCTATAGAGTCTTGGAAGTTGACCAGCAATGCATCCACTATTTCTACAGCCACTTCCTTCTGTACTCTGGGATGTAGATTATCAGGCCCTGGGGATTTATTGGCCTTCAATCCCATCAATTTCCCCAATACCATTTCTGTACTAATACTGATCTCCTTCAGTTCCTCGCCCTCACTAAACCCGGTATTCCCCAACATTTCTGGTATGTTATTTGTGTCCTCGTTTGTGAAGACAGAACCAAAGAGTGTATTTAGATGGTCAGCCCCGTCTTTGTTCCCCATTATAAATTCTCCTGTTTCTGACTGTGAGGGACCTACAATTGGCTTCACCAATCTTTTTCTCTGGAACTACCTGTAGAAAGTTTTACAGTCATACTCTATTTTCCTCCTCTTAATCAATCCCTTGGTCCTCCTTTACAGAATTCTAAACTGCTCCCAATCTTCAAGGCTGTGGTTTGCCCCGGCCAATTTACGAGTTAACTCAAGATATTCTTCTGTTTGTGCGTGGAAATAAAATATTCTAAAACTCCTAATTAAAGTTTTTCAATATTCAATATTATTAAAAATAAATATAAATTGAGCACCCTTCAAATTTCAGTTCACTCAGAGTTCAGCCTAATAAAATCGCTTGGCTCCTTTTACGAAGGTACATTATTGACGAGATCACACAAAGAAAATATCTGGCTCTTCATTTGTCTAAACTGGGGAGGCACAGAAGAATCTGTCAACCACCCGTTTCAAAATGGTAGACTTTTAACATGCCGAATGTGAACCAGAGTTCATTAACCAGTTTTAACTGTGATTTATTTTGACAACTGAAAAAAAAATCTAACTTCTTGAAGGCGGAAGAATGTTGCTCTTCCACACAAAAGACCGAGGATAAATCAAAGTTGAAACGCAAATGGAACCTTTCCCTGTTATCACCGTGATCAGAGACAGGAATCCAAGAATCAGCAAGTTACGAGTCACAAGCTGAATCAGGTATCAACTGAGTTAAGTGCCTCAAGCAATAATCTCAAATACAAGGGAAGATTTAACACAAACATCTGGACAATGCCTCGTTCAAAATCTGTGCTGCAGGCACAGGGAGCAGGCAGACTGCTGACTTACCACTATGATAGGAGAGGAAACATTTACCATTATTAAAAAAATAGAAACACCTATGGGCCAGTTAGCCTGAAGACCCACAGTCTGCAACTATCTGTTCAGTGGCTCTGACCGTGCAGTTATCATCCCACCAAGCATTTTGCAAACTGAACAGTGATCATCTGAGGAATTTAGTTTGCAAAAGCAAAAAATTGTATTTACATAGTGCCTTTCATGAGCACAGGATGTCAGAAAGTACAATGCAATTACGTACGTTTGAAAGTGTAGTCACTATTGTAATGTGGGGACCGTGTTAATGGTAGCAATGCAGCATCATTCTGAAGGCGTAAATCGTGGGGCCACTGGAGTTGGATAAGCACTTGAAGGGGGATAAAAAGCAGGCCGACGGGACGAAGAGAGGGGAGGGGAGCTAGTTAAAATTGCTTTTACAAAGAGCCCCGTTAGACAAGGTGGGCCAAATGGGCTTCCTCTGTGCTGCAAGCATTCTATCATTTTCTTTTAATAAACTGGCACGAATCTCTCTTCCTTAAAAGATGTGCATTTTTTGTGTTGGGCCAAAGTAATCCTGGTTAATTAATCACCAGACATTCGTCTTCATATCAAATCCTTTTTATTTACCTCATTAATCATCTTCCACCCACACACAACTGCAGCCAATCAAAATGTGGCATCATGATTGTCACAACATACAGAATTGCAGACTATATAAAAATGACTGACAAGCCTGTAACAATCTGCAGGTTTTCATTGCAGCTCCGCACTCTCTCCCTCTCCGTATTAGTACACTGATGGCCTGTTTTCTGTCCTCTCTCTATCTCTCTCTCTGGCCCTTTGCGCACTCTTCTTCAAAGAGAACTTTGCTCTGCGTTCAACCTGTGTCACGTGGTTTGACTATGAAGTAGTGCCTGATTGTGACAAATCATGCGGGAGGCAAAAAGGCTATTGCAATCCTGTTCCTTAAAAGAGGTGCCACGTGATCAATGGGATTGGTACACAATTAAAACAGGGCACATCTTGTTGTAAATAAATATACAATTCCCTGCTATCATATCAACAGTACACGTATGTACATTGCTTCACACATTGTGCCAAGTCTGTTGCTACCTATGGTACGATTGGAAACAACAATGGGGTCACTTGGAGGTACAGGTACTGGAGACAGTACCTGTTACATGTGAAGAAACCCAGTCTTGCCTCGGAACCAATACGCTGTCTCCACTTTCAATGTTGCATCCCAGTGTTACAGTTCTTGGTGCAGTACATTATTTCCTACATTGCAACCGCAGTCACACTTCAATGGTACATCATTAACGGTAAAGCACTTTGGGAGAACAGGCGGGCGCAGAGGCGGTAGATAGAGAGACTAGAACTACAGGTTAATGTCTCAGAGTTTGGGCACTAAAGTACTTGGGGACAGGGTGGGAAAGCGGAGATGGTGCTCAGCTGTGATTTTAATGCCCAGTGAAGCAGATTCAAAGGGCCATTTGACCAATTCCTGCTTCTATGTGCAAATTCAATTCTTTCTTTTGGTGCAAGGCATTGCAGATGATTACACAAACCTTGGACATACTGTAGAGTTGCCCACACTCCAGAATTGGCCGAAAGTTTCAGGAATAAATGGTCAATCTCCAGGCCATTGCAGTGAGTAAAGCCCAGGAGAAAAATCAAGATGGGGGTCAAGAAACTGAAGAGCAAAAATCCTTTGAACACTCCTGTTTATTAGTTACTCAGATATTTAGAAGGTGCTGTTGACTTGTGGAAGCTCAACTCCAAGGATGTACTTGGCAAACACTTGCTGCTTCAATATTTGTCAACAGCTCCCCAAGTAGTTTAAAGCACAGCGACATTTTCTCAAGTTACCAGAGCACAGAACTTATTTCTATTTATAAGCAGGCAGAATATCAGCACCAGTGCTATTCAAAAGGTCAAAAGGCAGTCATTCCTCAAGACTGCTCAGTCTGTCTTCAACAGGTCTCATCCAAGTGTTGGAAAGGATGATTTATTTTAAAATTAAATGAAAGCTCAGGTTAGGAGTACCCCACAGAGGATCCATCCGCAGCATCCCGGGCCACAGACATCCCCCCAACTCCAGTTTAAATTGTTGGTCATGTCAGGCCATGTTTCTCCTGGTACTGGACATGGAGGCAACCTGCATGTCCATTTTCGAGGCATCTGAGAGACATACAAACATGGTGCTGCTTTGACAAAGAGTCATCGGACTCGAAACGTTAGCTCTTTTCTCTCCCTACAGATGCTGCCGGACCTGCTGAGATTTTCCAGCATTTTCTCTTTCGTTTCAGATACCAGCATCCGCAGTAATTTGCTTTCACCAAACATGGTTCTGCTGTCCACCCTTCCTCCATAAATTACTTAAAAGACAACAGAAGTGCATTACAGTAAAACGTCATGTTTGCTGACATTTACTGACATGTCACATACAGGATGCCCTGCAGCAACTCACCAAGGCTCCTTCGACAGCACCTTCCAAACCTACAACCTCTACCCTACCAGCTTAGAAGGACAAGGGCAGCAGATACATGGGAACATCACCACCTGCAAGTTCCCCTCCAAGCCACTCACCATCCTGACTTGGAAATATCATCGATCATCATAGAATTTACAGTGCAGAAGGAGGCCATTCGGCCCATCGAGTCTGCACCGGTTCTTGGAAAGAGCACCCTACCCAAGGTCCACACCTCCACCTTATCCCCATAACCCAGTCACCCCACCCAACATTAAGGGCAATTTTGGACACTAAGGACAATTTATCATGGCCAATCCACCTAACCTGCACATCTTTGGACTGTGGGAGGAAACTGGCGCACCCGGAGGAAACCCACGCACACACGGGGAGAACGTGCAGACACCGCACAGACAGTGACCCAAGCCGGGAATCGAACCTGGGACCCTGGAGCTGTGAAGCAACTGTGCTATCCACAATGCTACCGTGCTGCCCTTATATCGCCGTTCCTTCACTGTCGCTGGGTCAAGACCCTTCCTAACAGCGCTGTGGGTGTACCTGCACACCACATGGACTACAGTGGTCCAAGAAGGCAGCTCACCAACACCTTTTCAAGGGCAAATAGGGATGGGCAATAAATGCTGGCCTAGCCAGCACCACCCACATTCCATGAAATAATACATTTTAAAAAGACAAAGGAACATGGGAATTAGGAGCTGAAGTCGGCAATTCAGCTCTTCGAGCCTGCTCCGCCATTCAATCAGATCATGGCTGATCTCTTCCTGGTCTCTCACTCACCTCCCTACCTGTTCTCCATTTCCCTTCAACCTGTTTTTTAAAAATCAGAAATCTATCTATCTCCCTCGTGAAACCATTCAATGATTCGGACGCCACCACACTATGGGGCAGCGAGTTCCACAAATTCACCACCCTCTGCGAGAAGTAGTCCCTCCTCATCTCAGTTCTAAATCTACCGCCTCTCAGCCTGTATCTGTGACCTCTTGTTCGAAATTGCCTCACAAGGTGGAACATCTGGTCTACATTTACTTTGTCAGTATTTTATATACCTCAATCAGATCCCGTCTCATCCTTCTAAACTCCAGCGAGTAGAAGCCCAAACTGTTTAATCTCTCCTCATACGTCAACCCTTTCATCCCCGGAATCAATCTGGTGCACCTCCTCTGCCACCACATCCTTCCTCAAATAAGGAGACCAAAACTGGACACAATCCTCCAGATGTGGTCCCACTAACACCTTGTACAATTGCAACAATACTACTTATATACTCCAGTCCTTTTGCAATAAACGCTAAAATTCCATTTGCCTTTCTTATTTCATTTTGTACCTGCATACCGACTTTCTGCGATTCATGAACAAAGACACCCAGATCCCTCTGCTTGGAGGCATTTTGAATCTGCTTTCCATTCAGATAATAATTTGCTCGATTACTCTTTCAGCCAAAATGGATAACTTCACACTTATCCACATTAAACTCCATCTGCCAAATTTTGGCCCAATCTCCTGGCCTGTCTGTCACTGCCTGCTTTCCCACCTATTTTAGTATCATCCACAAGATAGCAATGATTGAATTTTGCATCACTAAAAGGGGTCAATTCGCTCCATTGGAGCTCACTATTTAGTCCAATTCCCCTGCCCTTCTCACCATTACATCCCGTTTTAATGCCCATCACATTGCAGGCCTGGTTTTAACTGGGAGTCTCTCTCTCTGCTCTTGACTTCATTGAACAGGATCCTTTTCCAGAATGCTGTTCCATGTTCCTTTAACTTCCTGGAACTCTCTTCCGTCCCATGCCTTGGTGTTTGGAACTTTCTGTTCTTTAGAATCTGGGACTTGCTTTCTGTCCCTCTGTATTGAAATGAAAATGAAATGAAAATCGCTTATTGTCACAAGTAGGCTTCAAATGAAGTTACTGTGAAAAGCCCCTAGTCGCCACATTCCGGCGCCTGTTCGGAGAGGCTGGTACAGGAATTGAACCGTGCTGCTGGCCTGCCTTGGTCTGCTTTCAAAGCCAGCGATTTAGCCCTGTGCTAAACCAGCCCCTTGTCCTGCCTGTACGAGCAGTGCCTGTTATGCTCCTTGCCTCTGGGTTACCTGGTTCCAAACAGACTAAAACTCCTCTTGCTATCCCAGTGTGGGTCTCTGGTTACTAAGCAACAGCTTAGTTTTTTTGAACCCCATGTTTGCTTTAAGGGTCGTTAAAAAAAAAAGAGGAAATCAAGAAATTTGAGATAGGTTGATAAGTGGGCTTGAAGCTTTGGAGTCCTCATTTGAAAAGGGTGTCACTGCATTAGAAGCAGTTCAGAGAAGGTTCACTCAACCCACTCCTGATGCGAAGGGCTTAGCTTATAAAAACAGAAAGGATGAGCCTTCGGGGCTATGTGGTAAATGCTGGTAAATTGGATTAGAGTAGTCAGGTCTGTGTGGGCCGTCATGGACATAACAGGCTGAATGGTCACTCCTTCTTTGCATCTATAAATCTATGAACAGGTTGGGCTTATACACAATGGAATTTTGAAGAATGGGAAGTGATTGTTTTGAAAGATTCAGGTCCAGAGAGGACTTGATAGGGTGGATGTCAGGAGGATGTTTACTCTTGTGGAAGGAGACCAGAACTCGGGGCACAGTTTAAGAATAAGAGGTCTCCCCTTTTAAGTTGGAGGTGAAGATTTTATTTTTCCTCTCAGTCTGTGGAATTCTCTTCCCCAGGGCGGTGGATGCTGAATGATTGAATTTATTCCAGTTTGAGGTAAATAGAGATTGTTAATAAACAAGGGAGGGAGCTGAGAGCACAACCACATCAGCAATACTCGTACTGAATGGCAGAGAAGGCTCAAAAGGGCCAGATGGTCACTCCCGCTCCCAAGTCCTATGTTATATGCTCTTATCAGCCATGGATCTTTATTAAATGGTAGTACAGTATCGAGGGGCTGAATGGCCTCTGCTCGACTGGTCGAGTGGCCTCCGCCCATTGCCATTTCTTCAGCTGTTACCTACCAACCCGACAAGCAACACTTCAGGACCCTGGAACCAAGCCGCCATTTTTAAAACGATGCACATCATTGGGGCACCAGTACGGTTTTCAATGGACCGAATGATCTTCAGTCCATTAGCTTCACACCAAGATGATCAAAATGAGTCCTCTGTGTCCTTAACAATTCGAAAACTGGCAAAAAATTCAGTATTGAAGCTCAAAAAGGAGTTTGAAACGGGATCAGATGTTCATCGAATCCATGTCTCTCATCGATATACATATTCTGCTGCAAAATGATTTTGCCATTGAATCTAATGAGTCAATAATATTATTCCCAATTTCAGAATGCATCATTCTGATATTCTGTTAAAAAACAAGTTGGATTTTATAAGTAGATTATTTATGTATATAATATTTACATATATATATATATATACACACACATATATATAAAATACTGATTGTCAACACTGAAAGCATTTACATTACATATTGACGATTGGCTGTCAGGCAGAAGGCAGAGAGAGTTGGGATAAAAGGTTCTTTTTCGGAATGGCAACCGGTGACGAGTGGTGTCCCGCAGGGTTCAGTGTTGGGGCCACAGCTGTTCTCTTTATATATTAACGATCTAGATGACGGGACTGGGGGCATTCTGGCTAAGTTTGCCGTGATACAAAGATAGGTGATGGGGCAGGTAGTATGGAGGAGGTGGGGAGGCTGCAGAAAGATTTAGACAGTTTAGGAGAGTGGTCCAAGAAATGGCTGATGAAATTCAACGTGGGCAAGTGCGAGGTCTTGCACTTTGGAAAAAAGAGTAGAGGAATGGACTATTTTCTAAACGGTGACAAAATTCATAATGCTGAAGTGCAATGGTACTTGGGAGTCCTAGTCCAGGATTCTCTAAAGGTAAATTTGCAGGTTGAGTCCGTAATTAAGAAAACAAATGCAATGTTGTCATTTATCTCAAGAGGCTTGGAATATAAAAGCAGGGATGTACTTCTGAAGCTTTATAAAGCACGAGTTAGGCCCCATTTAGAATACTGTGAGTAATTTTTGGCCCCACACCTCAGGAAGGACATACTGGCACTGGAGCGGGTCCAGCGGAGATTCACACGGATGATCCCAGGAATGGTAGGCCTAACATACGATGAACGTCTGAGGATCCTGGGATTATATTCATTGGAGTTTAGGAGGTTGAGGGGAGATCTAATAGAAACTTACAAGATAATGAATGGCTTAGATAGGGTGGATGTAGGGAAGTTGTTTCCATTAGCAGGGGAGACTAGGACCCGGGGGCACAGACTTAGAATAAAAGGGAGTCACTTTAGAACAGAGATGAGGAGAAATTTCTTCAGCCAGAGAGTGGTGGGTCTGTGGAATTCATTGCCACAGAGGGCGGTGGAGGCCGGGACGTTGAGTGTCTTTAAGACAGAAGTTGATAAAATCTTGATTTCTCGAGGAATTAAGGGCGATGGAGAGAGCGCGGGTAAATGGAGTTGAAATCAGCCGTGATTGAATGGTGGAGTGGACTCGATGGGCTGACTGGCCTTACTTCCACTCCTATGTCTTATGGTCTTATACATACACACAAGTATAAATGTGTAAAATTAAGAAGCTACACTCAAAAAAAACCCAGAATAAAGTTCCATGACTCAGAATGGAATGGTAAAGGACATGCAATCCTGGCTAAAATGGGAACTTCTCTAGCTGCTAATGATCAAGTTACATTCTGAATAGAATCCTCCACATCTACTGCGGCACTTCTGAACACTTTAGCTGCTCAAAACGTCAAGAGAACACATTCCATCCTAATACTTAAAACATACAACTTACAATCAACATCTCAACACTTGGAGCAAGGTTAAATATTTATCCCACTCCCAGAATAGCATCGACGCAACCCCAGATTCCGTTCAAATCGAGTGATCACCCTGCATCTGGGATGCAGCGGCATCAACGCGCGCCCCTACCCCCGCCCCCGCTCAACCGCATCAGCAGGTCTGGCACCATCTGTAGAGAGAAACAGAGTTGCCGATTCTGGTCAGTGTCTTTTTATTAGAAGAGAAAGATTGCAAGTGTTTTGAAGCCAGTAAGGTAAGGGAGGGGGTGGGGAGAACAAAAAGGGACGGTCTGTGATTCGGGTGGAGGGCAGGACAGACTAACTAGCAAAAAGCAAAAAGATTTCAGTGAGAGCAGTCTCCAACTTCTCTTTCCGGACCAACTTTTGGCAACCGGCCAACCTTTTCGATCCACGCCGACCGACCTTTGCGACCCACGCCATGTTCGCTTACATTTTAATGCGAAAGGAGAGCCTGCTTTCTCCTCACGATCGCACTTGAAACAGGTTCAAAGGAGCAGAGGGCAATGCGCATGTCAGGTGCAGACTTCCGTTTCTTTGTGCTTTCTTTGTCTGTATGAAATCCAACCTCGCACATTGTCGTGAAGGGCAACAGCAACAAAATGCCTGTTTTACTCACACTGGATTCTCCTTCGAGATGCTCCACCAGAATGCTGACAGACTCATGGCCTTTTGGCCTGTTTCTAATGTGGTATCGCTGGTCAGCCACAGCAGGGTAGTCTTTTAATTTGGAATCAGCCCTAAGTTAATGACTGACTCTGGGGTTTCAACCTCAAAGGGAATTTTTCACCTACCACTGCTGTGTCAATGTTTGAAACTTCTCTCATTTGCAAGTACACCCCTGCGGAAAACACTGCGAGATTCTCCGTCAGCGGGATCCTCCGCTTTGCCAGCAGCACGCCCCACCCACGCCTGCAGATTTCCCGACAGCGTGGGATGGCCACAATGGGAAACCCCATGGGCCGGCTGCCGGAACGGAGAATCCCGCTTCCGATGGGGGCACATCGCATCAGAAAACGGGGCTGGCGGGACGGAGAATCCCCTCCATGGGCTTTGCATCCTATTTGCATTGTCACAATTGACAAAACCATACCTCAAGAAATCATCTGTCTATCTTTTCGTTCCAAGTTAAGTTTCTTCTTCCAGGGGACAGCACGATGGCGCAGTGGTTATCATTGCCTCACAGCGCCAAGGTCTCAGGTTCGATCCCGGCTCTGGGTCACTGTCCATGTGGAGTTTGCACATTCACCCCGTTGTTTGCATAGGTTTCGCCCCCACACCCCAAAGATGTGCAATGTAGGTGGATTGGCCACGCTAAATTGTCCCTTAATTGGAAAAAATGAATTGGGTAGGGTACTCTAAATTTTTTTTTTAAAGTTTATTTTTCCAATGCCGTTAACCAGAGGCCCTGGAGCTCTAACAGGACCACTGCTCTGTCCTGCCCTGGACTCTCTTGAGCAGCTCTCTCCAGCAGATTCTGTTGTGAGATCCTGTCCAGTAGGTAAATGCCCAATTTGAGTCTCTTACTTTTAAGAAAACCATTGATCTTCACAGTTCACCTGACCTGTTGCCGGCAGCTGCAAAATCGAAGCAACTCTGCTTTGGTGCCAAAGGAAACATCCCTGGATGGGGCTTCACATATTCTACGTGGATGACACATGACCTACTCTCTGCTGCCACTTCTGGCTGGAAGACTCCATGCAGCCTAATCTGCATCTCCATTTAAAAGGTGGCAGTGGCCACAATTCTCCATGTAAACGCCTGTCGCGGCTGTTCGGAGCTTCTTCCGCGATCGGAAGCACCACAGGAGCGGCGGGACCGGTCGTTCCGCGACCCCCCTGATATCTGCCTGCGGATCGCCACCCAGAGTTTGAAAAACCCTGGGTTAGAGTAAAAAGACAAAGGTTGTGCTGTGTCTAAATGAGGCAGAAATGGCTTTACAGCAGCAAACATAATGCACCCAGATGACTGATCGAAGATCATCTCGAGCGGAAACATTAACTCTGTTTCTCTCTCCACAGATGCCGCTTGATCTTCTGCATAGTCTCAGCACTCGCCGACTTTATTTCAGTTTTCCAGCAATCCACTGCAACTTGCACTCAAATACATTCATGCGAATCAGGAGTAGGCCACTTGGACCCTCACGCCTGCTCCGCCATTCAATAAGATCATGGCTGATCTGATTTCTCCACAATCCCGCCCAGCCCTCTAACCTTTCACCCCCTTACTTGTCAAGGATTGATTTACCTCCGCCTTACAAATATTCAAAGACTCCGCGGCCCCGCCTTTTTGAGGCCGGAATCTCCCACGTTAAATATCGCCGTTTGGATTCGTGGCACATGGTTTCCATCTGGGCCGGGGAAAGAGACACAGGAATATTCGGCTGGGCAGAGTCAATGCAAGCGGTAGAGTCTTACCTCTGCATGCTGAGCTTCAAGGATCCGCCGCACGCCTTGATCTTATTCTGAGCTGCCAGGTGAGCCATTCCATCGGTGCTCACCCCATCGATGGAGAGGACCACGTCTCCCACCTCAATGCTGGCCTGGGACGCCTTTCCACCTTCTGACAACTGGAAGAAGAATGAGGGAGAAAGGTTCAGGCACATATCTACACATGCACAATGCAGTCGCCATGTACACATTCACCTGATCAAAGGTATTTTGAGAATAAAAGCTCAGTAAATTGTCATCACAGCACCTCTGCACTGATCATTCTCACAGCTGATGCAGTCGCAATGTGTCACACCCTATGCTATACACTGTAAGGAAGTCAAACGTGACATCCACTGCAGGGGCATTGCAGCGTGCGGAATATCAACTCCCATCTCCCTCAGCTTCTATGGCAACTGGGGAAATAAACATGCCGCCTATCATGTCATCTTGCATGGCTGTTTGTAAGAAATGCCTTTCAGACTGAGCTGAAGTAGTGACTGCTTTTAACACAAGCACAATGGCTAGATTGAAAGCTCATGGTTAGGAAGCCAAGAGGTAATTAATATATGGAAAAGGTGAGAGAGCGAGAGAGAGAGAGAGAGAGAGGGGGGGGGAAAAAGAGAGGAGAAAACAAAAGAGAGACAGAGAGAGGGGTGGGGGGGGGAGGAGGGAAGGAGCGAGAAAGAAGAGAGAAAGAGAGGGGAGGGAAGAAATTCTGAAGAAGTAAAGTAATGGTAGGTACATCAAGAACCTCCAGTGCAGGGCGGCACGGCGGCGCAGTGGCTAGCATTGCTGCCTACGGGTTCGAATCCCGGCCCTGGGTCACTGTCCCCGTGTCTGTGTGGGTTTTGCCCCCACAACCCAAAGATGTGCAGAGTAAGTGGATTGGCCACGCTAAATTGTCCTTTAATTGGAAAAAAAAATAATTGTGTACTCTAAATTTATTTATTTATTTTTAAAATTTAGAGTACCCAATTCATTTTTCCCATTGAGGGGAAATGTAGCTAACCCAGAGCCGGGATCGAACCTTTAAGAAAAACCTCCAGTGTAGGGTGGACAACACGCAAAGGGCCAGTACATGTAGAAAAAAGTGCAAATATAATGCTCAGCTTTTTGGGTGGAATATTAGAAACCGTTTACCTTCCCCAGACCGTATTCCACAAGGGTCACACAAGGCAGAATGGTGCAATTAGCAACTATCCACAAGGAACTCTAATGGGTATCACAGAGGAGACTTCAAGCATTCCAAACCATAAGCCTCCTTTTCCCCAGCTTACAGCCCTACAGGCGTAAATCTGCTTACGCTGTTCTGGAAGTTTCCACTCAAGCTCGAAGAAGATTAAATCACTCTGTGCATCACCTGCTGGTGTTCATCACTTTACATGTTAGCACTAAATCAGTGACCCATGTGCCGACACCAAAGTAAAGATTTACAACTTGACATTTTATAACAGCATAAAACATATTGTTACTGGTGAGGAGAAACCTTTGGGAATAATAGAAACATGTGTCAATGAACTTCTTTATACCCTCACCTTGGATTTAAGAGGTCTCGACAATGTTAAAAAAAAGGAAGACTTGCATTTATATTGCACTTTTCACAAGCACTCGGGGCGGGATTCGCCAATCCGCCGGCAGAGTGTCCACGTCGTCGTAAACGCCGTCGCATTTTACGACGGTGTGAGCAGCCGCTGCCAGGACTAATTCTGGCCCCTACAGGGGGCCAGCAAGGCGCTGGAGCGGTTCGCGCCGGGAACGGCAGCTGGAGCGGCGCGAACTGTGCGCTGCGGGATCCGCGCATGCGCAGTGGCCTCCTTCAACTCGCCGGCCCCGGCGCAATATGACGCAGAACTACAGGGGCCGGCGCGTAGGAAAGGAGGCTCCCAGCCAGAGAGGCCAGCCTGCCGGTCAGTGGGCCCCGATCGCAGGCCAGGCCCCATCAGAGGCCTCCCCTCCCCCCCCCCCCCCCCCCGGGGTTGGACGCCCCCCCCCACCCCCCCGCCGCCCCACAGGCCACCCCCCGACCCTTCCACACTGAGTTCCCGCCAGCTGAGAGCAGGTTAGAACGGCGCCAGCGGGACACGTTTTTTTTTTTTCCACGGCCGCTCGGCCCGGAGAATCGGCGGGCTGCCCGCGTAGAGCGGCCTGCGACCGGCACCGCGCCAACTACGCCGGTGCTCATGGCGCCGATTATCCGCTCTGCAGAGAATTGCGTGCCGGCATTGGGGTGGCGTGGCCCGGTTGCGGGGATTCTCCGGCCCGGCCCAGGGCTGGGAGAATCCCGCACCAGATATCTCAAAAGTCCTTCACATTCAATGATGTACTTTTTGAAGTATAATCACAGTTGTAATGTAAGAAACACGGCAGCTAACTTGCATTCAGCAAGTTCCCCCCAAGCGGCAAAGCGATAGCAACCAGATTGATAGCAACATCCTTTAACACCCTCCTTAACAGCACAGTGGGTGTACCTACACCTCAAGGACTGCAGCGGTTCAAGAAGGCAACTCACCTCCACCTTCTGAAGGAAAGCTTGAGATGGGCAATAAACGCTGATCTGACCAGCGACACCCACATCCCGTAAATTAATTTTTTAAAAGATAATATTTTTGTGTGATGTTGGTTGAAGGATTGGCCAGTACACTGGCGATAACTCCCCTTCTTCGAACTAGTGCCGTGGGATCACTTACATCGACACCATGCAGGTGGGCGGGGCCTCAGTTTAACACCTTGTCCGAAAGACGTGCCCTCTGACAGTGCAACATTCATTCTGTACTGCATTGGAGTGTCAGCCTCGATTTTGGTGTTCAAGAGCTGGAGTGGTGCTTGAACTAACAGAGCCTTTTGATGAGGAGGGGAGCGCACTACACATAATAATAGTAATCTTTATTAGTGTCACAAGTAAGTGGGCTAAACAGCTGTCTTGTAATGCAGAACAATGCCAGCAGCGCGGGTTCAATTCCCGTACCAGCCTCCCCGAACAGGCGCCGGAATGTGGCGACTGGGGGCCTTTCACAGTAACTTCATTGAAGCCTACTTGTGACAATAAGCGATTATTATTATTAAGTAGGCTTACATTAACACTGCAATGAAGTTACTGTGAAAGGCCCCCAGTCACCACACTCAGGCGCCTGTTCGGGTACACGGAGGGAGAATTCAGAATGTCCAATTCACCTAACAAGCACGTCTTTCGGGACTTGTAGGAGGAAACCGGAGCACCCGGAGGAAACCTATTGGGAGAACATGCAGACTCCGCACAGACAGTGACCAAAGCCGGGAATCGAACCCGGGACCCTGGCGCTGTGAAGCGACAGTGCTAACCACTGTGCTACCAATGGAGATGCACATTATTCCATTGTCAAAAGATTGAGATAACAGTGAACAAGAGGTAAGTGATCCGGAGTAACAACATTTGCAAAATGGTTTCAAAATGCTGAATAACCTCCAGTCTTTGTAGCAGCAATGGGATAGGATACAGCAGGTCAAGAACGCAGATGGGCCGAATGGTCTCCTTCTGGAGTCCTATATTTTCTCATGACTTTCATGTAGAAAAACAGCTTTTTGTGCCAAATCTGACATTAACACACACACTATCCGCTTCTTTGAATTCTGCATTTGGTAATCAAAGCAGTTATAATACCCTCCGCCAGACTGATTGTTCAAACCTCAGTTTTGAAGAATTCAAATGAAAATCTGGCGAGGAAGAGAGGTTGGGGGGGCGCGCGGTGGTGAGTGTAAGCCTTCAAACTTAATTGCAACAAATTCATCTCAACTTGCACTTAAATAACACGACCTCGGCTTTCAACTTCAAACTTGAAAAAAGCTTTGGCAACATCAGCAAAAAGTAAAATGTCAACCAATGCTGATACCACCGCACAGTAACTGGAGCGAGACATAAATCCTCCTCCCCAGTTCACAAAACCCACCTAGAATTTATTTCTATGCTCCAGAGTCCCATAAGATTCCCTGATAACGCTCTCGCAATTCGGCCCTGCTCTTCCTCCCAGCACCCCCTAACCCCTGCACTCCTTTTCAAGTATTTACCCAATCGACTTTTGAAAGATATTATTGAGTTTACTCCCACCACCATTACAGGCGGTGCCTTCCACTTCATAGCTATTTGCTACATTAAAAAAATTCTCATCTTCTCTTTTTGCCAGTTGCCTTCAAATGAGCATCGTCTGAAGGAGCAGCGGGCCCGGGATGGGATGTTCGGAGTGTGCCCCACGAGATGCTTTTTGACCAGAGTTGCCACGTTCCGCTGGTTCCCATCGACTTAGTTTTCTGCCACCGATATGCTTGAAGTGATACGGACATAAAGCGAGGGCGAGGTGCGTGCTGATTGCTCACAACATGGACAGCGAGAGCCATCCAATCAAGTGTAAATATTTGCCGTTGCTTTACCACTTGGAGGTTGCTGACAGTTCTATTAATATATGAATAATTAAGCACTTTGTATAACTCATTATGAAATATTCAGCGAGTATTATATGTACTCCGTCTTATTCACAGGGCCCCGGTGAGTGAACAAGCCCGATTTCAATCTTGCGGCCCACTGAGATGAAGGAGGGTCTCTCGTGCGGCCCACTCACCAGCCGAGATTGCCCATCATTGCTTCGGAGGACTAATCTTTCCACTATTGGAAACAGTTTCTCCTATTGAGTCCAACAAAGTGACTGAATTTTTAACAGCGTTATTATATCTCCTGCTTAACCGCCTCTCTGCTCTTAAGCAGAACAGCTCCAGCTTCTCCAGTCCCTCCGCAGAAGCTCCTGGTCTGAACAAAGAACAATACAGCACAGGAACATGCCCTACGGTCCTCCAAGCCTGCGCCGACCATGGTACCTGCCTCAACTAAAACTGTGTGCACTTACGGAGTCCGTATCCTTCCATTCCAACCCAACTTATATATTTGTCTAGATGTCCCTTAAATGCCGCTATCATACCTGCTCCCACCACCTCCCCAGGGAGGGCGTTCCATATATATACCACCCTCTGTGTAAAATACATTTATCGTACATCTGTTCTAAACTTTTCCCCATGCACTTTAAACTTATGTCCCCTAGTACTTGACTCTCCTAACCTAGGAAAGAACATCTGACTCCACTCTGTCCATGCCACTCATAATTTTGTCGACCACTATCAGGTTGCCTCTCAACCTCCGTCGTTCCAGTGAGAACAAACCAAGTTTTTTCAACCTCTCCTCATAGCTAATGCCCTCCATACCAGGCAACATCCTAGTAAATTGCTTCTGTACCCTCTCCAAAGCATTCACATCCTTCTGGTAGTGTGGCAACCAGAATTGTACACAATATTCCAAATGAGGCCTAACTAAGGTCCTGTACAGCTGCAACATAACTTGCCAATTTTTATATTCAATGCCCGACCGATGAAGGCCAGCATGCCGTATGCCTTCTTGACCACCTTATCCACATGCGTTGCCACTTTCAGTGATCGGTGGACATGCACGCCCAGATCTCTGCCTGTCAGTACTCGCAAGAGTTCTATCATCCTCGCAAGAGTTCCATCCTGGACTAGATGGGCCAAATGGCCTCCTTCTGAGCTCTGAAGATTCTGTGGTAGATGGATTAGGCCATGGAGGGATTTTCACATGAGGATGGAAAAAATTTTATTTTTTTTTTAAAGGGAGGACTTTGAGCTGAATTCAGATCAGTGAACACGAGGGATATGGGTGAGCAGTACTCGGGGGAGAGTTACACTACAGGCAGTGCTGTTTTTGAATAAGCCTAAGTTTGCGATGCCAATTGGACATTTGCTGATGCCAAACGAGACATCCAGCTTCGAAAATTACCGAATTAGCTGGGGAAAATATGTTGCCAGATCAATACCAGATGAAGTTTAATACAGATATGTTCAAAGAACTGAATGTAGGAACATGTGTACTCTACAAACGGTGAACATGAAGCCAAGAGAGATCTAGAAGCCTTCATAACCTTGATTGTAAACATGTCCAGGGAGTGCAGAGCAACCACTAAATAAAAAACAAATAGACAGCCAAAGCTATAATAACCACTTGCATTTATATAGCATCTTTTAACGTCATAAAACATTCCCAGATGATTTAGAGCAGCATTATCGGCCAAACATCTGCAGATGTTTCTAGGTGGATGTATTAGGATGGTGCAAATGACTTTTCCTGTCAGTGTCTGTGGGGACAGTGGTTGGTATGCCATAATTGGTCTATTACATCCCTGAGTTAAGGAGGAACATAGAACATACAGTGCAGAAGGAGGCCATTCGGCCCATCAAGTCTGCACCGACCCACTTAACCCCTCACTTCCACCCTATGCCCGTAACCCAATAACCCCATCTAACCTCTTTGGTCACTAAGGGCAATTTATCATAGCCAATCCACCTAACCTGCACGTCTTTGGACTTTGGGAGGAAACCGGAGCACCTGGAGGAAACCCACGCACACACAGGGAGAACGTGCAGACTCCGCACAGACAGTGACCCAGCGGGGAATCGAACCTGGGACCCTGGCGCTGTGAAGCTACAGTGCTATCCACTTGTGCTACCGTGCTGCCCTGCTTAGGAGAAACAATTGAACCAGCATTCCCACAACTGAAACTGATTTCCCAAGATTTCCCAAATTTTTGCATAGAGGAGTTACTCCTGAATAGCCCAGCTCTCCCTTCAAGGTTATGCTGCCATGTTCTGACTCTGTCACCAGAGGGAAAATCCGTTAATCATTTTAAGCACCTCAATGGGCGACATGGTAGCACAGTGGTTAGCACTGTTGCTTCACAGCTCCAGGGTCCCAGGTTCGATTCTGGCTTGGGTCACTGTCTGTGCGGAGTCTGCACGTTCTCCCCGTGGGTTTCCTCCGGGTGCTCCGGTTTCCTCCCACAAGTCCCGAAAGACATGCTGTTAATTTGGACCTTCTGAATTCTCCCTCAGTGTACCCGAACAGGCGCCGGAGTGTGGCGACTAGGGGCTTTTCAGTGTAACTTCATTGCAGTGTTCATGTAAGCCTACTTGTGACAACAAAGATTATTATTATATATCCTGTATTATGGGGGAGGGATGGAGAATATGTAAGCATTTACCCCCACAAGACATCATTCCCAATTTGAGCATCAGTGAGAAAAGACTCTCACACAGAATCCTCAATTCAGGATCAGGAATGATGCTGACCAGTGATGGTAGTAAAACCTCCCAAATGAAACTAGCAGCTGCTTGTAGCATGGAGATTCTGGGCTCAATACAGTCAGGTAGCAATGCTCCAAGGGCAAGTATCTATTGCAACACAGGAGATTTAAAATATTGTTCGCACATTATTTTGGTTGTGGAGAGAGAGGGAAAAGGCCCTTTACATAGAAGCACACCACCCTATTCATGGAATGACACCACAGAAAACCAACCACTTGGTCCTCCAAGCCTGTGGGGCAAGTTCCAACACAGATGTTGGCTTTCAAGTGTGTCATCGCAAACAACAATATCCCTAAATGATTCTACCATTTATTTAGAGGAATCCTGCTTTCACTCAGCTTTCACAAACATCACAAAAACGCGGACAAAGAACTGGTTCGGGTAACGGAGTGGGCTCAACTCTTATCCTGAAAACAAGATGTGGCGCTCAACACCCAAACGCACTCAAAGCAGGCTCTTGCTTTCCTGGCAGTCAGGAGTAACTCAGATCGGAAACACTGGTTCACACGACTACAGAGGCCTCAGCAGCGGATGGACGAGTTAATTTAACTCTTTGCCCTCATAAGGACTGCATTAGCCGTGGCTCAGTGGTCATCACTCTCGCCTCGGAGTCAGAAGGTTGTGGGTTCGAGCTAAGGCAGCGCTGCGCGACTGGAGGTGATATCTTTCCGATGAGACATTGAACGGAGGCTGCTTTGGAACTCTCACATGGATATAAAAGATCCCATGGCACTATTTTTAATAAGAGCAGAGCAATATTTATCCATCAATGAACACCACACAAACAATGTACAAGATCAGCTGCACCATTATCATGCTGTGGAGCACAAACTGGCGGCCATGTTTCCCACATCACAATGATGACTACACTTCAAAAGTGCTACAGTGGATAAGTGCTTCGAGATAGCCAGAGATCACAAAAAGTGCTACAGAAATTGAAATCATTATTTTATATTCATCACCAAGCCACTCATTTCAAGTGAAGCTTCAGTAATTATCAATCTCTGGTGCAGCCCAAAGCCATTCCTAAGTAAATACGAGTGTCTTTGCTTTATTATTTTTAATACATTTAAAGTACCCAATTATTTTTTTTTCCAACTAAGGGGCAATTTAGTGTGACCAATTCACCTATCCTGCACATCTTTGGGTTGTGGGAGTGAGACCCACGCAGACACGGGGAGAATGCGCAAAATCCACACGGACAGTGACTCGGGGCCGGGATCGAACCCGGGTCTTTGGCGCGTGAGGCAGCAGTGCGCCACCATTCCGCCCATTTATTTGCTTTATTGTAAAGTACGCCATAATGTAAATAGGCAACTTCCATCAACTAATCAGGATCTACAATTACTCCACCATTTACCTTTTGAAGTTTTTCCTCAGCAATTTGGAGATAAAGAGTCATGTTTAACGGCCTGTAAAATTGCCTGATAAGCACTGGAAATAGTACCAAGGAAAGGCTGACGACGAGAGAGTGTTTTCTGAAAGCCAGACGGTCAGAACTGCCATCAAATAAGCCTGGGGAAAGCTTTACAAAATCAAGCTCATCAGACCCCGCCAGCTTAATTTAGCGATTAAGATCCGAAGAGCCGTTTAATACTCAAATCATAAGATGGGAAATTCGGGTTGAACTCATGTCTGCCAGTATTATAAAATCTGTTACGCTGGCTCCAGTTTAAAACCAGATCCACAGTAGGCAGCGGCACAATGGTACAGTGGTTAGCACTGCTGCCTCACGGCGCCAGGGACCCGGGTTCAATTCCGACCTTGGTTGACTGTGCGGAGTTTACACATTTTTCCCGTGTCTGCGTGGGTTTTCTCCGGGGTTTTTTTTTATTCGTTCATGGGACGTGGGCCTCGCTGTCTAGGCCAGCATTTTCTGCCCATCCCTAACTGCCCTTGAGGGGGCAGTTAACAGTCAACCACATTGCTGTGGGTCTGGAGTCACATGTAGGCCAGATCAGGTAAGGACGGCAGATTTCCTTCCCTAAAGGACATTAGTGAACCAGGTGGGTTTTTACAACAATCGACAATGGTTTCATGGTTATCAATAGACTTTTAATTCCAGATTTGTTTTTGAATTTATTTCAAAATTTCACCATCTGCAGTCGTGCGATTTGAACCTGGGTCTCTGGTTTACTAATCCAGTGGCAATACCACTATGCCACCACCTCCCCAGGGTGCTCTGGTTTCCTCCCACAGTCCAAATATGTGCACGTTAGGTAGATTGGCTGTGCTAAATTTCCCCTAGGTGGGGTTAGTGGGGGGGGGGGGCGGGGAATTGGGCTTTGGAAGGGTGCTCTTTCAGAGGGTCGGTGCAGGCTTGATGGGCCGAATGGCCTCCTTCTGCACTGTAGGGATTCTATGATTTAAACGTCTCTCCAGCCAGGCAGAGACAGTAGTCTCATCACTCATCCACCTTGATTATCAACTGCAAGGATCCCATGTAGACTGAACATCAAGGGTTAATCGTGACTCCAGGGGCGCGATTCTCCGTTCCCGCGCCGGTTGGGAGAACCATTTTTCCCCGCGACACCGGTCCGACGCCCTCCCGCGATTCACCCAAGCGGCGAAAACGGCCCCGTCGAGTTCTGCGTGGCGCAGGCCGGAGAATCGCCCGGGACACCCAAAATGGCGATTCTCCGCTACATCCGCTATTCTCCGGCCCGGATAGGCCGAGCGGCCTGCCCAAAACGACGGCTTCCCGCCGGCGCCATCCACACCTGGTCGCTGCCGGCGGGAACGCTGGGGGGACGGCCTGTGGGGGGGTGAGGGGGGTTCTTTCACCGGGGTAGGACTCAAAAGGGGTCTGGCCCACGATCGGTGTCCACCGATCGGTGGGCCGGCCTCTCTGAAGGAGGACCTCCTTTCCTCCGCGCCCCGCAGGATCCAACCGACACCTTCTTGCGGGGTGGCCTCGGGGAGGACGGCAACTACGCATGCGCAGGTGACGCCAGTTGCGCCTTTTACGCGGCGCCAATCCCGGCACGTGCTGACGACGCTGCTTTCGTGACACGCCCCCCGAGTTTCTCGCGGCCCCGATCCTAGCCCATTTTCGGGCCCTGAATCGGTCGAGATCGGGACTGTTTCGTGCCGTCGTGAACATCGACGGCGTTCACGACGGCGTGGGCACTTAGTCGCGGGAGCAGAGAATCGCGCCCCAGGTGCGTGACATAAACTCTATCCACAAGGCTTCCTCTCACACACCAAATGTAACCAAATAGGGACTTCCTCGGGCTGTAAAGTCAATGACGATTTATAACTGGACCCCCCCCCCCACCAAAGCAAAGAACTCTGGGGAGCCTTTTGCAAGCCAAGGTTTAGAATGTGTGATATACGGCACATCTGGGAGCTGTAAACCTCAATCTGTCACAATTGCAACAGCGGTGATCTTTGAATGAGAAGGAAAGTGCAGGCAATTCGAAACAAACCCAAGAAAAATACTCAATGCAGGACCATGTGACATCCTGGCACAGCTCTAAGATATAAGATAATGGAGGAAGTTGGGCAGCTCTTCAGAAACCCTGCACAGCATTTCATCTTTCGAGACAGATTAGAGTTATTCTCTCTGCAATAACCTCTTATGGGAAACCACATTGGCAAAAGATAAGCTTTATTGACACGAGATGTGGAGTATTTTCAGATTGATTTTACATCTGTGCAGGAAACAGGAAGAGTAACTTATCCTAATGGCAAAATTATTTGAATTGCCCGACCTTTATTCTTTTGGGTAGCTGATGGTGAAGAAAAAAACAGGGTAGCTGGAAAAACATCTCCCCCCACCCCTCACCCCCACCCACTTCCCTCCCCACCCCCACCCCTCTGTCCCCTCACCGCCCTACAATCAGTCATACATTTGACTGGAGTTAAGAGTGACACAAAAGTGTTGCAAGAAATGTGTGATGCTGTACACTCTATAGTGTTATCGGCCAGGGTTTAGAGAACCCCAAAGTGTATCATGGAGTTCACCTGACCCACAACTTTTAATAGATTGTGGTATGGGGAGCACACGGCCCACTCTACAGGTGTGGTACAGCAGAAATGGAAAAGTATTTTTTAAAGCAAAACACTGTTTATTCTATGAACTCAAGATGACCTTTTTAAAACATACAGTGAACATCTTAGCAACCATTAATTCAAATACACCCCCCAAAGAATACAACCCGAAGTAATGCTTAATAACTTCCCAAACATCCAGAAGACAAAAGAAACACATTTTAACAGAAGCACATCAGGTTTACATTCATTACTGAGAACATTTATAATTCTGAATTCACCAAATGATCAAGAGATAGTCTTTTGATGGCAGAGAGAACAGCAGTACACCTGCTTGGTCTGGCTTCAGCTCCGACACTGAAAACAAAACTAAAACACACCCTGCAGCCTGCTCAAAAACAAAAATAAAAAACTGACAGACAGCCCAGCTCCACCCACTCTCTGACATCACCCATTTCTTAAGCACCCATTTCTTAAAGGTACTCTCACATGACAATAGAAGCAGTGGATAAGTGAGTGGCTCAGTCACCTCTCTGTCCAAAGGCAGTGGATTCAAGTCCCACTCCCAGAGCTTTGAGCACAAGTTCCAGGATGACATTCCCAGTGCATTACCAAGGAGGTGCTGCACTACTGGAAGTGCCGTGTTTCAGGTGAGGTGTTAAACTGACCCCCATCTGCCCTCTCAGGCGGAGGCACGACTTTGAAGAAGAGCAGAGGGGTTCTCCCCATATCCTGGCCAATAGTCCTCTCTGAACCAATATCAATATGGAGCAATTACCAGGTCAGTATAACATTGCTGATTGTGGGCGCTTGCTCTGTACCAATTAGCTGCCCCATTTCTGAATTGGCAATACTGACTACATTTCAAAAGTGCTTAATTACAAAGAACAAAATAGCACAGGAACAGGCACTTCGGCCCTCCAAGACTGTACCGGTCATTGTACCAACCTTGGCCAAAACCCTCAGCACTTCCTTGTGCCGTATCCCTCTATACCCATCCTATCCATGTGTTTGTCAAGATGCCTTTTGAATGCCATTAATGTATCTGCTTCCACAACCTCCCCTGGCAACGCGTTCCAGGCACTCACCACCCTCTGCAAAAAACCTGCCTCGCACATCTCCTCTAAACGTTGCCCCACAGACCTTAAACCTATGCCCCCTGGTGACTGACTCCTCCATCCTGGGAAAGAGTGCCTGCCCATCCACTCTATCCATGCCCCTCATAATCTTGTAGACCTCTATCAGGTCACCCCTCAACCTCAGTCGCTATCATGAAAACAATTAGCTGGAAGACGCTTTGGGATAACCCTAAATCCATTCTCCATGGTGCACCAGACATTTGAACATGACTCAAAAGATGTTGTTCCAGCCTCTTCTTACATCATTAGTGAGTCCACACTTGGACCACACTCCCTACAGCTATGGGACTGTGACCATCTGCGGCACAATATTGCAGAGACACTGCCCACGTTGTGAAGAGGTTCAGTTCGCTTGGTGTTTAGCAGGGTCATGCCTTTAGATGCTCAAGATGATGCAGGTACCGGGAGAGCCATCCGACTTCAATAGAACAAAGACAAGGCCACGCTGGTTTAAACTGGATAAATTTCAAAGGGAGATGAGAAATTAATGGATGCTTTTTACAGATGAACTTTCCAGCAAAAGCTAATTGAGAGATTCAGTCCAACCACAACAGAAAACAAGATGCGTTTGCCACCGGATCATAGATTTCATAGAATTTACAGTGCAGAAGGAGGCCATTCGGCCTATCAAGTCTGCACCGGCTCTTGGAAAGAGCACCCTACCAAAGCACACACCTCCACCCTATCCCCATAACCCAGTAACCCCACCCAACACTAAGGGCATTTTGGACACTAAGGGAAAACTGGCATTGCCAATCCACCTAACCTGCACGTCTTTGGACTGTGGGAGGAAACCGGAGCACCCGGAGGAAACCCACGCAGACACTGGGAGAACGTGCAGACTCCGCACAGGCAGTGACCCAAGCCGGGAATCGAACCTGGGACCCTGGAGCTGTGAAGCAATTGTGCTAACCACTATGCTACCGTGCTGCCCAAATCGCTTATTGTCACAAGTAGGCTTCAAATGAAGTTACTGCGAAAAGCCCCTAGTTGCCACATTCCGGCGCCTGCTCAGGGAGGCTGGTACAGGAATTGAACAGTGCTGCTGGCCTGCCTTGGTCTGCTTTAAAAGCCAGCTCTTTAGCCCTATGCTAAACCAGCCCCGAATCACAAAGGATCAGTTGGTGCTTGGATGGGTATGCTTGAAGATGTGATTCCAACTGCCCTGGGATGGGACTAATTAGATAGTTCTTCCAAAGAGTTAGCATGGGGGTGATGGGTCAAATGTCCTCCTTCTGTGCTGTATTATTCTCTGATTTGCGTGCTTTCAAGAAAATGTGGCTTCTGTGCTGCTGGTAGGAGTTTGGGTAGAATAATTCCGCGGAGAGCTGAATGATCAGCGTTTTGCTGAACAACCTTCAGGAATCACTCACACACGAAAGAGCAAAGTTCTTTGGACCAATTGACCTCGTCTTCTGTGGCTTTTTATTTATAGGAGCCATGACTAAGAGGCAGGAAAGCTGTCGGCTGCCTTTCAAAAGGATTGTTGTCCTTGCTGCAAAGAGAGTTTATTTAAAA
Organism: Scyliorhinus torazame; assembly: GCF_047496885.1. Lineage (NCBI taxonomy): Eukaryota > Metazoa > Chordata > Chondrichthyes > Carcharhiniformes > Scyliorhinidae > Scyliorhinus > Scyliorhinus torazame. Next base: position 13,566,810 of record NC_092709.1, read on the forward strand.
AGTGGAGGCCTGGTATCATTCTAAAAATTGCTGTGCACTATCTTGAGAGCTTGTTTTTCCATCAAGTTCCTAAAACTATTATTATAGAGGGTTTAAAATTAAAAACAAGGCAGCTAAGTTTCTTGTTAGCTTATCTGCTTTACTGGGAAACTCCTGCCAAGTAGCGTCGAGTGTTATGATTGCTCTGGATGTTGGAAAGTCCGCAAATTCTTGTCTGGGAGCCCAGACGTGCGAATGTGGGCATTTTTCTTCCTCTTCTCACAATAAGGTGCTCCCTGATGGACAATCATTCCCCTCAGATGAATCAGTGTGAAGGTCCCTTTCCTGGATTTTCATGGCGTCCATTTTAAATACTCGGTTACCCCGAGAGTGATGCCTTCTTAATTGTCCTGCCAAGTGAAATCACGGCTCCAATCTGAAACCGAGCTTTCAAGGGAATCCACCAAGCATTCAATCGACAAGAACATGTACTGGTAAGCACCTTTAACATAAAGAATCGTCCCATGGCGCCTCACAGGAGGAGCTCCGTGACACCGAGTCACACAAGGTGTTATCAAGGCAGATGGTCAAATGTTGGTGAAGGGTGCGGAATCTAAGCAGCATTTTACCGGAGAAATGAGAGATAGAAGGAGGCGTGGGGGAAAGAAAGAATTTTAGAGGGAATGTTCCAGACTTTATGGCCCAAGTTTAGGGGTCACTGTTGTAAAATAAGGGGTCGCTCATGTAAGACAGAGATTAGGAGAATTTGTTTCTCTCAGAGGGCCGTGTGTCTCTGGAACGGTCTTCCTCAAAAGACCAGCAGAGTCTTTGAATATTTTTAAGGCGGAGCTAGATGGATTCTTAATTAACAAGGGGGTGAAAGATTAGCGGGGGTTAGCAGGAATGTGGGGTTAAAGTTACAACCAGACCAGCCGTGACCCTATTGAATGGCGGAGCAGGCTCGAGGGGCCGAGTGGCCCACTCCTGCTTCTCAGTCGTGTGTTCGGCATGCCTCCCAATGGCAGAAGTGATTAAAATCGTGGATGGTCAAGAGGCCAGAATATGAGCGGCACGGTAGCACAGTGGTTAGCACTGTTGCTTCACAGCGCCAGGTTCGATTCCCGGCTTGGGTCACTGTCTGTGCGAAGTCTGCACGTTCTCCCTGTGTCTGCGTGGGTTTCCTCCGGGTGCTCCGGTTTCCTCCCACAAACCCAGAAAGACGTGCTGTTCAGAATGTGGACATTCTGAATTCTCCCTCCGTGTACCTGAACAGGCGCTGGAATATGGCGACTAGGGGCTTTTCACAGTAACTCATTGCAGTGTTAATGTAAGCCTACATGTGACAATAAAGATTATTATTTTTTAAAAAGGGGAGCGCAGTGATCTCAGAGCGCTGTGGGGCACAAGTAGATTACAGAGATAGGAAGGGGCAAGACCTTTGGAGAGATCTGGAAACAGGGATGAGAATTTAAAGAATTAGTACACTGCTTGTCCAGGAGCCAGTGTTGGTCAACGAGCTCAGGGGTGATGGTGAACAGGACATGCTGCAAGCAAGGACACCGGCAGAGTTTTGGATGACTTCAAGTTTACAGAGGGTAGAATGTTGGAGATTAACCAGGAGTGCATTGGAGTACTCGAGTCTAGATTAGCGAGGGCATTAATGAGGAAAATACAAAACAATTATATATTCCAGCCTAAAAAAGGCACCAACTTACATTATATTTCGCTTGCACACAACAGAAAAACAAAATACCGCAGTTGCTGGAAATCTGAAATAAACACAATAGCCGTGATTCTCCGATTGCCGGCGCAATTGGCCAGAGAATCCACGTTTATGACGGAATCGGGGGCGATGTCATTTTTGCGATGCTCCGCCCCCTCAAAAACGGCGTACTCCGCACACCGTATGGACGGCCACAGGACGTCACCTGAGGCCCTCCCCCGATGGGCCAAGTGCCCGACGGCGTGGGTCATGTGTGCTCACACCATTCCGGGACCTCGCGGGGCGGCTGCGGACGGTGTCCAGCTCCGCCACAGTCGGGGAGGGAAGCCGTTCCGCTGGCAGGGGGGGGGGGGGGCTTCGGTGGGGGCTGAGGAGAGGGTGATCCAGGGGTGGCGAGGTGTGTTACGGGGGGGGGGCAGTTTTTGGCAGGTCGGGTCCACGTGCGGCCGGTGCCATGTTGTACGGCGCGGCCGCTGCAGGCCGCCACGGTGCGCATGCGCGGCCATGGACCCGGCCATTCTGCGGCCTTATCCGCAGGTGAAGCCGTGAGCTTTACGCTGCGTGGCTGCTGGCCCCTCACCGGGCAGAGGATCGGTGAGGGGGCGGGCCGACTTTCTGGTCATAAGACCAGATGGATCCTGCGGACATAGCTGCAGGATCGGACAATCCAGCCCAAAATGCAGGAAGCACTCAGCTGGGACAGCAAGATCTGGGGAGACATGTTTCAGGTCAAAAACCTTTCGCTAGAAACTAAAACTAACTAGTTTCCATTTGGCACAGTGGTTAGCAGTGGGTTCAATTGCAACCTTGGTTAGCTGTCTGGGCAGAGTTTACACGTTCGCCCCGTGCCTGCATGGGTTTCCTCCGGATGCTCCAGTTTCCTCCCACAGTCCAAATATATGCAGGTTAGGTGGATTGGCTATTCGAAATTGTCCCTTAGTGTCCAAAGGTGGGGTTGTGGGGTGACAGGCATAGGGCATGTGAGTAGGCCGAGTTAGGGTTTTCTTTCAGAGGATCGGTGTCGGCCTTCTTCTGTACTGTAGGGATTCTATGATTCTAGTTTCTCTCTCACAGATGCTGCCACACCTGCATTTTGTGTTTCTATTTTATTCTGTAGCTCACCCGTCACAAAAGGCATTCGCAGACACCAAGCACAAAACAGTTAGAGATTAGTTTGAGTCCGTCACACTCCAGGGGCTGAATTCTCCGCCGTCGGGACTCTCCGTTTTGCCGGCAGCCGGGGGGGTTTCCCGGCGCCGTGGGGCTGCCCCACAACGGGAAACACCATTGACCAACCAGCGAAAATCCTGACGGCGTGCCGCATCAGAAATCCGATGTGGCGGGGCGGAGAAATCCACCCCGGAGCTTCAAAATAAAGTGTGGAAAATGAAACAACCATTCTCTGCTAGGGTGAAGAATTGGCCAACTTGGGTCAAATCTGTAAACCTCGCTCGTAAACAGTGAACCTGCAACTGACCCGGGGTTGTCCTGTAGACAAACAGAAAACTAACAACGCAAGGTTAAAAATCTAACTTAAATCACCCAGCAGAAGAAAAACATGTTGTGCAGTAAATTCTAAAATGCTCCTGTAATAACATGGCATGACATACAATGTACTGTAATACTGCCTAACCACTACATCAACCTACTTAGATACATACCACTTACAGCACAGAAACAGGCCTCAGGGCCAACTGGTCTCTACTGGTGCTCAAGTTCCACATGAGCCTTTTTCAATCTCTCTTCATCGAATCCTATCAGCATGTCCTTCTATTCTCACCCTTGTATGTCTCTTGAGAAGTTATTAATCTGAGCCGCTCCGTGTGGTAACCAGCCAGTTCCACATTCTAACCGCTCTCTGGGTAAAGGTGTTCCTCCTGAATTTCCGATTGGAATTATCAGTGACTGTCTATATCGATGGCCTTGGACTTGGTCTACTGGCGCTGGAGGGTGTGCAGAGGAGATTCACTAGGTTAATCCCAGAGCTGAAGGGGTTGGATTACGAGGAGAGGTTGAGTAGACTGGGACTGTACTCGTTGGAATTTAGAAGGATCCGGGGGGATCTTATAGAAACATATAAAATTATGAAGGGAATAGATAGGATAGATGCGGGCAGGTTGTTTCCACTGGCGGGTAAAAGCAGAACTAGGGGACATAGCCTCAAAAAAAGGGGAAGTAGATTTAGGACTGAGTTTAGGAGAAACTTCTTCACCCAAAGGGTTGTGAATCTATGGAATTCCTTGCCCAGTGAAGCAGTAGAGGCTCCTTCATTAAATGTTTTTAAGATAAAGATAGATAGCTTTTTGAAGAATAAAGGGATTAAGGGTTATGGTGTTCGGGCCGGAAAGTGGAGCTGAGTCCACAAAAGATCAGCCATGATCTCATTGAATGGTGGAGCAGGCTCGAGGGGCCAGATGGCCTACTCCTGCTTCTAGTTCTTATGTTCTCCTCAATGTCCATTCCCCTCAAAGCTTTTTCGACAACATGACTCTCTCTCTGCAAACTCGAGGTGTTACTCTCGGATTTCTGAAGCACTGATCCTTGCTGCAGCGACCACCAGCTCTTATTGAGCTCTCAACCGCTTAACTGGTCATTCATCCCATCATAACCTCAGGTGAATGTTGGCAGGTTACATTCTTCAAGGGGATATCACAGCCCCAGCTTTTCAGCTGACAATTTAAGTCTTTTTCAACATCTAACGCATGGAACCAGAAATTTGGTCCAGGCTGTGACGTTAAAAGAAATCGCTTAATTAAGAGAACTTTATTGAACTTTCCAGTCCCATCTTCTACTTGCCCAATAGCTGGACAAACACTCCAACATCTGTACACTAGAGCAATGGACCAGACCCTACTTTATTCTGCTCAAACCCTAGTATTGAAAATATCTCCATTCTGAAAAAACTTGCATTTACATAGGATCTTTCAAGTCTCAAAGAGCTTTACAGCCAATGAAGAACTTTTGAAATGTAGTCACTATCGTAATGTAGGCAACACAGGAGCCAAAGGGCAGCAGGGTAGCACAAGTGGATAGCACTGTGACTTCACAGCGCCAGGGTCCCAGGTTCGATTCCCCGCTGGGTCACTGTCTGTGAGGAGTCTGCACGTTCTCCCTGTGTCTGCGTGGGTTTCCTCCGGGTGCTCCAGTTTCCTCCCACAGTCCAAAGATGTGCGGGTTAGGTGGATTGGCCATGCTAAATTGCCCTTAGTGCCCAAAAAGGTTAGGAGGGGTTACTGGGTTATGGGGATAGGGTGGAAGTGAGGGCTTAATGTGGGTCGGTGCAGACTAGATGGGCCGAATGCCCTCCTTCTGCACTGTATATTCTATGTTCAATGTGTGCACAGCAAGCTCCCACAAACAGCAATGTGATAATGCCCAGCTAACTTTTTTTTTGGTCAAAGGGGAAATATCTGGCAGGGCATCACTAATAACTCTCCTGCTCGTCTTAGAAATGGTACCCTTGGGATCTTTTATATCCACTGGGGAGGGGGGAGGGGGGAACAGACAGGATCTCAGTTAATCGCTCCTCCAAAAAATGGCCCAGTAAGACGTCTTACAACACCAGGTTAAAGTCCAACAGGTTTGTTTGGAATCACGAGATTTCGGAGCGTAGCTTCTTCATCAGGTGAGAGATGAAGGCGCTAAGCTCCGAAAGCTCATGATTCCAAATAAATCTGTTGGACTTTAACCTGGTGCTGTAAGTCTTCTTATTGTGCCCACCCCAGTCCAACGCCAGCACTCCCACACCAGAAAATGGCGCCCGAGAGTGCAGCACTACCTCAGTACTGGACTGGAGCGTCAACATAGATTTTGTGCTCAAGTCTCTGGAGTAGGACTTGAACCCACAACCTTCTGTCTCAGAGGCAAAAGTACTACCAGCTGAGTCTCTCTTTCAACACCTGGCACCGTGGCTAAGAATTGAACAACATTTCTCAGGAGTCACCAGCTGGCCAAGACTCAAAACATGAACCGCCGACTGGAAAAGGAGACAGGGCAGGAAGGCAATAAAGGGAATTGGGGATATGGTGTTAACAAGAGTTCATCAGCAGTCGAGCGTGAAAGGATTTGAGTGTGATTGGTATATGGGAATAGCAGGGGGAAAATTAATCGTGATTCACAGAGTGTGAGAAAGACAACTGAAATTATTACCAGTTGTGGGTCGAGGCCATGCAACAGGTTTAGAAAAATCATGTAATTGGTTTCCTTTCATTGCCAGTGAAATAGTGTAACATGGATTAGTTGAACCTGTGTTGATAAAAAAATTACAATTGTTAGTCTCATTAAATGCAAAAAATAATACTTCAGTTCCTTTGCTGACAGAAGTATAGCTGGAGACTGAAACCAATTATTATTGCACATCAGATAAAGAGGCAATAAAAGTTTAGAAAACCTCTGATGCCTTGAACATTCCCCAACGTTGGCAGCGCGGGAAGGAGGAAATGGCTCACATTTCTGTGTCTGCACATTCCTCACAGCCAATTATTCAGTTTGAATTGTAGTCAGTCTTGTGTTGTTGGCACCACACAACAGGCAGTTTCCACAGAAGAAGTTACGATGAAGAGCTACGAGATAAGAATACGACATCAAAGAAGGAGTTGAAGCTACGGCCCCTCGATCCTCCTCCGCCACTCGATACCATCATGGTTGGCCTCCTGTGTCAACTGCATTTTCCCTCCCTCTCCCCATATTCCTAATTCCATGAGGCACCAAATATCTGCTCATCTCTGCCTTAAATATACTCATTGACGGAGCATCCCGACCCTCTGGGTTAGAGGATTCCAAAGATTCACAACCCTTTTAGTGAAGAAATTTCTCCTCATCTCAGTCCTAAATAATGGGTCCTTTTGCTGTGACTGCGCCCCAGGTTCTTGATTCCCCAACACCTCAAGTGTCTAGAACAAAGAACAAAGAAAGGTACAGCACAGGAACAGGCCCTTCGGCCCTCCAAGCCCGTGCCGCCCATGCTGCCCGTCTAAACTAAAATCTTCTACACTTCCGGGGTCCGTATCCCTCTATTCCCATCCTATTCATGTATTTGTCAAGATGCCCCTTAAATGTCACTATCGTCCCTGCTTCCACCACCTCCTCCGGCAGCGAGTTCCAGGCACCCATTACCCTCTGTGTAAAAAAACTTGCCTCGTACATCTCCTCTAAACCTTGCCCCTCGCACCTTAAACCTATGCCCCCTAATAATTGACCCCTCTACCCTGGGGAAAAGCCTCTGACTATCCACTCTGTCTATGCCCCTCATAATTTTATAGACCTCCATCAGGTCGCCCCTCAACCTCCGTCGTTCCTGTGAGAACAAACCGAGTTTATTCAACTGCTCCTCATAGCGAATGCCCTCCATACCAGGCAACATCCTGGTAAATCTCTTCTACACCCTCTCTAAAGCCTCCACATCCTTCTGGCAGTGTGGCGACCAGAATTGAACACTATACTCAAAGTGTGGCCTAACTAAGGTCCTATACAGCTGCAACATGACTTGCCAATTCTTATACTCAATGCCCCGGCCAATGAAGACAAGCAGGCCGTATGCCTTCTTGACTAGCTTCTCTACCTGTGTTGCCCCCTTCAGTGATCTGTGGACCTGTACACCTAGATCTCTCTGACTTTCAATACTCTTGAGGGTTCTACCATTCACTGTATATTCCCTACCTGCATTAGACCTTCCAAAATGCATTACCTCACATTTGTCCGGATTAAACTCCATCTGCCATCTCTCCGCCCAAGTCTCCAAACGATCTATCCTGTCAAGCCTCTTCAGACGATCACCTCTCATTCATCTAAACTCTGGACAGTAGAGGCCCAATTTACTCAATCTACATTTCCGGGCCACACTCACTCAGTTCAAGAACCAGGAAGTGGCTGGGAAATCCGTCTTGGTCAAGAGATAAAACACTGGGGATGGGAAACCCACAGCAGATTGATCCGCCCTTCCTAGAATTTCACAGGACATGGTTTAGTTCAAGCACGAAGAACTTTGGTTCAATGCCTCACCTCAGGCAGTACAGTAACCCATCAGTACACAAAGGTTGCAGCTGAAACCCTAACCTCCAAAGAGCCCCTATCATGGGCAATACCTGTGATATGAAGATTGAAATACATTAGAATTATCAAATTGGTCATAATATTGACAAAGCGCTCATTGCTCCCTTGGAAATTATTACATTTAGATTCCACCCATTCTCCCTTTCCAGTTGCTCCTGATAATTTGGATTGACAACATTTACGGTTTCTCATTTTAACCCAAGAGACTTGAGCAAGATTGACAAATAAACAGCTACTAATAACCTGCCTTGGGTTCATCTGAAATAATCTTACAATTGAGGTTAAAGAAAGGAAAGAAATTATTTTTTAAATGGTGTCCTGTTGGGCGGTTAGCACTGCTGCCTCATGGCGCTCAGGACCCGAGTTCGATCCCGGCTCTGGGTCACTGTCCGTGTGGAGCTCGCACAACCCAAAGGTGTGCAGGGTAGGTTGATTGGCCATGCTTAATTGTCCCTTAATTGGAAATAAAATAATTGGGTACTCTCAATTAAAAATTGTGTCCTCTTGTTGAACAAAAAAAAACCCCAAAAGCTCAGTCAGGATCAGAGTTACCAATGAGCAACGTGCCGATGTCACTTAAGCGCCTTGAAAAACAACTTGCAATGATATAGTGCCTCCAACGTAGGATAATGTTCACGGCAAAAGAGTAAGGAGAAAACAAAAAGGAAGTTTTGGGGGTAAAGGATGACCAAAAGCTTAGTCAAAAAGGTTGGACAAAAGAAAGAAAAAAATCAGGAGCGGGATTCTCCAACCCCCCGCCAGGTCGGAGAATCCCCAGGGGATGGCGCGAATCCCGCCCCGCCGCTCCGATGCCAGCTGCCATATTCTCCGGCGCTGGTTTTTGGGCGCGGTTCACGCCACGCTGGTCGGGGACCGTTGGCCGCGCCCCCCCCGGCCGCGCCACCCCCCCCCCCCCCCCGGCAATTCTCCAGGCCCCGATGGGCCGAGCGACCGTCGGTTTCTGGCCAGTCCCACCGGCGTGGATTGGACATGGTCCCACACGGCGGGACCTGGCTGGTAGGACGGCTGGTGCAGTCCTCGGGGGGGGGGGCGGAGGGATCTCCCCCACGGTGGCCTGGCCCATGATCGGGGCACCCCTTTCTTCACTGTGCCGTGGGGGCACTCCTTCCTTCTGCGCGAGCCTATGTAGGGCTCCGCCATGGCCAGCGCGGAGAAGACATGCCCCCCTGCGCATGCGCCAGAATACGGCGGCCGGTCTGCGCATGCGCTAAACCACACCGGCGGTCCTGCGCATGCGCTAACTCACAAAGTCCCTTCGGCGCCGGGCTAGCCCCCAGAAGTGCGGAGGATTCCGCAACTTCCGGTCGACACGACGCCGGAGTGGTTCACACCGTTCTTGGCACTGGCGCCGGGCCAATTCGCCGATTGCGATGAATCTCACCCCGGAAGTGTGAAGGAAGAGGTGATTCAGGAATGAATAACACACCACTGAGTACCAAGGGCTGGGTAGAAGGCACATAAGAGACAGAAAAGGAAAGAGTAGTGAAAGCTGTTGGAGGTTAAATTGGGAGGGCAAAACGAAAAATGAATTTAAATAATGATTATATAATTCGGTAAACAGTGAAGAAAGGGGTGGTGGTTAAGAGGGTCAACACAGGATAGGATGCAGGTTTTGAAGTGAAGGCTGACCAGTAGAACACTGTCACCTTGAGACTCTCTTCCAGAGGATATCTCAGAGTTAGAAGCTCAGCTTTGAATCAAAGAATCTATTATCATCATTGTGAATCTTTAACGGGTTATTCAGGATCTTGACTTATATATACAGCTGGGGGCAAGGCTGTTGGTAAACTCTATAATAATAATAACCTTTATTAGTGTCACAAGTAGGCTTACATTAACACTGCAATGAAGTTACTGTGAAAATCCTCGAGTCGCCACATCCCGGCGCCTGTTCGGGTACACGGAGGGAGAATTCAGAATGTCCAATTTCCCTAACAAGCACGTCTTTCAGGACTTGTAGGAGGAAACCGGAGCACCCGGAGAAAACCTGCGCAGACACGGGGAGAACATACAGAATCCGCACAGACAGTGACCAAGCCGGAATTGAACCCGGGTCCCTGGCGCTGTGAAGCAACAGTGCTAACAACAGTGCTAACCTGCCTCCCATACCTTTTCTTGAACATAATACTATTAGCAGACTTAATACGAGGCTCTACATAGGACTATATCTCACCATGTTCTGTTGTCAGGTGATCATATATCATTAATGATTTAGATGATATGTTTAAATATGTAACATTAACCCTTTAAACTACAGAATGTACCCGGAGGGTGTAAGCAGTCTAATTCAGCCAAAATAAGTGATGGGGAATAAAATCAGTGGTAAGGATTCAGAGTTTGCGCAGCCGAAGACAACGATTCTGTTTGAACAATGTTTAAACATTGAAGACCAATTGTTGGACAAGCAATCTAACAGCGCAGAGACAGTGGAGGAGACGAGATAGGCGATGGACAGCCTACATGTGGAACCTGATTCTATCTCTTCAGTTCATGTCAATGAGTGGCAAGGGGAGGAGGAAGAGGGGTGGTCCATAGAATCCATAAAGTGCAGGAGGCCATTTCGCCCATCAGGTCTGCATCGACACTCCGAAATAGCACCCCACCCAGCCCCACTCTCCCGCCGTATCCCCATAACCCCATCTAACCTGCATATATTTGGACGCTAAGGAACAATTTAGCATGGCCAATCCACTTAAACTGCACATCTTTGGACTGTGGGAGGAAACCGGAGCACCGGAGGAAACCCACGCAGCCACGGGAAGGCCGTGCGACCTCCACACAGCCAGTCACCCTGGTTTGGAATCGAACCCGGTTGCCGGGCGCTGCAAGGCAGCAGTGCTAACCACTGTGCCGTCCAAGGATAGATCCATGGCGGAGCTCATAGGGCAAAGTTCTTGTGGGACTTTTTACCAGAGAGGTCAGTCTTAACTTCTAATTTCTACATATTTTAGGATGAGCACTTTGAAAGCCTGTGATTCACTAGGGTCAGTATTCGGAACTAGCAAACAGCTAGGTACTCAAATATGGCTGTGACAATTGTCATCTTGTCTGTATGCTTTAGATTTCAGGTTTATACCCTAACCCACCTTAAATCAGCTGGCAGGTACACAACAATAACTTGCATTTATAGAATGTCTTAAATATGCGAAAATGTCCCAAGGCACTTTACAGGAGCGTTAATGAAAACAAAACTTGACAGTGGGTCTCAGGAGGAATCTTAGGACATGTGATCAAAAAGGGAGGCCAGTTGACGTTTCTGAAGGTGGTGAGAGGGGTACAGAGTCATGAAGGGTGAGGGAGAGAAGAGTAAAGGCTGAAGAAACTGAGGGCACAGTCACCAACGGTGCAACAATGAAAACTGGGAATGCACAAGAGGCCCGGAGTGGAGTGCAGAGATTTTGGGAGGATTGTAAAGCTGGAGGATTGCAGAGATAGGGAGGGATGAGGCCATGGAGGGATTCGAAAACAAGTATGAGAATTTTTTAATTGCAGCGTTGCCAGACCTGAAGGAAGGTCCACGTCACAAGTGAGAGATTTTGGTCAAGTGATTTAACAAAACGCATAATCGAGACAGGAGGTACAAACAAGCAGATTGTGGACAGAATGTGTCTTTGTACATGTATACAAAGAAAAACTTTCATTTACAGAGCACCTGGAATCATTGAATTCACAGTGCTATTCGGCCCATCGAGTCTGCACCGGCCCTTGGAACGGGCACCTTACCTAAGCCCACACCTACACATTATCTCCATAACCTAGTAACCCCACCTAACCTTTTTTGGACATTAAGGGCAATTTATCATGGCCAATCCACCTAACCTGCACATCTTTGGACTGTGGGAGGAAACCGGAGCACCCGGAGGAAACCCACGTAGACACAGGGAGAACGTGCAGACTCCGCACAGACAGTGACCCAAGCCGGGAATCGAACCTGGGACCCTGGCGCTGTGAAGCAACGGTGCTAACCACTGTGCTACTGTACCTTAGGGATTTCTTTTGGGATTCAGAATTTCCCACGGTAGAAGCTGACTAATTTGTCTATTCTGGAGTGGCATTTGCTGACATTGCTCTTTTCAATGAACTGTGGTCTGGCTCTATTTGCATTTGAATGTGTGTTTTGGCATATCTTTGGAAAGTGAGAAGATTTAGTTGTTGCAGCTGCTGGAGCCAAGGCTTTACATCCTCAATGATCTGATGCTTCTGATCGGAACTGTGCTCACAAGGACTGGTTGGTCACGCCAGCTGACAATTCCATTTGCTTCGGTGGGCGAGGGCAAGCAATGGAGGTGGTTCTGAAAATGCAGCAGCTTTGGCTGGAGTTGGCCTTTCAACATGTGGGTTAGCCAACCCAAAGCACAAGAATGCGTTAAAGACAGACTTGCATTCATATTGCTCCTTTCGTGACCCAAGGATGTGCCAAAGTGCTTTGCGGCCGATGAAATACTCCTAACATCGAGTAATTGGTATCAACAATGATAAATACCAGGTAATCCGCTTTAGTTGACTGAAGGATAAATACGAAGACACCTTAAAAATAATTAAGTTTACCAAACCAATTTATATCTGGGAATATAACTGCAGCGTGGATTGTAAGTACCACATAAAGGTACAGTATTAATCATTGAGCAGGAAGGGTCAAAGTCTTGCCCAAGGTGAGACTGTTACACTGTTAGTACACAAGAAAAGGGATTCCATTCTTCCGTGGTCTCAAAACGTCACCATTATAATGCGGGAATCACCACACCCAGTTTGCACACAGCAAGCCCCCCAACAATAACAACGAGAGAAACGGTTAGACAATATGGCGTCTTCTTTGGAAAATGTGATGCTGATTGAAAGTTGTTGACCAGCACAGTCCGGCAAGGAGGCCGTAGGTTTAAGCTTCACGGATCCCTTTCAAAAGCAAATATCAGGAGTTCCAACATGGAGGACAGAGTGTTCCTCGGGATTTTCCCAATCGGGTTTGCTTGGCTCAGAAAGCTGTGTTGTGTGGCGTGCGAAGCTGTAAAATATCCTCCCGCGCCAACCACAGTTTTCATCACTCCACCACTGGCGGCTGTCCCTGCAGCTGCCTGGGACCCAAGCTCAGGAAGGCCCTCCCTAAACTCCTTTCCAATGCACACAAAGCCTACTGGTTTGACCGAGTTTTTGGTCACACGTTCTAATACCTTGGGTGGCTGGGTGTTAGTTTTTTTGTTGATAATCGCTCCTGTGCCTTAGGATGTTTTACCCGTTTACGGGTGCTATATAAATGCACATTATTGCTATAGAGAAAGTGCATTAAACCCCAAGATGGAGCAGGCACAAGTTTTGCTGGAATGGGCAGGGGTACGCCTCTGGATACTTTGGGAGGGGCTGGGAAGGAAGGAATGCGAGTCCCACTTCTGTTTAAAGTGTATTTCACAGAGCAGCTGTACGGGACAATAAAGCCCCGTGGACCAGACAGTTGATGTTGAACGTTGTTACAGAAAAGCCCACGGCATTTGTCCTCAAAAAGTTGACATTATCCTTCCAAAGGAACAGTTCCAGTTCTCATCTGCGAGACAAATGATATATTCTTAATTAAACGCTGTGTTCACCTTCCAGAATATGCAACTGCTTCTCCTATACGGTCCATTAACTTTACAGAAATAGAATTCCCAATGCAACATTCTTAACTAATTTATGATTGAAACAAAAACACAGTCAGTTTAGCCAGTGAAGATCTGGCAGAGGCTCCCAAAGAAATTGGCTTCTGAATGTTCAAATTCCCTTTTTGCGACAAAGCACATTTGCTGAGAAGTTTCAGTGCAACACTTAGTTTCCACAACATTCCTCAGACATTTGACAGAGCACCTCAACACTGATGGTATCTAATATAAGGCAATTAGACTAGTCTGGGAATTACGAAAAATGTTTGTCGCTAAACCTTGTCTCTTTGAATGGGGGACAGCGATAACTCGACTGTTGGTCCCGCCTTAACTAGAAAGTATTGATCCCTGTACTAATTACAATAAACCGGTTCAAAGACGCATTCCTAATGCATACTGTGTTAGACCATAAGACATAGGAGCAGAATTAGGCCACTTGGCCCATCGAGTCTGCTCCGCCATTCAATCACGGTTGACATTTTTCTCATCCCCATTCTCCTGCCTTTTCCCCATGATCCTTGATTGATCAAAAACTTATCTATCTCTGTCTTTTTAAAAATAAATTTAGAGTACCCAATTCATTTTTTCCAATTAAGGGGCAAGTTAGCGTCGCCAATCCACCTACCCTGCACATCTTTGGGTTGTGGGGGCGAAACTCACGCAGACACGGGGAGAATGTGCAAACTCCACACGGACAGTGACCCAGAGCCGGGATTAAACATGGGACCTCTGCGCCGTGAGGCGGCGTGCTAACCATTGCGCCACCGTGCTGCCCTTATCTATCTCTGTTTTAAAGACACTCAGTGATTTGGCCTCCACAGCCTTCTGCGGCAAAGAGTTCCACAGATTCACCATCCTCTGGCTGAAGAAATTCCTCCTCATCTCGGTTTTAAAGGATCGTCCCTTTAGTCTGAGATGGTGTCCTCTGCTTCTAGTTTTTTCTACAAGTGGAAACATCCTTTCCACGTTCACTCCAGGTCCACTCTATCCAAGCCTCGGAGTATCCTGTAAGTTTCAATAAGATCCCCCCTCACCCTTCTAAACTCCAACGAGTACAGACCCAGAGTCCTCAACCGTTCCTCATACGACAAGCTCTTCATTCCAACATCTATGCCCAATATGCAGAGAAATTGAATGACAGACTATCCATCACCTTGAACATTCACTCCCACCAACAATGACGAGCCAAGGCTGCAGTGTGTACCATCCACGAGTTGCACGGCAAGACCCTGCCAAGGCTCCCTCGACAGCATCTACCTCTACCACCTAGAAGGACAAAGGCAGCAAGCAATGGGTACACCACCAACTGAAAGACCCCTCCAAGTCACACACCATCCTGACTTGGAAATAGACCGCTGTTCCTTCCCGATCACTGGATCAAAATCCTGGACCTCGCACGTCAAAGGCACTTGTGGTGTACCAGCACTTGTGGTGTACCAGCGCCAGGCTGACTGCAGTGGTTCAAGGCGGCAGCACACCACCACATCCCCAGGGAAATTAAGGATGGGCAACGAGGACTTCCAGTGGCGGCCATGAGGTGAACGGTCGCACACAAGGTGGCTCACTGCTTGGGGATTCGGTGTGTGTCCCTTTTTGCCTGATTAACGGGTGTTGTTTGGAGGGAATAAGTGGTGTAAGTTGAAAGCTTTGGTTCCTCCTCCAACGTGTGACGTCTAGAGGTTATAATACGGGAAACAAATCGAAAAAGGGGGTCCTTGCCTGACTTGGCAGGCCCTCATGTTGCAGGAAGGAGAAAATGGCAGAGGCCCTTGTGTCATCATTGCCCTCTCAGTGGACAACTGAGAGGCTGGTGGAATTTCTAATGCAGGAGTTTAAGAAGCAGAGACAAGCGACCTCTGATGACCGGTGAAGGTGATTGAGTTGGCGGTGGCTGCTCAACTTTGGCCAAGGTGGAACAACGGCTGGTGTAGGGCTCGTCAATTCGGAAGGTGGGGGAGAGGCAGTCACGGAGCGTAGTGATCGGGGAGTGGATTTTTTATTTTTATTTTGTTTGTGCAGTGAACAAGCCACGGTTGGTTGGGATTCTTTGTTTGGGGTGGAGGGGGTGGGAAGGTGGGTGGGTTGTTTGGTGCTTTGGGATGGAGCGGGAAGCAGGGCAGGGGGATGGGCAGATTGCTGACAATGAGGGTTTCTTTGTTTATGGACTAGTCGAGTGGGGGTAGATGACGGTGGCCATCTTGGGTGGGCCTGGAGCTGGTATATGTTGGGGCCCTGGAGAACCTTTGTGGGTGGGATAGGGCTGATCATAGTAGAGGGGGGAACGCCCAGAGGACCAAATCAGGCTAGTTACATGCAACGTCAGTGGGTTAAATGGGCCAGTTGAAAGGTCCTCGGTGTTTGCCCATCTAAAGAGTTTGAAGACGGATTTGGTTTTCTTGCAAGAGACACATCGTAGAGTTCAGGGCCAGACAAGACTGCGGAACGCGTGGGTGGAAGTGTTCCACTCAAGATTTGTTGCGAGGATGATGGGGACCGTGGTGCTGATCAATAGGAGGGTGACCTTTTTGGTGGCTAATATATTGGTGGGCCCAGGGGGAAGATAGGTGACGGTGAGCGGGGTATTGGCAGACGCTCCACTGGTCTTAGTGAATACATATGCGCTCAGCTGGGACGATATGGACTTCATTAAGAAGGTGTTGGCTACCTCCGGTGCGGCTATGAAGGAGTAAGTCACACATTTGGTGGCTCCCGCTCGGATCGGAGTTTTCGACCTTTTCCCCTGATTTTGTACCGGACTCGAGTTGAAAAATTGATGACAAGAGGCAATTGCGAAATAAATTCCCACAGCTGCATGGAGAGGAGGACTAGAAGTGCTCGCAAAGGCAGAAACTGAAGGACAGAAAAGGCGTCGGCTGAAGCAGCAACTGGAGGAAGCATGGCCTCTGGCTTGTCGACCCATTCGGCTGCCAAATTCTCCAGCGCCGGGGATTTGCCAGGGGCGGGAATCGCGCTACGCCCATCGGCGGCCGCTAGCAGCGCCCTCCCTCCCCCGAGGACCCCGAGTGGCCGCCCGTTTTTGGCCGGTCCCGCCGGCGTACATTAGAGTAGGTACTTACCAGCGGGACCTGGCTGCGCGAGCGGCCTCCGGGGTCCTCGGGGGCGGGGGGGATCAGGCCCCGGGAGGTGCCCCCACGGTGGCCTGGCCCGTGATCGGGGCCCACCGATCGGCGGGTGGGCCTGTGCCGTGGGGGCTCTCTATTCCTCCGTGTCGGCTGCTGTTGTCCTCCGCGATGGCTGACGAGGAGATGAACCCCCCTGCGCATGCGCTGGGATGACGCCAACACACGCTGGCACTCTCGCGCATGCGCCAAAACGTTCGCTGGGATACTGGGGCTGGCCGGTGGAGGCCCATCGGTGCTGGTTGGCGTGACGCCAAGCCCCTCTGTGCCGGCTTGCGCGGTGCCAAACACTCCGCCGCCGGCCTAGCCCCTGAAGATGAGGAGGATTCCGCACCTTCGGGGCGGCCCGACGCCAGAGTGGTTCACGCCACTCCTTTGTGCCGGAGTTGCCCGCCCCGCCGGTTCGCGGAGAATCCCGCCCAAGGAGTTTTCCTTCTACTCACACATGCAAAAGTGTACTCCCGGATCGATTTCTTTATTATGAGCAGAGCTCTACTGATGGGGGTGGTGGTCACAGGGTACTCGGCGATTACAATCTCAGACCATGCCCTGCACTGAGTTGACCTACAGGTTAGTAAAGACAGTAATCAGCGCCCGCACTGGAGGTTAGACGTGGGGCTTTTAGCGGTTGAGGATTTGTGCGGGCGGTTGAGGAAATGTATTCAGAATTACCTGGAGGTCACGGGGGAAAGTTCGGCAGCGGTGGTCTGGG
Source organism: Scyliorhinus torazame (assembly GCF_047496885.1). Taxonomy (NCBI): domain Eukaryota; kingdom Metazoa; phylum Chordata; class Chondrichthyes; order Carcharhiniformes; family Scyliorhinidae; genus Scyliorhinus; species Scyliorhinus torazame. The sequence goes on from NC_092709.1 coordinate 13,584,066, forward strand.
AGGCATTGAAGGCGGTGGTTAGAGGGGAGCCGATCTCGATACGGGCCCACAGGGAGAAGGTAGACAGGACAGAGACGGACCGACTGGTAAAGGAGATACTACAGGTCGACAGGAGGTTTGCAGAGACCCGAGAGGCAGGGCTTTTAAGGGAACGGCGGAGGCTACAGGCGGAGTTTGGCTTGTTAACCACAGGGAGTGCGGTAGAGCAGCTGAGAAAGGCGAGGGGGGCGATTTATGAGCATGGAGAGAAGGCCAGCAGAATGCTTGCACAGCAGCTTAGAAAGAGGGAGGCAGCCAGGGAGATAGTAAATGATGGAGATGGGAACCTGGTGGGAGACTCAGCAGGGGTGAATAAGGTGTTTAAGGAGTTTTATAGTAGGCTGTATGGGTCGGAACCCCCACCGGGGCCAGAGGGGATGAGGCACTTCATAGGGGGGCTGAATTTCCCGAAGGTGGACGGGGAGCTGGTAGAAGGGCTGGGGCCCCCGATCGGGATCGAAGAGATAGCGGAGGGGCTGAAGGCCATGAAGTCGGGTAAAGCCCCGGGGCCGGATGGGTACCCAGCGGAGTTCTATAAAACGTTTGCTGGGATATTGGGGCCGCTGTTGAAGAGGATATTCAATGAGGCAAGGGAGAGAGGGGTGTGTCCCTCGACGATGTCACAGGCCACGATCTCGCTGATTCTGAAGCGGGATAAGGATCCGGAGCTGTGTGGGTCCTACAGGCCGATATCCCTATTGAACGTGGACGCCAAACTGTTGGCCAAAATTTTGTCCTTGAGGATTGAAGACTGTGTTCTGGACGTGATTGGGGAGGACCAGACGGGGTTCATTAAGGGAAGGCAGTTGGTGTCCAATGTAAGAAGGTTGCTAAATGCGATCATGATGCCCCCTGAAGGTAGGGAGGTGGAGGTAGTGGTCGCAATGTACGCAGAGAAGGCTTTTGATCGAGTAGAATGGGAATATCTGTGGGAGGTACTGGGACGGTTCGGATTTGGGCGGGGCTTTAATGACTGGAGCAGGTTGCTCTATCAGGCTCCTGTGGCAAGCGTACGGACGAATAGGACGACATCGGACTATTTTAGGTTATACCGGGCGATGAGACAGGGGTGCCCCCTCTCCCCACTGTTGTTCAATCTGGCTATAGAGCCGCTGGCAATTGCGCTGAGAGCCTCAAAGGGGGGGAATGGAACACAGAGTCTCGCTCTGTGCAGACGACCTGCTCCTGTATGTATCGGACCCAGCAGAGGGGATGGACAAAATCATGAGGATTCTGGGGGAATTTGGCCGGTTTTCAGGGTACAAACTAATCATAGAATTTACAGTGCTGAAGGAGGCCATTCGGCCCATCGAGTCTGCACCGGCTCTTTGAAAGAGCATCCTACCCAAGGTCAACACCTCCACTCTATCCCCATAACCCAGTGACCCCACCCAACATTAAGGGCAATTGTGGTTACTAAGGGCAATTTATCATGGCCAATCCACCTAACCTGCACATCTTTGGACTGTGGGAGGAAACCGGAGCACCCGGAGGAAATCCACGCACACACGGGGAGGATGTGCAGACTCCGCACAGACAGTGACCCAAGCTGGAATCGAACCTGGGACCCTGGAGCTGTGAAGCAATTATGCTATCCACAATGCTACCGTGCTGCCCGTGCTAAATATGGGGAAAAGTGAGATGTTTACGATCCAGGCAAGGGGACAGGAAACACGATTGGGGAACTGCCGTTTAGAGTGGTAGGGGGAAGTTTTAGGTATCCCAGTGGGACGGGAATGGGAACGGCTGCACAAACTTAATCTGGCCCGTCTGGCGGACCAAATGAAGGACGATTTTCGGAGGTGGGACGCGCTTCCGTTGTCACAAGCTGGGAGGGTGCAGACGGTGAAGATGACGGTCCTTCCGAGATTCCTGTTTGTGTTCCAGTGTCTCCCCATCTTTATTCCGCGGTCCTTTTTAAAACGTGTTAACAAAGTTATCACGGGCTTTGTATGGGCGGGCAAGACCCCGCGTGTATAAATGGGAATGATTGCGCAGAGCTGGGGAGAGGGCGGGCAGGCGCTGCCAAACTTCAGTAACAATTATTGGGCGGCGAATATAGCCATGATCAGGAAGTGGGTGGTGGGGGGAGGGTCGGTATGGGAGCGGATGGAGGCGGCTTCATGCAAGGGCACCAGTTTGGGGGCGTTGATAACGGCGCCTCCGCCGTTCCCGCCGGCATGGTACTCCACAAGCCCCGTGGTGGTGGCGGCCCTGAGAGTCTGGGGGCAATGGAGGAAACATGTGGGAGCGGAGGGAGCATCGGTCTGGTCCCCAATCTGTAATAGCCACCGGTTTGCCCCGGGAAGGATGGATGGGGGGTTTCGGAGATGGCAGAGAGCAGGGATTGAGAGGATGGGGGACATGTTTATAGAAAGCAGCTTTCCTAGCTTGAGGGAGCTGGAGTAGAAATTTGGATTGGCGGGGGGAAACAAATTTAGGTATCTGCAGGTGCGGGACTTCCTGCGTAGACAGGTGTCAGCCTTCCCGCTCCTACCACCAAAGGAGATTCAGGATAGGGTAGTTTCCAGAGTGAGGGTGGGAGATGGGAAGATCTCCGACATCTATAAGGAACTCATGGGGTCAGAGGACACACAGACTGAGGAGCTGAAGTGCAAGTGGGAGGAGGAGTTAGGAGGAGAGATAGAGGATGGTCGCTGGGCGGATGCATTGAGTAGAGTCAACGTGTCCACAACATGTGCCAGCCTCAGCCTGATATAGTTCACAGTTGTTCACCGTGACAGTGGCCCGGATGAGCAGGTTCTTTGGGGTGGAGGACAGGTGTGCAAGGTGTGCGGGGCGGGCCAGCGATCCATGTCCACATGTTCTGGACGTGTCCAAAGCTCAGGGGATTCTGGCAGGGGTTTGCAGACGTCATGTCCACGGTGTTAAAAACAAGGGTGGCACCGAGTCCGGAGGTGGTGATTCTCGGGAAGATCCGGGAATCCAGGAGGAGAAAGAGGCAGACGTTCTGGCCTTTGCTTCCCTGGTAGCCCGGAGACGGATATTATTAGCTAGGAGGGACTCAAAGCCCCCGAAGTCGGAAGCCTGGCTATCGGACATGGCTAGCTTTCTCTGCTTGGAGAAAATTAGGTTCACTTTGAGAGAGTCACTGTTAGGGTTCGCTCGGAGGTGGCAACCGTTCGTCGACTTCTTTACAGAAAATTAAACGTCAGCAGAAGGGGGGGGGGGGGGATTGTTTAGATTAGAGTAGAGGGTTAATAAAGGTGGGACCTGTAAGGGAGGAAACAGGCTTTTTGCACTATGTTTATAGACTTAAGTATGCTGTTTATTTTGTCATTGTTGTAAAACCAAAAATACCTCAATAAAATGTTTATTAAAAGAAAGAAGGTGTTAGGTTGGTCTCTGCTCTAGAGAAGGTCAATCGAGTATTTGAGATCTTTCATCGGAGGCTTCACAAATCTGAATCTCTGAAGGAAGATTTGACTGTGGGACAGTTTCTGGGTGGGTTGGTCTTCCCGATGGTGGAAAGGGATAGAAGGCAGGAGCTGGAGGCGCAACACAGGCTGGGGGAAATTATCATGAACTGGCATTCGGGGAAGATGCCAGGCCTGGACAGATTACTGTGCAATTTTATAAACAGTTCGCAACTGTGTTGGGGTCACACTTGTTGGTCATGTTTAATGATTCTCTGTCCCGGGGTGCTGCCAGCCACACTGGCGCAGGCATCAATCTCCTTAATTTTGAAGAAGGATAAAGATCCCATGGAGTGTGGGTCACATTGGCCCATTCCTCTGTTGAAAGCTGTTGGCTTAGGTGCTGGCAACCTGTTTGGAGGGGTGCCTGCCGGGGGTAATTTCTGAGGATCAGGCGGGCTTTGTTAAGGGGCGGCAGTTGCCAGCAAACATTAGGAGAGTTCTGAATGTGGTGCTGTCGTTCTTGTCACAGTGGATCCAGAGGTAATCATCTTCATGGACGCGGAAAAAAAGTTTGACCAGGTGGAGCGGGGGTACCTTTATGAGGTACTGGGGCGGTTTGATTTTGGGCCTAAATTCATTTTGTGGGTTTGGCGTTTGTACAGGGCCCCCGCTCTGAGCACTCGTACCAATGCATTGAGGATGGTGTACTTACCGTTATTTAGAGGTACAAGGCAGGGATGTCCACTTTCCCCGGTACGGTTTCCTTTGGCGATTGAGCCATTGGCCATCTCACTTAGGTGGTCGGCCGGGTGGGAGTTAATTGGGGGGGGGGGGGTTGTAGGGAGCATAGGATGCCCCTGTATTCGGATGATTTATTGTATACCATCGACCCTCTCTCTAATGTGGGGAAGGATAATGGGGGTGCTGAGGAAGTTTGGTTCCTTCTCAGGGTATAGATTGAACGTGGGCAAGAGGGACGTTGTCAAAGGCCTTACCGAAGGAAGGGAGCTGATCTGGAGAGGCAACCGTTTCACTGGCCAGGACTAGTTTTAGGTACCTGGGGATGCAGGTGGCTCGTGACTGGGCCTCATTACACAGGTTGAACCAGGTCAGTATGGTAGAGGGGGTGAAGGTGGACCTGAAGAGCTAGAATGGCCTCCCGTTGCCCTTGGCGAGAAGGATTCAGACAGTTAAGATGATCATTGTTCCAAGGATCTTGTTTGTGTTTCAATGTATCTCATTCTCTCTTCCCAAGTCTTGTTTTAGTAGGGTCAACAAGATAGTTTTGACTTTTGGTTGGGGGGGGTAAGACCCCCCCCCCCCCAACGGGTGAGAAGGGCATTCTTGCAGCGAGATAGGCAGTCGGGGGCTGGCATTACCTAATGTGATGTATTATTACTGGGTGGCAAACACTAAGAAAGTGCAGGGTGGGTTAATTATGCGGGGTCGATTTGGAAACAGATGGACGCGGCTTCTTGTATAGGTTAGACTTTGAGGGCACTTGTTATTGCTCCTCTCCCGTCCTCTCCGAAGAACAAAGAACAAAGAAAAGTACAGCACAGGAACTGGCCCTTCGGCCCTCCAAGCCTGTGCCGACCATGCTGCCCGTCTCAACTAAAATCTTCTACACTTCCAAGGTCCATATCCCTCTATTCCCATCTTGTTCATGTATTTGTCAAGATGCCCCTTAAACGTCACTATCGTCCCTGCCACCATCACCTCCTCTGGCAGTGAGTTCCAGGCACCTATTACCCACTATATTTTTAAAAATTGCCTCGTTTATCTCCTCTAAACCATGCCCCTCGCACCTTAAACCTATGCCCCCTAGTAATTGACCCCTCTACCCTGGGAAAAAGCCTCTGACTATCCACTCTGTCTATGCCCCTCATAATTTTGTAGACCTCTATCAGGTCGCCCCTCAACCTCCGTTGTTCCAGTGAGAACAAACCGAGTTTATTCAACCGCTCCTCATAGCGAATGCCCTCTATACCAGGCAACATCCTGGTAAATCTCTTCTGCACCCTCTCTAAAGCCTCCACGTCCTTCTGGTAGTGTGGCGACCAGAATTGAACACTATACTCCAAGTATGGCCTAACTAAGGTTCTATACCTTAGTTATGCCGTAAGCCTTCTTGACTACATTCTCCACCTGTGTTGCCCCTTTCAGTGACCTGTGGACCTGTACACCTAGATCTCTCTGACTGTCAATACTCTTGAGGGTTCTACCATTCACTGTATATTCCCTACCTGCATTAGACCTTCCAAAATGCATTACCACACAATTGTCTGGATTAAACTCCATCTGCCATCTCTCCGTCCAAGTCTCCAAAAGATCTAAATCCTGCTGTATCCTCTGACAGTCCTCATCGCTATCCGCAATTCCACCAACCTTTGTGTCGTCTGCAAACTTACTAATCAGACCAGTTACATTTTCCTCCAAATCATTTATATATACTATGAACAGCAAAGGTTCCAGCACTGATCCCTGCGGAACACCACTAGTCACAACCCTCCAATCAGAAAAGCACCCTTCCATTGCTACTCTCTGCCTTCTATGACCTAGCCAGTTCTGTATCCACCTTGCCAGCTCACCCCTGATCCCGTGTGACTTCACCATGAGGGACCTTGTCAAAGGCCTTACTGACGTCCATCTTGACAACATCCACTGCCCTACCTGCTTCAATCATCTTTGTGACCTCCTCGAAAAACTCTATCTACGAGCCCAGTGGTAATACCATCTCTGAGAATATGGAATAAGCTCAGACAGCACTTTAAATACGAATCTATGTCGCCACTGGCGCCAAACTGTAAGAATCATAGGTTTATATCGGTCGGGATAAATTCATCACATGAGATCTGGGAGAGGGAGGGGGCTGAGAGGTTTCAGGATTTGTTCATGGAGGGTAGGTTTTCTGGGCTGGAGGAGTTGGTGGGGAAGTTCCAACTCCCAGGAGGGAATGTTTTTAGATATTTGCAGGTACGGAACTGTGCGTGAAAGGAACTCTCTTCATTTCCTTGGTTGCCTGCGCATTCTTTTATGGATAGGGGGCTGTCTTTTGATGAGATAAGGGAAGGGAGGATATCAGACATTTATGGGCAGATGATGGAGAGGGATTCACTGGAGGAAGTAAAGGGGAAATGGGAGGAAGAATTTAGCTTGGTTTTGGCGGGCGAGGGGGGGGGGGGGGGTTCTGCATAGGGTTAATTCTACCTACTCGTGTGTACGGTTGGGTTTGATTCAGTTGTACATGTTCAGTTTGATAAAGTGGTACATGGGTGCACATGACCAGGGCTTGTATGAATGGGTTCTTTGTGGGTGTAGAGGACTGATTTGAGCGTTGCTCGAGGGGACCGGCGAACCACTTGCATATGTTTTGGTCTTGCCCTTAGTTCTGGGCCTCCTTCTTCGATACAATGTCGGACGTTTTCGGAGTTAGAGTGAAGCCATGCCAATGAGTGGCAATCTTTGGTGTTTCAAACTTGCCGGGGCAGCAGGAGGGGAAGAAGGCTGTGCCTTGGCCTTCGCCACTCTCGTATCCCGGAGGCGAGTCTTGCTCGGCTGGAAGGCATCGGCGCCGCCTAAGGCTTCACCATGGTTGGGGGATTTATCGGAATTCCTGCATTTGGAAAAGATAAAGTACGCTACAAGAGGATCGGAGCAGGGGTTTTACTCTAGGTGGCTGCCGTTCATTACCTTCTTCAAGAAGCTGCTTGTCATCAGCAATTCGTCAGGGGGCAGTGTTCAGGAGGGGGCGGGTTCTGGGTAAATACGGGATAAGTGGGGTCGGGTTGTGAGGATACTTTTATGAAAATTGTATAAATTGTTTTGACCATTTTATATGTTATCATTGAAAACCTTTTGAATAAATGATAGGCAGCAAACATTGGCCTTGCCAGCGACACCCAAGGTAATTAATTAATCCATGAATAACTTTTTATTATTCTAAGTTATGGGCTGGATTCGCCATTCCTATTTTTAAAAAAAATTTAGAGTACCCAATTGTTTTTTCCAATTAAGGGGCAATTTAGCGTGGCCAATCCACCTAGCCTGCACATCTTTGGGTTTGTGGGGGCGAAACCCATGCAGACACAGGGAGAATGTGCAGACTCCACACGGACAGGGACCCAGGGCCGGGATTCGAACCTGGGTCCTCAGCGCCGTAGGCAGCAATGCTAACCACTGTGCCACCGTGCTGCCCTTGATTTGCCATTCCTGAGGTTAAGTGCCGGCTCGAACGGAGAATCCGCGGGAGGTTTACGTCAAAATAATCGGCACAAATCCCTCTCTGATTCCGCGACGGGTGAGGGGCTACCACCAGCGCCGACTGGAACTCCCAAGGTTAAAACGGCCGGTGAATGGCTGGGTCCCGGGCTGCGCATGCGCATGGCTGATGACCTGCAGCGGTCGCGCCGTGCAACATGGCGCCAGCCGTGCGCAGACCCAACCCGGCATCTGCGACCCCACAGTCCACCCCCTGGCCACACCCAGGCCAACCCCCACCAGTACCCCCAGCCCTCGCAGAAGGTCCCCAGCCAGTGCATGGATCCTGGCCGAGTGTGGCAGCGCCGGATACAGCCCGCAGCTGCCACGCCGGGTTCACGATCGGTGGGACCACACGTGGTCCGCGCCGTCAGGAACTCGGCCCATTGAGGACGCAGCATCGGAGGTGGGCCGGCTGATGAGGCGGCAACGTCATTGTGACTGCGCGTCGCGCGTGTCACGATGATGTCATTTCGGAGGGGCGGAGCACGGCTGACCGGCGCCGGTCCAGATTTCGGCATCGGGCATCGGAGAATCCCACCCAAGGTCTGCAGAATTCAACTGGACTGATATATAAGATTGTCTTATTCAATGACACAGTAGCTTCGGTCAATAATGTAACAGTGATGACTTTGCCGATTTCCTAGCTGCAAGAAAATTCTGTCCATTAAGGCGGTTGATCCAATTCCAACAAGACTGGAAACAAGCTCTGGGAGTGTACAATTCGAAAGGATCTAAAATCTAAATGAAGTGTAAGAACTTTAGGATTGTGGATTTAAAGCGTGTCTGAGAAAGACGAGGCCTCGGGGCGGGAGGAATGGGGGGGGGTCAGGCACACAACTCTGAATGCGGACGCCACAGTAAAGGATGGGACCTTTTTCCCTCAATGCTGCCTCAGGATGTGTCGCGAATGTCTTTCAAGTTCCTCCTGATAAATCACTTCAAATCTTGCACTAAAAATGAATGATTACTAGAAATTCTGCTTCAAGTCTTCTGAGAGCGAGATGGAAATCAGCGTTAAAAGTTTAAACAAACATAAAACAGAATGTTTCAAATTCCACCAGGTGGGGGCAAGTGTCCAGTCACACACTTTTGCAAGTGTACTGATCGGAAAGTTCAAGGTCCGTTTGTGATCATTGCACTCGTCCAAATTGCACCAAAAAATGCAGACTCCAAATTTGCGTCACAAGAAAAGATCAAACGGGACAAGACTTCAATTGAGTACAAAGAGATACTGTTAAGGAACACTACAGAAGGACAATATTGGTGCCACAGCTTTGTGGACACATTTAGACTACATTGTAAATCATAGTAACACAGGGGTGTTCTTTGGTGTAACTGGGGCAGATATGTGACTCTCTGTCATGGAACCCTGGTTTCCTTGACTATTATAGTCAGGAAGATCAAGTTAACAGGCAACGGACAGACAGTCCAGGAGTCCTGTCAGTGATTAACCCAGCATCAGTGTATGGTTTTCTGATCAATGAGTGCTGTATTTTTGTCCTCACTTAGGTCTACTGGGTTTACCTCAAAGACAAGTCATCATTATGCCTATGCAAATACCCACTGTTCACTACAAGCTCAGAGAGGTAAGACACTTGATTGAATCAGAAAACAGATGAACTTCAGTCATCTGCAGGCAACAATGATTGGGAGAGATTATTCGACGCTCTGAAATCGGTCTACAGGCCGCCCGTTCTCACCAATCCTCGGTACTGACTGAAAAACACTGTTCACATTTTTTTTTAAACAAATTCGAGAAAGATGGGCAGAGCACACCTTCAAATCGATCTTCATCCATCAATGAAGAAGCAATCAATAGACTGTCACAGGTTGCCATGAACAGCTCACTTGAGGACCCTCCCACATTGTTAGAAATGATGAACGCAAGCAACTTCCTGTTGAGCAGAAAGGCTTTAGAAGCGGACGTCTCTAAGGCTGCAGGTTAATGCCTGGTCAAGAAGCTCAACTCAACTCTTTCAGCCCACGTGACAGCAAGGAAACATCCAAATCACGGGAAGACAAAGATGCCGCCACTGTCCATCTGAACAAGTGGAAATGAACTCACCAACCTTGTGACAATCGGAGAGGAATCTCACTCCTCTCCATCACCGGCAAAATCTTTGCCAGAATCCTTTTGAACTGGCTAGTGCACCCTCTCGACTAAGATCGCCTGCCAGAGAGTTAGTGTGGCTTTAGAAAAGGTAGAGGAACAATTGACATGGTGTTTTCAGTCAGACATGTCCAGGAGAAATGCCGAGTACATGAACTGCTAAACCACATTTATTGACCTGACCAAGGCCACTGACACGGTCAGCTGTTAAGGGTCTTTGGAAGGCAACTGAGATATTTTCCTGCCCTCAAATTCATCACAATGTTTTGTCAGTTCTGTAAAGGCATGCTGTCGTGCGTCCGGGAGATTCGTAACCTATTCCGAGTCACTAATGGAATTAAACAGGCATGTATGCTAATGCAAAACCTGTTCGGCATGTTTCTCTCTGCCATGTTCTCTGATGGCTTCCATGATATTGGCCCTGGCATCAAGAACAATAGGCATGTACACGAGGCAGCTCAATCTGAGGCAAAGACCAAGGACTCAAAGGACACACTTTGCGATTTCTTGTTCACCAATCATAGAATTTATAGTGCAGAAGGAGGCGATTTGGCCCATCGAATCTGCACCGGCCCTTCGAAAGAGCACCCTACCTAAGCCCACACCTCCATCCTATCCCCGTAACCCAGTAACCCCACACAACCTTTTTGGACACTAAGGGCAATTTAGCACGGCCAATCCACCTAACCTGCACATCTTTGGACTGTGGGAGGAAACCGGAGCACCCGAAGGAAACCCACGCAGACACGGGGAGAACGTGCAGACTCTGCACAGACAGTGACCCAAGCCGGGAATCAAACCCGGGACCCTGGAGCTGTGAAGCAACTGTGCTAACCACTGTGCTACCGTGCCCCCCACACAATGAATGTGTTTGAGCTGCCGGTTCAGAACGGACTTGTTCTCCAATGCGCGCCAACAACTTCAGCCTTATGATCGACACAAAGAAAACTAAGGTAATGTCGCCTGCTCCAGGAAAGTCCCATCTCAGGCCCACAGTTTCAGTCCATGACCAGAAGTGTCAGCAGTGGATAAGGGCACTCATCTGAGCAGCACATTCTCTCGAGCTGCCCATACTGACGATAAGACATGCAAGAATTGCCAAAGCAAGTCTAACCCTTCAAACATCGGACAGCAAACAAAGGTCTGCCTGCCAAGCTGAAAGTTAGGACCAGAATGAAGGAGTGCACAGATTATGTAGCCCCAATACCCCAGATGTCATACTATAGTTTAAAAGTTTAATTTACTCACCAAAATGACTAGTTGTTTACCTTCATTACTGATACCCAGAATGGAGGAGACTTTAATCAGGATTCTTTCAATAAACTCAGAACAACTGATGCAAGGTAACACAAAACCTATTTTTAACAAGAGGCAAGAACTGGTTACACAATTATTATTTGCAAGTATAACTACCTATCTCTTCTTGAAACCTCCCCAGCATGCACACAAGTAGTCTCTGCAGAGACGGGTGGTGAGAAAAGAATTTTACAAGACGGATAAAGTTTGCAGGGTTCAAGGCTGTCGATCTGGAGTTCCTTGGTGTGAAGATGGACTCCTATGCCCAGTAGATGTCTGGACATTTTCACCCAACAGAGCTTCAACATGGAGGAATATATTGAGTTGCATCAATTCTTTCTGTCTCGGCTTTGTAGGTTTCCAAACGCCGACAAGTTACAGTGGCTACATGTTGATAACCACCCAGGGCATTTCAGGCAAGGCAGGGGGAAGTCAGTTAAGGTAGCCATCCTGCTCAGCTTATCCACTGAAAAGAAAAGAGGCTAAGGCTGAGATTCTCTGGCCTCCACACAACATGTTTCTCGGCGACAGGTGATGGCCCGCTGTTGGCCGCTAGCGGGATCTTCTTGTCCCGCTGCTATCAATGGGATTTCCCATTGAACCCACCCCATGCTGCCGGGAAACCCATGGCAGGGTTGCGCTGTCGGCAGGATCGAATATTCCCGCCCTCGTGAACGGCCGGAGGATCTCGCCCCAAGTTTAAAAACACCAGGTTCAAAACCTAAAGCTCGCCTCCTTCATGTGATTTACATTAGCCTTTACCATGTTTCAGTTTCTCCCCCTTCAATGAAAATGATTGCAGTTTAAAACAGCTCTTCTCCTTCAAGTAAAAGGCCTGTCAGGTGATTTATTTGAAAAGGCACTTCTGCTCCCAGTCCAAAGGTGAACTTCTGGCCTTGTTGTTCAATAAAAAATCCCAAGTGTCCAAATAATGCAACGCCCTTCCAAATCTTGAAAGAAAAGTCTAGTTCATAAAGATATGGTTTTCCCAACAGCGTGTACAAAGCAGTGCTTGCAAGACTTGGACGGTGTATCAGTGTCATGCCAAGAAGCTTAACCACTTGCACTTGAGCTGTTTTGTGAAGTATCTGAAGATCAGATATAGCAGGACAAAATACCAGACACTGAAATGTTCGCCCGAGCTGGCATGCCAAGCAGGCACATCGTCAGACATATGCAGATATCTTGGACCATTGTAGGGCAGGAGGAATTACAGAGATAGGGAGGGGCAAGGCCATGGAGTGATTTGAAAGTGAGGATGATAATTTTATTTCAAGAAAACAAAAATCAAGAAATTGCCTAACCAGGGCCAATACAGACCACTGAGCACAGAGGTGACAAGCAGAAAAAACAAGAAAACACAACCTGACAGAGTTGAGGAGTAGTACCAATTACCGCAAGCCTCTTGGCATACTTCTACAAGTCGGGCAATGGCACAGTGGTCAGCACTCTCACCTCCGAGCCATACGATCGTGGGTTCGAGTCCCACTCCAGAGACAGGAGTGCAAAAATCGAGGCCGCGCCTCCAACGCACTACTGAGGGAGTGCTGCACCAAATGGAGTTGCTCTTCATTGGATGAGATGTTAAACTGGGATGGGTCTAAAAGATGCCGTGGCGCTACATCAAAGAGGTGCAGGGAAGCGCTCCCTCAACCAATGCCACCGGAAACAGATCGTCCGGCCATTATCACATTGCTGCTGGTGAGAACTGGTTGGGTGTTGTGGCCATCTAAAATGGCCGCCCGGAAAGAATGATGGGGCATGTGGTCAGCCTGGGGCAGAGACAAGCTGCAGCTTGCGTATCTGCAAACGACAGCTCAGACTTACGCAGGAATTTCACACCCGCTGAAGGCCATTCAAAGGTCTTCTCAGGACAATGGGCTCCAGATAGAAACTAACAATACGTGGCAGACTCGCGGGCACCTGTTTGCCTTATTTGGGAGGGCCTACGTGCCCTGGACACTAACAGCCATGGCTGACGTAGCCCCGCCCAGCCATCAAGGTGCCCGCCCTAATTGGCCAGGATCGATCAGGGTGATCGAAGCCTTATCGATCCATTGGATCCGCACCTGGGACCACCCAAAAGGGCGAGAAAGATCGGAGGATAAGAAGAACTGCGCAACCAGCATTCAGTCTCTCTCGGACCGGCTCTGCACTTGACCATCGACAACAGCATAGCTCCTGACATCAGACGAGTTCAAGGACCCGCGACATCTACCGAAAGACGACCATCGAACACAGCCAACCCACTTGACCTCCAGCTGACACACGTGAGGAAACAGATAAGGCCATATATACCTGCACCGAGCCGGTCACTTGGAAGTTAATTCAAGGTCGTTTAAATTGATAGTCATAGTCTTGATGTGCATGAACGCGTGATTTCTCAAGAATAATAACTAACCTTGTGTCCAATAAATAAACTGTGAATGAACCGAATACTTGTGTGATCATTTGTCCAATACACAGGGTAAGCACACTGTGGTTATAAACTAAAAGAGCAACAGTGTAAATGCTCTTTGGGCTTCCTACATTACAACAGTAAAGTGGTTTGGGGCTTCCCGAGGTTGCGAAAGTGCCACATAAACACAACTGTTTCTCTTTGTTAATAAAATAATGTAAGTGTAGTTAAATATATCCCAGAAATCTAACTTGTTCCTGCTACAGTTTACAACGTAGAATGCAGCAACCGACTAAAAGCACTGAAGGAACACACAAATAGTTTACAAAACCCATGTTCAGGCACATGGGGAAATGCCAACAAAATTATTTTAATTGGTACCTTTGTCCTGCCTTATGCAACTGCAGTGGTATGTTACTTGTAGCCTCTGCTTTGTATTGAGCTCTAAATACAGCACTAAATGCAGCAGGTTTCCAAATATTAATGACTGTAAAGAACAGCACTCCATTTCACTAACCACTTGAAATAACATTTCTAAGAAGCCCACTGCATCAAAACGGTTACCCTTCCAAGATTTTCTTGCCAGGAAGTGTTTCTTGGATAATCCCAATTTCTCTTGCAAAGTTTTATTTTAAAGACCGACCCACAATTGTGTAACGGATTGCCTGTGCTGTTGCTCTGGGGCAGTCGAGAGCTTGGTGTATAGTTTCAGATTCTAACCACAGTCCAAAGCAACTGTTGCAAGACAGTGATTCATTCATTGCTGTAACACAGCAAACATATTGAAGCATTGGTACAGGTATGGCAAGATGTTTTTTTTTTCTTACACGCTACCCATTTCCAAGCACAAGAGCCCTCACGGATCCAGTATGGTCTGGTAATTCATTGCACGTTAACGGCCTGGAATTTCTGGCAATCAGGAAACTCTGCTGGCTTTGCAGAGTTGAGGTTGAGCCCAGTTTCTGCGCAAGCACATCTGCCCAAGCTTGAACATAAATATTGTCCGTGGGGCGCGTTGTCTAGCATTGTAACTAAACGCAAAACGTTAACGACTGGAATACAGCCAACAGGGTCTCAGATGAACAAATTAAACTAATTTAAAGTGAAATTGCATTGAAGTAATTGCAGCAGCTGAGCAAACAGGCCCATCAGTGGTTTCAATTGACTGCTGCTCAAAAAGATCTTGGGCGGGATTCTGGGGACTAAGTCCCCACGCCGGCGTGAAAACCGGCGCCAACCACTCCGGCGTCAACGGCCCACGAAAGTGAGGGATTCTCCCCTTTCCAGGGGCCTAAGTTCCCGCCGGAGTGGTACCCACAACTCCAGCCGGCGGTGAACGGCCCGCGCGAGTTCGCGCATGTGCCGAACGGCCGGTGTATTTCCGCGCATGCGCCGAACGGCCATCATATTTCCGCGCATGCGCCGAACGGCCGGCGTATTTCCACGCATGCGCCGAACGGCCGTCATATTTCCGCGCATGCGCCGAACGGCCGGCGTATTTCCACGCATGCGCCGAACGGCCGGCGTATTTCCGCGCATGCGCCGAACGGCCGGCGTATTTCCGCGCATGCGCCGAACGGCCGGCGTATTTCCGCGCATGCGCCGAACGGCCGGCGTATTTCCGTGCATGCGCCGAACGGCCGCCGTATTTCCGCGAATGCGCCGAACAGCCGGTGTGTTTCCGTGCGCAGGGTTTCCCTTCTCCACGCCGCCCCCGGGCAATATGGCGGAGCCTTACAGGGGCCCGGCGCGGAGTAAAGTAGGCCCCCACGGAACCAGCCCGCCCGCCGATTGGTAGGCCCGATCACGGGCCAGGCCACCGTGGCCCCCCCCCCCTCCCAGGGTCGGATCCCCCAGCCCCACCCCCCCCCCCCTCCAGGACAGCCCCCGCACACTTACCTTCCAGGTCCCGCCGTGTAGGAGGCGAGTAATCCATGCCAGCGGGACTCGGCCAAACGCGTCGGCCACTCGGCCCATCGGTGCTGGGAGAATCGCCGGGGGGGCCGCTGTCAACGGCTCCCGACCGGCACGGCGGGAATTCCGCAGGCGCCCGAAAAACGGCGGCGGAGAATAGGAAAGCCGACGTCGGGGTGGGATTTGTGCCTCACCCCGGGGATTCTCCAACCCGGCAGAGGGTCGGACAATCCCAGTCCATATGTTTCCAGGGCAGACAAATTGAATAGATTTGAACTCACTTAAACTGAATTTAAGGGGATAATTTGAAGCAATTGCAGCACCATTTTGGGAAATCCCAGTCCATATGTTTCCAGGGCAGACAAATTGAATAGATTTGAACTCACTTAAACTGAATTTAAGGGGATAATTTGAAGCAATTGCAGCGTCATTTTGGGAAAGAGAACCACATGAGACAGGCAAATACCACTTCTATTTCCTACTATTTGCATTATTATTATTATTGGATTGGATTATATTTGTATATTGTCACGTGATAAGTATCCTTCTGCGAGCAGCTCAAACAGATAATTTAGTACATGGAAAGAAAATAAAAAGAAAATACATAATAGGGCAACACAAGGTCCACAATGTAAATACATAGACACCAGTATCGGATGAAGCATACAGGAGTGTAGTGTTAATGAGGTCAATCCATAAGAGGGTCGTTCAGGAGTCTGGTAACAGCGGGGAAGGGGCTGTTTTTGAATCTTTTCGTGGGTGATCTCAGACTTCTGTATCTCCTGCCCGATGGAAGAAGTTGGAAGAGTGAGTAAGCCGGGTGGGAGGAGTCTCTGATTATGTTGCCCGCTTTCCCCAGGCAGCGGGAGGTGTAGACGGAGTCAATGGATGGGAGGCGGGTTTGTGTGATGGATTGGGCTGTGTTTCTTACGGTCTTGGGCCGAGCAGTTGCCATACCAGGCTGCGATGCAGCCAGATAGGCTGCTTTCTATGGTGCATCTGTAGAAGTTGGTAAGTGTCAGTGTGGACATGCCAAATCTATAAGAGATGTAAAAAGAGGATCTGTTTGGGGGAGCTTGCAGAGATTCCCCATGTTCCGGCGCCATCTTGCTGGACTGCTAAAAAAAAAGGGTCTTGAATGTAGCACATACTTCTGCCCAACCAGCAATCACTTGCCGTGTCGTGATTATGCATCACACAAACGAATTGTGGAAAACTTGCAACAAATGATCAAGGAGCCTTTCAGCTCTCCACACTGCTATGCGCTCCAGGTCAGTCTCACCAAACAGTATTTATCTACAATGCCAGCTCAATACTTCCTTTTTACATTTCCCGTTGCTGCTATTTTTCTTGCGGTCGTGTTTCCAGTTCTGGCTGGATGTAACCATGGAGATTCCATCGCACAGCATAGGAAATAGGAGCTGGAGTAGGTCATTTGGGCCTTCGGGCCTGTTCCATCACTCAACAAGATTGTGACAGATCGTCCACCTCGCTGCACTATCACTGTATCCCTTAGTAACCCAAAAACTCTTATCGACCTCCAATCTGGAATAGACTCAACAACTAGAGTTTCAAAGATTCACAATCCTTTTGAGTGAAGAAATTTCTCTCTGTCTCAATCCAAAATGGCCACCCCCTTATTCTAAGACTGTGATTGAGTGTTCTACATTCCCTAGCCAGCAGGAAATATTTTCTCAGATTCTAGTCTGTGAATCTCTTTCAGAATTTTGTATATTTCCAATTAGACCACCTCTCATTATTCTAACTCGAGGGAAGATAACAAATCTCTCCTCAAAAGGACAATGACCTCATCCCGAAACCAGGCTCGTGATCCTTGGTTGCACTCCCGACAGGGCGGGTATGCCCTTTCTTTGGTCAGGTCATCAAAACTGGACCAGAACTCCTCATCATCAATGCCATCAATAATTATAACAGAACCTCTTTCATGGAATGTGAGCACCTCAGGCTCGGACAGCATTTTCTGCCAGTTCCGAACTACCTTTGGGAAGCCACCTTCATGAACTGATGCAGTCCACCTGGTGTGGGGACACCCTCAGTGTTACTCATACTCTCATTCGCTTGTAAAAGAAAAGCTAACATACCATTTGCCTTCCCAGCTGCTTGCTTTACCTACATATTAATTGCATGATCTCCTCCCTCAAACCACCCCATCATTCTTCTCTTGATCACCCAACATGCCCATCAGTTCCTTGCCTTTTCCAGGCCAATTGAAGCAAGCGGACACTTCCATTTCTTCGGTCGGCAATTCTGGTCCATCAGCCAGACAAGCCTCTTCTTTCCCAACTCCCAGTAATGTTATAGCCAGCGAACAGCGCGCGGCCAATAAACGCACGGCTGGGGGACCGGAGAATCCAGCCCAATGTCTCTTAATCCACTCCCCAGGGAACCTTCTTCATATAAACAAAATTCCTTTAGACCAAACCTTTACGATGCTTTAATTGCACCTCTGTCTCCAAATAGCCTGCTACCTATCAAACCAGGATTTTTAAAAACGTGACTGCAGCAGTCATACACACTAACCCAGGCTTTCAACCCTTTACTGCACCAATCATATGTGACACAATATATCTGAAATTCATCACAGAAGCAAAACAGAGCAGGTCAGCTGATCAACCATGTTGGTTTAGCCTTCCCCAAGAGTGACGCGTAATTCCTGCAGTGAGTTCAGTAGGTCGACAGAGACAGGTACCAACAAGGTCTCCTCAGGCTCTGGCTGGCTGGCTGACAGCGATTAGCACAAAGCCCTTGGTACCTGAGCCAAGCCGTCCCGTTTTGTTTTTGCAAGGGGAGAGCAAGCTGTTGTTTTCTTTAAAGACAGACGGTGAATGGACTGCCTGGAGGCTGCTTCTCCAACCTTCGCCTTGTCCCGCATACTTGGGCGGCACAGAGGGCTCAATAAAAACACACAATCTAAAATCTAGGTCAAGTTCCAGGCAGGATTTCATTCTCTGCCATGAAATGATAAAAAAGGAATCACAACTCTCAGGCATTTACTCCCAACAAAACCTGATCCACGACACAAGACCCACTTACAACCTAGTCTTAAAACTACTTACAATCCCACAAAAAAGCTGCTTGGAATCCAAGTAACTGGGGGGCTTCATCTGCAGGAAAACACACTTCAGATAGTTGCGAGAAAAACAACTCAAACGCCAGATAATTTGGCATTCAAAGATGTACAAGTTTAAAGATAAAAATCGTTCCCAACATACTGCCAGGTTCAACTTAAAGAATGTTAAGTATTCTGGTTGGAATGGTGATTGAAATTTACCATGTCACCAAAAGAAAAAAGGGCTCCCCATCATCCGCCTTTTACCTTAAACAAATTGTCATTTTCCAATTAGTCTTCTCAGAGCAGAGAATGCGGAGATAGGGGGCGGGATTCTCCGAGCCCCGCGACGGTCCGGAGAATCGGCGCAACCGTGCCATGCCACCCCGATGCCGGCACACGATTCTCCGAGGAGCGGAGAATCGGCGCTAATTGCGCCGCCATGTTTGGCGCGCTGCCGGTCGTGGCCCGCTGTCCGCGGCCGGGCCGCCGATTCTCCGGCCTTGATGGGCCGAACGGAAACGGCAGAGTCCGGCCGGCGCCGTTTACACCTGCTCGCAGCCGGCGGGAACTCTGCGCGAAGGGTTGGGGGGCGGCATGTGGGGGTGGGGGTGGGGGGGAGGGAGCTCCTTCATTGGGGGGACCTCCGTTGGGGTCTGGCATCTCCAGGCCCGCCCCTATTTTATTACGCGGCCGGCCCCTGAACCCCCGCACCATGTTGCATCGGGGCTGGCGCATTGAGGAAGTCCCCCGCGCATTTGGGGGTTGGCACGGCACCACTGTGCATGCGCGGGTTGGCGCGGCACCCAGTTGGCGCCGGGTAGGGAAGCTGGAACGGCGTGAACCGCTCCAGCGCCGTGCTGGCCCCCTATGGGGGCCAGGCTTGGTAGTGCCCGCGCCCGTTTCACGGCAGCGTTCACAAAGACGCAGACACTCTGCCTCCATTTCGGAGAATCCCGCCCAGGATTTGAACGAGGTAGTTAAAATCGTGAGCGATTTAGAGTAAATAAAAGGAAACTAAGAGACACATTTAAGGCGATTGGCAAAAAAAAAAAACAGGAAAGGAAAAGAGAAACAGAAGAATAGGTTTTTGTCAGCAATGAGTGTTTGGGATTTGGAATTCACTGCCTGCTGGGTAAAGGTGCTGTCCAGAATTGGATAAATACGCGAAGGAGGAAATAAATTGCAACGACTAAACAATGCGCTTTAAAGGACCAGCTTGGGCTTGATGGACCCAATGGCCCCTTCTCCACTGTTCCATTCCAAGATTCTGTAGCAAGGCTGACCTTGCCAATCAATGCCTGCATGTTTCATCACCTGACGCTGGAAACACCAACTTGCCGAAAAGCTGAACCAACTGTTAAAAAATATATTTCTGGAAACAAAGAATAATGGAGCCTTTCCTCTGTGGGAACATGTCGACAAGCACACCCAGTGACTGATGAAAATGCAGAGCAAACTACTTACAGCCCTTCTCAAATGACCTATCAAACTCACAGCCTTGGGGGAACATGTGAATGACAACCTGCACTGTTCCAAAGTGCTTCACAGCAAGTGAAACGTTCCCCCAATCCCCCCCTTCCTCGCCCCCCCCCCCCCCCCCCCCCCACGCCAAGTGCAGTCCTTGTTGTTGTGAGGAAAAATACAGTGCCCAATCTGTGCACAGTGAGGTCCCACAAGCAGGAATGAGACAAACAATTCGATAATATGGCCTGGAGTTGATGGCTGAAGGAGAAGCGCTGGCCAGGCTACCGGGGAACATCCGGTGAGAGCGGCACGGTGGTACACTGGGAGCGCTGTCGCCTCACAGCGCCAGGGACCCGGGTTCAATTCCAGCCTTGGGTGACTGCCTGGAGCTTGCATGTTCTCCCAGTGTCTACGTGGGTTTCCTCTGGGTGCTCCGGCTTCCTCCCACAGTCCAAACATGTGCAGGTTGTCACGGCTGATTGGCCATGCTAAATTACACCTCACTAGCCAAGGATGTGCAGGCTACGGGAATAGAGTACGGGGGGGGTGCTAGGTAGGGTGCTCATTTGGATAGTGGGGGTAGACTGTTGTCCCGTCAATATGACGCAAGGCAGGTTGAAGTAACGTCAATTAAAGGCTTTATTAAGCAGAACCTGATCCCTAGGAGCTTGGTTACAGAATGCAGCTGCTGGGGGAAATGCCGGGTTCTTATACCGGCATTTCTGGGCAGAGCCCAGTAGGCGGCCGATCCTATCAGGACCCGGCATCCCTCCACCAATAGCCTGTCGACACGTGGTGTACCGTATTACCCCTAATACATACCACCACACAGACTAAATGAGCCAAATGTCCTCCTTCTGCAACGTCGGGATACTATGATTTCTGATGTCTATGATTTCTATGATTTCTGATTTCAATGAATTATGATTTACGATGATTTCTGCTCTTCTTTGACTGGCATCTTTTACATTCACCCGAGGGGGCAGATGGAATCTCAGATTAACGTTTCATCTGAGAAATGGGGGCCTCCCAACAGTGGAGCACTATGGCACTGGGGCAGGGGAGTCCCTAGATTATGTACTCAAGTCTCTGAAACAGCCCTCAAGGCCACGACTTTCTTACTCCTGGGCAAGGGACCTGCTAATGAGGAACGGTGAGACAACTACTGAACCAAAATGCAAGTTAGTTTCTCATGAATGGAATCCAGCCCCAGTCATTAAATCCCGGTTATGCAACTTTAAATGCAAATGGGGAGATCAAATAGAAACTTACAAGATAATGAATGGCTTAGATAGGGTGGACGTAGGGAAGTTGTTTCCATCAGCAGGGGAGACTAGGACCCAGGGGCACAGCCTTAGAATAAAAGGGAGTCACTTTAGAACAGAGATGAGGAGAAATTTCTTCAGCCAGAGAGTGGTGGGTCTGTGGAATTCATTGCCACAGAGGGCAGTGGAGGCCGGGACGTTGAGTGTCTTTAAGACAGAAGTTGATAAATTCTTGATTTCCCGAGGAATTAAGGGCTATGGAGAAAGAGCGGGTAAATGGAGTTGAAATCAGCCATGATTGAATGGTGGAGTAGACTCGATGGGCCGAATGGCCTTATTTCCGCTCCTATGTCTTATGGTCTTATTAAACCTTTACAGACTAGGACAATAAACAAAAGATGAGTTCCAACAAAACAGGTCATTTTGAATAACTAAAAAAAAAAATGAAAACAAGCAATAGTCCAGCAATACATAATTATCTTCGATATAGATTCATCAACTCTTTGTGAGAAGCTTAATTCTCAAAAGCAATGTAGCCTGTGCAAACATCTGTATGATGCAGGGGTAAGATTTCTAAATAGAGTGGAGTGCTGAAATGGTTTCAAAGTCCACAATGGGCGCTCAGTCCCAAGAAATGATCATATTAAATTTCCACATCACATAATTCAGAGTGCTTAGTTTCACAACCTCAACAAGCTTTCCATTTGGAGAGCGAGGACCAACTACTGCTACACAGATGTTTTGCATTTGCAAACCTGAAACAAAAATGGAGACAAAAAAAAAAAAAAAAACCCTCTCACCTAATATAATTTAGGCAGCCATTCAGGACTGAAATAAAAGTGAACATGGTCTTTTCAGGCCAACTCAACATGCATAGTTACTTAGCAAATGATCAGCTAACCGCTGTGTCTTTGAGTTACTGATTGGGTACGTGAAAACCATTTAATATTACCAGTATTAAGGAATAAAAACCCAACACAAGGAAGTCATTCTGGTAAACCAAAAATTATATTTTATTGTATTTGGCGAAATGTTCAAGTTGGAATGTGCCTTATTTTCTACACCCAGGAATGTATGTCTGTTTGTGCTTATAATTAACCACAAGACAGATGAAAACATGACAGTGTGTAATGAACATGTTAGATCAGAAACATTTCAGAGTTTGGAATAAACAAAGATCTGATGTTTTTCTAAAGCACTTGCACAAACCTTGAGGGCTGGAAAATTAATTATCCATCAGACAAATTAGGGCTCATAGTTGCAGGGGGATACAATTCATGGTTTTAAGCTTTTTTAAAAAATGGTAAATAAAAAGCTTAGTGCTGCACTGTTCTACTCCTGAAATTCACATGGTTCACTGCACAAGAACTTTTTTTTAAAGATGTGTTACAGCCATCGACTATTACCTTTGCTCAACAACCACACTCGGAATTAAGCTCGTCAATTGTATATGAAGGAAATAGATGGCACCTTTGAAATAGAAAAGACACTCTTGCATTTATATAGGACGTTTCATTAGCACCAGACGTCTCAAAGTGCTTTCGGGTTGGTGAAGTACATTTTGAAGTAACGCAGGAAATACAGCAGCCAATTTGCACACAGCAAACTCCCACGAAAAGCAATGCGATAATGATCAGATAATCTGCCTTCATCGAATCATAGAATCATGGAATTTAGAGTGCAGAAGGAGGCCATTCGGCCCATCGAGTCTGCACCGGCCTTGGGAAAGATCACCCCACCCAAGCCCACACCTCCACCGTATCCCCGTAATCCCATCTAACCTTTTTGGACACTAAGTGCAATATCGCATGGCCGATCCACCTAACCCGCACATCTTTGGACTGTGGGAGGAAACCGGAGCACTCAGAGGAAACCCACACAGACATGGGAAGGACGTGCAAACTCCACACAGACAGTGACCCAAGCCGGGGATCGAACCTGGGATGCTGGAGCTGTAATGCAACTGTGCTACCGTGTTGCCTTTGTGAGGTTGATTGAGCAGTAAGTATAGGCCAAGACGCCGGGAAGAACTCTCCTACTCTTCTTCGACATTCTGCCACAGGGGGCTGTTTTATGGACAGCAGCACAGTGGTTAGCACTATTGCTTTACAACGCCAGGGTCCCGGGTTCGATTCCCGGCTTGGCTCACTGTCTGTGCGGAGTCTGCACGTTCTCCCAGTGTCTGCATGGGTTTCCTCCGGGTGCTCCGGTTTCCTCCCACAAGTCCCAAAAGACATGCTTGTTAGGTGAATTGGACATTCTGAATTCTCCCTCTGTGTACCCGAACAGGAACCGGAGTGTAGCGACTAGGAGATTTTCACAGTAACTTCATTGCAGTATTAATGTAAGCCTACTTGTGACACTAATAAAGATTATTTTCTTTTTTTTTTTAAAAGGCAGGTACGGCCTCGGATCAATGTCTCATCTGACCGTCTTTAGTGAGGCAAACATCAGTGTGATAAATGAATGTTAACACCAAGAGCCACTCGCAAAGACATTAATCCATTTTTTTATTCCACCCTAAATCATGTTGTAAACATTAATTCATTTATGAAAAGGAATTTCAAAGTGACAGTCTACATTATACACTAAAATAAATTAAGTCTTTGTGTTAATTTCCATTTTGTAAAAGCCAGGTTTCCTCCCATTTAAAAATAAAGACGTTACTTTATGAAGAGAGAAACAATGTCTAGCACTTAACAAGGAACAATGAACTCTAGTGTTTCAAGCAAGGTTCAAATTCCACGGCAAAGTTACCTGTTTAACCTGCAAGATTGATCTTTCAGAAAATTGGGGTGGACATTTATAATCATTAGCTTAAAACTGGGCTTTAAAGTTCTGACTGTTGTCACAGTGATATCGCCTCGATGGGACTGCAGACTCGAATTATCAGGCGACTGACTTAAACAAGTGTCTGTGACGATCGGAAAAACATGCGATCTTCTACACTTCGATAGAAAGTTTAGTGATTTTTTTAAAAATCCTTAATTTGTTGGGAAAATTCTATCCAACTAACCTAACCTTAATTTTTGAGGGATTTTCTGAAGACAAAAGTTAAGTCACAAGAAAATTTTAGATGCCATTTATACATTACATGTTAAACCTCTTACTTTATTGGACACAATTTCCAAAATGATGGTTGGCACCAACGGTTCTGATTATTAGATCAGGATTGGTCTCTTATCGGGAAGAGTGAGGGGTGGTCACCTAATACAAATCTTCAAAATTATGATAGGGTTTAAGAGAAGACGTTTTCACTTACGAGGAGTCCAAAACTACATGCCAGAAATACCAAAGGCAGTCACTAATAAATTCACCAGGGAATTCAGGAGAAGCCTATTTATCCAGAGAGTGGTGAAAACATGGATCGTACATGAAATGGTCAAAGCAGAGCCCACTGAGGCTGCACAACCCTCTGAAAGAACACCCTATCCATACCATCTCCCTCACACTATCCCTGAAACCCCCATCTAACCTGTACATCCCTGACAGAAAGGGGCAATTTTATCATGGCCAGCCCACCTAATCTGCACATCCTTGGACTGCGGGAGGAAAGCCACGCAGACAAGGGGAGAACGAGAGGCTAAATCTGCTGTACCTCAGCCACACTTTTCGGTACAATGCCCATGTTCCTTAATTATCTTAATATTGAAGATTGTATTGTGTTCAGACTTGAATATAGATTAGAAGCAGCTGGTTTCCCCCCCACACCCTCCACACAACAGGGCTGATGATCCCGGCCCATCCTGCCCACCACCATTTCCATCAGTGCCTGCTGGCTTTGTCCTGACGAAACCCCGGGCTTATCTCAAAACCTGAATCCATGATGTCTCTTCTTCGGGGACTGGGACTGCCTATAAATCCAGCAGCGACCAATGCTCCCAGTGGCACGACTGGGACTAGGGGGCTGCTGGCCATTCGATCGGTCAGCAGTTCCTGGAGGTGGAACCTTCTCCCAGAAGGAGGAGGGGGTCCTGCTCGAGCGAATTAACTGCCCGATGGCTGAAGAATGGCTGCGGGCCGAGGCCACTGCCTCCACATGAAATTCCAGCCCAGCCATTGTTGGCTTCCATGCTTGAGGCTACTCCCACACAATGAACCACTGCTCTGACTATCCTAGGGATATTGCTTGCGCAGATATCCAGGCAACTTTTCGGAAAGCAACGCTTTCAACCTCTGGCACGATCTGCATTCTGCATGGGATCTTCCTCTTCTCCTCCTGGAAGACACTGGACTAGAAACTGCACCAGACGTGGTCCTAGCTTGTAACCGCCAAGGAAATTTATGGAGCAGTAATAAAACAAGTGAACAGCAGCAATTGCTGATATATTTTACAGCAGTTAAACTGCTTGTTGGAACAAAAAAGTGCCGCGGCAAAATGTTTAATACGTTTTTGCTGTTACTTTTCAGAAGTAATTTCCATGACAGGTTTACAGTGGTTCAATACCAAACCTGTAAAGTCATTTATTCCATATTAAAGTTTCTGAAGCACAGTCCCAATTTAGTTGTACACCTCCGTACAGAAACCATATTACAACTCAAGAAACCCCATAAATTCCAACCTCTCGCCCTTCGCTCAATAATCAGAAAACAGCAGCTTGGAACATTAAAATGGGCTACAGAAATTCAAGTTACTGCTGTTGTTACAACAATGTAAAGGCTGTTTTAAATTAACAATAAATTCCTTTAGTGTTCCAGCCTTGCCCCAAGACAGAGGAGCAAAGGTTAAAGCTTAGATTTTAACCGTTTCTTACCCTGTGTAATCATTGACGAGGCCCCCCCTCCTTCCTTCGCCAAAAGCATAGTCAAGAACAAGCGACACAAACACAGAATAGGCATTGCGATGATTGCCCCTTCAAGGGCAGCAAAGCAGAGTTAGGGTTACCTGGCCTGGATGATCACTCAGGACAAAGGAATCACCCATGATGAGACAAGCTCCTCAGCAGGGACATTTTAGAGCTAACTAGAGGCTGCTGTACAATTCTTATTAATAAATACCTTTTGTGTTCAGTATTGAAGTCTATGAAAGTACATCTTTACATCTGGCGTTGAGGATAAATTAATCATGACACTACCTATGGCCCGACACCTTAGGGTATCCTGTTTTAATCTATGAAGTCTTAAAAAAAGTACTCACCAGAATGCATCACTTTGGGCGAATAGCCCCATTTGGCTCCTCCACGGAGGACTGGACACAATAGGCCGAGCGCCTTTGTATTATTTCCAAGAAAACAAAATTGGGCAGCACAGTAGCACAAGTGGCTAGCACTGTGGCTTCACAGCGCCAGTTTCCCAGGTTCGATTCCCCGCTGGGTCACTGTGCGGAGTCTTCACGTTCTCCCAGTGTCTGCGTGGGTTTCCTCCGGGTGCTCCGGTTTCCTCCCACAGTCCAAAGACGTGCAGGTTAGGTGGATTGGCCATGATAAATTGCCCTTAGTGACCAAAAAGGTTAGGAGGGGTTATTGGGTTACGGGGATAGGGTGGAAGTGAGGGCTTAAGTGGGTCGGTGCAGACTCGATGGGCCGAATGGCCTCCTTCTGCACTGTATGTTCTATGTTCTAGGGTAGGAGCAAAAGCAACTCTCCCAAGTGTTCGTGGAACTCAGACCTATAGCTTTATTCAGTCGAACAGCCCCAAGCGTACCCAACTCCAAATCATTTGGTGAGCTTGTGGACATAGTGAAGGCTCAATTTCAATCTCAACCGTCAGTCATGCTCCAGAGATTCAAATTTAATTTGGAGGGCGGGGGCTAGAGCCTCAGGCGAATCGATCGAGACTCACATTGCTAAACAGGAGAAATTATCAGAGGATTGTGATTTTGGAGCTACCCTTAACGACATGTTATGGGATAGGTTAGTCAGTGGCATGAACAGCGACGCTATTCAACGCAGATTGCTTGCAGAGGTTGACATAAATTTTAATTGAGCAATGGAGATAGCGCTGGTCATGGAAAGTGCTAAAAAATGAGTACAAGAGCTGCAGAATGCACAAAATGGCACCATTCGCCAGTTAGTGCAGAAGCCTGCAGCCAGCCATGGTGCCAAAACCACCTAAGCAGCCGTGAAGGGGGAAACAATTTCACCCACCAACAAAACAAAAAGGTGCAGAATAGACAATAAGTCAGCAATGCTTAAAGTGGATTTTTACCGACGTGGAGGAAACCACACTCCTGAATCATGTCGGTTGAAGGAGGCTATTGTCAGAAAAGCGGACATTTAATAAAATAGTGGAAGAGCTAAGTCGAAGAAGAGCAAGGGGGTGTTTTCCCCAAATGTCCATGGTCAATATTTAGCCAACAACACTAAAACGGAGATGAGCTGGTTACTTCTCACATTGTCGGAGCACGCGTGACGACGTTTCAAAATAATTTGACCGGTTTGTGAAGCCCTTTGGGGCTTCCTAATTTGGGAAAAGGTGTTATATAAGTGAAAGTATTTTACGTGTACTTGGGTTGACAAATCCAATTCTAGCTATGTTCAGAGCTGAAGAAATCCCAGTGTCAACATTCGGAGGGGACAAGCTGCTGAATTTTTGCAATCTTTTACCCACCCACCACTTCAAAGCGAATGTAAGCTGGTGTGACCAACAAGTGCTTGCACGCACAGTTCCGATCAGAAATGTTTGATCATCGAGGATACAAAACTTTGGGCTAAGCAGCTGCAACAACTTAACCTCCTCATTTTCCAAATTAAAGATGAAAACAAATACACCAACAAAAAGAAACTCAAAATGAGCCAAACCACAGTAACATTAAAAGAAGCAACGTCAGCAAATGCTACCCCAAGAATAGAAAATTCAGTCCACATCTGCCTCATGAATGGCCACTGCAGATTTCAATCATTATATCAAATAGGCATAGCTACTATAGAGTCAGGTCAGGTCACCATTAAGAAATACATTCAGCTAACAAAGCCAATCTTAGCAGAGAAATATTTAACATTGTGAATGCAGAAATCTAGGCTGCACAACAGTCACTGTAGACTGAGCTCGTCGCATTGGTGGAGCCATAGAATCATTTGCGCAGAGAAACAGGCCATTCTGTCCATCAAATCTATGCCAGTTCTCTGAACAGTGATCCACTCAGTCCCCTGCTCTATCCCAATAGCAAATTTAATTCCTTCAACTCCCCATCCAACTTCCTTTTGAAATCACTGAACATCTCCAATATCACCATTCTCTTAGGCATCGAGATCCAGGTCAGAACTGCTCACTGTACAAAAAAGCTCTCCCCCATATTCTCTCTCCCTTCCTCTCCACTTAAATAACTGTCCTCGGATTTCAAGCCCGACCCCAAACACTGGCACAGACTGAACCTGACCACTTGCAGCCTCAGTGTCCTGTTCCACTTCAAGCCGAACTTCTGATCCCACATCCTCACCGGCATCGCTAGGTAGTGGGTATCTCCGCCTCCCCCCACCCTTTGCTGGTGCCCTTGATCTCCTAGGCGACAAGGAGACGCAGGTTTGGGAGGTGCTGTCGAGGGCGCCTCGGCAAGTTTTAATTTCAGATGGAAACAGTACATTCCACAAGGTACCACGACAGAAAGGGGTTATTGGGTTACGGGGATAGGGTGGAAGTGAGGGCTTAAGTGGGTCGGTGCAGACTCGATGGGCTGAATGGCCTCCTTCTGCACTGTATGTTCTAAAGGACACCGAGCTTTGGGGCAAGAAGTCAACTTAATGCAAAACATCGGAAATCTGCACAAAACAGATCAAATCATTCTGTTCAAAACTGTTGTCAATGCTGCTGAATGTTGAAAATAAATATAGGAGCATGTATAAAATGAGGACTGAGCGTTAGCACTGACACACCGTACAACAAACACTTGTAAGATTGCCACACTTAATCAATGTCTGGCTGGTGGTAACTACTGCAAGTAAAGCCCTTTCCTCTGTGAAAGTATCATTTCATCAGTTAATTGAAATCTAACCATGTTTTGTCATTCAATCACATCACAGTGGCAGGTTAGGAGTAAAGTTCCCCACTAAACCCAATCAGACTAGCTTTCATTTCCCCATAGCCGATGATCATTAAGATCATGTTGACTGACAAAGTATAAATTAAAGAGCAAGTAAATAGCAAAAACAGCTGGCCATTTTCACATCAACACTCTGTTATTGTAAGTGATATAAAACCTGACATATTTCTTTGCTGTTCTCTCCTCCCCTCAAGCTAAACATTTAATATAAACAATGTTTGCCAAAATACATTGGGCGGGATTCTCCGACCTCGCGCCGGGTCGGAGAATCCACGGGGGGGAACGCGGGAATCGCGCCCCAGCGCCACCTTCCTGATTCTCCCTCGCCGATTCTCGGGTGCCCACGGGATTCCCGCTGCGCCGGCCGAGGGCCGTTGAAAGCGCCCCCCCCCCCCCCGGCGATTCTCCAGGCCCCGACGAGTTTGGCCGAGTCCCGCCGGCGTGGGTTACTCAGGTCCCACACGGTGGGACCTGGAAGGTGAATCTGCGGGGGCCGTCCTGGAGGGGGGGGGGGGGGGCGCTGTGAAGGAAACCCTCGCGCATGCGCGGAGTCACACCTGCCGGAGCGCGCATGCGGGAACCCGCGTCGGCCGTTTTGCGCCGGCTGGAGCTTCGGGGACCACTCCAGTGCCGACCTAGCTCCCTAGGAAGGGGAGCATTCCTATTATCAGGGACCGTTGACGCCGGAGTGGTTGTCGCCGCTTTTCACGCCGGTGTGGGGACATAGCCCCATTATCACAGAATCCCTCCCCATTCCCATTATCACAGAATCCCTCCCCATTGTTTTTCCTTCAGCTCTCTCTTTTCCCAAATGGAGTAGTCGGTTAATAATGGGTATAGATTCAGGGGAACCAAGTTACCCGCTACCTCACGGATACAGGTCTGTAGTGACTGAGATTCCCGTTACATTATGTGTAGAGATCTGCAGGGACCGAGATTCCCGCTACCCCATGGATAATGGTCTGCAGGGACCGAGATTCCCGCCACCTCACGGGTACAGGTGTGGGGGGACCCAGATTCCCGCTACCTCATGGATACGGGGTCGGCAGGGACCAAGATGTCCGCTACCTCACAGATACAGGTGGGGGGGGACCGAGATGTCTGCTACCTCACAGATACAGGTGTGGGGGAACCGAGATTCCCGCAACCTCACGGATACAGGTGTGGGGGAACCGAGATTCCTGCTACCTCACGGATACAGGTGTGGGGGAACCGAGATGCCCGCTACCTCACAGATACAGGTGTGGGGGAACCGAGATTCCCGCAAACTCACGGATACAGGTGTGGGGGAACCGAGATTCCCGCAACCTCACAGATACAGGTGTGGGGGGACCGAGATTCCCGCTACCTCACAGATACAGGTGTGGGGGGACCGAGATTCCCGCTACCTCACGGATACAGGTGTGGGGGGACCGAGATTCCCGCTACCTCACAGATACAGGTGTGGGGGAACCGAGATTCCCGCAACCTCACGGATACAGGTGTGGGGGGACCGAGATTCAAGCAACCTCACAGATACAGGTGTGGGGGGACCGAGATTCCTGCTACCTCACAGATACAGGACTACAGGGACCAAGATAATAATCTATAATAATTATTATTATTAGTGTCACAAGTAGGCTTACATTAACACTGCAATGAAGTTACTGTGCAAAACCCCTAGTCGGCACATTCCGGCGCCTGTTCGGGAACACAGAGGGAGAATTCAGAATGTCCAAATTACCTAACAAGCACGTCTTTCGGGACTTGTGGGAGAAAGCCGGGGGGAACCCACGCAGACACGGGGAGAACGTGCAGATTCCACACAGACAGTGACCCAAGCCAGGAATCGAACTGGACCCTGGCGCTGTGAAGCAACAGTGCTAACCACTGTGCTCCCGTGCTGCCCAAAATTTCCCAAAAGGAAACGGCGAGATTTCCGCTAACTCCCGGATACAGG
This sequence comes from Scyliorhinus torazame, assembly GCF_047496885.1. Classification (NCBI taxonomy): domain Eukaryota; kingdom Metazoa; phylum Chordata; class Chondrichthyes; order Carcharhiniformes; family Scyliorhinidae; genus Scyliorhinus; species Scyliorhinus torazame. The sequence continues at coordinate 13,615,185 of NC_092709.1, forward strand.
TCTGCAAGAACTCACTGTCATGGACATCCATGTTGCCTTTCTTTACATAAACCAAACCAGACCAGCAGGTCATTTGTCTGTCAGGACGTCATAGCGGTTCAAACCCACACATTCTTGTCCTCTCCAGCAAAATTCGAAGAGTTTCACTGGAGAGAAATCAAGAGCTGTTCTCAATGCCCAGACATGGCTCAGTTGATAGCATTCATACCTCTGAATCACAATGTCCTGAGTTCAAATCTTCTCCAGAATGCCAGCACAAAGAGAAATCAAGGTTGTCGCTCCAGCGCAGTGCTGAAAGAACACTGCACTGATGGAAGTGCTGCACTCATGAAAGTGCTGTCTTTTAAACGAGATGATAAACAGAGGCCCCACCTAATTGCTCTGCTGGATGTAAAAAGGCCTTAGGCACTATTTTGAAGAAGAGCAGGGGTTTCCCGATCAATATTTATCCCTCAATAAACGTCACAAAAACTGATGAATTAGCCGTCATCACATTGCAGCACGAGAGAGTTTGCTGGGAGCAAATTGGTTTCCTACTCTGCGGCAGGCCAGCACGTCAGAAGGCTGGTTGTAAAGCACACTGACATCCAGTGGCCACAAAAACACCACGTAAATACAAATCCTTTTTTTTATTTTCTCCCGAGTCCAAGGATACGAGGCCAATTGCCGAGCATCCCCCCACTACCTTGGCTAGAATAGGCTAACCAGCCAAGCCAGAAATGGCCCCAATAGAAAGCAAAAGCAGGGCTGTGATACACAACACATTTTAGCGGTGGATCAGAAGCTAAATGGGTTATTTCAGCCACATCAATAGAACTTTGCCTTGCCAAACTTCTGCCCCCCTCCCCCCCCCCTCCCCTCCCCCAACAGTCCCCACAGGGGGGTGTTTATTCCGATCTATTTGTTTCCGTCTTTGGCAATCTCAAATAAATCACCAGACAGGTTCTCCCAGCCAATATCCCTTGCAAAGCACGCCCTCCCTCACAATGGTCTGGATTGTGGATGAAACGGAGCTAACATTAAAGCATGATCTCCTTCAGCTCTCGGCAACGGAGGGCTAGTCCCCCGAACCATGTTCACTAAAAACAGGGAGCGAGATGGTGGAGTGCAAACCAATATTCACTCACACAAAAAGGTTATCCGTCTACCCATTCGAGCCCTTTATCCTTTTGAGTGCACCTCCCACGCCCACATCCCTGACAAGGTCAGAAGAGGGGATCACAAAAGGCAGGCCAGGCCCTGCGGAGTTGTTGCCCCCGCCCTGAGCAAACCAGACTTGACGCAAGTGCTCTTTTCAGCTCCGAGATCCGTTCTCTCGGCAGTGCTTTTGTACAGTGGGCAGACCCACCCCCAAGGTTGTGACACAGTTTTCTTCCACGATCATCCAGCATCAAAAGAATGCAGAAAGTCGGCATTTACAAAAGGCACCAACGAAAAGATTAGAAGATCACAATCAATCAAGCAAAGCCCACGGGTTCCACAAACTGACAACACAAAACATTAAACAGTCCAACAAGGAATCAGTGTGCTACACTCAATCGAGATAAAGAAAATTGTTCTTGATAGATTTGTGCATGTTGACAAATTGCGTATATTATGAAAAATTAAAGCGGCCCCTCAGTTCTATGCTGGAATTTATGTTGATAATCCCAGCTTTTAAGCTGCCTGACACTTTCAATTTGGTGAAGTAATAAACCACAGCCTGGACTGATCTTTCTAAGGGCAGTAAGCAAGGGCTTAACAAAACCTTAAAATATGGTAAATGGAAAGGTTAAAAGGGACACAATAAAAATAATGAAGTGATCTTTTCCCTGCAAAAAAAGTAACATGAATTTATGACTGTGTATTTAAGACAGAGATTGTTAGATTTCTAGATATTAAAGATATCAAACAACATGGGGATAGTGCGGGGAATTTGGGACTCAGTTAAAAGATTAGCCATGATCTAGTTGAATGGCGGAGTGGGTGCGAGGGGCCGAATGGCCTATACCCGCTCATATATGTTCCAATGAGTTGGAGTACACCATTCCATTCGCAATGTCAATAAATGACACTATTCCAAATCAAATATAAATGGTCTTCTCAAGAAAATAGTGGTCAGAGTTTTCTGATTTTGGGGGGGGAAGAGAGAGAGAGAGAGAGAGGGGGGGGGGGGGGGGAGAGAGGGAGAGGGAGAGAGAGGACCATTTACACATCAAGGGTCTGGTTGCTATCAGGGAGTTGTACCGAGCAAGGGTCTGACACGGGGGCACAATAGAGAGGAGGAGAGAAGGCAGCCTCTGAGCTGGAGGCAGGTTTACATACAAGACGCTTTGGAATGGAATGGTGTAGGCCATCCAGTTTCCACCTTTAAACCTAGCTCTGTGATCAAGCCTTTGGTTGCCAATTCAAATATCTCCTGACAAGGTTCTGTCAACTTTTGCTCGATCACCCATTTGAACATAGAACATAGAATAATACAGCGCAGTACAGGCCCTTCGGCCCACAATGTTGCACCGACATGGGAAGTCAAAAAACAAAAGCCATCTAACCTACACTATGCCATTATCATCCATATGCATATCCAATAAACTTTTAAATGCCCTCAATGTTGGCGAGTTCACTACTGTTGCAGGTAGGGTATTCCACGGCCTCACCACTCTTTGCGTAAAGAACCTACCTCTGACCTCTGTCCTATATCTATTACCCCTCAGTTTAAGGCTATGTACCCTCGTGCTAGCCATTTCCATCCGCGGGAGAAGGCTCTCACTGTCCACCCTATCTAACCCGCTGATCATTTTGTATGCCTCTATTAAGTCTCCTCTTAACCTTCTTCTCTCTAACGAAAACAACCTCAAGTCCATCAGCCTTTCCTCATAAGATATTCCCTCCATACCAGGCAACATCCTGGTAAATCTCCTCTGCACCCGTTCCAAAGCTTCCACGTCCTTCCTATAATGAGGTGACCAGAACTGTACACAATACTCCAAATGCGGCCGTACCAGAGTTTTGTACAGCTGCAACATGACCTCATGGCTCCGAAACTCAATCCCTCTACCAATAAAAGCTAACACACCCTACGCCTTCTTAACAACCCTTTCAACCTGGGTGGCAACTTTCAGTGATCTATGTACATGGACACCGAGCTCTCTCTGCTCATCCACACTACCAAGAATCTTACCATTAGCCCAGTACTCTGTCTTCCTGTTATTCCTTCCAAAATGAATCACCTCACACTTTTCTGCATTAAACTCCATTTGCCACCTCTCAGCCCAGCGCTGCAGCTTATCTATGTCCCTCTGTAACTTGTAACATCCTTCCGCACTGTCCACAACTCCACCGACTTTAGTGTCATCTGCAAATTTATTCACCCATCCTTCTATGCCCTCCTCCAGGTCATTAACTGGACTCCAGTCCGAACATTTCCCAGCAACCACCACCCTTTGTCTTCTTCCAGCTAGCCAATCTCTGATCCAAACTGCTAAATCACCCTGAATCCCATGGCTCTGTATTTTCTGCAGTAGCCTACCGTGGGGAACCTTATCAAACGCTTTACTAAAATCCATATACACCACATCAACTGCTTTACCCTCATCCACCTGTTTGGTCACCTTCTCAAATAACTCAATAAGGTTTGTGAGGCACAACCTATCCTTCACAAAACCGTGTTGACTATCTCTAATAAAATTATTCCTTTCCAGATGGAACTGACAAGCAGAGAAGTTTTATTAAACCTTTTTTCGATCACATTTACAGCGCAGATGTCCAATTCTGGTGCCCAGATTATGAAAAAGAAAACCAAGCTCGCCATAGTCCCAGATGACCATAGGCTGCTTTCCTCTTTGAGGAGGGAGAGCTGACTGGTGGTGATTTAACCTGAGGATCACCACACCTCAGGCGAGGGGCAAGGTTGAGAAGGCAGGGCCTTCATGGATAACCTCAGCCGGCACGGGGATTGAACCTGCGCCGTTGGCGTTGCTCCGCATCACAAACCAGCCGTCAAGCCAACTGAGCTGGACCAACCCCAATCCGGATTATAAAAAGTGTGGCGAGCCGCTGAAGAGGGCAGCACAAACATTCACCAGAATAATACTGGAACTGAGAGCTTATACCAATCAGAAAGATTGAACAGCGTAGGGGAGGAGAGGACTAAAGGAGGAAAAGACTGGAGGAGATCTGATGAAAGTTTTCAAGATTAACAGGGTAATGTACCCCAGATATTTCCACTTGCAGGGGAAATTAGATGCAGGCAGCATTACCAGAAGATAGTCGTTATAGAATCCAATAGGGGATTCAGAGGAAACCTCTTTACCCAGAGAGTTATGGGAATGTGGAACTCACTATCACAGGATGTGGTTGAGATGAGTCACATCGATGCCTTTCAGTGGTCAAAGGACAAGAGGAGACTCGCATGGGGCACAAACACCGACAAAAATCTATTGATTTGCATGACCCATGTCTGTGTTGTAGTTTCATCAATGCATAAACTTCCTCTCGTGCCCAGTGTTGAAACTTTAAACCAAACAATTGGGGACAAGTCGTTTGTCATATTTAAGTTTAGCTAAATAAAGCACCAAAGTTTTAATTTCCATTGAATAAAGCATTGCCCCATTATTACAAATATTATCTGTATATTAACAGCCAGAATCATGGACCTCGGACTCAGGGCTCAAATGCAACGGTGTAAATCTATGCCATCCCAAACCTCAGTGCGAAGGTCACAGACAACAAGAGGAAACCAGTGACCAAAGAGATTATGATCACGCCGCGATTAAGTGTTCGCATCGTCCAATCTGATGAAGCAGTTGTCTGCAGTTACAAAACCGAAACATGTGCTTCAGTTGGAATCCTGAACTTGCTTCTGACCTTGGCAACAAAAGCCACTTATCAGCACTCACCAGTCACTATCGCGTTTAGTTTACATGGATTCCTGAGTTCCTTGCTTAAACTATATCTGGAAGATATGATAAGGGCAGAGTGAAAGGTTCAACTGTTAGATATCAAGCTGGATGCATGTGGGTAGCAAGACAGTAACACTCAATCTACGTAACACAGATTATTGTGCTTTTAGTAAAATATGAAGCAGGCAGTCCTTCTGATAGTAACTCTGAATTGTAGTACTGTGCAAACACAGTGGAAAATGGCTCTTTCCCAAAAAGACACACGCACACACAAACACGGAGACAGACAGACACACACACAGGCACAGAAACAGAGAGACAGACAGATACACACAAACACAGAAACAGACACACACATACACACAGAGCAAGACAGAGACAACAACACACTCAGACAAAGACAGAGACACAGAGAGAGGTGTGCGCGCACACACACACACATATGTACAAAGATACAGAAAGACATGCACACAGGAAGACACAGAGAGAGACATGCGCGCAGGAAGACACAGGAAGACTCACACAAACACACAGGCAGGGAGACACAGAGACACACACAGACACAGGAAGACTCACACAAACACACAGGCAGGAAGACACACAGACAGAGACACACACACGCAGGAAGACAGAGACACATACACAGGAAGACAGAGAGACACACACACACAGGAAGACACAGAGATACACACACGTAGGAAGACACAGAGACACTAATGCACAATCAATTGCATAAAGATGAGAGTTGACTACAACTGAGGCTTTATTACACGAAGGTGTGTGGCCTCCTAAGCAGCTGGCGAAATGGATGCTGTACGGGGAGCACACATATTTATACTCCGCCTACTGGGCGGAGCCAGCAGGCAGGGACTACCCCCGTACCTGTAGTACAGGGGCCTTACCACACATCTCCTAATATATACAACAGTGGTGATTACCACAGACACACACACGCAGGAAGATACAGAGACACACACAAGCAGGAAGACACAAAGACACAGAGACACACACACGCAGGAAGACACAGAGACACACACATACAGGAAGACAGAGAGACATAGAGACACACACACGCAGGAAGACACAGAGACACACACACACACACAGGATGACAGAGAGACACAGAGACACTCGCACACAGGAAGACACAGAGACACACACACGCATGCAGGAAGACACAGAGAGACACACACACCCGCAGAAAGACGCAGAGCCACAGAGACACACACACACCCGGGAAGACAGAGACACACACACGCAGGAAGACACAGAGACACACACACACAGGAAGACACAGAGACACACACACACACGCAGGAAGACACAGACACACACACACATGAAGACAGAGAGACAGAGACACACACACACACGAAGGAAGACAGAGACACAGGGACACACACACAGGGGGACACAAAGACACAGAGACACACACACTCACACAGGAAGACACAGAGACACACACACATGAAGACAGAGAGACAGAGACACACACACAGGGAGACACAGAGACACACATACATACGCAGGAAGACAGAGACACAGGGACACACACACAGGGAGACACACACACACACGCAGGAAGACACAAAGACACAGAGACACACACACTCACACAGAAAGACACAGAGACACACACACGCAGGAAGACACAGACACACACACGCAGGAAGGCTCAGTGACACACACGCAGGAAGACAGAGACACACACGCAGGAAGACAGAGACACACACACGCAGGAAGACAGAGACATACACACACAGGAAGACAGAGACATACACACACAGGAAGACAGAGACACACATACAGGAAGACACAGAGACACACACACACGAAGACACAGAGACACACACACACAAGAAGACAGAGACATACACGCAGGAAGACAGAGACACACACACACAGGAAGACAGAGACACACATACAGGAAGACACAGAGACACACACACACACAGGAAGACACAGAGACACACACACACAGGAAGCCACAGAGACACACACACACAGGAAGACACAGAGACACACACACACAGGAAGACACAGGGACACACACACACGCAGGAAGACAGAGACATACACGCAAGAAGACAGAGACACACACACACAGGAAGACAGAGACACACATACAGGAAGACACAGAGACACACACACACAGGAAGCCACAGAGACACACAAACAGGAAGACACAGAGACACACACACGCAGGAAGACACAGAGACACACACACACAGGAAGACACAGAGACACACACACAGGAAGTTGGATAACGAACTGGCTAACCGATAGAAGTCAGAGAGTGGTGGTGGATGGTAAATATTCAGCCTGGATCCCAGTTACCAGTGGCGTACAGCAGGGATCAGTTCTGGGTCCTCTGCTGTTTGCGATTTTCATTAATGGCTTGGATGAGGGAGTTGAAGGGTGGGTCAGTAAATTTGCAGACGATACGAAGATTGGTGGAGTTGTGGATAGTAAGGAGGGCTGTTGTCGGCTGCAAAGAGACATAGATAGGATGCAAAGCTGGGCTGAGAAGTGGCAGATGGAGTTTAACCCTGAAAAGTGTGAGGTTGTCCATTTTGGAAGGACAAATATGAATGCGGAATACAGGATTAACGGTAGAGTTCTTGGCAATGTGGAGGAGCAGAGAGATCTTGGGGTCTATGTTCATACATCTTTGAAAGTTGCCACTCAAGTGGATAGAGCTGTGAAGAAGGCCTATGGTGTGCTCGCGTTCATTAACAGAGGGATTGAATTTAAGAGCCGTGAGGTGATGATGCAGCTGTACAAAACTTTGGTAAGGCCACATTTGGAGTACTGTGTACAGTTCTGGTCACCTCATTTTAGGAAGGATGTGGAAGCTTTGGAAAAGGTGCAAAGGAGATTTACCAGGATGTTGCCTGGAATGGAGAGTAGGTCTTACGAGGAAAGGTTGAGGGTGCTAGGCCTTTTCTCATTAGAACGGAGAAGGATGAGGGGCGACTTGATAGAGGTTTATAAGATGATCAGGGGAATAGATAGAGTAGACAGTCAGAGACTTTTTCCCCGGGTGGAATAAACCATTACAAGGGGACATAAATTTAAGGTGAAAGGTGGAAGATATAGGAGGGATATCAGAGGCAGGTTCTTTACCCAGAGAGTAGTGGGGGCATGGAATGCACTGCCTGTGGAAGTAGTTGAGTCGGAAACATTAGGGACCTTCAAGCAGCTATTGCATAGGTACATGGATTACGGTTAAATGATATAGTGTAGATTTATTTGTTCTTAAGGGCAGCACGGTAGCATTGTGGATAGCACAATTGCTTCACAGCTCCAGGGTCTCAGGTTCGATTCCGGCTTGGGTCACTGTCTGTGCAGAGTCTGCACGTCCTCCCAGTGTCTGCGTGGGTTTCCTCCGGGTGCTCCGGTTTCCTCCCACAGTCCAAAGATGTGCGGGTTAGGTGAATTGGCCAATGATAAATTGCCCTTAATGTCCAAATTGCCCTTGGTGTTGGGTGGAGGTGTTGAGTTTGGGTAGGGTGCTCTTTCCAAGAGCCGGTGCAGACTCAAAGGGCCGAATGGCCTCCTTCTGCACTGTAAATTCAATGATAATCTATGATTAATCCAGGACAAAGGTTCGGCACAACATCGTGGGCCGAAGGGCCTGTTCTGTGCTGTATTTTCTATGTTCTATGTTCTATGACACAGAGACACACACACACAGGAAGACACAGAGACACACACACACAGGAAGACACAGAGACACACACACACAGGAAGACACAGAGACACACACACACAGGAAGACACAGAGACACACACACACAGGAAGACACAGAGACACACACACACAGGAAGACACAGAGACACACACACACACACATATGCAGGAAGACACAGACACACACACATGCACGCAGGAAGACACAAAGACACACACATGCACGCAGGAAGACACAGAGACACACACACAGGAAGACAACACATACAAATGATGTGGAGATGCCGGCATTGGACAGGGGTGAGCACAGTACGAAGTCTTACAACACCAGGTGAAAGTCCAACAGGTTTGTTTCGATGTCACTAGCTTTCAGAGCACTGCTCCTTCCTCAGGTGAATGAAGAGGTGTGTTCCAGAAACACATATATAGACAAATTCAAAGATGCCAAACAATACTAGGAATGCGACCATTAGCAGGTGATTAAATCTTTACAGACCCATAGATGGGGTACCCCCAGGTTAAAGAGGTGTGAATTGTATCAAGCCAGGACAGTTGGTAGGATTTTGCAGGCCAGATGATGGGGGATGAATGTAATGCGACATGAATCCCAGGTCCCGGTTGAGGCCGCACTCATGTGAGCGGAACTTGGCTATACGTTTCTGCTCGGCGATTCTGCGTTGTCGCGCGTCCTGAAGGCCGCCTTGGAGAACGCTTACCCGGAGATCAGAGGCTGAATGCCCTTGACTGCTGAAGTGTTCCCCGACTGGAAGGGAACATTCCTGCCTGGTGATTGTTGCGCGATGTCCGTTCATTCGTTGTCGCAGCGTCTGCATGGTCTCGCCAATGTACCACGCTTCGGGACATCCTTTCCTGCAGCGTATGAGGTAGACAACGTTGGCCGAGTCGCACGAGTATGTACCGCGTGCCTGGTGGGTGGTGTTCTCACGTGTAATAGTGGTATCCATGTCGATGATCTGGCACGTCTTGCAGAGATTGCCATGGCAGGGTTGTGTGGTGTCGTGGTCACTGTTCTGAAGACTGGGTAGTTTGCTGCAAACAATGGTTCGTTTGAGGTTACGCGGTTGTTTGAAGGCAAGTAGTGGGGGTGTGGGGATGACCTTGGCAAGATGTTCATCGTCATCAATGACGTGTTGAAGGCTGTGAAGAAGATGACGTAGTTTCTCCGCTCTGGGGAAGTACTGGACGACGAAGGGTATTCTGTCGGTTGTGTCCCATGTTTGTCTTCTGAGGAGGTCGGTGCGGTTTTTCGCTGTGGCGCGTTGGAACTGTCGCTCGATGAGTTGAGTGCCATATCCCGTTCGTACGAGGGCATCTTTCAACGTCTGTAGATGTCTGTTACGCTCCTCCTCGTCTGAGCAGATCCTGTGTATACGGAGCGCTTGTCCATAGGGGATGGCTTCTTTAATGTGTTCAGGGTGGAAGCTGGAGAAGTGGAGCATCATGAGGTTATCCGTGGGTTTGCGGTAAAGCGAAGTGCTGAGGTGACCGTCCTTGATGGAGACGAGTGTGTCCAAGAATGCAACTGATTTTGGAGACTAGTCCATGGTGAGTCTGATGGTTGGATGGAACTCATTAATGTCATCGTGTAGTCGTTTCAGTGATTCTTTGCCGTGGGTCCAAAGGAAAAAAATGTCATCGATGTATCTGGTGTATAATGTCGGTTGAAGGTCCTGTGCGGTGAGTAGGTCCTGTTCAAACTTGTGCATGAAGATGTTGGCGTATTGGGGTGCGAATTTGGTCCCCATGGCTGTTCAGTGCGTCTGGATGAAGAACTTGGTGTCGAAGGTGAAGACGTTGTGATCCAGAATGAAGCGGATGAGTTGCAGAATTGCGTCTGGAGATTGGCAGTTGTCGGTGTTGAGTACTGAGGCTGTTGCAGCAATGCCGTCGTCATGGGGGATGCTGGTGTAGAGTGCCGAGACGTCCATTGTGACGAGGAATGTTCCTGGTTCAACTGGTCCATGGGTGCTGAGTTTCTGTAGGAAGCCCGTTGTGTCGCGACAGTAGCTGGGTGTACCTTGTACGATGGCTTTCAAGATGCCCTCGATGTAGCCAGAGAGGTTCTCACACAGGGTCCCATTGCCTGAAACGATAGGGCGGCCTGGTGTGTTGGCCTTATGTATTTTCGGGAGGCAGTAGAGATCTCCAATGCGGGGAGTACGTGGGATGAGAGCACGTAGGGTGCTCTGAAGATCTGGATCCAAGGTCTTGATCAGTCTGTTAAGTTGGCGGATGTGTTCCTTGGTCGGATCTGCAGGTAACTGTCTGTAGTGTTCTTGGTTGTTCAGTTGTCGGTATACTTCTTTGCAGTAGTCCGTTCTGTTCAGTACGACAGTGGCCCCCCCTTTGTCTGCTGGTTTGATGACGATGCTGCGGTTGGTCTTGAGAGCGCGGATGGCATTGCGTTGTGCTTGGGTGACGTTCGGGGCTGTCTTGTGAATGCGACTGATGAATCTGGCATTGACGCGACTCCTGACGGCTTGAGCATACATGTCGAGTCTAAGGCAGCGGCCTTCCGGAGGGGTCCAATTCGACTCTTTCCTCTTCGGTTGCCACACCGCAGATCTCTCGGTCTGCTGTTCCGGTTCATTGATAGTCTGCTCGAGTTCGCTGTTGCCTCTTGGGGTCTGTGGAAGAATTCCCGGAGCCTCATTCGCCTGATGAATTCCTCCGTGTCTGCCGCGAGACTGATGGGGTCCATTTTGGTGGTGGTGCAGAAATTGAGCCCTCTGCTGAGGACTTCGATTTCGTCTGGTTGAAGGGTGTAGTCTGACAATAGATTTCCCTGTATTGTTTTCTACTGTGACACCGGGGGTGGCTTGGTTGCTGCCGGTGGTGATGCCAAGTTTCTCAAGCTTTCTGTTCTTGGTGTGCATATAGGTGGCACAGTATTGTTGTCTCATCTGTTTGGCGGTGTTCCGCAGCTGGTCTGCTGCATCCTGAGCGCAAGTTGAGAATATGGCCTCTATCTTGGTTTCCAGGTTGCGTCGTCTGCTGTAGAGCTGGCGGACGAGGTGGTTGAGGAGTGTGAGAGAGGTGCGACGGCAGAGTCTCTCAGCGTAGTCTGTGTTGTAGGTCGACTTGAGTGGGTTTGTGATCTGTAGCCCTTTCGGGATCTTGTCTGCTTTCTTGCATCTTTGTAGAAACTTAATGTCAGTGTCTATATGCGCGATCTTCCTGGAGATCCTCTCCACTTTGAGCCGGCAGTTTGCGGTGTCGATGGTAGCCATGATGTGGAGATGCCGGCGTTGGACTGGGGTGAGCACAGTACGAAGTCTTACAACACCAGGTTAAAGTCCAACAGGTTTGTTTCGATGTCACTAGCTTTCAGAGCACTGCTCCTTCCTCAGGTGAATGAAGAGGTATGTTCCAGAAATACATATATAGACAAATTCAAAGATGCCAAACAATGCTAGGAATGCGACCATTAGCAGGTGATTAAATCTTTACAGACCCAGAGATGGGGTACCCCCAGGTTAAACTTTCAACTGGACTACTCTCCAAAATCAGTTGCATTCTTGGACACACTCGTCTCCATCAAGGACGGTCACCTCAGCACTTCGCTTTACCGCAAACCCACGGATAACCTCATGATGCTCCACTTCTCCAGCTTCCACCCTAAACACATTAAAGAAGCCATCCCCTATGGACAAGCGCTCCGTATACACAGGATCTGCTCAGACGAGGAGGAGCGTAACAGACATCTACAGACGTTGAAAGATGCCCTCGTACAAACGGGATATGGCACTCGACTCATCGATCGACAGTTCCAACGCGCCACAGCGAAAAACCGGACCGACCTCCTCAGAAGACAAACATGGGACACAACCGACAGAATACCCTTCGTCGTCCAGTACTTCCCCGGAGCGGAGAAACTACGTCATCTTCTTCACAGCCTTCAACACGTCATTGATGACGATGAACATCTTGCCAAGGTCATCCCCACACCCCCACTACTTGCCTTCAAACAACCGCGTAACCTCAAACGAACCATTGTTTGCAGCAAACTACCCAGTCTTCAGAACAGTGACCACGACACCACACAACCCTGCCATGGCAATCTCTGCAAGACGTGCCAGATCATCGACATGGATACCACTATTACACGTGAGAACACCACCCACCAGGTACGCGGTACATACTCGTGCGACTCGGCCAACGTTGTCTACCTCATACGCTGCAGGAAAGGATGTCCCGAAGTGTGGTACATTGGCGAGACCATGCAGACGCTGCGACAACGGATGAACGGACATCGCGCAACAATCACCAGGCAGGAATGTTCCCTTCCAGTCGGGGAACACTTCAGCAGTCAAGGGCATTCAGCCTCTGATCTCCGGGTAAGCGTTCTCCAAGGCGGCCTTCAGGACGCGTGACAACGCAGAATGGCCGAGCAGAAACTTATAGCCAAGTTCCGCTCACATGAGTGCGGCCTCAACCGGGACCTGGGATTCATGTCGCATTACATTCATCCCCCACCATCTGGCCTGCAAAATCCTACCAACTGTCCTGGCTTGATACAATTCACACCTCTTTAACCTGGGGTTACCCCATCTCTGGGTCTGTAAAGATTTAATCACCTGCTAATGGTCGCATTCCTAGCATTGTTTGGCATCTTTGAATTTGTCTATATATGTGTTTCTGGAACATACCTCTTCATTCACCTGAGGAAGGAGCAGTGCTCTGAAAGCTAGTGACATCGAAACAAACCTGTTGGACTTTAACCTGGTGTTGTAAGACTTCGTACTGAACACATACAAAGACAGAGAGAGCGACACACACACACACATGAAAACAAAGAGACACACACACATGCAGAATGACACAGAGACACACACATACACGCAGGAAGACACACACACACACAGGAAAACACAGAGAGAGGCACATGGGAAGACACACACAGATAAAGGAGGGTAATATGACCGCACTGTCCTGTGCACTCTCCTGACTGGAGTCAAAATGTATGAAAGACAGACAGCTGTGTGCAGCTCACCCACCACCAAATATCTGCCTTTCCTCTGCAAGACCAATAAAAGGGGATTTGGGCTGTCCAAACAATATAATTTTGAAGCAAACAGAGTTTCTTCCGTGATCCAATATAGAATGTTGTCAGTAAGAGATGAATCCCTGAAGACTGACACCTAGAGAGTCCAAATATAAGAACTCTGCAACAATATCACAATTATGAAGCCCACATTATAGCAGCAATAAATGGCCTTTCTTAGATCAGACTGGGCTTGTCTTTAAAGCTTTCCCTGTTAATGAGAGGAGCGTACAGTGCTTTCTAAAGCCCGCACAGCCTCCAGATACCCTATTGCTCTAATCCCCTCCAACTGTACAATCCTCCGAGACCCTGGCATTACAACAAATCTGATTTCTCGTACATCCCTGAGTTTCTTCCTTCCACCATTACCTTTCCAGCTGACCAGGCCATAGGCTCTTGAATTTCCTCCCTATACCTCCCTTTCTCTCTCTCACTTTAAGATTCATCTCAAAATCCCCCTCTTCAGCCAAGCTGTTCCTAAAATGGCCTTGCGGCCAAGTGGCAAGTTCTATCTGATGATATCCACGACGCACCTTGAGACATGCTACTACAATAAAGTGCAAGTTGTTGTTGTACAGTAGGCATGTCGGGGCAACACAACAGATCTTTATCAGAGACATTTAAGATTCGGAAGGGGCCCGACGGAGCAGGTGCTGGGAGCATGTTTCCTCTCATGCGGGAGTCTAAGATTAGGTGGCACAGTTTAAAGGGGTCTCCCATTTGTCATGTGAGTGTCCCTTTAAGAAAGGTTTTGATTGACCCCATGGCTTGTAGCACGGCTTCAGTGATGTCATTTGTGGGTGGAGCCGGGCTGTGGCTGTCAGGTGAGAAGGGGTTTAGCGTTTTGGTTTCATTTTCGGTTTGCTGGTTTGGACTGCGAAAGGCAAAGCACTGTATTAAGAAGCAGTGTTTCCCAGTTTTCTATGTTTTATTTTAAAGCTGTTCTAGGGAACGGAAAGCACATTGGATGTGGCAAACTTCCTTGGTAACCTTAAAGCTAGAGTTGCTTTCCTAAAGGAGCTTTGAATCGGCTGGTTGGAAACTGGATCTGATCTCAGGAAAAGGACCAGTCCCATTCAAGTGAGATTACAGTGTGCTGGGCCACGCCCTTGAAAGGGGTTTTGGTTTATTGGATTTTTGTATTGAATTGGAACAGTTACTAAGGGGGATTCATTAAGAGTTATATACATAGATTACTGTAGCTGTTGTGTTTTTTCATGTTTGTAATTGAGAACAAATTCTTGACAAGTGTTTTACATATGGGGCGAGATTCTCCGACCCCCCGCCGGGTCGGAGAATCGCCGGGGGCTGGCGTGAATCCCGCCCCCGCCGGTTGCCGAATTCTCCTGCACCGGAGATTCGGCGGGGGCGGGAATCGCGTCGCGCCAGTTGGCGGGCCCCCCCTGCAATTCTCTGGCCCGGATGGGCTGAAGTCCCGCTGCTAGAATGCCTGTCCCGCCGGCGTGAATTAAACCACCACCTTACCGGCGGGACAAGGCGGCACGGGCGGGCTCCAGGGTCCCGGGGGGGTGCCCCCACGGTGGCCTGGCTCGCGATCGGGGCCCACTGATCCGCGGGCAGGCCTGTGCCGTGGGGGCACTCTTTTCCTTCCGCCTTCGCCACGGTCTCCACCATGGCGGAGGCGGAAGAGACTCCCTCCACAGCGCATGCGCGGGGATGCCGTGAGCGGCCTCTAACGCTCCCGCGAATGCGGCGCCCGGCAATGTCATTTCCGCGCCAGCTGGCGGGGCACTTCCGCCAGCTGGCGGGGTGGAAATCAGTCCGGCGCGGGCCTAGCCCCTCAAGGTTAGGGCTGGGCCTCCCAAGATGCGGAGGATTCCGCACCTTTGGGGCGGCGCGATGCCCGACTGATTTGCGCTGTTTTTGGCGCCGGTCGGCGGACATCGCGCCGATACCGGAGAATTTCGCCCCTGGTAACCACATTCTTATAATAAACTTTGTTTTGATAAAAGCGCCGAGGAAGTCTGATGAATCACTCCTGAATGGAAGCTCTTGTGCTCACCCTGGCCAAATTCAACATGTTATAGGTCAGGTGAGCTTCATAATATACTCTGGAGTTAATAAGCCCTGGCCCATAACACATGTAAGGCACAGGTGAGGAGCAATTTCTTCTCTCAGAGGGTCAGTTAGTATTTGGAATCCTCTTCCCCAGGGAGTAGTGGTGGCTGAGTCATTGAATATATTCAAGGCTGAGATAGACAGATTCTTGATTGACAAGGAAGTCAAGGGTTATGGGGGCAGGCAAGAAAGTGGAGGTAAGGCCATAATCAGGTCAGCCAGCCCTCGGAGGTATAGAACTGGAATGTTGCTGAAAAGAGAGACATGCTGCCAAAGTTTTCTGTTCTGCACTCATCAGAACAAATTTTAAAAAAGCCAAATTTCAAACAAATCACAACCACAAAGTCAGATCCGCCACAATTAGATTGGATGGCAAAACAGGAACAATGGGCCCAATGGCCTCGTCCGGCTCCTTTTTCTGATTATTGAATTACATGTAGAAAAACCTTCTGATCCACTTTGATCGTTATGTAATCAGAAACAAATGGATCTGAACGACAAGGAGGAGATATTGAATAGGTGGGTTTTATGCAGGTTCTTAAAAAGGAGGACGGAAAGGTTAGGCAAAGAATTGCAGATCAACGAAAGAGCCACCAATAGGTGAAGGGGAAATGTTAAGATCGAAGTCAAACTGGGAACCCGGTTGGAGTTGCAAGGCTAGAGGAGGTTAGAGATGGCAAGGCAATAAAGGGAGTTAATCGCGAGACATTGGGAAACTGGAAGCCACCACGTATGATGAAGAAACAATGAGATGGATGAGAGCGCCACAGCAGCATTTGGGCCAAGGTATTAAGAGGGAACAGCATTGATCTTGTGATAGACCAGATCTGCAGGATATTATCCTTCCAGACCTTCTACCGTAACCAACTAGAAGGACAGATGCATGGGAGCACCACCACCTGCAATGCTTCCCTCCATCAGCATCCTGACTTGGAAATATATCATGACCAGTACAGGCTTGGAGGTCCGAAGGGCCGGTTCCTGCACTGTATTGTTCTTTGTTCCCTCACTGTCACTGGGTCGAAATCCTGGAATGCGCTCCCTAACAGCACTGCGAGTGTACCTACACTACATGGACTGCAGCGGATCAAGGCGGCAGCACACCACCACCATCGCACAGGCAATTAGGGATGGGCAATAAATACTGGCCTAACCTGTAAAGCCCAAATCCCACAAAAAAATATAACATAACTCAAATTTAAAAGCATTCTGTATCGAACTTGTGGAATTCTTGAGGTGTCGGCTGATTTTAGGAAGCTGGTGAAATTATCAACCTGGGCCTCAACGTGACCATTCGTGGTTTGGGACTGAAGGGGGACAGTGGGAGTTTATTTCCGCAGGAAGCAACACTCCAGGTGATCAGTGGCGAGAAAAGTCAATAATTGTCCAGTTCACCAAATGAAGACCAAAACAATTAGCACAGAACCTATTTTCCAAAAAATTAGGATCCAACGAGTGACTCACAGGTGACGTATTTCAGTGTAAAAACCAGTGCAGTCATTCAGTTCGAGCCAGGATCGGAACAGTTATTAACATTAAGCATTGTAAATACAAGTATCTGAATTTCCAATTGAACTGGATCTAACATCATCAGGCACAAGCCTCAATGCCAATCGGTATAGACATGCTCTCCCATAATGTTTCATCGCCACTGCACACATGATGGGCCAAAGCGCCTCCTTCTGCGCCATAATAATTCTGTGATTCTGTTTCTGTCAACTAAACCGATTCCAGGTTCTGGGCAATGATGCATTTCATATCCTGAATGTCAATAGCAAATTCAACACAATTCTGAAAAATAATATCTCTTTTGCCAGTTGGTGGAGTTTGCTACAGTACTAAAAAAAATAAACTTTACACATCCCAATGCAACAAGTTGGATTTAACTAACACCTTTCAAGTAGCAGAACATTCCATGGGATCTGACAGCAACGTTTTCAAACACTATTTCACACGGAGACACCTAAGGGGATATTAAGTTAGAGAGGCAAGTTTTAAAGAGTATCTTATAAGGAGGATAAAGAGAGATGGTGAGGCAGAGAGGGTTAGGGAGGGTAATCCAGAGTTTAAGACAACGCTGGCAATGGTGGCGCGATGAAAACGGCGGAGTTTCAAGAGGACAGAATTGGAGGAGAGCAGAGGAAGTGACGTCCAATTCTTTGCTGCGTTCTTAGTACTGAATCCAAGCAAGGGCATCCTTCCCCCTTCAGCTCCTGCCTGAAGATGACCCAATAACCAGTGAACTTCGTTAGGTCACTAAACACGTTACAATAATTTCCCCCTGCTGAAATGCCCCGAGTAGCTGCTGAGAAGTCTGACAGCTGCTTACACTGGCTGATAATGTGCCTTGTGTTGGCTTACCGGCTGGTCAGGCATTAACCAAAATCGGGTGCATGGCACACCAGGAGGGCAACGGTCACTGGATCAAATGGCACAACAGTGGCATTAAATCCAGAACTAAACCTCGGCCGCCAGAAGAGGTGCAAACCTGGCTCCTTTTTGGATCTTTTGAAAAGAGAATGTGCGGGGGAGTTCTCGCAGAATGGAGAATTCTACAGCACAGGAAGACAAACACTGGGGGGAAATTAAAGACAATAGAATCTCTGGATTAAACCCACCTTTCGGACTTGGATTTCTGTTCAGGGATAAAGCCAGGGAAAGATAAAAAAAGCAGACATGTCACGTTTGTGTTCCACGTTTGATGAGATTATGAGGAGTGAAATCTGGGCACGGTAGCCTTGGAGAAGAGGATGTGAACACAGACTGGGAAGGAATAACTAGTCAATTCAAACTATGTTCAGAGGTTAATGGTGTCCTGTATTAAACCAACAGCAAGTGTACTTTCTCCCTCATATCTCCATTTTCGAAGACCTCTATTGTACATTCTCAATAAAACTGGAGCACCAATAATCAGCGAGCTCATTTTAGCCATGCAAATACCTGTCTCTGAAAAAGCTTCATTGAAAGGCTGTGTTTGAGTTAGGTGGCAGAGTGTGAAGGCAGGATTAATATTGCTTTGTTGAAATGCCTATACCCCAAATTCTCTTCCACCTGACCCTCAAATCATTATTTCCTTTTTCAAAAACAGACTTATGGAATAACAGTCGTTCAACTACATAGCAGCTCCTACAAAATATGCAGGATCCTGACTGAACGTGACAAGGATTAAGGCCAACAGATAAAATGTTCTGCAAAAAAGAAAATCATTACATTCATATAGCGCCTTTCAATGGGCCTCCCAAATGTTTCACAGCCAATCAAGTGCTCCTGAAGTGTACTCACTGTTGTGGTGCAGTAATGGTCGCAGCCAATTGGCTCACAGCAAGTTCCCACAAGTGGCAATGCCACGATGATCAGATAATCTGAAGGATCAATACTGGTCAGGACACCAGGGAAAACTCCCCTCATTTCCTTTGGAATAGGGGTCTTTGGCATCCTCCGGCAGTATCGCACTCCTTCAGTACTGCTCGACAGTGTCGCCTAGTTATTTGTGCTCAAGTCTTGGAGCTGGGCTCGAACTCACAGCCTTTTGACTCAGAGAAAAGAATGTCACCGACTGGTGCACAGCTGACGTGTGTAGAAAATCATGGGATTCGCAAATGAAAATGGAAAGTAAAAAAGCAGTTGTTGAACACACGGACGACAACTTGACATCTTTACCGAGATCCCGCTCACCCTCTCAGGTGGACCTAGTTTGAAGGAGAATAAGGGAGCTTGTCCCGGTGTTCTGACCAATGTCTATCCCTTAATCAACTTCACTAAAATGTCGATCCACGCATCAATTTTCCTGCTGTTTGCGAGAACTTGCTGTGTGCAAATTGGCTGCCATGTGTTTTTTTTTTAAACACTGCAGCAGTGACTACATTTCAAAAATGTTTGATTGATTGCGACGCGCCTGGGGACACCCCAAGGTCCTGAAAGGGGTCAGATAAATGCGAGTGCTTTCTTGTTGCTCAAACACATATTATCAGCCCATCAGTCAGCAAAAAAGCCTCAAGGGTGACAGAGCTGACAAGAACGGAGTACGAGGCCCCGAAAAGGTCACCCAGAAACACAGGGCCCTTTTGTGAGAGAACAAAAAAGTACCTGTGCACGAACGGCTGCTGTGCATCTCTGATCAGTGGAGCTTGAAGCCCTTTAATAAGCATTCTGAGCAGCTAGACTGGCGTTCTCCATCCAGCTGTAGACCCTCACTCACCGTACCCACAAGGAAAAGATTGTGGAAAGCCTCAAACTGTCAACCTGGCAAACACGCCCACTCGAGACAGGGAAAGGTCCTATTTGAAAAGCGCTCGTCGTCCACATTGATGCTGGGGACACAAGCGTCAATATTCCAAAAGCTGGGGGAGTGTCGGGAAGATTTTCGGCAAGGTTTCTACCTGCCCGTGTGATGTATTTACCCGTTTTTATTTACTCCAGTTTTGAACGAATGTAGCCTTGTACAATGACACGTGTTCAATCAAAACACGACTGTGGAATTTCTGCACAATCCAGCAGCCAATTTGGCCCGGCCGATTGCTCCTGTTCAAATTAACTTGCAGTAATTTTCCAAATAGGTGGCTTCACTGTTGGGGAAGACACTTGCAACATCACGGGAAAAGAAATCATACAATAAACATTTTTTTTTTTTTAAATGAAGACTAGACCGAAAATCAGAGCACAACCAACAGCTCTGGCTCAGAGTCGGTAAAACAACACGGACCGAAGTACAGGTTGGGACCTCGCTGGTTCATTGTTTCTCTTCACACGTTTATTGAGCTTTCGCTGCGTTACAGTGACTGCGCGCCATTGGCTGCAAAGCGCTTTGGGGTGACCCGAGATTGTGAAAGGAGCTATAGAAATGAAAGTTCTTTATTTTAAGCTTTGGGTAGCTTAGCCACCAACTTTGATGTAAATAAGTGCAGACTACTACATCAAAAAGAATGGAGGATCTTTTGTTTCGGAATTAATTTTGGATAGTCTGAAGAAAGTGCAAAGAAAAATACCATTCAAAGTTTAGCTTTTATTCTCCACCTCCCCTCCCAGCCCTTGGGGAGGTGAGCTCAAGAAAAAGAAAGACTCTTTTATATTCATGCCGTGGTGTGTTTGCACCGTCAGTTACCATTTCAGCACTGCCCAACGGCAGAGTTTGGTGGATGCGGCAAGTTCACACTGAGGTTTGGTGGGACTCCTGTCCCGGAACTGATTCGCAAATGTGCCCCTGAGAGCCAATGGATGTTATCTATCTTGACTTCCAAAAGGCCTTTGATAAGGTGCCTCATGGGAGACTGCGGAGTAAAATAAGGGCCCATGGTATTCGAGGCAAGGTACTAACATGGATTGACGATTGGCTGTCAGGCAGAGAGTTGGGATAAAAGGTTCTTTTTCGGAATGGCAACCGGTGACGAGTGGTGTCCCGCAGGGTTCAGTGTTGGGGCCACAGCTGTTCTCTTTATATATTAACGATCTAGATGACGGGACTGGGGGCATTCTGGCTAAGTTTGCCGATGATACAAAGATAGGTGATGGGGCAGGTAGTATGGAGGAGGTGGGGAGGCTTCAGAAAGATTTAGACAGTTTAGGAGAGTGGTCCAAGAAATGGCTGATGAAATTCAACGTGGGCAAGTGCGAGGTCTTGCACTTTGGAAAAAAGAATAGAGGCGTGGACTATTTTCTAAACGGTGACAAAATTCATAATGCTGAAGTGCAAAGGGACATGGGAGTCCTAGTCCAGGATTCTCTAAAGGTAAACTTGCAGGTTGAGTCTGTAATTAAGAAAGAAAATGCAATGTTGTCATTCATCTCAAGAGGCTTGGAATATAAAAGCAGGGATGTACTTCTGAAGCTTTATAAAGCATTAGTTAGGCCCCATTTAGAATACTGTGAGCAATTTTGGGCCCCACACCTCAGGAAGGACATACTGGCACTGGAGCGGGTCCAGCGGAGATTCACACGGATGATCCCAGGAATGGTAGGCCTAACATACGATGAACGTCGGAGGATCCTGGGATTATATTCATTGGAGTTTAGGAGGTTGAGGGGAGATCTAATAGAAACTTACAAGATAATGAATGGCTTAGATAGGGTGGATGTAGGGAAGTTGTTTCCATTAACAGGGGAGACTAGGACCCGGGGGCACAGTCTTAGAATAAAAGGGAGTCACTTTAGAACAGAGATGAGGAGACATTTCTTCTGCCAGAGAGTGGTGGGTCTGTGGAATTCATTGCCACAGAGGGCGGTGGAGGCCGGGACGTTGAGTGTCTTTAAGACAGAAGTTGATAAATTCTTGATTTCTCGAGGAATTAAGGGCTATGGAGAGAGAGCGGGTAAATGGAGTTGAAATCAGCCATGATTGAATGGTGGAGTGGACTCGATGGGCCGAATGGCCTTACTTCCACTCCTATGTCTTATGGTCTTATGGTGCCAACAAAGAGGAGAGCCAAAGAGGAGATCAGCTAAAAACAGAGCATTGTATGTCTCTCCCTGAGTTGGCAAGCTGCTTTGCCTTGTTATCTTGCCAAGGCAACAGAAACGTGTCCCAACCAAACCAGTGAATGAAATATTCCTGCTCAAAGCACACCAACAGTACTGCACTGACAGGTACAGTGACGTTCGCACTGTGAGCAGGGAGCCATGGGACATTGGCGTAGACAAGGCCTGAAAACAACCTCGGCTTATCAACTCTCCAAGACCTGAGCCCCCATTTGCTTTGAACTTTTTATGTTAGTCATGAAAATATTGGAGTTGTTGGGATGGGCGAGAAATGGCCGGTGACGATGGCAATTGGAGGCCATGTGATGAATCATCCATTAATCTGCCTGACCAGGGTCCACAACTCCAACACAAACAATCGTGTTGTCTTCTGCTTTACAGCTCACCAACTGAGAGCAGTATGTCCCATTAACTCTTAACTACATTAGAGGAGCGGAGCAGGCCACATAACCACCCAAACCTGCTCCAACTAATCAGTAATAGTATGGCTGCTTCAATCTTGGCCTCAACTCCACTTTCCTGCCTGTTCCCCTTGCTCCCCACAACTCACCAACAGTTCAAAAATTATCAAGAAATGCCAGATATTTTTTTTTTTTTTTAAAAGACCCGTGGCCCTTTGAAAGAAACTCAAAAAGAAGTAGCCACACGAGAGGGAGTTTGCACTGAAAAAGGGCAGTGCAAGACTGCTCCTTTGGGAACATTATAGCTTACAGCAACATCGACAGCTACATATATCAAGGTACCAAAATAAATCATCACGGTATTCCGTAGAAAAGGCTGGACAACAGTTTGATGCATCTCAGATTCATAAACCCACAAACCACCCATCAGAAAGCCACCAATCCAATGAATCCTGCACGGGGCAGCACGGTGGCACAGTGGTTAGCACTGGTGCCTCACTGCACCAGGGACCCGGGTTCCAGCCTTTGGTAACTGTGTGGAGTCTGCACATTCTCCCCGATTCTGTGTGGGTTTCCTCCCACAATCCACATGTGCAGGAGAGGTGGATTGGCCGTGCTAAATTGCCCCTTATTGTCCACGTTTGGTGGGGGGGGGGGGGGGGGGGTTATGTGGATAGGATGGAGTAGTAGGCCTATGTAGGGTTCTCTTTCAGAGGGGCGGAGCAGACTCGATGGGCTGAATGGCTTCCTTCTGCACTGTAGTGACCCTATGATTCTATGTGGATCACGTTGCTGGGATCGAGATGCTTATGGCTGCAATCTCGATTAGCACACGTCATCAGCAGGATTGGGAGAGATGCAAAGGAGCTGTACTTACCCTGGAGATGGTCAGTGGCATGTTGAAGTCTTTGCCGCCTTGAAGTCTGAAGCCCCATGGAGCTGGACCTTGCAGAGTGACAGTGTAGTTGCTCATGATCGGACTTTCTTACACACCAGTCCTAAATCAGCCAACTGCAGGAAGTGAAAAGACAAACACACACAAAAATGACTAAAATACAAGTGAATGGCTTAAATCATAACTGTCCAAGTTTGCATCATTTTGTTCAATCATGCCTTAGCTTAAATCCAATAAAAATATGCAGACTTTTAAGCATCTAAATGAATCTCTTTTTAAAGCAAACAATTGCACTTACTCGTATTACAAAGTATTTTATAATGCAGAAAAAAACCATTCAATTTCACACATCTACCCAAGCCCCTCTTATCTCGTTCAATGGATACACCCTTCCATTCCTTTCTCCCTCATGTGCTTATCGAGGTTTTCCCTGAATGCATGCATACTGTTCCCCTCAACCGCTCCTGTGGATATTCCTTGCCAAAAAGATGTTTCTCCCAAATTCCCCATTGGATTTATTCGCAGCCCTGTTAAGATTCCCTGGCTTTGACCTCACCCTCTACATCTTTACTCTATCAAAACCTTTCATAGGAACCTCCTTCGCCCGTCTCCTTGTTTTCGCAGGAAAAGCAAAAGAGAGTCCCCAGCCTGTTCAACCTATTGTGACAGGTATTGCAATTTTGTAAATTAATACATAGAGCTCGCTCCTTAAAAAGTCCAAACACTCTGCATTATATTTTCTATTTTAAAAAAAATATATATTTATTAAAGTTTTTTAACACAATTTTTCTCCCTTACAAACAATAACCCCCCCCCCACTCGGAACAAAAAAAAATGAGAAATCGCGCAGAGCAAGATATCTACATGGCAAAATGATATATTTACACAGCTTTGTACACTGGCCCTCACCCGTACGTGCCAGTTTCCCCAACCCTTCATGTTATCTCTTGCTCATCCACCCTCCCAGGCAGTCCCCCCTTTCCACCCCATCCCCCCTCCCAGGACGTCCCCTCCACACCCCCCACCCCCCAAGGTTGCTGCTGCTGCTGCTGACCGACCTTCCTCTAACGCTCCGCGAGATAGTCTAGGAACGGTTGCCACCGCCTGTAGAACCCCTGCGCAGACCCTCTCAAGGCGAACTTAATCCTCTTCAACTTTATGAACCCAGCCATATCATTTATCCAGGCCTCCAGGCTGGGGGGCTTCGCCTCCTTCCATGTTAGCAAGGTCCTTCGCCGGGCTACTAGGGACGCAAAGGCCAGAATGCCGGCCTCTTTCGACTCCTGCACTCCCGGTTCGTCCACTACTCCAAATATAGCTAGCCCCCAGCTTGGCTTGACCCGGACTTTCACCACCTGAGATATTGCTCCCGCCGCTCCTCTCCACAACCCCTCCAGTGCCGGGCATGACCAATATATTTTCTATTATAGTGTTTTGTAAAAAAGTATGGAAAAATCTTGAATAAAAACATTTATTAAAAAAAAGTCCAAACACTCCTTGCATTAAAAAAGCCTCACTTAGAACAACATAGTGGAACAGTGGTTAGCACTGCTGCCTCAGGGCGCTGAGGTCACAGGTTCCGACCTGGCTCTGGTTCACTGTCCGTGGTGTTTGCACATTCTCCCCATGTTTGCGTGGGTTTTGCCCCCACAACCCAAAGATGTGCAGGGTCGGTGAATTGGCCACGCGAAATTGCCCCTTAATTGGAAAAAAAATTGGGTACACTAAATTTATAAAAATAAAAACCTCACTTATTGGACGGGCAATCATTACAAAAAGGCATGACACGCATGAAGTTAATAACTCAAAACACACACAAAGGGGTTACCTCAAACTGAGCCACTATAGTAATCTGTCCAGTACATTGAAATACAGGAGCTTTCAGTGTTTGCTGCAGACATTTGGCTGCGCAGAATGCTACACGACCGCGGGTGTACATTTTATGCACTCACTGCCAGACATGACTGCAAACCTTTTTTATCCCTCTGCGGTTCAAAAAGGTTGTACAAAAATACCGATAAGATAGAAATTGGTATCGCCTCCAGAGAAACATCACGCAACTGACAAGGGTCCAAACCATCTGATGGAAACGCTGGACACATTTTACTCCCTGGTCACTTGGAGTCAAATAAAACGTTAAAATAAAACAGCACAAACTCCTGACATCAATTCTTTTTGCATAATGCAAAACTTTTTACCTTTCTCAGACCAAGAGCTTATTGGTCTTCGGAGCAAGGAACACTGTGCACTCCTCTGGCTCAAAGCATAAAACAGCAGAGTTTGGCAGCCAGCACCTGCTCTATATATACATATATATATATATATATATATATATATAAAGGAAGCTGGTGTAAAATTACACCAAAGCATTTGAGGGCTTCACCGTGACGCAAGATGACCAATTTAAAGGTTTGGTTTTATTTGCGGACTAAAAGGCTACTTAGCAGTAGGTACATCCGAAACAATACTGAGAGAACACGCGCTCTGGTGATTCTGACACAGATTTTTCGGCTCGGGTCAGGAGGAAATTGAAACAGGCTGGGGCACCTGCATCACTATCTGGGTGGTGGGCACTTCCAACTCCTCTTTACCAATCCCCCCTCATCCCATCTCACAATGGTTACAATAGAATAATGCACAATTCGAACCCACTTTTCTGCTACATCTGCAGTTAACAGCGGCTATCAATGAGATTCCGGATGGGCAGCACGCTGCTTATGAAGCACCGTTGTCAAGATCTTTTTAACAAATTTATTTGGTCCAGTAGATTCTTTTTTTTTTTTGCAGACAGTGACATTTGTGAAGCGTCGACCGTTCCTGCATCTGTCTTGACTTGATGTGGGGATGCCGGCGTTGGACTGCGGTGGGCACAGTAAGAAGTCTTACAACACCAGGTTAAAGTCCAACAGGTTTGATTCGAATCACTAGCTTTCGGAGCACTGCTCCTTCCTCAGGTGAAATAATGAGGAAGGAGCTGGGCTCCGAACGCTAGTGATTCGAAACAAACGTGTTGGACTTTAACCTAGTGTTGTAAGATTTCTTGCTGTACATTGATTTGGTTCACTTGGTAACACTCTCGCCTCTGAGCTAGAAGGCACAAGCCCCACTCGAGGAGCACGCTCCCAGCAGTGCAGTACCGGGGAGCGCTGCATTGCCGAAAATGCCATTTTTCAGATGTGCTATTAAATGGGGGTCTTGCCAGGTGGCCATACAGCCTCCACCCCCACCCCACCTCTAATATTTGGACCAACCTCACGGAAACAGATCGCCTGGTCATGAATCTCATTTTTGATTTGTGATACCTCACTGTGGGCATAGTGGATGCCACGTTACCGCAGCAACCACACATCAACATTTAGTCATTGGCAATAAAACATTCTGGCATATCCAGGGATCGCTTTTATAACGGTAGGTTTGTTCTTTTTTCGATTCGTATCAATGTCAGACTTTGTATCTTAGTCCAGAGCAATAATTAAGACTCAACCACTCAAACCAAAGTCTACATCCCGAAAACAAAACCCTCCCATTTCTGTACCGTTCGCTGTCAAGCCCAACCTCACACCCTTTCCAAGATCTGGTGGGAGAAAAATATATCAATGGAATATTTTTTTAAACAATATTCCTGATACAGTTTCCCTGGTGACTGACGTGACTCACAGAGTATATTACAGCCGGAATTCTCTGGCCGTCTGGATTCTCTTTTCCACCTGGCAGCGCACTCCTGCCCGGGATATCTCCTGGCAGTGTGGGGTGGCTTCAGCGGGAAATCCCATTGGCAAGGAGCGGGAAGAGAGAATCAGTGAACGGCACACCACTGAGAAACACGCAGCCGGTGAACTGGACAATCCCACCCTATATTTTTAAGGGGAGCACGGTAGCACAAGTGGATAGCACTGTGGCTTCACAGCGCCAGGGTCCCAGGTTTGATTCCCCGCTGGGTCGCTGTCTGTGCGGAGTCTGCACATTCACACCGTGTCTGCGTGGGTTTCCTCCGGGTGCTCCAATTTCCTCCCACAGTCCAAAGACGTGCAGGTTAGGTGGATTGGCCATGATAAATTGCCCTCAGTGACCAAAAAGGTTAGGAGTAATTGGGTTGCAGGGATATGTTGGAAGTGAGGGCTTAAGTAGGTCGGTGCGGACTCGATGGGCCGAATGGCCTCCTTCTGCACTGTATGTTCTATGTTCATGTTCTATGTAGTCACTGCTGTAATATAGGAACCACCGCAGCCAAGCTCCCACAAACAGCAAATAATGAACAGATAATCTGTTTTAATGATGTTAGTTGAGGGACAAATATTGGACGTAGGAGAGTGGTGCAATAAAACGGTCAGTCTCCCCACACCTCATCCCTATTTTGGTGACCTCCAAAAAGGTGTAGAAACAGGAGAACAAAAAGCTGCCTCTGCTAAGCTGCAGTTCCCTGCCCTACCATGAGGTTGAGCAGTCCATCCAGTTCTTCATCTGAAATCAAACAGGAATAAACATTCGGGCATCAACCTTTAAAGAAAACAAAGAGTGGGGGAGGGAAGGGGGAGATGGACAGAAAGGGAATTTTAAAGAAATTGCTCGGCAGGTACGAGATAGGCCAGGGTGGACAGTGGGAGATAGCAGTAGCAAGTGATGATAAGCCCTATCTTTCCACACTCATCTACTTACGATTATAAAAATGTAACAATTTCAAGTGGGCAGAGTCGCTGATGAAATGGATAGTCATCGAAGGCTGCAAACCTCAGATTGGAAAAATGCAGGTGGTACCGTGACGACACGCCTCAAATATATAAATATATAAAACGCAGTGTTTACTCTGGTATTCCTGCAACTTCTCCTGAAGTAGAATCTCCCGATACTACTCCAACTACTGCAGGATTGTCCAATATCCTCTATACCATCAGAGCCATTTCATCTCTCAGAGCCTCATTCATGATCACAAAAAAGGGTACTGGAAGAACATCACTGTTTCCAATGAATCACAACGGCCTTGTTAAGAATGACAAACCTTCTTGAAGTCATCGAGTGTAGGGCAGCACGGTGGCGCAGTGGTTAGCACTGCTGCCTCACGGCACCGAGGTCCCAGGTTCGATCCCCGATCCCGGCTCTGGGTCACTGTCCGTGTGGAGTTTGCACATTCTCCCCGTGGTTGCGTGGGTCTTGCCCCCACAACCCAAAAATGTGCAGGGTAGGTGGATTGGTCACGCTAAATTGCCCCTTAATTAGAAAAATGAATTGGGTACTCTAAATTTTTTTTTTTAAAGACAAGTCGTGGAGCGTAATCTTTCATCGCGAGGCATTCGTATTTACTCTCCGGATGCAAAGTAGTTGAAACGCAAGGGGCAGGTTCGGCTAACACACAACTTTACCGATCTGTAACACTACAACCAGGCAGCTGAGATGCCGAGAGGCTAAAACAGTTCTGAATAACACAGTGGGTGGACATACACCTCGGGGACTGCCGCGGTTCAAGCAGGTGGGTCACCACCACCTTCTCAAAGGGGCAATTAGGGATGGGCAACGAATGCTGGCCTAGCCAGAGACGCCCACATTCCGTAAAAATGATTTTTTTTTTTTTTTTTAAATTACTCCAGGAGATAGAGACCCTAAAAGAGGATGGACATAATAACTGCAGAAACCACACAAGACAGCATGTCACGATTGACATACTGAGGAAATATCATTCACATACTGTCATCTGTATTTAATACAAGACTCCTAAGATTCATATATATCAACTTGCATCGGGAAACATCAGCTGATTGGATGAAACTCAAGGACACCATATCCAAACCTGCAGCCTGCCAGGGGCTGAGAGGTTGAATTTAGATCTGGTGGCATGCCGTCTGGAGATCTCTGATGATTTTTCAGCAAGGAGACTTGCAAGGCCAGCAATTAGCTTCTTCTGCGTTGCGAAGGTCCTGCCCACTGCCGTCTGTGTACAGGCTGGCTCCTGCCACCCAGTGCCACATTACCCGGTGAATTATTGTGCCTCAAATTGCTTTCTTCAGACCCAGAATGGATTCAGAGCCCAGACAGTTATATAAAAAAGGTGCTCGCCATATGTGTCTGTGTGTGTGTTTTTGCTGCAGGTCAGAATTGCATTTGGTTGTTCAAGTGGATTTACATTTAGTTTCTTTCATCTTACACAACTTCAAATTTTATTTCTCCTGCAGATGTACCGTCCTGAAGCTACTAGCATGGTATTTATTAATTTCAATTCCGAAAGCAACAGGGCCAGCATAAAGACGCTTTTAAGTCGCTGTCAGACTGCAAAAGAGGGTGTCGAAACACAGGCAGAAAATCATAATCGGTCCCTTTTCAAACTGCCTGGACCAGAACTCGTGGGAATTAAGAGAAAAAAAGACTCACATTTATGTAGTGCCCATCCGAAAGCACTTTACAACCAATGAGGTACTTCCCGAACAACTTTTATTTACCTTTAACATAACAGAACGTCCCCAGGTGCTTCACAAGAGCATTATAAAGCAAAACATGACACCGAGCCAGATAGAGAGATAATGGACGGCCAAAAGCTTGGACAAAGTGGTAGATTTTAAGGAATGTCTTAAGGGAACAGCGTGAGATAGTGAGGAGATTCCCGCGCGTAGGGTGTCAGCAACTGAAAGCATGGCCACTAATGGTGGAGGGATTAAAATCAAGGACGCTTAAGGAGGCCAGAATTTGTAAGCGCGGCACAGTAACTTCATTGCAGTGTTAATGTAAGCCTACATGTGACAATAATAAAGATTGATTATTATACCTCGGAGGGCTGCTGGGCTGGAATAGATTACCGAGGCATGGAGGGATTTGAAAGCCAGGAGGGGAATGTAGAAAAACAAAACCAAGATTTTGTTCTGACCGGGGTCAGCGCAGGTCAGCGAGCACAGGAGGTGATAGGGGATCGGGGCTTGGCGCACATTAGGATACAGACAGCAGAGTTTTGGATGACAAATTTGCAGAGTGTAGAATGTGAAAGACCAGTAAGTAGTCCGTTGCAATAGTCGAGTTGAGAGGTTACAAAGGCACGAATTAGAGTTTGAGTAGCACCTGAGCTGAATGAGACAGGGTCAGCATCTGGCTGATGGCGCGAGCATGTTGGCAGAAGTTCATTTAAGAGGCGGTCAAATATGACACCAAGGTTGCAAACAAACTGGTTCAGTCTCAGAGTGAAGTTACAGTTCCAATATATAAAATGCAACAGCCAATTCACATACAACAAACAGCAATATTATGACAAACAGATCATCTGACTGTTAAGGATGTTAGTTGGGTGTTCAATATTGACTAGGATTCTGGGAGAACTCTCCTGTTCTTCGCCAAAATAGTGCCCTGGGGACATTTTTCATAGAAACAAAAAAAAAATAGGTGATTCAGCCCTTTGAGCATGCTCCGTCATTCATTCTGATCATCCAACTCAGTAACCTGTTCTCATTTTCATAGAATTTACATTGCAGAAGGAGGCCATTCGGTCCATCGAGTCTGCACCGGCCCTTGGAAAGAGCACCCACTTAAGCCCACACCTCCACCCTATCCCTGTACCCCAGTGACCCCACCTAACCTTTTTGGACACTAAGGAGCAATTTATCACGGCCAATCCACCTAACCTGCACATCTTGGGACTGAGGGTTGAAACCGCAGCACCCGGAGGAAACCCACGCAGACACGGAGAGAAAGTGCAAACTCCACACAGACAGTGACCCAAGCCGGGAATCGAACCTGGGAACCTGGAGCTGTGAAGCAACTGTGCTACCCACTGTGCTATCCTGCCCCACATTTTTCCTCTATGTTATGACCGCCTTCGCCCCGAGGGCTACATCGAACTCCTTGGTGAAAACAAACCATGTTTTCGCCTCAACCAATTCCTGCGAATTCCACAGGCCCACCACTCTCTGGGTGAAGAACTTTCTCATCTCTGTCCTAAATGGTCTATCTCAGTCTGGACTCCCCCACCATCGGGAACATCAGTCTTGCATCTACCTGTCTAGAATTGTATTGGTTTCTATGAGATCTGGTGCATTCTTCTGAACTCCAGCGAATATAATCCGAACCAATTCAATCTCTCATGTCAGTCTCGCCATCCCAGGAATCAGTCTCCATTGCAAGAGCATCCTTCCTCAGATAAGGAGACCAAAGCTGTACAATATTCCAGGTGTGGTCTCACCAACGCCCTGTAAAGTTGCATCAAGACATCCCTGCTCCTGTACTCAAATCCTCCCACTATGAAGGCCAACATACCATTTCTCTTCTTTACTGCCTGCTGGACCTGCATGTTTACATCCAACCAAGAGCAAGTGTTGTCTCAACGTAGCACCTCATTGAAAAGACAGCATCTCCAACAGTGCAGCACTCCCACTGTAGTGAACTGGGAGTGTCAGTGAAGGTTTTTGGGCTCCTGTCTCCGGAGTAGAAGAGGCAAGAGTGCGACCCACTGAGCTAAAGCTGATATATCAGCCTTCACACAAGCTCCTACAAGTAATGGTGGAGTACCCAAGATTTACTTGTGAAATTGGTAAGATTCAATGACGTGACATTTATCTTAAATGATGGTGAGTTTCATTTTTTCAGAAGAATCTGTTCCTGCTGGGTGGGTATACAGAGGGGAGAGGTTTAATAATGTTTATTAATAATCTTTATTATTGTCACAAGTAGACTTACATTAACACTGAAATGAAGTTACTGTGAAAAGCCCCAAGGGGGAAGTGTTCCTGACCTCTGCTCAATTTCCCAAAAATGAGCCACTGCAGTCTGCTCACTCAGTCAACTAATTACTAAAAAATACAAGAATCTGAAGGGGTTTGGCGGGACAGACAGAAGAGGCTGCTTTCCCCTGGCAGAACACGGGAACCACAGGACGGGAACCACAGGACAGGAACCACAGGACGGGACACACACCCCACTCCCCCCCCCGGCGTGTTTTGCAAGAGCCAAGGCAGCCTGCCATTGGCTTGCCATCAGCGGAAGTGGAAGATCTCGCCATCGGCGAAGAACGGGCAGAAAATCCCACCCACCGTCTCAAGATAGGAGATTCAGGAAAATGGGAACATTTCTCCGCTCCAGTTTCTTATGTACTTCGGTCAGGTCGTGACATGCGGGTAGTGGGACACTTGCACCAGCTTTGGGATGAGTTTTTTTTTAAAAAAGAATTCCCGCAAGAAAATTAATTTGATGAAACAGAAAGAAATCAGCAAAAAAAATAAACCCCATTACAAAATATATTAAGCAATGTTAGAATGATTTTGTTATATATTAATCTGCTTGTAAACTAATCAGAAAAAATAGTCTCAATAATCTGATAAGACACACACACCTCAACTTTGGCTAATAAAATTAATTAAATTTAAACACACACTCACAGAATTCTAAAAGCAGAATGCCCCCTTGTGTGTCATATCATTCTACTGTTCCAATTTATTTTTTAAAAAGCTCTATTAAGATATCTGAAATTTGCTCCGAGTTCCACAGACTCCTCCTGCTCCAACATGCCAGTTCCAAAGTTCACATTCTTGTATAACAATGACCTGACCCAACCTCCAGCCTTAAATCCCTCCACTTGTCCGCCACCTCTTGTGCATTAAACAGCCTTCCCGGTGCTCCGACTGCCTCACTAACGGCGCCCCGAGAGCGATGCTTCAGCCCTCCTGGAACGGTGAGTTCAATTCCCTCCACAGGGGTCTCGACACCTGGCTGACCCTGCTCACTCGCAAATTCACTTTCAAAAACAACCAAAAGCTGCCCTTGCAGTCTGCTCTCGGTTCCCAGTGCTGGGCAACATGGTAGCACGGTGGTCAGCACAGTTGCTTCACAGCTCCAGGGTCCCAGGTTCGATTCCCGGCTTGGGTCACTGTCTGTGCGGAATCTGCACGTTCTCCCCGTGTCTGCGTGGGTTTCGTCCGGGTGCTCCGGTTTCCTCCCACAGTCCAAAGATGTGCAGGTTAGGTGGATTGGCCGTGCTAAATTGCCCTTGGTGTCCAAGAAGGTTAGATGGGGTTACTGGGTAACGGGGATAGGGTGGAGGAGTGGGCTTAAGTAGGGTGCTCTTTCCAAGGGCCGGTGCAGACCCGATGGGCCGAATGGCCTCCTTCTGCACTGTGAATTCTACGATTCACACAGCTCGATAATCCTACGAGGGAGAAAGGAATGAAGGTTATGTTGTGCAGCACAAACTGTGGAACAGGCCCAAAGCCCTGTTTTTCTAACGAAACAGAGCCCCGAAGAAGAGTCACATGGACTCGGAACGTTGGCTTTGTTGCTCTCTCCACGGATGCTGCCGGATCTGCTGGGTTTTTCCAGCATTTTCTGTTCTTGTTTCAGATTTCAGATTTTGCTTTTATTATAACGGCCGGTTTCTGTGTAGTAAATGACCACTTCCAGATTAGAGGCCATCAAAATAAGACAAGTCGCCAAGCATTAAAATAGGGAATTCAAGAGAAACCTTTTTACTCAGTGAGCGTTTAGAATGTGGAACTAACGACCACAGGAGGCGGTTGAAACGAGTGGTACAGATGCATTTAAGGGGAAGCAAGCTTGGAATAGGAGGGGGAAATGAACAGAGGGTTATGCTGATTGAATTAGGTAAGGTAGGGCGGGAAGAGGCCTGCATGGAGCACAAACACTTCCATGGACTGGGTTGGGCTAAATTACCTCAGTCCACGCTGAATATTTTATCTAACTCCCTGTAATCCTTCCCCTCGTCATTGTAGAAAGATCCCACATTTGAAAAAAATGAAATTAAAATCGCTTATTGTCACAAGTAGGCTTCAAATGAAGTTACTGTGAAAAGCCCCTAGTCGCCACATTCCGGCGCCTGTTTGGGGAGGCTGGTACAGGAATTGACCCGTGCTGCTGGCCTGCCTTGGTCTGCTTTCAAAGCCAGTGATTTAGCCCTGTGCCAAACCAGCCCCCGAATGCAAGGTGTGTGTACAGAGAGTCAGGGAGACACGTTTACCAGAGACAGGTCCCATCACACAAACGCACTATTTGAAATTAACAGTCCAAACCTCAATATATTTACAATACATTGCATACTTAATTCAAAATTCATTTGGTTAACAAACCTGCCTGTCCTCTATATTCACTCATTTGTCTATTTTTTTAAAAACCCTCTCACATTTTTCAAGACAGACAATATTCTGATATCTGGTTTCAAGACAAGGAATCTTTTATTTTTCTAGATTTAAAGTACCCAATTCTTTTTTTTTTCCAATTAAGGGACAATTTAATGTGGCCAATTCACCTACCCTGCATATCTTTGGGTTGTGGGGGTGAGACCCACGAAGACACGGTGAGAATGTGCAAACTCCAGACGGACAGTGTCCCGGGGCCGGGATCGAACCTGGGTACTCAGCAGCATGAGACAGCAGTGCTAACCACAGTGCCACAGTGCCACCCCTAACAAGGAATCTTGATGAAAGGTTATCAACCTGAAATGCTTGTTCAGATTCTCTTTCTCTCTCCACATATGTTGCCTGACCTGGATTTCTAACATCCACAGGATTTCGCCATTGTTTCGAGTATGAGACGGAGGCTGAGGGACGGCCTGATAGAAGTTTGTAAAATTATGAGGGGTATAGATAGGGTGAACAGTTGGAAGCTTTTTCTCAAGTGCGGAAATGAAAATTACAATGGGGCACATGTTCAAGGTGAAAGAACAAAGAAGAACAAAGAAAATGTACAGCACAGGAACAGGCCCTTCGGCCCTCCCATACTGCGCCGATCCAGGTCCTTTATCTAAACCTGTCGCCTATTTTCCAAGGATCTACTTTCCTCTGTTCCCCACCCATTCATATATATGTCTAGATGCATCTTGAATTATGCTATCGTGCCCGCCTCTACCACCTCCGCTGGCAAAGCGTTCCAGGCACCCAGCACCCTCTGCGTAAAAAACTTTCCACGCACATCTCCCTTAAACTTTCCACCTCTCACCGTGAAATCGTGGCCCCTTGTAATTGACATGCCCACTCTTGGAAAAAAGCATGTTGCTATCCACCCTGTCCAGACCTCTCATAATTTTGTAGACCTCAATCAGGTCCCCCCTCAACCTCCATCTTTCCAACGAAAACAATCCTAATCTACACAATCTTTCTTCATAGCTAGCACCCTCCATACCAGGCAACATCCTGGTGAACCTCCTCTGCACCCTCTCTAAAGCGTCCACATCCTTCTGGTAATGTGGCGACCAGAACTGCACGCAGTATTCCAAAGGTGGCCTAACCAAAGTCCTATACAACTGTAACATGACCTGTCGACTCTTGTACTCAATACCCCGTCCGATGAAGGCAAGCATGCTGTATGCCTTCTTGACCACTCTATCGACCTGCGTTGCCACCTTCATGGTACAATGGACCTGAACTCCCAGATCTCTCTGTACATCAGTTTTCCACAGGACTCTTCCATTGACCGTATAGTCCGCTCTTGAATTAGGTCTTCCAAAATGCATCACCTCGCATTTGCCTGGATTGAATTCCATCTGCCATTTCTCTGCCCAACTCTCCAATCTATCTATATTTTGCTGAATTCTCTGACAGTCCTCCTCGCTATCTGCAACTCCACCAATCTTAGTATCATCTGCAAACTTGCTAATCCGACCACCTATACCTTCGTCCAGATCATTTATGTATACCACAAACAACAGTGGTCCGAGCACGGATCCCTGTGGAACACCACTAGTCACCTTTCTCCATTTTGAGACACTCCTTTCCACCACTACTCTCTGTCTCCTGTTGCCCAGCCAGTTCTTTATCCATCAAGCTAGTACACCCTGAACCCCATATGACTTCACTTTTTCCATCAACACGCCATGGGAAACTTTATCAAACACCTTACTGAAGTCCATGTATATGACATCTACAGCCCTTCCCTCATCAATTAACTTTGTCACTTCCTCAAAGAATTCTATTAGGTTTGTAAGACATGACCTTCCCTGCACAAAACCATGCTGCCTATCACTGATAAGTCTATTTTCTTCCAAATGTGAATAGATCCTATCCCTCAGTATTTTCTCCAACAGTTTGCCTACCACTGACGTCAAGCTCACAGGTCTATAATTCCCTGGATTATCCCTGCTATCCTTCTTAAACAAAGGGACAACATTGGCAATTCTCCAGTCCTCTGGGACCTCACCCGTGCTCAAGGGTACTGCAAAGATATCTGTTAAGGCCCCAGCTATTTCGTCCCTCGCTTCCCTCAGTAACCTGGGATAGATCCCATCCGGACCTGGGGACTTGTCCACCTTAATGCCTTTTAAAATACCCAAAACTTCCCTCTTCCTTATGCCGACTTGACCTAGAGTATTTAAACATCCATCCCTAACCTCAACATCCGTCATGTCCCTCTCCTTGGTGAATACCGTGCAAAGTACTCATTAAGAATCTCACCCATTTCCTCTGACTCCACGCATAAATTCCCTCTTTTGTTTTAGAGTGAGCCAATCCTTTCTCTAGTTACCCTCTTGCTCCTTATATACAAATAAAAGGCTTTGGGATTTTCCTTAACCCTGTTAGCCAAAGATATTTCATGACCCCTTTTAGCCCTCTTTATTGCGCGAAGGAGGAAAGGTTCAGTGGAGATATGCGGGGAAGATTTTTTACACAGAGGGTGGTGGTGGCTTGGATTGCACTGCCAAGTGAGGTGGTTGAGGCAGATGAGTTAGTGACCTTTAAGACTTATCTAGATAGGCACATGAACAGACAGGGCATAGAAGGATACAGACGGTTAGACCATAAGACCATAAGACATAGGAGCAGAATTAGGCCACTCGGCCCATCGAGTCTGCTCCCCCATTCAATCATAGCTGATATTTTCTCATCCCCATTCTCCGGCCTTCTCGCCATAACCCCTGATCCTCTTATTAATCAAGAACTTATCTAACTCGGTCTTAAAGACACTCAATGATTCGGCCTCCACAGCCTTCTGCGGTAAAGAGTTCCACAGATTCACCACCCTCTGGCTGAAGAAATTCCTCCTCACCTCGGTTTTAAAGGATCGTCCCTTTAGTCTGAGATTGTGTCCTCTGGTTCTAGTTTTTCCTACAAGTGGAAACATCCTCTCCACGTCCACTCTATCCAGGCCTCGCAGTATCTTGTAAGTTTCAATAAGATCCCCCCTCATCCTTCTAATTTGTCTAGATAGGACACATGCTCGGCGCAGGCTTGGAGGGCCGAAGGGCCTGTTCCTGTGCTGTACTGTTCTTTATTAGACAGGAAGTTTCGCAGAGGGTATGATTTTCATGTCCATTCAGGTTAAATACTGACTGAATGTCGTACCAGTTCCTAACCCAGTGCTCTCAATATTTCATATCTAAAATGATGGCTGCTGAATTCCACCCTTC
This sequence comes from Scyliorhinus torazame, assembly GCF_047496885.1. NCBI lineage: Eukaryota > Metazoa > Chordata > Chondrichthyes > Carcharhiniformes > Scyliorhinidae > Scyliorhinus > Scyliorhinus torazame. The sequence continues at coordinate 13,652,987 of NC_092709.1, forward strand.
CTGTTGTCTGAATGTTCTCACGGCCAGTGAGTAACTGGGCTGAGCAATGGTAACATCCACACTTATCAGGGCAGTCGGTGCTGTGGACCTCTCAGCAATGTCAACTTGTGACCAACCCAAAGGAAGTCATGAATCAGTCAGGGAAAGCAGGGGAGAGCTTTTCACCTTACAGCTGTGCATAGTGTGATTCAACAAAGCTGACCTCGCCACGTCTAATTCAAATTTAGTTCAAAAGACAAGTGGGGGGAGGGGGGGGTGGATCAACAGCTGATCTATTTAATTATCTGACGCAACATTAGAAATGGTTTGTCGAACTGAATCATTTGCATAAGATAGGGGCTGGTATAGCACAGTGGGCAAAATAGCTGGCTTGCAATGCAGAACAATGCCAGCAGCGCGGGTACAATTCCCGTACCAGCCTCCCAAAACAGGCAGCGGAATGTGGCGACTAGGGGCTTTTTATAGTAACTTCATTGAACTCTACTTGTGACAATAAGCGATTATTATTATTAAGATAGGGGAACATGGGTAGGCCATTTGGCCCCTCGAAACTGCACTGCCGTTCAATAACATGGCTGACCTGATCTTGGTCTCAAATCCAGTTTTCTGTCTGTTACTACCGCCCCCCCCCCCATAACTCTCGAACTGCTTGTAGTTCAAGAATCTATCTCAAGTCTTGAATTTTTCAATGACTCATCTCCACAGCTCCCTGGGATAGAGAATTCTACACGACCCTCAGGGGAGCAGTCTCTACGTCTTTAATAGCCGATTGTTTTATTCGCTGTTCGCTGTGGTCCGCCCTGCCCACAGATGCTGCTCACAGACTGGAAACCCGCTGAGCAGCAAAGAAAGAGGGTCACTTGATCCAAGCATATCCACATTCATTCATTTTCATAAATTAAACACTGTGGATGCCAGGGCGTGACATTCCCAAGGGAGTAAAGGTGCAGATTCTGAGCACGCTGAGGCACATATTCCCTCTGGTGTGGAGGAGCAGGGCTGATCAAAAACAAGTCACCTTTCAGATCAGAGCAAGCACGCAGCGCCATGCGTGATCAGCCACAGGAGGTGCAGTACCATCACCAAGCAGGCTCCAACATGCTTGCATACCATGGGCAGGATACAAGGCCTTGGGCAGGACACAAGGCCATGGGCAGGACACAAGGCCATGACCACTCTCCCACCCCACACCACCCGAACAAGCTTCCCAACCCCGTCATTCATGGGAGACTTGCAGAAGGAGTGAGTGAGTCAGCAGCAGCAGCTCTAACCTCACACCGATTACTCACTGGACAAACCCACTGGAGGGCACTTCCTGGAGGGTCAGGGGGACCAAATGTCACAGGCTCCTCCCCCACCACACACTAGCCACTCCCACACCACAGTAGCCCCTCCCACTCCGCGCGCTGATTGGACGGCGTGAGAAGGTGCAACAACACCCGTCTGCACCGATTGGCCAAGCCAATTGCCAATCAAACACACCGCTTCGGCCAGCCGGGTTGGGGATTTTCAGCAAGTGACTGCACCCCCCCCCCTTAAAAAAAACACACCCAGGAACAGCCAAAAACTGGAGTAAACGCGCATTAAAATACGATTTAAAGATGTGCAGCGGGGGGCTATTTGCAGGAACACTTACTGCAAATCCTCCCTCCAATCGCTCAGTTTCTGCTCGCTTCTTCTTTCTCAGGAAGCCGCTCTCCCCGACCGGTTCGATCTTAAAAAAGATGCCTGCTACTGAAAGTCACATTTGCGGATTGAGATAGGGGGTTGGAGATGAATGGGCAATGCACCTCCACCTTCCGAGAAGGCGCGGTGCCTCTGACACTGTCATCTCACACCCACCCCTCCCTTATTTGTAAAGCTGCTGAAACTTACCAGAGTGTGCATTTGTCACAATTATCCCCCCCCCCCCCCTTTCCCAAAAGCTGCGAGCGACTGCCTTCCCCCACCCACCTTGCTCACCCCTTGCAGACTCTCCGGGTGAAGGTTCTATTTGGAACGTTGTGTTGCCACTCGCTCCCCGGGTCAATATTCCATTCGAACGTTGTGTTGCCACTCGGCGTTCCCGGCCCCGCTCGCTCTCTGCACGGCTCCTCTCTGATCTCTGCACTTCCGTCCCATCAACTCTCTTTCATCAAGCCAGAGGGAGGAGGGGAAAGTGGGGAGGGCTCGGCTCCCTGCTTCCCCACCCACTCGACCTGAAAGCGAGCACTCCGAGAGAAGGAGGGAGGATTTGCGAGTCACACAAAAAAACACAGCAGCCGGCCTCCTGGGCAATGCGAGTGGGATTGGCAGCAAACCTGGGGAGAAAGGAGAATGCATCCGTCCTTCCAGTTCCTTCTGATGAGTGCTTCGAGAGCCCCCAGCAAACCCAGGATTTTAATTTGTTTCCCCAATGAACGCCCCCCCCCCCCCCCCCCCCCATTTATTCAAAGCCTTTCACAGCCTCGGGACGTTCCAGTTCCTGGAATGTGCAGTGGTTGTTCCATTGTAGGGAAGAGAGTCTGTGCACAGTGACGACAGATTGAGGGGCTACCTGATCGAGGTCTACAAGATTCTGAGGGGCATGGATAGAGTGGATGGGCAGGCACTCTTTCCCAAGGTGGAGGGGTCAGTCACCAGAGGGGGGGGGGGGGGCATAGGTTTAAGGTCCTTGGGGCAAAGTTTAGAGGAGCTATGCGAGGCAGGTCCTTTACACAGAGGGTGGCGAGTGCCTGGAACGTGTTGCCAGGGGAGGTTGTGGAAGCAGATACCTTAAGTGTTCAAAGGGCACCTTGACAAACATATGGATAGGACCTGCATTGCTTAGTCTTCAAATGCCTTTGAAATTTTGAGGGTTTTAAACTTTCATTTGCCAGTACCTCCCTGCATATAACACACATGGACTTTGCATCCTGATTTGCATTGGCACAATTAACAAAGCTGATGTGTTATGTACTCTGGGATAACACAGGCTGCAACTGGATGCAGCTTTAACCAAAAGATACTCCAGAACTTGATGTTATTTCAATCTGATTTATTGAACCAGTAGCACAGTTCTCTATGAGTTCGACTCTGCTAACCTAAGTGTGGTTACTCTGTCTGACTGAACCAGACTAGCTCTTAGCCACGTGCTGGAGGTATGATACTGTACATACACCCTGACTCACTCTGTAGATGTTCATCAGTGGAAAGAGGCGGAGTGTGAGTGCCTCGTGCCTTTTATAGTGAGATACCACCCCTGAGTGTCCTGCCTGCTCATGGGTCATGTCCTGTTCTCTGTGTTCATTAGCTGCCTGTCTGTGCCTGTCTGTATATCATTGTCTGCATATCATGACAAAAGCCATACCTCAAGAAATTATCTTCATCCTGCTTTGATCTCGATTTCATTTTATTCTCAATGGGTTGTTCACCAGAGGTCCTGGAGCTCTGTGCAGAGCTAACGTAGCACTGCTTTGTCCTGCTGTGGACCCTCCTGCGCAGCGCTTTCCAGGAGATTCAGTTGTGAGGTCCTGACCTGCTTGTGTCTCTGGCCCTCTCGTCCATGTTACAAAATAATCCCTCTTCAGTTCTTCACACAGTCCTGTTGCTTGCTTGCTGGCAGCTACAACATTGAGTAATGTCTCCTCTGTGATTTTTCACCCAAAGTCGGCATTCATTCTTTTTACTTTGAAAGTTTATTTCCAACACCTGATTTTTCCAAGTTTATGACTTTTTAACTACTGAAAATTAAAGCAATTTCAGTTGAAAATGCGCATCCTTACATTTACACACAAACTTTGTTTTAAATATATTCCCATTTCTTTAGAAATTTAAACATTATTAAAAAATTATAATCTTGTTTTTATTCTACAAACTATGACTTTAGACGAGATTAAGTAACTTGTCAAAAACACACAATGTCACAATATTTCTTACCGGTTCCTCTGGATTGACCTATCCAAACATCCAAGTCATCTCCTTCTCCATTCTCACCAAAAGCACTTACTTCCAGAGAGTGGTGACACAACCTGATGATTGTGTAGGTTTCTTTGGGTGTTGACATGTGTCCGCCATATTGACTGGCCACATCTGATCGGTATTCCTGGCGGACAAAACTGCAAAACTGTTACTGTCGTCAGATGTATCCGCCCCAACCACAGACTGTTGACCACTTCCCGACCCCTACTGCACATCGCATCCTTAAAAGCCGGTCACGGCCGTTGGGCACTTTTTCCCGTGATCAGGAAAGCTACGGCCAACCACTCCGCGACCCTCCTGACACCCGCATGCGGCCCACCTGCGGGTCGCGACCCTGACTTTGAAAAACCCTGACGTAGAAGGTCAGCCATGATCTTGTTGAGCTTGGAGCAGGCCGAAAGGGCCACATGGTGCTACTATTTGAGGGATAAATGTTGGTCAGGGCACTGGCGATAACTCTACCACAAAAAGAACAGTAGGAGGCCATTCAGCCCCTTAAACCTGCTCCGCTATTCAATAAGATCATGGCTGATCTGATAGCAACTTCAAATCTGCATCCTGCCTACCCCACAATAACCTTTCACCCCCCTGTTTACCAAGAATCTATCCCCCTCTGCCTTAAAAATATTCAAGACTTAGCTTCTGCTGCCTTTTGAGGAACAGAATTACAAATGCTCACGACCCTGTGAGAGACAAAAAATCTGTTTTAAATGAGCAACCCTTATGTTTAAACAGTGACCCCTCATTCTAGATTCTCCCACAAGAGGGAACATCCTCGCCACACCCACCCTGTCAATACACAGAACATAGAACAGCACAGTACAGACCCTTCAGCCCACGATGTTGTGCTGACCATTTATCCTAATCCAAGATCAACCTAACCTACACCCCTTCAATTTGCTGCTGTCCATGTGCCTGTCTAAGAGTCGCTTAAATGTCCCTAATGACTCTGACTCTACCACCTCTGCTGGCAGTGCATTCCACACACCCACCACTCTCTGTGTAAAGAACCTACCTCTGATATCTCCCCTATACCTTCCTCCAATCACCTTAAAATTATGTCCCCTCGTGACAGCCATTTTCACCCTGGAGAAAAGTCTCTGGCTATCCAATCTATCCATGCCTCTCATCACCTTGTATACCTCTATCAAGTCACCTACCTGCCTTCTTCGCTCCAGTGAGAAAAGCCCTAGTTCCCTCAACGTTTCTTCATAAGACATGCCCTCCAGTCCAGGCAGCATACTGGTAAATCTCCTCTGTACCCTCTCCAAAGCATCCACATCCTTCCAATAATGAGGCGACCAGAACTGGACACAATATTCCGAGTGTGGTATAACTAGGGTTTTATAAAGCTGCAGCAAAACCTTGCGGCTCTTAAACTCAATCCCCCTGTTAATGAAAGCCAACACACCATACTCCTTCTTAACAACCCTATCAACCTGCATGGCAACTTTGAGAGATCTATGTACATGGACCCCAAGATCCCTCTGTTCCTCCACACTTCCAAGAATCCTGCCTTTAACCCTGTATTCAGCATTCAAATTCGACATTCCAAAATTAATCACTTCACATTTATCAAGATTGAACTCCATCTGCCACTTCTCAGCCCAGCTCTGCATCCTGTCAATGTCCTGTTGTAACCTGCAACAACCCTCAACACTATCTGCAACTCCCCCAACCTTCGTGTCATTGGCAAACTTACTAACCCACCCTTCGACTTCCTCATCCAAGTCATTTATAAAAACCACGAAGAGCAGAGGTCCCAGAACAGATCCTTGCAGGACACCACTGGTCACCGACCTCCAGGCGGAATACTTTCCATCCACTACCACTCGCTCTCTTCTTTTGGCCAGCCAATTCTGTATCCAGACAGCCACATTTCCCTGTATCCCATACCCACTTACTTTCTGAATGAGCCTACCATGGGGAACCTTATCAAATGCATTACTGAAATCCATATACACCACATCCACTGCCCGACCATCAACAATGTGTCTTGCCACATCCTCAAAGAATTCAATGAGACTTGTGAGGCATGACCTGCCCTCACAAAGCCATGCTGACTATCTTTAATCAAAGTATGTTTTTCTAAATAATCATAAATCCTATCTCTCAGAATTCTTTCCAATATTTTGCTCACCACAGACGTAAAACTGATGGGCCTGTAATTCCCAGGGATTTCCCTATTCCCTTCCTTGAACAGGGGAACAACATTTGTCTCCCTCCAATCATCCGGTACTACTCCAGTGGAGAGTGAGGATGCAAAGATCATTGCCAACAGCGCAGCAATCTCCTCCCTCGCTTCCCGTAGTAACCTTGGGTATATCCCGTCAGGCCCAGGGGAATTATCTATCCTGATGCTTTTCAGAATTTCCGGCACATCCTCCTTATTAATATCAACCTGTTCGAGTCTATTAACCTGGTTCACACTGTTCGCGTGAGCAACAAGTTCCCTCTCTCTCGTGAATAACTCTCAGGATCTTAAATATTTCAATCAAATTGCCTCTTATTCTGCTAAACTCTAGCAGATGCAAGCCTAACCTCGCCAACCTTTCCTCATAAGGGAACCCACTCATTCCAGGTATTAGTCTAGTAAACCTTCTCCGAATTGCCTCCAACACCTTTTTACATCCTGAACTCTCCTGGTCTTCTTCAAATTAGTGGTTTGGGGGCGCGATTCACCGATCGCAGGACTAAGTGTCCACGCCGTCATGAACGCCGTCGCTGGAGAATCGGCGGCCCGCGACCGGCGGCGCGCGAAACGCGCCAGCGCAAATGTCGCCGATTCTCCGCACCTCGGAAAATCGCGCACTGGTGTCGGGGCGGCGTGGCGTGGTTGTGGCGATTCTCTGGCCTGGTGCGGGGCTGAGAGAATCGCGCCCAGGATCTTTTGTCTATAGGAGGGCAGACAGGGCCTAAGTTTAGCATCACATTAAAAAACATGTACTAGCAACTTTGCAACACTCTGTCAATCCTGCACCTGAGACCCCTGTGCTTTTGTGTTCATGATGTGGAGATGCCGGCTTTGGACTGGGGTGAGCACAGTCAAAGTCTTACAACACCAGGTTAAAGTCCAACAGGTTTATTTGGAATCACTAGCTTTCGGAGCATTGCTCCTTCATCAGGTGAGTGAAGAGGTGGGTTACACAAACACACATATAGCCAAAGTCAATGATGTAAGATAATATTTTGAATGCGAGACCTTGCAGGTAATTAAGTCTTTACAGGGCCTGACAGTACTCAGATCTCTGGAGAGTTACTACAATTGGCTTGCTCAGAAACTAAAGTGTCACCCACTGACCACCATCTGGCACCCAACGTAATGAGGGGGTCATGACTCCTGATCTGCTATCACCTAAATTTAAACTCGGCCTTTAGACACTGAAGCAAGTACACAAAGTGGTACTGGGCATTTATGTGGGCCAGAGCAGACAGGAGAAGCAAGTTCCTTGCCTGAGGGATGTTATGCAATGGAATTCCGAAAGCTTTTCACAAAGGCACAGGCTAATTATTTGAAGCCACGCTATGTTTACATTTTTGGATTAAAAGCAAAATTTTCCAGACAAACATTCAGCAAAGACAAAGACTAATCACAGACTGCTGAGCTTTCTACTTTCAGAATAAAAACATTCTAATTACTGCTTTGTGTGAGTAAGGGAAACAATGGAAGGAGCTCTGAAAACCTTTGTTCTAGGCAGAAATGTTTCAAGTGAAAATGATCAACCTTTGCTTCAGTGTCGCCGTGAGCCACAGCCCTTCCCCAACTCTGTCAGATCCCTTAACAACCCCGTCCCAAAGCTAAACCCAACAGTATTCCTGCTTCCTCCCCTTCAGTAGTGCCAAGGATAAGGTAGATGCTACCATTGCACATTTTTCTGCCATCTTGTACTGTGATGTATTTGGATTTTCAAAATGCATTCGACACACTTGTGAAAAACGTTACAGCTCGTAAAATAAAAAGGAACAGCAGCAATGTAGATACAAAAGTGGCTAAATAATAGGAAACAGAGGATAACGGTCAATGGATATCTTTCAGACTGGGGGAAGGTCTATAATGGAGTTCCCCAGGGGTCAGTTTGGGACCCTTGATCTTCCTGATATATGTATCAATGATCTAGATCTTGGTGTGCAGGGGACAATTTCAAAGTTTGCGGATGTCACCAAACTTGGAAGTATTGTGGAGTGTGAGGAGGACTGTGTAGAACTCCAAAAGGACATAGACAAGTTGGAGGAGTGGGAAGATAGGTGGCAGACAAAGTTCAATGTGGAGAAATGCGAGATGATGCATTTTATTAAGAGGAACATGGAAAGACAAGATAAAATAATCGGTACTGATCTTTAGGGGGTGCAGGAGCAGAGGGGGCCTGGGTATATGTGTACATAGATCATTGAAGGCGGCAGGACAGGTGGCAGAGTGGTTAGCACGGCTGCCTCACAGCACCAGGGACCTGGGTTCAATTCTGGCCTTGGGTGATTGACGGGTGGAGTTTGAACATTCTCCCTGTGTCTGCGTGGGTTTTCTCCAGGTGCTCAGGTTTCTTCCTACAGTCCAAAGATGTGCAGTTTCGGTGGACTGGCCATGCTAAATTGCCCCTTAGCGTTCAAAGATGTCTAGGTTAGGTTAAGGGGTTATTGGGATAGGGCGAGGGAGTAGGCCAGGGTGGAGTGCTCTTTCAGAGGGTCAGTGCAAATTCGATGGACCAAATGGCTTCCTTCTGCACGAGGTGGAGAGAGGAGTTAAAATATATATTATTCTGGGCTTTATTAATAGGGGTATAGAGTATGGAGGTTTTGCTGAACTTAAAGAACACACTGGTTAGATCTCAGCTGGAGTATTGTGTACAGTTCCGGGCGCCACACTGGAGGAAGGACGTGAATGCATTAGTGACAGTTCAGAAGAGGTTTACAAGAATGAGATGAGAAACTTTAAATATGAGGATAGACTGAAGAAGTTGGGGCTGTTCTCCTTGAAGAGAAGATGGCATAAAGGAGGTTTGAGAGAGATGTTCAAAATCATGAGGGGGCTTGACAGAGAAGATGGGAAGATACTGTTCCTGCTCGTAAAAGGATTGAGAGCGAGAGGGCACAGATTTAAAGTGATAGGGGGGGAGAGGCTTGTTCCTGCCCAAGGTAGATATGTATGTGGGTTAAAGAACTTGGCAGGAGTTAGCTGAAGTTGAAAATGCAGGTGGCTGGCTCCAGTGCAGGAAGAAATGTTCTTTATTCATTTATTCACAGATGTGAACATCACCAACAAGCCTTGTTCCCCATCCCTAATTGCCCATGAGAAGGTGGTGGTGAGTTGCTTTTTGGAACGACAGCAGTACATATGGTGTAGGTACACCCGCCATGCTGTTAAGGATGAAACTCCAGGGTTTTGGCCCAATGACAGTGTAGCGCACAATGACTTACGCAAGACAAGAAGCACAGACAGTAAAGGAACGACGATATATTTCTAAGTCAGGATGTTGTGTGGCTTGATAGGGAACTTGAAAGTAATGGCATTCCCTTTAAATTCGCTAAACTCATTTTGCAAGTCCAGCACTTTTTGTGATATGATATCATCCTCTCATGGTCTGGTCCCCTGGTTTCATATGGCTTTGGGGAAACAATGGCGTAATGGTAATGTCAGTGGACCAATAATCCAGAGACCCAGGTAATGCTCTGGGGACGTGGGTTCAAATCCCACCTAGTCTTAGCCTAAGTCCTTACCTAGTCCTTACCTAGTCTTAGCCTACTTGTGAGTCCAGATTGACTCCTAACTGTCCTCTAACTGCCTCGCAAACCACTCAGTTGTATCAAACTGCTACAGATACCAAATGGACCGCAGCAGTTCAAGGTGGTAGCTCACTATCAATTCCTCAAGGGCGATTAGGAATTGGCAAAGAATGTCAGCCAAATCAGCAACACCCACTTCGCATGGGAGAATATTTAAAAACCGTTGGAACAAATGCCAGGGTTTGTCGTCGGATGACGAAGTTCCTCTTCCCACCATCCAAAGAATCACTGTCGACTCTGCCTGCCCCACAACAAATTCACGCTCAAATGAGCGTCAGTTGGCTTAGGGAGGGAGGCCTGAGTTCAGGGGGGCATGGCGAGTGAGTGGGCGATTGGGGTGTTGGGGGAGAGGCCCGGGGGCAGAGAGGTCCAGCAGCCAGCGGACATTAAGGGGGATGGAGGTGCCCAAAGTTAGAAAGGGGCGCCTGTTGGAGGTGCCCTACCTCCCCCTCTTCCTGCCATGGGCCCAAGACCAATCATCTTCGGGCCCATTCCTTCCATTTCACATTCCGCTCACTTTTTTGAATTATTTTATTAATTATAAAAATATCAAATGTAGGAATTAATGCTGTTTGCCTGATGGAGACGCCTCATCCAATCGAATGATGAAAAGCCTGCTTACTTTCTCATTGGCGAAGGGTGGCAGGGCGCGGTGAGGGATGGACATCCTCGGTGACCAATACTGGAACTATCAGAGCGGGCCAATTGGAGGCAGGAGGTGATCACGCCAAGATTATGTCCAACCAGAGTTGGTCACTCTGCAACTCCTCATTGGAACCTGACGGTTGGGGGGGGGGGGCGGGGGGGGAGTTGCGCCAGACAGGGCTTAGCAAGAGACAGCTCTCTGATTTTGAAGGAGCCATGCTCTGTTCAAGGAGTAAGCATTTCAAATGCAAGAGAGGTACCTGCAGGAGGCTGGAGACAGGGAAGCAGGAGGCATCTATCCTGCTCAGAGTTAGTACAACGTTCCTGCAATCTTCACACTGCATCCCATCCAATAATTCATTTGCAGGCACATACCTGAGATTCAATGTCAGCTGCTTACTGGGTCTGCTGAATTGTTCATAGATCAGTCATTGGGGCGATATACCTTTTAGGCCTCTTTAGAAAGTGTTCCAGAGTCCAGGTCTACACCCAACACCTCACCATTTGAGTCTATCAAGCATCAACGTACATCCACCCACCTGGAAAAATGTAGTGAGTCAGATGTGGCCAGCATTCTCAATGGTGGAGAATACTGAAGTATTGTTACTCCTAGGTGTGCACATTACCAACAAGCTGTCTATGCCCACCCACATTGACATTACAACCAAGAAAGCACAACTTTACTTTCTCAGGAAATTAAGGAAATTCAGCATGTTCCCATTGACTCTTACCAGCATAATCAAAGACCCCTCCCACCCGGATTATTCACTGTTCCAAGTTCTTCCATCAGGCAGGAGATACAAAAGTCTGAGAACACGCACGAACAGATTCAAAAACAGCTTGTTCCCCGCTGATACCAGACTCCTAAACGACCCTCTTATGGACTGATCTGATCTCTTCACGCATCTTCTCTACTGAGTAGTACTACACTCCTGTATGCTGCACCTGATGCCTGTATCTATGTATTTACATTTTGTATTTTATGTTTGCCCTATGTGTTTTCACTTTTTAAAAATAAATTTAGAGTACCCAAATTTTTTCCAATTAAGGGGCAATTTTAGCATGGCCAATCCATCCACAAATGCACATCCTTGCGTTGTGGGGGCGAAACCCACGCAAACACAGGGAAAATGCGCAAACTCCACACGGACTGTGACCCAGAGCCGGGATCGAACCTGGGACCGCAGCACTGCGAGGCAGCAGCGTTACCCACCATGCCACCGTGCTGCCCGCCCTATGTGTTTTCATGTATGGAATGACCTGTCTGGACAGTTCGCAGAACAATACTTTTCACTGTACCTCAGTACATGTGACAATAAGCAAATCCAATTCAATTCAATCCAATGCACAGTTGAGCATGAGCAAGGGAAATAGTCAGAGAAAGGAAGAGACCCTATCAGAGAGAGGGCAGGGGATTTCTTGCTTCTGAAATTATTGGTGAAGAACAGCAGAGATTGGCATGATCATTTTCACCTCTGACACAAGGTGGCAACAGTTGAGACATTGCTGACAGCTCTGATATAATTGACATTAAAATCAAATTGACATTGTTTCTCTCCCATGTGCTGAACCAGTGGAGTTAAAATGGCCGTGGACATGTGCACATTGGGAAGACGGTGGGAAACATTCAACCACCATAATGGGCGCTACAAGGCACAGTGGCTAGCACTGCTGCCTCACAGCGCCTGGGACCTGTTTACGATTCCGGCCTTGGGTGACTGTCCGTGCAGAGTCTGCACGTTCTCTCCGTGTCTGCGTGGGTTTCCTCCGGGTGCTCCGATTTCCTCCCACAGTCCAAAGATGTGTAGGTTAGGTAGATTGGTCATGCTAAATTGCCCCTCAGCATCCAATGATGTGCAGATTAGGGTACCGAGTTACGGGGATAGGGTGGGATGGGCGGGGGAGTGGACCTAGGTAGAGTGTTCTTTCGAAGGGTTGGTGCAGACCCGATGGGCCGAATGGCCTCCTTATGGTTTTGTGAGGGATTCGATGATTTCAATCCACCTTCTGCAGTTGCCAGCTCTGAATGGACCTGCTCCAGGAGGATTCCTCACGTCACGTACCACCTCTCACCTCCAACCGCCCCGTCCTGCCCCACATTCCCACCATTGGTCACTCAACACATCCATCCTGTCAGCTCCCTTCACCAATTGCAATAGACCCTCACGGCCATTTATTCAAAACCCATTTGCTGACAGAGTTAAAATCCGGCTGCCTGACTGGATGTTATTTGACAGTCAAATAGCTTTTTTTCACAGCTCCGATTTTTAAAATATCTATCAAACAAAAATGTCCAAGGAACATAAAGAAGAACGCACAATTTACTTTATCCCCCAAAAGTTCCCCTTTGGGGTTTTAATCATTGGAGTGGAGATTAATCTTCAAACCTGGAAACTCTGCAGGCAGTATTGGAGACAATCTATGCAGCCTGCCCACACACAGGCTGGGCAGCATTAACATTTATTGGAGATCCCTGTGCAATAAAAACAAGTATTTTAATGAAATAGGGTTTGCTTTGTGGCATGCTGCCTTGTTCTGTTTCACATCAAAGACAACAAGGTTTATATGGAAATTTTGGGAATCTACCAGCTACCACAGTGAGGCCTGGGTGGCAATGTGGCTCCCTCTGGTGGTGGTGACAGAATGTGAGCACTCTCTGGCAACGAAGGCTTGGAGAAGTTATGTGGAAGCTTTTATTCCTGCGGCCGGGACGGTGTATTACCTTGAGCTCTTGTTAATTGGGCAGTTACGTTAAGATAACGTGACTTTCAGTCTCAGGGTTGCTGCATTTATTCTCGGAGAGTGAGGGCAAATGGTTCCCTGCGAATAATCCATTCAAATGATTCTCTGCCTCGTCGTCACAGGCCCCTCAGCTATTTTCTTTGCAGCCTTATATTGCTGATGCTCTCACCATTTAATCGGGGCCTTTTACCTCAGTACAACTTCTGTTTTGCCGACGGCACGGCGGCGCAGTGGTTAGCACTGCTGCCTCACGGCGCCAAGGATCCGGGTTCGATCCCGGCTCTGGGTCACTGTCCGTGTGGAGTTTGCACATTCTCCCCATGACGGCGTGGGTCTCACCCCCGTAACTCAAAATTGTGCAGGTTAGGTGGATTCGCCACGCTAAATTGCCCCTTAAAAAAAACTTCTGTTTTTCCACAAGTCCCCCTTCCCTCAACCTTTCTCTTTCCTTTTCTCTCCCCACACTTAACCCTAATTAAATTGTGATTATGCTGCCAAAATGTTACTCTCCTTACACTGCCTTTTCACCCACAAACAGGTCAAGTAGCACGTCTCTCCTTATTTAGTAATTCCCACACAGTCCCGAACACACCGGAAAGAACTTTCTCTTCCTGGCCAGAAATGCTAACCTCATCCCAGCCTATTTTTAGATAATTGGGAAAAAAAATCAGGTTTCCCTAATTTGCGAAACATTCCCGTTCTAAATTTTGTTTTAACCGTTTGGTGATCTATAGGGGGCGATTCTCCAAAATGGAGACTAAGTGTTCGTGCCGTCGTGAACGCCGTCGCGTTTCATGACGGCGTGAAACGGGCACGGGGACGACCGATGCTGCCCCCACAGGGGGCCAGCACGGCGCTGGAGCGGTTCACGCCGCACCAGCCTCCCTTCCCAGCGCCAAATGGGTGCCGCGCCAATCCGCGCATGCATGGGGGACGTCTTCAGTGCGCCGGCCCCTACGCAACATGGCGTGGGGGCTCAAGGGCCGGCCGCGCAACAAAGTAGGCCCGGTGGCGGGGGGGGGGGGGGGGGGGGGGGCGGAGAATCAGCACCCGCGACCAGCGCCGCGTCAAACACGATGGCGCAAATGGCGCCGATTCTCCGGACCTCGGAGAATCGCGTGCCGGCGCCGGGGAGGCGTGGCGCGGTTGCGGCGATTCTCCGGCCCGGCGCGGGGCTCGGAGAATCGCGCCCCCTGTTCAGGCCCAGTCCTGTGAGCAATCTGACTATAATTCCACAGGGATTCTGTGTGGGCCATTCCGAGGCTCAAAGTGAAAAAGGGACAGCGATGCTCCACTGGATTGCCACAGAGCAAAGTTTTTCAGAGACGGAAACAAAACTGCAGATGCCGGGAATCTGAAATGAAAATCGAAAACGGGGCCCCGATCTCTGAGGAGCCAGACCCAGCAGCGAGTTCAGCTTCCCACTGCTGAGAAAATTTCTAAGTGTGGGCTAGACTGGGGAGGAACTCCCCAAGGCCCAAAGAAATGACGAAAGGCGCGGTTTAACGGGGAAAGAAAACAGGGTCCCGTTTTGGGTTCAATTAGCCGGGTGTTTCTCAATGCTTGCAGTCCTATCAAACAGGACAGGTTATTTTACCTCAGCGAGGAATGCCCCAACAAAGCTGCACTTACCTTAATTTTAAATGCCATTTTTAAATGCGGCCCGATCTCTCGATCCCCCACTGCAGCCTCCAGAACATCCCAATGCCCCAACTTACCTGATAGGGGGTCCTCGAACAACCCTCACCCCCACCTCATAACGTCATAAGGGCAGGGCACCCCGAGACCTGATCCCTGGTCATGCCAACCTGGCACACAGGCAGTTCCCTGCCAGCCTGGCAAAGACAGGGTGCCCAGGTGGCCGTGCTCAGGTGGCAGGCTGGCAGCACCAAGGTGCCCAAGTGCCAGCAGGAGTGCCAGGGTAGTACCCTGCCCAGAGCCCCTCCACCCGGGGACCTCCAATGGCCTTGGAGACCCCCCAGGTTTGTTCCAGTGGATCAGTGCTAAACAGCGGCATGGCGAGGTCTCCCAGGCGCTTACGTTATTTCCCGGGCCTTGGAGAGAATCGAGCACGGACATATTTAAATGATCCCAACTGCTCACTTTAATATGAAAATCTGGATCCGGCCCAGTGAGGACGTGCTCCAGATCACAACATCTCGCGAGATCTCTTTCGGCCTCGCGAGGCATCCCAAGGCCTCTAGCAAGATTTAACAGCCTCACCGTGTCACCGAGTCGGGCGTGACAAGGCCGTCCGATCGGGCCCTAAGTGTGGGTGAATCCAGTCTAGAACTCACCCAAACCACCAGGGGGAAACACATCGCCAAACACGCCCAAAATGGCACTCGGTGATTTTTGGGGAGACTCGAGCCCAGGGCTAATGTTTCTATTCCGTATGACCCTTCTTCAGTCATATTGGACTCGAAACGTTAACTCTGTTTCCTGCTCCACGGATGCTGCCAGACCTGCTGAGTCTATCCAGAATTTTCTGTTTTTATTGCAGCGATGAACACAAATGATCTTTGGCAAGGTTTCTGTGAAATGCCGCAGGGCATTATACTTCACTGTCGGTGCTACACCAATGCATGTTTGCCACTGTTATTTATCATTTGAATTAATGGTGGCATGTGGCACAGTGGTTAGCACTGGGACTACGGCGCTGAGGGCCCGGGTTCAAATCCCAGCCCTGCGTCACTGTCTGTGTGGAGTTTGCACATTCCCCCCATGTCTGCGTGGGTTTCACTCCCACAACCCAAAGATGTGCAGGTTAGGTGGATTGGCCACGCTAAATTGCCCCTTAATTGGGAAAAAAAATAATTGGGTAGTCTAAATTATTATTTTTTTAAATCATTGGAATTAACAAAGCACGTGAAGGGCAAGAACAGGTTTTCCATTGGCCTGTTAGTCAGGTCAGGGGTAGGGGGCTGAAGAGATCAAGGCAGCAAGCTGGCATTGGAGGGGGGGGAGAGGGGAAAGGATAGATTTTACCTAAATACTTGCCGCCAGTTTTTACAAAGGTGAGTAAAATGCTACCAAGTTCTCTTGGGCACACATTTAACACATCCACTAATCGGGGGGGTTTGGTTGCGTCCCTAAGGACGGCTAGTATGAGAAGTGTGAAAATGCATGTGATACAAAATGGGGTGTTTTCCGAGGTTAGAGATAAGGCATATTTCTTCACTGGTGCGGAAAGAATGGGACTGCACATCTGGTTATGATCCACATCTGGCTGTATTTATTGGGGAAATGCCAACTTTTCTGTCACTGATAAATAGCTATCATATTTTAAAAACACGCATAATCATACTTCCCATGAATTGTTTCCATTGTTCATTCCTAAATCTACATTTATGAACCTGTTTATGCAAAGCGTTTTTATTCTGTAATTACACCATCCCACCACAGGAGACACTGCATTGGCACGAAGTTGTAATTAAAGAGGAATCTTTTCATTGTAACTATGGACGTTGGCATTTATCATATAAATCTAAAAATAAAGTCAAAAGGGGAATCTAGTTATGGCTTAATTCCATTGAGTGGCGGATATTAGTTGGAGTTGTTTATCGGAGTTGTTTATGGTAACGTGGAGCATAGTATTACTCAGGAGATGACAGAAACATGTCGCATGGGCAATGCTGTGATTATGGGTGACTACAATCTGCGCACAGTCTGGTTAAACTAGGTGAGCACTAATGCTGAGGAAGACAAGTTTCTGCAGTGTGTTAGGGATGGATTTCTCAAGCTGTATGTTGAGGTGCCAACTAGGTGACAGGCTATTCTAGATCCAGTTTTACGTAATGAAAAAGGGCCAATTAATGATCTTGTTGGAAAAGAACCTTTAGGGATGAGTGAACACAATATGATATAATTTTACATTATGTTTGAAAGTGAGGAATTTCAATCTGAAACCAAGGTGTCAAAACTGAGTAAAGGAAATTATGAAGGCATGAGGGACAAATTGGCTGAGCTGGACTGGGAAAATACATTAAAAGGTTTGACTGTGGGCAGTGGACAGTCTTCAAAGAATTATTTTTTTAAAAAAAATATTTTTATTCAAATTTTTACATATTTTCAACAAACCCCCCCGTACAGAAAAAGAAAACCAAAGAACACATAAATAAACATCTTACAACTACATCATGAATTCCCCCAATATACAAACCCCCCATTAAGCAATAATAAATACAGTAGAAAACACAAATTACACCTCCTCCTCCCCTCCCTCCCAGGTTGCTGCTGCTGCTGACCACCTCCTAACGCTCCGCTAGTAAGTCTAGGAACGGTTGCCACCACCTGAAGAACCTTGCACAGACCCTCTCAAGGCAAATTTTACCTTCTCCAATGTAATGAATCCTGCTATGTCGCTGAACCAGGCTTCCACGCTTGGGGGCTTCGCATCTTTCCACTGTAGAAGAATCCTCCGCCGGGCTACCAGGGACGCAAAGGCCAGAATACCAGCCTCTTTCGCCTCCTGCACTCTCGGTTCGTCCAATACCCCAAATATTGCTAACCCCCAGCTCGGCTTAACCCGGGTGTTCACCACCTTAGACACTGTCCTCGCAACGCCCCTCCAGAACCCATCCAGCGCCGGGCACACCCAGAACATGTGGGCGTGATTTGCTGGGCTCCCCAAGCACCTCGCACATCTCTCTTCCACCCCAAAGAACCTGCTCAGCCTCGCCCCTGTCATATGCGCTCTGTGAAGAACCTTAAATTGTATCAGGCTAAGACTGGCGCAAGAGGAGGATGAATTAACCCTACCCAGGGCGTCCGCCCACACACCCTCGTCTATCTCCTCCCCAAGCTCCTCCTCCCATTTACCTTTTAGCTCCTCCACCGAGGTCTCCTCCTCCTCCTGCATCTCCTGGTAGATCGCCGAGACCCTGCCTTCTCCAACCCACACCCCCGAGAGCACCCTATCCTGGATCCTGAGTGCTGGAAGCAGCGGGAACTCCCTCACCTGCCGTCTTACAAACGCCCTTACCTGCATGTACCTGAAGGCATTTCCGGGGGGAAGCCCGAATAGTTCCTTCAGCGCCCCAAGGCTTGCAAACGTCCCATCTAAAAACAGGTCCCCATCCTTCTAATTCCTGCCCTGTGCCAGCTCAGGAACCCTCCATCCATTTTCCCCGGGATGAACCGATGGTTCTCCCGGATAGTGGACCAAACCAAAGCCTCTACCTCACCCCTGTGGCGTTTCCACTGCCCCCAAATTTTCAAAGTCGCCGCCACCACCGGACTTGTGGTGGACCTAGTCGGCGGGAGCGGCAGCGGTGCTGTCACCAGCGCTCCCAGACTCGTGCCCACACAGGACGCCATCTCCAGCCTCTTTCATGCCGCCCCCTCCCCCTCCATTACCCACTTGCGTATCATCGCCACATTGGCAGCCCAGTAATACCCACACAGATTAGGTATCGCTAACCTCCTCTGTCGTTACTCCGCTCCAGAAACACCCTTCTCACCCTCGCGGTCCTTTTCGCCCACACAAATCCCATGATGCTCCTACTGACCCGCTTAGAAAAGGCCTTAGGGATCAGGATGGGGAGGCACTGGAATACAAAAAGGAACCTCGGGAGCACCGTCATTTTCACCGACTGCACCCCATCCTCCAGGGAGAATGGCAGCATATCCCACCTTTTAAACTCCTCCTCCATCTGCTCCACCAGTCTCGTCAAGTTGAGCTTGTGTAGGGCCCCCCAGCTCCTGGCCACCTGGATCCCCAGGTAGCGAAAACTCCTTTCCGCCCTCTTCAATGGAAGTTCGTCTATCCCCCTTCCCTGGTCCCCTGGGTGTACCACGAAGAGCTCACTATTCCCCATGTTGAGCTTATACCCGGAAAAGTCCCCAAACTCCCTGAGGATCCGTATCATCTCCGGCATCCCCCCCACTGGGTCCGCCACATACAGTAACAGGTCATCGGCATACAACGATACCCGGTGTTCTTCATTGAAAGTCCTCACTAATAGAGGGCCCAGCAGGTCCATGTACTTCCGGTAAAATTCCACCGGGAACCCATCTGACCCCGGTGCCTTCCCCGCCTGCATACTCCCCAGCCCCTTAGTCAGCTCCTCCAGCCCTACCGGTGCCCCAAGCCCAGCCACCTGCTCCTCCTCCACCCTCGGGAACCTCAGCCGATCCAAAAATCGACGCATACCCCCCTCCTCCGTCGGGGGCTCAGACCGATACAGCCCCTCATAAAAGTCTCTAAATACCCCATTTATTCCCACCGCACTCCGCATCGTGTTCCCCCCATTATCCCTAACTCCCCCAATCTCCCTCGCTGCCTCCCGCTTCCGAAGCTGGTGTGCCAACATCCGGCTAGCCTTCTCCCCGTACTCATACACCGCCCCTTGCGCTTTCCTCCACTGCACCTCTACCTTCTTGGTGGTCAACAGGTCGAACTCGGCCTGGAGGCTTTGGCGCTCCTTGAGTAGTCTCTCCTCGGGGATCTCTGCATACCTCCTATCCACCCTTAAAATCGCCCCCACCAATCTCTCCCTCTCTCTCCTCTCCTTCCTCTCCTTGTGGGCCCTAGTGGAGATTAGCTCTCCCCTAATCACTGCCTTCAGCGCCTCCCAGACCACCCCCACCTGCACCTCCCCATTATCGTTAGCCTCTAGATAGCTTTTAATGCACCCCCGGATGCGCCCGCTCACCTGCTCATCCGCCAGCAAGCCCATATCCAGGCACCACAGCGGGCGCTGGTCCCTCTCCTCCCCTAGCTCCAGCTCCACACAATGCGGGGCATGGTCTGAGATGGCTATGGCTGAATACTCCGTGTCCTCCACCCTCGGGATTAGTGCCCTGCTCATAACAAAGACATCTATCCGGGAGTAGGCTTTATGGACATGGGGGAAAAAAGAAAATTCCCAGCCCGACAAACCTCCTTGGGTCCAGTCTCCCATCTGGTCCATAAACCTCCTCAGCACCTTGGCCGCCGCCGGCTTCTTACCCGTCCTGGACCTGGAGCGGTCCAATGCTGGATCCAGTACTGTGTTGAAGGTCCCCCCCCCCCGCCCCGTTATCAAGCTCCCTGCCTCCAGGTCCGGAATCTGGCCCAACATGTGCTGCATAAATCCGGCATCGTCCCAATTTGGGGCATATACATTCACTAATACCACCCGCAGCTTACCACGCACCATCACATACCTACCTCCATTGTCTGCCATGATGTTCAGCCCCTCAAACGACACCCGCTTCCCCACCAAAATCGCCACCCCTCGATTCTTTGCGTCCAACCCCGAATGGAAAACCTGCCCTACCCACCCCTTTCTCAGCCTAACCTGATCTGCCACCCTCAAATGCGTCTCCTGGAGCATAACCACATCTGCCTTCAGTCCCTTCAGGTGCGCGAACACATGGGCCCTCTTGACCGACCCGTTCAGGCCTCTCACATTCCAAGTTATCAGCCGGATCAGGAAGCTTCCCCCCCCACCCCTGCCGATTAGCCATCCCCTTTTCTAGGCCAGCCACGTGCCCGCGCCTCCCGCACTCTCCATTCCCCCCAGCGGCAGACCCCCGCCCCGACTCTCTCTCCGAGCTTCAGCTCCCCTTTTCCCAATGCAGCAGCAACCCAGTTCCCCCCTCCCCCTCCCCTCCCCCTCACCTAGCTAGGTCCCCCCCTAGCTGCGTTGCTCCCCCCATAGCACTCCCGTAAGTCAGCTGACTCCTGCTGACCCCGGCCGCTCCCGCCACTCCATCGATCCCCCAGTGTGGTAGTCTCCCCCCCCCCCCTCTCCTGTCCATCAGCTCGCGCTCCTCTCCAACACCGCCCTTCCCCCCTGGCCCCGCCTCCTTCCTTCCCTAGCGCGGGAAAAAGCCCGCGCTTTCCAACAAACAGGCCACGCCCTCTCTGGCGCAGCTCCCCTTTGCGGCAAATCCCCGCTCCCCCACCTCGGGCCTCCCATCTCCCCTCCCCTCCAACGGGGCTCCGTCTTTCCAACTACCGACGCCCACACTCTCACAAAACCCCCACTTCGAATCAATTCACCCTACCCCACTCAGCACCCAAGGAAACAATGCAGAACAGAACAGAACATCCCTCAACATCCCCCAAAGCACAGTAACCACAGTTGCCACCCTCAGACATCGCCTCACTACTGATCCTCAGTCCGTGTCCAACCTTTCGGCCTGAATAAAGGTCCACGCCTCCTCCGGCGTCTCGAAATAATGGTGCCGGCCCTTAAACGTGACCCACAGTCGCGCCGGCTGCAGCATCCCAATGCATGAACCGCCTTAGCCCGATTGTACCCGGCCCTCTTCTGGGCCACCTCCGCGCTCCAGTCCTGGAAAATACAGACCTCTGCATTCTCCCACCTGCTGCTCCGCTCCTTTTTTGCCCACCTTAGGACACACTCCCTGTCCACCAAGCGGTGGAACTGCACCAATACCGCCCACAGCGGCTCGTTAGACTTGGGCCTCCTCGCCAGGATTCGCTGGGCCCCATCCAGCTCCAGGGGCCTCGGGAAGGCACCCGCGCCCATCAACGTGTTCAGCATCGCGACCACATATGCTCCAGCATCCGACCCCTCCACTGCCTCCGGGAGACCCAGAATCCGCAGGTTCTTCCTCCTCGACCGATTCTCCATGTCCACGAACGTCTCCTGCCATTTCTTATGCAGCGCCTCGTGCGCCTCTACCTTCACCACCAGGCCCAATATCTCGTCCTCATTTTCCGAGGCCTTCTGCCGCACCTCCCGGATCGCCGCCCCTTGGGCCTTCTGGGTCTCGACCAGCTTGTCGATTGAAGCCGTCATCGGCTCCAGCAGCTCTGCTTTCAATTCCGTGAAGCAGCGCTTGAGAAACTCCTGCTGCTCTTGCGCCCACTGCGCCCACGCTGCCTGGTCTCCACCCGCCGCCATCTTGGCTTTCCTCCCTCGCACTTTTCGCTGCACCAGAATTACTTTTTTCACCGCTCCACTCCTGGTCCAATCCATACAGTGCCAGGGAAATCGTACTGTCACCTTCCCACACTGGGAACCGTCGAACAAATGCCGCTGGGGCCCTTAAAAAGAGCTCAAAAGTCCGTTTCTGGCAGGAGCTGCCGAACGTGTGACTTAGCTCAGCATAGCCACAACCGGAAGTCCCTTCAAAGAATTATTACATAGCGTACAGCGCCTATACATTCCTTCAGAGTGCAAAGATCCACAAAAGCATGAGAGAAGGTGCGGTATATTTGTGACCATGTTTGAGGGACTGTTCGTCACGGGGGGTGGGGAGGGGAGCAGTGGAAGGGGGGGGGGAATCTTTATATAGTTGATTGCTGGGAAGTAATCAACCAGGGTATTTATTTGTTGGTACCTGTTTTTATACATGTTTGTAACAAAATACATTTTTAAAAATAAGATCCAAAAAAGCCATTCAACCACGGCTGACAAAGGAAGTTAAGGATTGCAGAAGATTAAAAGAAATAGTTTATAAAATTGCCACAAATAGTAAACCTGAGGATTGGGATATTTTTAGAGCACAGCAAAGGCAAAGCAAACAAAATTCATAAAGAACGCCAGAACAGAAATGAATGCAATCAAAAAAAAACATTTAAAACGGACTGTAAAAGTTTCTATAGGTATGTAAAAAGGGAGTGTTTGGCTGAAACAAATGTGGGTGCATTACGCGCATACTCAGAAGAATTCATAATGGAGAATAGAGAAACGGCAGAGAAGTTAAATGATTACTTTGTTTTCACTAGGGAAGATACAGGAAATCTCCCAGATGGAGAGATCCTAGGGACTAGGCAAATGCAGAGTTGAAAGAAATTAATGTAGATAAAGGTTGCATTGGAGACATTAATGGGAGTGAAAGTTGGTAAGTCCCCAGAACTTGATATTATGCATTCCAGAGTGTTGAAACAGGTAGCTGTGGAGATAGTGAATGCATTGGTGATCATCTTCCAAAATTCTATCAATTCTGGAATGGTTCCTGAAGATTGGAGGGCAGCAAATGTTACCTCACTGTTTATGGAGGGAGGGAGAGAGAAAATGGGGAAGTGCAGATCTGTTACCCTGACATCAGTGGTAGGGAAAACGCTGAAATCTATTATAAAGAATGTGATAAATGGACACTTGGATGATCATGATCTGATTGAACATAGCATGGATTTATGAATGGTAAATCATGTTTAATGAACTTGTTGGAATTTTTTGATGGTGTTACTAACAATATTGATAAAGGGGAGTTGATGGGTTTGGTATATTTGATAATAATAATCATAATAATAATCTTTATTGTCACAAGTAGGCTTACATTAACACTGCAATGAAGTTACTGTGAAAAGCCCCGAGTCACCACACTCCGGCCCCTGTTCGGGTACACAGAGAGAGAATTCAGGATGTCCAAATGACCTAACAAGCACGTCTTTCGCGACTTGTGGGAGCATCCAGAGGAAACCCACGCAGACACAGGGAGAACGTGCAGACTCCACATAGACAGTGACCCAAGCCGGGAATCAAACCTGGGACCCTGGCGCTGTGAAGCAACAGTGATAACCACTGAAATTTGGATTTTCAGAAGGCTTTTGTCCCCCACAGGAGGTTAATTAGCAAAATAAAAGCACATGGGGTAGGAGACAACATACTGTCACGAATTGAGGATTGGTTAATGGACAGAAAACAGAGTAAGAATAAACGGGTCATTCTCACATTGGCAGACTGTGTCTAGTGGGGTACCTCAAAGATCAGTAGTTGGGACCCAGCTGGTCATAATATATGTCGACGATTTGGATGTGGGGACCAAATGTATTATTTCTAAGTTCACAGATGATACAAAGTTAGGCGAGAATGTGTGTTGTGGGGAAGATGGTAAACAGCTACAGGAGGATTTGAAAGACTTAGTGAGTGGGCAAGAACATGTTCCAAGATAAGAATAATAGTGATTGGATCAGGACTAGGCCATTCAGTCCCTTGATCCTGCTCCACTGTTCAATAAGATCATGGCTGATTAGATTGTGATCTTAACTCCACTTTGCAGCCTTGTCTCCCCACTACCATTGATTCCCTTGTCAATAAAAAATCTGTCTAACACAGCCTTGAAGATATGACCCAGCATCTAAGGACTAAAAACCCTCTGAGAGGGAAATTTCTTCCTGTCTCCTTCTTAAATGGGAGGCTCTTTATTTTGAAATGGTGCCCCCTTATTCACAAGGGGAACTATCTTCTCAGCATCTACCTGTCAAGTTCCCTTAGAATCAATAAGATCACCTTTCATTCTTCCAATTAGAGCAATTGTTAACTTCTCTCCTTAAACTTTATTTCACCGGAAGATTGCACTTAATCTTGGTTCCCAGAGAAAGCTTTGGGCTTCATTGCCTAAGTGACATTTACGTCCTCATGTCTGCATGGGTTTCACCCCCACAACCTAAAGATGTGCAGGTTAGGTCATGCTAAATTGCCCCTTAAATGGAAAAAAAATAATTGGGCACTCTAAAATTTGAAAGAAAAGTGAAGACATTTACAGAACCCACCTGTTTTCATTCTGTCGATCTTGGGTTCAATGAAGGGCGTGCAATGTGCCTTGCCAGGTTGCTGCCCAGACAGTCAAGATGAAACGCTAGACTCTCCCTGGGTGCAAAACTATGGGAAATTAATTGGTGCACATTAAAGACCGTAGCCCGACATTACAACTGGCGCAGTAAATGCATCCACTGTGTGGCTGAGTCATAATGAAAAAGGATGACCCCAGGTTTGATCCTGGTGAACTAGTTAAAAGCAAGGCAAAAGGAATATTCCAGTTGGCTACTGGAAAAATTGTGAGACTCCAATTATTCAGTGTTGGTATGCTCAAAGAGAGATGTGTCAATGTGTGTGCGCATTTGTTTTGGGCCAATTATAATTTGATGCCAGATTCCCAAACCAACAACGGATAAAAGCAAATGTGTGCAGATGCTGAATCCAAAGCAAAAAAAGAAAATACTGGACAGAAAATCCTTTAGCCCCCAAGAGCTATATCTAATTCCTGTTTGAAATCGCACAACGTTTTGGCCTCAACAATTTTCTGCGGTAGTGAATTCCACAGATTCACCGCTCTCTGAGTGAAGAAATTTCTCCTCACCTCAGTCCAAAAAGGTTCACCCCTTATCCTCAAACTATGACCCCTAGTTCTGGACTCCCCCACCATCAGGAACATTCTTTCCGAATCTAGCCTGTCGAAACCTATTAGAATTTTGTACGTTTCTCTTCTAAACTCCAATGAATATAATCCTAACCGACTTAGTCTCTCCTCATATGACCTTCCCGCCATCCCAGGAATCAGCCTGGTAAACCTTCGCTGCACTCCCTCCATAGCAAGAACTTTCTTCCTCAGATAAGGACCCCAAACCTGCACACAATACTCCAGGTGTGGCTTCACCAGTGCCCGATACAATTTCAGTAAAAAACCAACAACTTTATTTGGAACTGAGCTCCATCCAGCTAAAGAAATATTGGTGGCAAAAACAAAACAGATAACCACAGTTCAAAATCCAAACCTGAAGAACACAGCAGCATGGGACCTTGGAGCAGGTGTAGGCCACTTGGCCCTGCAGGTCCACCCTGCCATTTGATTAGTTCATGACAGATCTGATTGCCTTACCTCCACTTTCCCATCTGTCCCTGCATAACCTTTCACTCCCCTGACTGTCAAAAATCTATCTAACTCAGCGTTGAAAAAAATTCAATGACCCAGCTGTCACTGCTCTCTGGGAAAGAGGATTCCACAGACTGATGGTCCTCTGAAAGAAAACATTTATCCTCATCTCTATCTTAAAAGGGCGACCCCTTATTCTTTAAATGTGTCCCCTAGAGGGCGGCACGGCGTGCACTGGTTAGCACTGCTGCCTCACGACGCCGAGGACCTGGGTTCAATCCTGTCCCCAGCTCACTGTCCGTGTGGAGCGTGCACATTCTCCCCGTGCCTGAGTGGGTCTCACCCCCACAACCCGAAGATGTGCAGAGTAGGTGGATTGGCCAGGCTAAACTGCCCCCCCTTAACTGGGGATTTAAAAAACAAAACTGGTCCTTTTTGTTCTAGTCCCTCCTACAAGAGGAAACATCCTCCAGTATCGACCCTATCAAGTCCCCTCAGGACCTTATGTTTTATTCAAAGTTCGCCCCTCCTTCTTCTAAACTCCAATTGATGCCGGCCCAACCTGTTCAACCTTTCTACAGAAGGTAAGCCCTTTAATAAGGGCTCGGGGGGTCCACACCGAGGAAAATAACGAACTTTGATACATTTACAATAACGATATATACACTTCCCGGTAGATCCATACAAGGTCTCTTCCTGGTCAGTGCCTTACTGGCCAACCTTTTAAACAACGCTTAATGGAGTTCCCTCGTCCCTCAGCGAGGGAGCTCGTACTCCACGAGAACCACGGAGAAGACAGTCATTCCCAACCCGTAAGTCCGGTGTGGGATATTACAAGTCCTTCATCGCCGGAATCAGCCAAGGTGAACCTTCTCTGAACTGCTTCGAATGCAATTATATCCTTTTTCAAATAAGGAGACCAAAACTGTACACAGTGCTCGAGATGTGGTCTCACCAAGGCCCTCTAGAGCTGCAGTGAAACATTGCCTGCTTTAATACCCTATTCCCCTTGCAATAAACACCATCCTTTCATTTGCCTTGACATTAATACATGGAAGGATACCATCAAAATCTCTGAACTCTGGCCATCCATGTGTAGCACAAAAGGTAATGAATTTAAACAAGCTAGGATTTCCAAAGGAGAAGAAAAACATAGGCAGGGTAAGGAATGATGATCTACTGTAATGATAATCGTTATTGCCACAAGTAGGCTTACATTAACACTGCAATGAAGTTACTGTGGAAAACCCCTAGTCGCCACATTCCAGTGCCTATAGCTACAACACTTGTGCTGTCCTTCAAATATCAGCTTTGTGGTCAAATAAGGCTCAGTCAGACCGTTTGCAAAACTATCTACATGGTCACCGAAAAGATATGGCCAATACTGAAACTGAAATCTCTTTTCTCACTCAGCAACATCTTACTTGACCCTCCCTATCTCTGTAGCCTCTTCTCACTTGCCAACTCTCTGAGGCCTCTGTGCTCCTCTAATTCTGGCCTCTTGCGCATCCCCAATTTTCATTAAAGCACCTTCAGCTGCCTCAGCCACAAGCACTGAAATTGCTGTCCTAAGACTCTCCACGTCTATCTCAACAACAATGACGTACAATTATATGGCTGCTTTAATGTAACAGAACATCCCAAGGCACAAGAGCATTATATCGAAATGCAAAGTGAGACACACAAGAAAATATTAGGCCAGGTGACCAAGAGCTCGGTCAAAGAGGTAGGTTGTAAAGAGCGTCTGAAGGGAGCAAAGTGAGGTAGAGAGGTTGAGATGTTGAGGGAGGGAATCCCTGAGGTTAGGGGCTTGGCAACTGAAGGCACAGCCACCAATGGCGGAGCAAATGAATTTGGATATGCTCAAGGCATCAGGATTTTAGGCGCCACATATCTTGGAAGGCTATGGGGCTGGAGGAGATCACAGAGATGGGGAAGGGCGAAACCTTGGAGGGACTTGAAAACAAGGATAACAATCTTAACATCGAAGGGCTGCTGGACCAGGTCTCAATGGTGGCCAGCGAACACAGGATTGACAGGTGAACAGGACTTTGTTCGAGTTAGGAAACAGGGCAACAGAGTTTGGGATGACCTCAAGTTTAGCACAGTGGTTAGCACTGTTGCTTCACAGCTCCAAGGTCCCAGGGTCGATTTCGGCTTGGGTCACAGCCTGTGTGGAGTCTGCACATTCTCCCTGTGTCCACATGGGGTTCCTCCGGATGCTCCGCAAGTCCACAAAAGACGTGCTTGTTAGGTAACTTGGACATTCCGAATTCTCCCTCTGTGTACCCGAACAGGCGCCGGAGTGTGGCGACTAGGGGCTTTTCCCAGTAACTTCATTGCAGTGTTAATGTAAGCCTACTTGTGACTATAAAGAATATTGTAAAAGTTCATGGAGGATAGAATGTGGGAAGATTCCGTTAAGACTTTGTAAAATCTATCTGTTGGAACAAGCTTTCAAGTGCCTGTCCTAATATTTCCATATGCGGCTGGGTGTCAAGTTTTCTTTGGTAACTCTCCTGTGAGGTGCCGTAAATGTGTGTGTGTGTGTGTGTGTGAGCATCAATGAAGAGCTGTCAAACAGCTCGCTATTTCATTGCATTGGCTCACACATCAGGGGTATCATTCCCTAACTCCCGGCATAGTACGTCTGTTTTTGCAGCCCATCAATATTCCGACCACTTTCATGAAAGGATGGAAGTTCAGGGGGCCTGTTCGACTGATGTGCGATCTTCCACAACCAATACTCCAATATTATCTCCAGGCACACTACACTGCGGAGCATGGAATGTCTGAAGATGGGCCATTTGAGTGTGATCCCAGAAGATTGCAAACACCCAATTGCGCACCCATTGTGCAGACAGAGTCAGAGCCTTTCAGAGAGGAGGTGTGGGCATTTAGAAAAAATGTCTATTTATTGAAGCTGGTCTGGTGGGTGTCTAGCAACATCTGAAAAAACATGTCTGTTTTCCATTACGGCATTTTCAACTGCGTTATGAAACATTTTCTTTTTCCCTCCAAGAAAATGTATTAGTTTAATTCAAAGCTGACCTGCCCAGCCCAGTTTATTTGGATTCATGAAACTTCACTTAATCATATCCAAATGGTGCTGACATGTGAATGTCCGTCAGCATACGTAAATATTAATCAGGCATAGACTTACATAAATACATAACTCAGTTAAATCAGAAAGGAAGACATGCCTCGCTAAATGTGAATACCAGGTTTTGTGGGTTTTCAGTGCGATAAAGAACCATTTATTCTGACAAGTGGCATCACAGGCACCTTGAGGTTTGAGGAAATGGCTGAAAAGATATGTTGAGACCAAAAATATTGGCAGCAGAATGCTGGCCAAATAAGGTCAGTGTAATGGCTACATTCCCGCTCATCCTAGGGGCTGGTTCAGCACAGGGCTAAAGAGCTGGCTTTTAAAGCAGACCAAAGCAGGCCAGCAGCACGGCTCAATTCCCATACCAGCCTCCCCGAACAGGCACCGGAATGTGGCAACTAGGGGCTTTTCACAGTAACTCCAATTGAAGCCTACTTGTGACAATAAGCGATTTTCATTTCATTTCATTTTCACTTGCCAGTTGCTAAATATCCATGTGTTCAGCTGCTGTCCCATATTTTCATTCATCCTCGACTTTCTTACTGATTATGCTTTGGCTGTATTTGATACAATTAATTAATGTCACTGGACAGAATAATGGCAAGCAGTGCCCCCGATCTTTTCCAATCTTCTTTCTGGCGGTGTGAGAGGCTTAATTGAGTATAACATTAAAGCATGGCTTTAAAATGTGATGACAGTCAATGAAACCCATGCACGTTGTTTTTAACCACATTACCACTGACAGATCTCCCGTGGTGTTGCTCATGGTCAGTTGATGAACGAGCCGCGTTATGCCAACCTGCTTGCAATGTCACATAACGCATAATATATTATCGGAACCGCTGATTTAGTTAGAACATAGAACATAGAAAAATACAGCACAGAACAGGCCCTTCGGCCCACGATGTTGTGCCGAACCTTTGTCCTAGATTATCATTGAATTTACAGTGCAGAAGGAGGCCATTCGGCCCTTTGAGTCTGCACCGGCTCTTGGAAAGAGCACCATACCCAAACTCAACACCTCCACCCAACACCAAGGGCAATTTGGACATTAAGGGCAATTTATCATTGGCCAATTCACCTAACCCGCACATCTTTGGACTGTGGGAGGAAACCGGAGCACCCGGAGGAAACCCACGCAGACACAGGGAGGACGTGCAGACTCCGCACAGACAATGACC
This sequence comes from Scyliorhinus torazame, assembly GCF_047496885.1. Taxonomy (NCBI): domain Eukaryota; kingdom Metazoa; phylum Chordata; class Chondrichthyes; order Carcharhiniformes; family Scyliorhinidae; genus Scyliorhinus; species Scyliorhinus torazame. The sequence continues at coordinate 13,682,939 of NC_092709.1, forward strand.
CAAGCCGGAATCGAACTTGGGACCATGGAGCTGTGAAGCAATTGCGCTATCCACAATGCTACCGTGCTGCCCTTAAGAACAAATAAATCTACACTATATCATTTTACCGTCATCCATGTGCCTATCCAATAGCTGCTTGAAGGTCCGTAATGTTTCCGACTCAACTACTTCCACAGGCAGTGCATTCCATGCCCCCACTACTCTCTGGGTAAAGAACCTACCTCGGATATCCCTCCTATATCTTCCACCTTTCACCTTAAATTTATGTCCCCTTGTAATGGTGTGTTCCACCCGGGGAAAAAGTCTCTGACTGTCTACTCTATCTATTCCCCTGATCATCTTATAAACCTCTATCAAGTCGCCCCTCATCCTTCTCCGCTCTAATGAGAAAAGGCCTAGCACCCTCAACCTTTCCTCGTAAGACCTACTCTCCATTCCAGGCAACATCCTGGTAAATCTTCTTTGCACCTTTTCCAGAGCTTCCACATCCTTCCTAAAATGAGGCGACCAGAACTGTACACAGTACTCCAAATGTGGCCTTACCAAAGTTTTGTACAGCTGCATCATCACCTCACGGCTCTTAAATTCAATCCCTCTGTTAATGAACGCGAGCACACCATAGGCCTTCTTCACAGCTCTATCCACTTGAGTGGCAACTTTCAAAGATGTATGAACATAGACCCCAAGATCTCTCTGCTCCTCCACATTGCCAAGAACTCTACCGTTAACCCTATATTCCGCATTCATATTTGTCCTTCCAAAATGGACAACCTCACACTTTTCAGGGTTAAACTCCATCTGCCACTTCTCAGCCCAGCTTTGCATCCTATCTATGTCTCTTTGCAGCCGACAACAGCCCTCCTTACTATCCACAACTCCACTAATCTTCGTATCGTCTGCAAATTTACTGACCCACCCTTCAACTCCCTCATCCAAGTCATTAATGAAAATCACAAACAGCAGAGGACCCAGAACTGATCCCTGCGGTACGCCACTGGCATCTTGGAAAATGTTGTTAGTGCTAAGTATTCCAAATGCCAAGGGTCCAAGGGAAATGAAATGTTGTTCCATTCGAAGCACCACGTTATTTTTGTATTTGCTAATACATAATATAATCTGGGAAGATGGTGGCCTGGTGGTCCTGGCACTAGACTAGTATACAGAATCCCTGATGAATGCCCTGGGGGTCATAGGTTCAAATCCCCCCTGGTGGCAGCTGACGGGATTTAAATTCAATTTATAACATCAGGAATTGAGAGCTGGGGCGGGATTCTCCCCGACCCGGCGGGGCGGGGGGTCCCGGCGGGATGGAGTGGTGTGAACCACTCCGGCGTCGGTCCGCCCCAAAGGTGTGGATTTCTCCGCACCTGGAGGGGCCAAGCCCTCACCTTTAGGGGCTAGGCCCGCGCCGGAGTGGTTGCCGTCCCGCCAGCTGGCGTGGAAGGCCTTTGGTGCCACGCCAGCCGGGGCCGAAGGGACTCCGCCAGCCGGTGCAAGTCCATGCATGCGCGGGAGCATCAGCGGCTGCTGACGTCATCCCCGTGCATGCGCAGGGGGGGGTCACCTACGCGTCGGCCATCACGGAGACCTACATGGCCGACGCGTAGTAAAAGAGTGTCCCCATGGCACAGGCCTGCCAGTGGATCGGTGGGTCCAGATTGTGGGCCAGGCCACCGTGGGGGCACCCCCAGGGCCAGATCGCCCCCCCCAGGACCCCGGAGCCCGCTCGCGCCGCCTGGTCCCGCCGGTAAGGAAGGTGGTTTAATTCTCGCCGGTGGGACCGGCATTACAGCAGCGGGACTTCGGGCCATCGCGGACTGGAGAATCGCTGGGGGGGCCCGCCGACCGCGCTCGGCGATTCCCGCCCGCGCCGAATCTCCGATGTCGGATAATTCGGTGGCCAGCGGGGCGGGATTCACGCCGCCCCCCCGGCGATTCTCCGACCCGGCGGGGGGTCGAGAATCCCAGCGCTACTCTTGGTAATGCTGACCCTGAAACTATGATTCATTGCAGTAAAAACCCATCTGGTTCACTCATGGCCTACAGACGGACAGCAATGTGGTTGACTCTTAACTGTTCTCGAAAGTGGAATAGTGAGACACTCCGTTCAAGGGCAATTAGGGATGGACAACAAATGGGGTGCACATTTCCCATCAAATGACGGGATTAACTTTTAATTATGCGTCAATGTTTTCTCCCTATGGGCAACCAAGTGTGATCACACTCCTCTATTAATCCTCACATTCTTTAAGTCATTATTTTAAAGCAATTTAAGAAAAAAATGTTTTAATAATCTTTACTGTCACAAAGTAGGCTTACCTTAACGCTGCAATGAAGTTACTGTGAAAAGCCCCTAGTTGCCACATTCCGGTGCCTGTTCGGGTACACAGAGGGAGAATTCAGAATGTCCAAATTACCTAATGCCACGTCTTTTGGGACTTGTGGGAGGAAACCAGAGCACCCGGAGGAAACCCACGCAGACACGGGGAGAATGTGCAGACTCCGCACAGACAGTGACCCAAGCCGGGAATCGAACCTGGGACCCTGGCGCTGTGAAGCAAAAGTGCTAACCACTGTGTTACCTTGCCACCCATTGCTACCGTGCCGCGCATTTGCACTCAATAGTATGAACAACCCAAAGTATGAGATGTAAGTGATGGTGAATGGATCGAATACCCAATGCTTTTTTGAAAGTACTTTTGTTTGACTAATTTTCAACAGTTTGACAAAAATAACCCCAAACAAAGAACCCCCCCCCCCCACAGTGCCCCCACCCACCTCAGCAGTCAACTGTAACCAACTCCTAAAAGTGTACGATGATTAAGCCCCAACAATTGTAAAACCTCTCATTCGCCCCCTCAGCGAAAACCTTTCCAGAGTCAAAAACTCCAGCTGGTCTCCCCCACCCCTGCCCCCCCCCCCCCATCCCCCAACCCTGCCCGCCGCCAAGTCGAGGCACAGGGTGGTGAAGCTGACCTCCATCTCAACAAGACCCGCCTACGAGCAGAATACCCAGTGTTGAATGAGATTGTCTCACTGTGTGCTCATTCCAACTTGATGAAAAGTTGATACCGGAAGGATGGGCTGAATACCCTCCTTTCAAACTCGGTTTGTTCTCACTGGAACGACGGAGGTTGAGGGGCGACCTGATCGAGGTCTACAAAATTATGAGGGGCATAGACAGAGTGGATGGTCAGAGGCTTTTCCCCTGGGTAGAGTGGTCAATTACTAGGGGGAATAGGTTTAAGGTGCGAGGGGCAAGGTTTAGAGGAGATGTACGAGGCAAGTTTTTTACACAGAGGGTAGTGGGTGCCTGGAACTCGCTGCCGGAGGAGGTGGTGGAAGCAGGGACGATAATGACGTTTAAGGGGCATCTTGACAAATACATGAATAGGATGGGAGTAGAGGGATATGGACCCCGGAAGCGTAGAAGATTTTAGTTTAGACGGGCAGCATGGTCGGCGCAGGCTTGGAGGGCCGAAGGGCTGTTCCTGTGCTGTACTTTTCTTTGTTCTGTGTTTATGCTGTACGATTATGGAGAAAAGACAAAGGTTGAGATGAACTCAGTTTGAACCGATGCCCCATTCTTCTACTCTTACAGTGCAATTTTAAAATATCTTTGCGGATGTGCTTCAGCTATCTGGCATATTCCCATCAGCTCTCAGGCACCTCTGCCCTTAGCTGAAGAGCTACCTCTTCCATTTTTCCTAGGAACTCAGGCATCTTGGGATCTGCCTTTTGGCATTTCTCATACTTGAATGTTTTGCCTTGCAAATTTGCGACCAGCGCTAGTCACAGAACCCAAGGTGAGGTCTGATTAGAGAACTGTACAACTTATTCAAAGTCTCCTCCACCAGAATCTCCGTAGTCGAGGCAAATGCTGAGCCTACAATAGTTTTCACTGTGTCCAAAGCCGACGGGGGCAACAGGAATAGTTCCGGCCAACCATCCAGACGGCACATCTGAATGCCATATGAGAGAGCAAGGTGGGAGGAAAGTAATTTCTGTTGTTCACTCCCGCTGGTATCTTCCTTCCTTACCACAGATATGTAAATATGTAAATTTAAAAATGCAAGAGGGACTGTGTGGTCTTTCACCTCTGGCTTTGAACCTACTCGAAACTTGAGTTGACGAAAGTCTCATTCAAAGAGGACACGGGATTGCTGATGTGGGAAACAGAAAAAGCTAGACTGAGGCAAGAAGGAATGAGGCCGAAGGACAGCTATAAGCCAAACTAAAGAAGAAAAGAGGCAAAGTTGACGAAGAGCTTCAAAAATAAGTTAACAGTCCCTCAGAAAGCGTAACGACTCAAGGACTTGTGAAAAACTGTTTCACACACGTTGTAACTTTAAGCTGCAGTAAATATAACATGCCTTTGTTTGTGTTGGAAGTTAAAATATATATACAGAACTACACAAAGGCCTGTGTGGAAATCTAATTGCTGAATTCATAAAATAGGAATAATGTATCTCTTAGAAAAGTCCAGGATATTCTCTTCAGGAGAATGTAGAATTTTTACATTTGCATGATTTTGTACTTTTAGTAATTGATTTGAATCAACAAACTCAAACCACTATTACTCCAAAGGGCCTCGGTACTCATTTTGTAGCTACTTTGTATGCTTCATCCAACCCACACAGCACGGTAGCACAAGTGGATAGCACTGTGGCTTTACAGCGCCAGGGTCCCAGATTCGATTCCCCGCTGGGTCACTGTGTGCAGAGTCTGCACATTCTCCCCGTGTCTGTGTGGGTTTCCTCCGGGTGCCCCAGTTTCCTCCCACAGTCCAAAGACGTGCAAGTTAGGTGGATTGGCCATAATATATTGCCCTTAGTGACCAAAAAGGTTAGATTGGGTTATGGGGACAGGATGGAAGTGAGGGTTTAAGTGGGTCGGTGCAGACTCGATGGGCCGAATGACCTCCTTCTGCACTGTATGTTCTATGACTATGACATCAAGGGAGCAGCTTATAAACAAAAAATTGACAGTACAGTCTTGGGCTGAATAGATGGAGTTTTATGTGACATTGAACAATGCCATGCTTGACCTGCGAGCAATCACTGCTGACACTGGCTTCCTCATGTCACAAAGATCCACTCCCCCTGTGCTAACAGTGTTATATTATTCCAACATAATTTAGGAACTTGTTCATGCGTTTGTGTCCAGAGTTCCACGTCACTTACTAGCACACTACATTCTGTGTATTAAATCAACAATGTCCATAGCACTGAAACTCCGGTATTTGAATATAAAATTGTGAATATTTCAAACTTCTGGGATCCACGAGACATAGAACATAGAACATTACAGCGCAGTACAGGCCCTTCGGCCCTCGATGTTGCGCCGACCTGTGAAACCACTCGAAAGCCCATCTACACTATTCCCTTATCGTCCATATGTCTATCCAATGACCATTTGAATGCCCTTAGTGTTGGTGAGTCCACTACTGTTGCAGGCAGGGTATTCCACACCCTTACTACTCTCTGAGTAAAGAACCTACCTCTGACATCTGTCCTATATCTATCTCCCCTCAATTTAAAGCTATGTCCCCTCGTGCTAGACATCACCATCCGAGGAAAAAGGCTCTCACTGTCCATCCTATCCAATCCTCTGATTATCTTGTATGCCTCAATTAAGTCACCTCTTAACCTTCTTCTCTCCAACGAAAACAGCCTCAAGCCCCTCAGCCTTTCTTCATAAGATCTTCCCTCCATACCAGGCAACATTCTGGTAAATCTCCTCTGCATCCTTTCCAATGCTTCCACATCCTTCCTATAATGCGGCGACCAGAATTGCACGCAATACTCCAAATGCGGCCGCACCAGAGTTTTGTACAGCTGCAACATGACCTCATGGCTCCGAAACTCAATCCCTCGGCCAATAAAAGCTAACACGCCATACGCCTTTTTAACAACCCTCTCAACCTGGGTGGCAACTTTCAAGGAACTATGTTTATGGACACCGAGATCTCTCTGCTCATCCACACTGCCAAGAATCTTACCATTAGCCCAGTACTCTGTCTTCCTGTCATTCCTTCCAAAATTAATCACCTGATACTTTTCTGCATTAAACTCCATTTGCCACCTCTCAGCCCAGTGCTGCAGCTTATCTATGTCCCTCTGTAACTTGTAACATCCTTCCGCACTGTCCACAACTCCACCGACTTTAGTGTCACCTGCAAATTTACTCACCCATCCTTCTACGCCCTCCTCCAGGTCATTTATAAAAATGACAAACAGCAATGGCCCCAAAACAAATCCTTGTGGTACACCACTAGTAACTGGACTCCAGTCTGAACATTTCCCATCAACCACCACCCTTTGTCTTCTTCAAGCTAGCCACTTTCTGATCCAAACTGCTAAATCACCCTGAATCCCATGCCTCTGTATTTTCTGCAGTAGCCTACTGTGGGGAACCTTATCAAATGCTTTACTGCAATCCATATACAACACATCAACTTCTTTACCCTCATCCACCTGTTTGGTCACCTTCCCAAAGAACTCAATAAGGTTTGTGAGGCACGACCTAACCTTCACAAAACCGTGTTGACTATCTCGAATCAAATTACTCCTTTCCAGATGATTATACATCCTATCTCTTATAAACCTTTCCAAGATTTTGCCCACAACAGAAGTAAGGCTCACTGGTCTATAGTTACCTTCTTGAACAAGGGGACAACATTTGCTATCCTCCAGTCTTCTGGCACTATTCCTGTAGACAAAGATGACTTAAAGATCAAAGCCAAAGGCTCAGCAATTTCCTCCCTAGCTTCCCAGAGAATCCTAGGATAAATCCCATCTGGCCCAGGGGACTTATCTATTTTCACACTTTCCAGAATTGCTAACACCTCCTCCTTATGAACCTCAAGCCCTTCTAGTCTAGTAGCCGGAATCTCAGTATTCTCCTCGACAACATTATCTTTTTCCTGTGTGAATACTGACAAAAAATATTCATTTAACACCTCTCCTATCTCCTCGGACTCCACGCACTACTTCCCGCTACTGTCCTTGACTGGCCCTACTCTTATCCTAGTTATTCTTTTATTCCTGACATATCTATAGAAAGCTTTAGGGTTATCCTTGATCCTACCTGCCAAAGGCTTCTCATGTCCCCTCCTGGCTCTTCATAGCTCTCTCTTTAGGTCCTTCCTAGCTAACTTGTAACTCTCGAGCGCCCTAACTGAACCTTCATGTCTCATCTTTACATAAGCCTCCTTCTTCCTCTTGACAAGTGTTTCGACTGCTTTAGTAAACCACGGTTCCCTTGCTCGACCACATCCTCCCTGCCTGACAGGTAGATACTTATCAAGGACACGCAGTAGCTGTTCCTTGAACAAGCTCCACATTTCCATTGTGCTCATCCCCTGCAGTTTTCCTCTCCATCCGATGCATCCTAAGTCTTGCCTCATCGCATCATAATTGCCTTTCCCCCAGATATAACTCTTGCCCTGCGGCATATACCTATCCCTTTCCATCACTAAAGTAAACGTAATCGAATTGTGGTCACTGTCACCAAAGTGCTCTCCTACCTCCAAATCTAACGCCTGTCCTGGTTCATTACCCAGTACCAAATCCAAAATGGCCTCGCCTCTCATTGGCCTATCTACATACTGTGTCAGGAAACCCTCCTGCACACATTGGACAAAAACAGACCCATCTAAAGTACTCCAACTATTGCGTTTCCAGTCAATATTTGGGAAGTTAAAGTCCCCCATAACAACTATCCTGTTGCTTTCACTCCTATCCAGAAGCATCTTTGCAATCCTTTCCTCTACATCTCTGGAACTTTTCGGAGGCCTATATAAAACCCCTAACAGGGTGACCTCTCCTTTCCTGTTTCTAACCTCAGCCCATACTACCTCAGTAGACGAGTCCTCATCAAACGTCCTTTCTGCCACCGTAATACTGTCCTTGACGAACAATGCCACACCTCCCCCTCTTTTACCACCTTTCCTGAGTTTACTGAAATATCTAAACCCCGGCACCTGCAACAACCATTCCTGTCCCTGCTCTAACCATGTCTCCGAAATGGCCACAACATCGAAGTCCCATGTACCAACCCATGCCGCAAGTTCACCCACCTTATTCTGGATGCTCCTGGTATTGAAGAAGACACACTTTAAACCATCTTCCTGCCTGCCGGTACACTCCTGCAACTTTGAAACCTTACTCATGACCTCACTACTCTCAACCTCCTGTATACTGGAGCTACAATTCAGGTTTCCAAGCCCCTACTGAACTAGTTTAAACCCTCCCGAAGAGCATTAGAAAATTTCCCCTCCAGGATATTGGTACCCCTCTGGTCCAGGTGTAGACCATCCCATTTGTAGAGGTCCCACCGACCCCAGAATGAGCCCCAATTATCCAGATATCTGAAACCCTCCCTCCTGCACCATCCCTGTAGCCATGTGTTCAACTCCTCTCTCTCCCTATTCCTCATCTCGCTAGCACGTGGCACGGGTAATACCCCAGAGATAATAACTCTGTTTGTCCTAGATCTAAGTTTCCACCCTAGCTCCCTGAATTCCTGCCTTACATCCCTACCCCTTTTCCTACCTATGCCGTTGGTACCTATGTGGACCACGACTTGGGGCTGCTCCCCCTCCCCCTTAATGATCCCGAAAACACGATCCGAGACATCACGGACCCAGGCACCTGGGAGGTAACACACCAACCGCGAGTCTCTCTCGTTCCCACAGAATCTCCTATCTATCCCCCTAACTATGGAGTCTCCAATGACTAATGCTCTGCTCCTCTCCCTCCTGCCCTTCTGAGCAACAGGGACAGACTCTGTGCCAGAGACCTGTACCCCATGGCTTACCCCTGGTAAGTCCCCCCCCCTCCCCAACAGTATCCAAAGCGGTATACTTGTTACTAAGGGGAACGACCACAGGGGATCCCTGTACTGACTGCTTCCCCCCAGCTCCTCTCAACGTCACCCATCTATCTTTATTCTTCGGAGTAACTACATCCCTGAAGCTTCTATCTATGACCACCTCTGTCTCCCGAATGATCCGAAGTTCATCCAGCTCCAGCTCCAGTTCCCTAATGCGGTTTCTTAGGAGCTGGAGATGGGTGCACTTCCCACAGATGAAATCAGCAGGGACACTGACGGCGTCCCTCACCTCAAACATTCTGCAGGAGGAACATTGCACTACCTTCCCTGACATCCCCTCTGGATAAAAAAAGAAAAAGAAAGAAAGAGCTTACCTGTTATTCACTCCCCTTCTCAGCATGACCAACAGTTCATCCCGATGAGCACAATAAATAAATTAAATATAAAGTCAATTGGGAGTGAAGTACTTACATTGTAGGCAAAGCCATGAAGGAGTGGCGGTTACGCCTATGTTAAGATTGCAGCAAATCAGCTTGTTTATCAACAGAGTGATTATCACTGCGGTGTCAGCCAATGAGTTGGAGTTGGGGTGGGACTTACAGAAAACGGTGGGGCGGTGGAAAGATTTGTAAGTGTGGTAATGAGTAGGAATTGCCGCGAGCTTCCGGCACTCAGCGCAGCGAGGCCAGCAACGCTGTTCAACATTAATTGGTCCACATAGAACATACAGTGCAGAAGGAGGCCATTCGGCCCATCGAGTCTGCACCGACCCACTTAAGCCCTCACTTCCACCCTATCCCCGTAACCCAGTAACCCCTCCTAACCTTTTTTTTTGGTCACTAAGGGCAATTTAGCAAGGCCAATCCACCTAACCTGCACGTCTTTGGACTGTGGGAGGAAACAGGAGCACCCGGAGGAAACCCGCGCAGACACGGGGAGAACGTGCAGACTCCGCACTGACAGTGACCCAGCGGGGAATCGAACCTGGGGCTGTGAAGCCACAGTGCTATCCACTTGTGCTACCGTGCTGCCCCCACGGGCTTCTCGCCACAAATGAAGGCTTGCCAGCTGATTCGCTGGGACCGCGCTCGTCAGTCCCCTGCTAACAAGGTCGAGCAGCACTTAATCAGCACTTGCTCAGCCAACCCCAGCCAGCTCGCAACAACGGCGCCCAGGAGACCGGCCGCAAGATCCAGCGATGCGGAAATTGGGAGGCTCTTAGACACAGTGGAGGCCAGAAGGGAAGTTCTGTTCTCCCGAGGTTCCCGTAGGATTAGCCACAGGGCTGCCGGTGCTGGCTGGGATGAGGTGGCGGCGGTGTCAGCTCGGGGAGTGCGACCAAGAGGACTGGCCTCCAGCATGGGATGAAGATCAACGACCTAAACCAGGCAGCACGAGTAAGTAGACACCAACGATCCCCCCCCCCTCCCAAACCCCGCCGAGACCTTTCCGCCCCCACATGAATATCCACCCCATCTCAACTCTCCATGCAACTCCCAATCCCCCCTTCAACCCCCTCCCTTCAACCCCCCCCCACTTCACACACTCCCCTCCCATCGCTGTGAACCTTGCATGTGGCTAATGATGCCCTCTCTGTGCCTCCTCAGGAAAAGCTCTCCCACGATCGTTGGGAGAGGCCCAAACTGGGGGTGGGATGCCGGACTTAAGAATCCGCACCTCCTTTAAGGAGTGGGCCCTGGAGGTGACCAGGGTGGCCAAGGACAGGGCGGCCCTCACGCAGTGGTTGGCGGAAGCCATAGAGGTGAGGAACTACCGGGGCCATTCCGGAGGACCTGTCAAACATGAGTTGTTATTGTCTTACTGGCTGACCCATCTCTCCCATTGGCCGCATGCCCATTCTCCTGTAGGTCCTCCAGTCGACAGCGCCGGCCCATCCCGGGCGGCCCCCTCTCCAGCCTCCCAGGAAACCACCTCAGAGGAGAGCTCCGAGGAAGACACGATCGAGGCGTCACAGCTGTCATCCCCACCCTCCACCAGCGCAGATACGTACACCTCGATGGGTAATGTTAGTGGACAGGTTTCTGGGGCACAATCTGGTGGGCACCACACTGCTGATGATGTACATCAGGTGGAGGCAGGAACCCCCGGGGGAGACAGCAGTCGGAGGTCTGTTGGATCCCAGGACCCGGGTCCCAGCCTGATGCTGAGCCTGTGGAACAGGGTTACCCGCAGCTGATGGAGATGTTAAGGTGAGGTTAGAACATTCAGAGGGAGATGCCAGCGTTGCTCCAGCAGTTCCATAGCCGATTGGAGGAGCCCCAAAGGATACGGGCGCAAGAGATGTCGCCGGCAATGTGTGGCACTGAGGCCAACACTGCTAGGGTGGCGACCGCAGTGGAGAGCCTGGTGCACGGTGTCGGCACCATGAGTGAAGGTGTCCAGGCATCGCGCAGTCGGAGACAGGCATGGCTGAGGGTCTCGGCAGCACCATTGGGAGAGTGGGGAATTGTAAAGCACGTTAAGCACCCTTGACCACAACCACTATGATGCCTCTGTCATTTTCTTTCCCAATGTGGGTGACCTCTGAACTCTTGGCTCATCTCTCCAGGGTATCCCCACCTGCCCAAACGAACACCGCGTGCTGGTGATGGGTGTGAGTGAGCACTCAGCAGACAGACAGGAGTCAGACTATGGCATAGATTGAGGATCAGTAGCGCTCAGCTCTCTGCGGGTTATCATCACCCCCTGCCCTTGACAGTGATCCGTTGGTGGTGCCGACACGGTCCCACCACCCTGGAGTGACGTGACAACGAACCTGGGAGGATGGCAGATGGGGGTGGGTAAGGTATCGATGACGGACCAGGCCACATCCTATGCGAATTGGGCGAATATGAGACTCCCTGGGCCTCCGGGCCTGCCAGACCCTCGCTGCTGCCGGCTGTCCTGCAGCCTCCGGCTGGTCTTCTGGTTCCTCCCTGGGCCCGCACTCCAGCCCCGGCTGGTCCAACACCACCTCATCATCCTCCTCCTCCTCCTCGGGGGTGACCAGGTGTTCCTCAGCACCAACCTCCATCTCGTTGCCCCACTACTGTGCCAGGTTGTGGAGGACACAGCAGACCACCACAAAGTGGGCGACCCTCCGGGCGGTGTACTGGAGGGCACCAACGGAGCGGTCGAGGCATCAGAACCGCATCATGAGAAGTCCGATGCACCGCTCAATCACAGCCCGGGTGTCCACATGGGCCTTGTTGTCCCGGGTCTCCACCTTGGTCTCCGGCCTCAATACTGGCATCATTAGCCAGGCCCTCAGCATGTACCCCTATCCCCAAGAGCCAGCCGCCCATCCTGGGGTGTCCTCGAAGAGGCCAGGATGACCGACTGCCCCAGGATGTAGCTGTCATGGACACTCCCTGGGAAGTGTGCACACACATGCATGATCTTCATCTGATGGTCGCACACGAGCTACATGTTCAGGGAGTGGAACCCCTTTCTGTTAACATAGGGCATTCTCAGATGGCCTGATTAACATGGCACGCAACATGCGTGCCATCCACTACCGCCGGACCTGTGGCATCCGGGCAATGGCGGAGAAACCTGCTGCCCGGGCATCCTGTTGGGCTTGGTCCATGTCAACGTTGATGCAGTTTTCCCCGCGGGCAAACACAGCATCCATGACCTGTCGGATGCACCTGTGGGCTGTGGCGTGTAAGATGACACACAGATCCCCACTTGGGCCCTGGAATGATCCTGAGGCTCAGAGCTGCGCTGACCTTGATGGCCACAGAGAGCGGGTGTCCTCCTCCTCCACGTGTTGCCAAGTCCATGAGGATATGGCACAGGTGCCGCATCGTCTCCTTGTTGAGGCGGAACCTCCTGCGGTGCTGCTGTCCGTCATCTGTTCGATTGACCAGCGACGTCAGTACACCCTGGGTCCTCGCTGGACTCCCCCTCTGGGTCGCTCCCTGGCCTGATAGGTGGCCAGGTCCTCAGGGTGTGGGGCATAGTCCAGCACGTGGGCCACCACCTCGCGCATCTGCTGACACTGCTGCCCGGCCTAGCAGCAGCACCACTAGGGCATGTTCTGCTGGGTCCAGAATCCCTGCCACATTGTTCAATATCTGTAAGGCATTGGGCATGGGTGTTAGACAAGAGCAGGGATGTACTTCTGAGGCTGTATAAGGTTCTGGTCAGACCCCATTTGGAGTATTGTGAGCAGTTTTGGGCCCCCATATCTAAGGAAGGACGTGCTGGCCTTGGAAAGGGTCCGGAGGAGATTCACAAGAATGACCCCTGGAATGAAGAACTTGTCATATGAGGAGCAGTTGGGGACTCTGGGTCTATACTCATTGGAGTTTAGAAGGATGAGGGGGGATCTTATTGAAACTTACAGGACATTGAGAGGCCTGGATGGAGGGGACGTGGAGAGGATGTTTCCACTAGTAGGAGAAACTAGAACCAGAGGATACCATCTCAGACTAAAGGGACGATCCTTTAAAACTAAGGTGAGGAGGAATTTCTTCAGCCAGAGGGTGGTGAATCTGTGGAACTCTTTGCCGCAGAAGGCTGTGGAGGCCAAACCACTGAGTATCTTTAAGACAGAGATAGATAGGTTCTTGATTAATAAGGAGATCAGAGGTTATGGGGAGAAGGCAGGTGACTGGGGAGGAGAAAATATCAGCCATGATTAAATGGTGGAGCAGACTTGATGGGCCGAGTGGTCCAATTCTGTTCCTATGTCTTATGGTCTTATAGACTTGCAAACAGCGGTAGCTCCCACCCCCGGACTGTCCATTCTCCCATTGATCCTCCCCACCACCTGGAATGCCCTACCCATGCACTCCCAGCCACAGCGGGCTCCCCTCACCAGGCCCCAGACCCTGTACCCTGGACACCCTCTCATAACGTCATCTGGGCCTGGTGCTGGTTCCCTCCCTGTGGCACGCACTCACCCTCCGGCCGTGGACAAGTTCCCGGAGATGTGTTCCATTCTCTGGTTGTTCGGATCTCGGCTCCTGTGATTATGGTGTTGGCTCCTGCAGTGTCCAGCCAGCGCGGTCTGATTTGGATGCTAGGCAATGACTCCCACGTACTACATGGCCCACCCATCCACGGGAATCCACTTGGATTGTCTGAAGTGCTCACTTAACCACGATTGCCAATTCCAGATTAGCAATAGCCTTCAACCACACGCCCAGAGGTCGTTGTACATATTGGTACTAACGACATAGGCAGGAAGGGGCATGAGGTCCTGCAGCAGGAGTTCAGGGAGCTAGGCAGAAAGTTAAAAGACAGGATCTCTAGGGTTGTAATCTCGGGATTACTCCCTGTGCCACGTGCCAGTGAGGCTAGAAATAGGAAGATAGAGCAGCTAAACACGTGGCTAAACAGCTGGTGTAGGTGGGAGGGTTTCCGTTATCTGGACCACTGGGAGCTCTTCCGGGGCAGGTGTGACCTATATAAGAAGGACGGGTTGCATCTAAACAGGAGAGGCATAAGTATCCTGGCCGCGAGGTTTGCTAGTGTCACACGGGAGGGTTTAAACTAGTATGGCAGGGGGGTGGGCACGGGAGCAATAGGTCAGAAGGTGAGAGCATTGAGGGAGAACTAGGGAATAGGGACAGTGTGGCTCTGAGGCAGAGCAGACAGGGAGAAGTTGCTGAACACAGCGGGTCTGGTGGCCTGAAGTGCATATGTTTTAATGCAAGAAGTATTACGGGTAAGGCAGATGAACTTAGAGCTTGGATTAGTACTTGGAACTATGATGTTGTTGCCATTACAGAGACCTGGTTGAGGGAAGGGCAGGATTGGCAGCTAAACGTTCCAGGATTTAGATGTTTCAGGCGGGATAGAGGGGGGTGTAAAAGGGGTGGTGGAGTTGCGCTACTGGTTAGGGAGAATATCACAGCTGTACTACGGGAGGACACCTCAGAGGGCAGTGAGGCTATATGGGTAGAAATCAGGAATAAGAAGAGTGCAGTCACAATGCTGGGGGTTTACTACAGGCCTCCCAACAGCCAGCGGGAGATAGAGGAGCCGATAGGTAGACAGATTTTGGAAAAGAGTAAAAACAACAGGGTTGTGGTGATGGGAGACTTCAACTTCCCCAATATTGACTGGGACTCACTTAGTGCCAGGGGCTTAGACGGGGCGGAGTTTGTAAGGAGCATCCAGGAGGGCTTCTTAAAACAATATGTAGACAGTCCAACTTGGGAAGGGGCGGTACTGGACTTGGTATTGGGGAATGAGCCCGGCCAGGTGGTAGACGTTTCAGTAGGGGAGCATTTCGGGAACAGTGACCACAATTCAGTAAGTTTTAAAGTGCTGGTGGACAAGGATAAGAGTGGTCCGAGGATGAATGTGCTAAATTGGGGGAAGGCTAATTATAACAATATTAGGCGGGAACTGAAGAACCTAGATTGGGGGCGGATGTTTGAGGGAAAATCAACATCTGACATATGGGAGGCTTTCAAGTGTCAGTTGAAAGGAATTCAGGACCGGCATGTTCCTGGGAAGAAGAAGGATAAATATGGCAATTTTCGGGAACCTTGGATAACGAGAGATATTGTAGGCCTCGTCAAAAAGAAAAAGGAGGCATTTGTCAGGGCTAAAAGGCTGGGAACAGACGAAGCCTGTGTGGAATAGAAGGAAAGCAAGGAGTCAGGAGGGCTAGAAGGGGTCACGAAAAGTCATTGGCAAATAGGGTTAAGGAAAATCCCAAGGCTTTTTACACGTACATAAAAAGCAAGAGGGTAGCCAGGAAAAGGGTTGGCCCACTGAAGGATAGGCAAGGGAATCTATGTGTGGAGCCAGAGGAAATGGGCGAGCTACTAAATGAATACTTTGCATCAGTGGGTGCTCCCCGTCTGGAGTCTGGTCTGTTTCACCTGAGTCAGTTTTGGTTTCTTGATGCTCCCCATCCGGAGTCAAAACATTCGGGAATGCATTTGCTTGTGGAGAGGCTCGAGCGAATGAGGTTTAAAGTAACGTGGTGTCACCGGAGTCACCAGTAGTCTCATTGTTATCGTCGAGTGCCTCTGTACACACTAGCTGAGGTCTGTCACGTTGCACATCTGGAGCGGGATTCTCCGCAATCGGCGTGATGTCTGCCGACCGGCGCCAAAAACGGCGCGAATCAGTCCGGCATCGCGCCGCTCCAAAGGTATGGAATTCTCCGCATCTTGAGGGGCCGAGCACTCACCTTGAGGGGCTAGGCCCGCGCTGGACTGATTTCCGCCCCGCCAGCTGGCAGGAAAGCCCTTTGGTGCCCCGCCAGCTGGCGCGGAAATGACTTTGCCGTGCGGCGCATGTGCGGGAGCGTCAGCAGCCGCTCACGGCATCCCCGCGCATGCGCAGTGGAGGGGGTCTCTTCCGCCTCTGCCATAGTGGAAACCATGGCGAAGGCGGAAGGAAAAGAGTGCCCCCACGGCACAGGCCCGCCCGCGGATCGGTGGGCCCCGATCGCAGGCCAGGCCATCGTGGGGGCACCCCCCGGGGCCAGATCACCCCGCGCCCCCCCAGGACCCCGGAGCCCGCCGGTAAGAGAGGTGGTTTGATTCTCGCCGGCGGGACAGGTATTCCAGCAGCGGGACTTCGGCCCATCGCGGGCTGGAGAATCGCCGGGGGGGACCCGCCAACCGGCGCGACGCGATTCCCACCCCCGCCGAATATCCGGTGCAGGAGAATTCGGCAACCGGCAGGGGCGGGATTCACGCCAGCCCCCGGCGATTCTCCGACCCGGCGGGGGGTCGGAGAATCCCGCCCCTGGTATGGGAAGTGGGATGCCGTCGTCACTTGTCGCACATACAGTGGGTAGAGCCTCGGTGTGTCTTGTCGTTCACTTGAACTGGGTAGACTGTCAGAGTCTTCTCCGTGTTCACTGGAGCGCGGCAGATTGTCATAGTCTTTCTGTTGTTCACTTGAGCGTAGCAGACTTGCATCGTCTGCTGCTGGTTGCTCAGAGGATGTTGCTAGACCCTCATGGGCTTGTTCATGCAAGGACTGCGCTCTGGAGTCTTGCGTTGCTTCTATTGTGAAGGCTGTCCATGAGCTCGCTGTGGAGGCTTGTGTCACTCGAGTCGCTTCTTGTTCATGCAAGGACTGTGCTGTGGAGTCTTGCGTTGCATCTATCATGGAGTCTGTCCACGAGCTCGCTGTGGAGGCTTGTGTCACTGGAGTCACTTCTTGTGTGGAGACGTGCAGTTGCCTCGCTGTGGAGTCTTTCATCACTTTCTGTATGGAGGCTGGGACCCTTTGTGGTGCGTGGACCACTCTCTGTGTGGAGTCGGAGACCCTTCGGGGTGTGTGGGCCACTCTCTGTGTGGCAGCAGGCCGCTCTCTGTGGGCTTGTACTGCTCTCTGTCTCTTGGTGTCAGGCCGCAGCATAATCCTGCACTCACGAGTCGGTATGTCATATGTTCTGGGCTGAAGATCCTCAAATCCGAAGAACACATCTGCGTCTGTGTCAGATTCTTCAGTGTAGAACACATCTCGTTGCAGCTCGGATTTGGTACTGGGGTCTCCATCGCCAATGATGAAGTCATCGTCTGAGTCATAGTCTTCTAGCACCATATCATCACGTTTTGTGTCGGAGCTGGCATTGGGCTTGCGATGTCCAAAGAAGAATTCAAGGTCTGAGTCATAGTCTTCAAGTATCAATTCTTTGAGCGGTGCTAACTGCTTGTTGCAGGGTTCTGCGGAGGTTACTTTCAGTTACTGGTTGAATTTCAGGCATTGTGCTGTTATTCCAGGTGAAAGAATCTTGATTTGAGGCTTTAAAATGTTTTTTTCTTGTTTGGGGACATTTCCCCTTTAAGTAGGCGTGTCTGGGGCCTCTGATGTCATGACGCTCGTGATGTACAGCGTAGGAATGGATTGCGCATGTGCAGATCGCTGTTTCTTTACTTTGTGCATTTCTCTCAACTGCGCATGTGCGGTACCTTTTCCAAGACGGCCGCCGATCAAAATTGGCGTTCGTTGCTCTGTTACCTCGGCCTCGTGGTGAGTATTGGTGCCTCTCTCACCGTTTTCTGTTGCTTTGTTTGTGTTTTCCTCGCAGTATTGTTCAAATTTGTCCAGGACTGCCTGGAAGTCTCTCTTTACTTGCCCTCTGGTGTACTTGAAGGTTTTGAAGATTTGTTCTGCATTTGTACCTGCGATGGTGAGCAGAAACTCTGTCTCTTCAGCATCGGCCACATCTTGTAGGTTGGATGCTACCAGGAAGATCTCAAACCTGTGCCTGAATGCCCGCCAGTTTGCACCGAGATTGCCGTGGCACTTGTCCGCTGTGGAACCGGAATCTCGGTCATCTTCCCTGGCTGTTGTTGCTGGTGTCACTGTTTGCTGAGTTTTAACTATATGGATTGAAACAGTTCACTCCTAGAACCATGTTTTGTTATGCTCTTGACGTAGCATAAGCTGCTTCCTTGATGTGCACTCTGATAAATGAAGGTTCAGACTTGGAGATAGCTTTAACACGTTTATTACTGTTAACGATTCTCCTACTTGGATTCGACTCTACTGTTAATCCTTCTATAGCTACTCAGACTGACGAACCAGTCTGCTACAATCCATGTGGTGGGTGTAATGTTCAATCAGCCCTGTGT
Organism: Scyliorhinus torazame; assembly: GCF_047496885.1. Taxonomy (NCBI): domain Eukaryota; kingdom Metazoa; phylum Chordata; class Chondrichthyes; order Carcharhiniformes; family Scyliorhinidae; genus Scyliorhinus; species Scyliorhinus torazame. Next base: position 13,701,337 of record NC_092709.1, read on the forward strand.
CTGTGCTCACTGAGAGTCTCCACTGGAAAGAGACTGAGCATGTGTGATGTGTCCTTTTATATGGGTTGGTGTAATGCCCTTCTGTGGTAGTGTCACCTCTATGTGTATCGTGAATGCCCACTGGTCGTGTCCTATCTTACTGACCTATTGGTTGAATGTGTCATGTCTCTGGTGCTCCCTCTAGTGTCTAGCTAGGTGTAGTGTATTTACATTAATCGCTTGTGTATTTACAGTGATACATATCACCACAGAAACTGCTTAAAATATAATGGTAATGCCCTGGCGGGATGGGGGCTGCGTCTGGGAGATTCCTGCTGGATGTAATGTTTGGGAATGGGATTTGAACCTCCAGCTCACGCCAGCGTCCTGCTCCGAACCTAAAGTCCTAGCCATAATTGGGACAGCACTTTGGGCAGAATCTCTAGTTTTTTAAATGAGGGACAGTGTATGGATCCCGCCCACCTGCGTGATATTCCCGGATGCAACAAATTAGGGGTTGGTTTAACACAGTGCAAGCAGGGGCTGGTTTAGTAGACTGGGCTAAACAGCTGGCTTGTAATACAGAACAAGTCAGCAGCGTGGGTTCAATTCCCATACCAGCCTCACCGAACAGGCGCTGGAATGCGGCGACTAGGCTCTCTTCAGGAGATGCGTATATTCTCCCTGTGTCTGCGTGGGTCTCACCACCACAACCCAATGATGTGCAGGGTAGGTGCATTGGCCACGTTAAATTGCCCCTTAATTGGAATTTCTTTTAAAAAGTGAAAGGCACTATTCAAATGTATGTTCTTCCTTTCTTTACAATTGTAAAACTTTAATTCAGAAAGTGAACTCCTTCAATGCCATGTCTGCTGCTTACTGTCAAAGCTCAGCTTGTGTCAGGAGATAAACATTTTGATTCTCCCTTCTCTCAGGCAGAAACAATTCCTATCACTGTGTGATGTGGATTTGAGCGGCATTCAACTCTAAATGCCAGATGTGAAAGCAGCATCTTGCTGTTTCACTCACCACCGAAATGCATTTTTATAAGGCCACAAAGGAGTCCACGCAGAGTAGTTCAAAGAAACTTAAGTTTATTTAACCAGGGGCTGGTTTAGCACACTGGGCTAAATTGCTGGCTTTTAAAGCAGACCAAGGCAGGCCAGCAGCACGGTTCAATCCCCGTAGCAGCCTCCCTGAACAGGCGCTGGAATGTGGCGACTAGGGGCTTTTCACAGTAACTTCATTTGAAGCCTACTTGTGACAATAAGAGAATTTCATTTCATTTCATTTACAATAACTATTATACACATCACTCGGTGGATCCCAGCTAGAATGTTGTGTTCACGAGGAAGCTGTCGAAGGATTGATCGCCTGGACTGAATATGATTGATGTGTTCATACGATCTAACCTTGAACTTGCACTTGATAGGAATCCGGCCTTACCTGGCGGACGATAGTCCCAGAGACCCACTGGGCTCCGTCTGCAAAGTTTGAATCTGCATCGAATCACCTGGTACAAAACGTCAAGGTGGTCGTCGTCGCAGGGCTATGCCGTTCCAGCTCCTGGTTGTGGCGCATGTTCACCCCTATCTCAGGGAAATCATATTAAGGCGGGTACGAAGCCCCAGCAGCATTTCAACCGGGGCTACCCTGGTCACGGCGTGCAGAGTGGTCTTATAGCAAAATAAGAAATGAGCCAGCCTAGTGTCCATTAAACATGAAGACTGCTTCTTGAGGCCTCTTTTGGACGTCTGTACCCCTGCTCCGCTAAACCATTAGAAGCCGGGTGGTTATGGGGTGGTACGAATGTGCTGTACCCCATTTGCCTTCAAAAATCCCGAGAACTCCTCACTCGTGAAAGGGGTCCCAAGTCTGTAACGAGCACTTCAGGGATGCCGTGCATGCAAAACGACAAACGCAATTTCTCGATGGTCGCTCTGGACATGATTGCCGCCATTTTGTGGACATCCAGCCATTTTGAATGGGCCTCAACTAAGAAGAGGAACTTTGAACCCTGACGTGGGCCAGCAAAGACGACATGCAACCGTTCACAGGGCTGTCCTGGCCATTCCCAATGGTGAAGGGGCACAGTTAGTGGGAGCTTCAGGTGCTTCTGACAGGTGAAGCATTGCTGGGCTATCTTCTCAATGTCAGCATTCAGGCCCAGCCACCAGACATAACTGCGGGCCAACATCTTCATTTGGCACACCCCTGGATGACCATTGTGAAGGTCCTTCAACATCAACTCAGTCATGATATTCAGGTAAACATCACAGTACAAACATACATACATACTGATGGACAGATCAACGGACCAATCAACACACACACAACACAACAGCCAATCACAGGCAAGAGCATACACAGTACAAAACAGGGAACACGACACTTTCTGGGCATTCCAGCAGGAGACAGCTCAGGGCACAGAGCTCACAGCAAGCCACTCAGACATCCACCATGTGCTGAGTGCCACTCCAAGATAGTATTAGGAATAGGTCCACAGGTTCTAGGGTCATGATCGAACCTCAGTAACCAGTTTACCACAGTAAATAAATGTTAGTAATAAAACTGAGTTGTACCATTCAGAACCGTGTTGGTTCGTCTGTGTAGCAGAGTACCCAACACATCAAACTCTTTGTCAGGAATGACGACGCGAGTACCCCATAGCAGTATACCGTCCTCTACACTAAATTCAGACAGTTTGGATTAAAAACTCCCGTAACTCGCCTGGTAGCTGTTGATGCTGACATCTGTATAAAACCTTTGGGAGGTCCGGATCTGTCTGAGTTCAATCACAATCCGAGACACTTTGACAGGCAACAAAACCATGAAGTTTAGAGTGTCGGCCATTTTGTCTGCCCTCGCGATGTGGGACTAGTTGGCAAAAGCAAATGGCTCAGTGCATCGGCGTTCGCTATCTGGTCCCCGGCCAATGGTCAAAAAAATATTCGTAGGCGACCATCAGTAAGACCCAGCACTGGATCCTTGTGGTGGCAGTGGACAAGATCACCTTGTCCTCCTTAAAAAGACCGAGTAAAGGCTTATGGTCTGCAATAATAGTAAAATGGCGGCTGTAAACATACTGGTGAAATTTGTTCACTGCTTCGACCACCGCCAGACACTCCTTTTCGATATGTGCCACAGCCGGCCTCCGAGAGGCAAAGGCAATCAACCATTGGCCACCATTCTCCCTCCGGTGTGACAGGACGGCCCCAATGCCATAAGGCGATGCGTCGCACATGGCGAGTAAGGATTTGATGGGATTGTAGTGGGTCAGTGACCCGGAAGATGATAACTATCTCTTGACCTGCAGAAAAGCCATTTCAAAGAACAAAGAGCAATACAGCACAGGAACAGGCCCTTCGGCCCTCCAAGCCTGCTCCAGTCATGCTTCCACCCGTGGCCCAAACCCTCAGCACATTCCGAGTGCCATATCCCTACCCATCCTATCCATGTATTTGTCGAGATACCTTTCCTGTGGTTTTCTCCACGCCCATTCGTGATTCTTCTTCAAAAGGTGGTCTAAGGGGACCAACCTGATTGCAAGGTTCAGGATGAACTTGCCGTAATAGTTTTTTTTTTAATAAACATTTTATTGAGGTATTTTTTGGTATTGTAACAACAACAAAATAAACAATGTACATGAAACTATAAACATAGTGCAAAAGCCTTCTCCTTTCTTACAGGTCCCACCTTTATTAACCCCCTACTCTAAGCTAAACTAACCCCCCCCCCCCCGCCTTCTACTGACGATTAATTTTCCGCGAAGAACGGTTGCCACCTCCGGGCGAACCCTAACAGTGACACTCTCAAAGCAAACTTGATTTTCTCCAGACAGAGAAAGCGAGCCATGTCCGATAACCAGGTCTCCGACTTTGGGGGCTTTGAGTCCGTCCAAGCTAATAGTATCCATCTCTGGGCTACCAGGGAAGCAAAGACCAGAACGTCTGCCTCTTTCTCCTCCTGGATTCCCGGGTCTTCCGACACCCCGAAAATATCCACCTCTGGACTCAGTGCCACCCTTGTTTTTAACACCATGGACATGACATCTGCAAACTCCTGCCAAAACCCCCAAAGCTTCGGTCATGTCCAGAACATGTGGACATGGTTCGCTGGTCCTCCCGCACATTTTGCACAACTGTCTTCCACCCCAAAGAATCTGCTCATCTGGGCCACTGTCATGTGAGCCCGATGAACGACCATGAATTGTATCAGGCTGAGCCTGGCACAGAAGAACATAAGAACAAAAGAACTAGGAGCAGGAGTAGGCCATCTGGCCCCTCGAGCCTGCTCCACCATTCAATGAGATCATGGCTGATCTTTTGTGGACTCAGCTCCACTTTCCGGCCCGAACATCATAACCCTTAATCCCTTTAATCTTCAAAAAACTATCTATCTTTATCTTAAAAACATTTAATGAAGGAGCCTCTACTGCTTCACTGGGCAAGGAATTCCATAGATTCACAACCCTTTGGGTGAAGAAGTTCCTCCTAAACTCAGTCCTAAATCTACTTCCCCTTATTTTGAGGCTATGCCCCCTAGTTCTGCTTTCACCCGCCGGTGGAAACAACCTGCCCGCATCTATCCTATCGATTCCCTTCATAATCTTATATGTTTCTATAAGATCCCCCCTCATCCTTCTAAATTCCAACGAGTACAGTCCCAGTCGACTCAACCTCTCCTCGTAATCCAACTCCTTCAGCTCTGGGATTAACCTAGTGAATCTCCTCTGCACACCCTCCAGTGCCAGTACATCCTTTCTCAAGTAAGGAGATCAAAATTGAACACAATACTCCAGGTGTGGCCTCACTAACACCTTATACAATTGCAGCAGAACCTCCCTAGTCTTACACTCCATCCCTCCAGCAATAAAGGACAAAATTCCATTTGCCTTCTTAATCACCTGTTGCACCTGTAAACCAACATTTTGCGACTCATGCACCAGCACACCCAGGTCTCTCTGCACAGCAGCATGTTTTAATATTTTATCATTTAAATAATAATCCCTTTTGCTGTTATTCCTACCAAAATGGATAACCTTGCATTTGTCAACATTGCATCTGCCAGACCCTAGCCCATTCACTTAGCCTATCCAAATCCCTCTGCAGACTTCCAGTATCCTCTGCACTTTTTGCTTTACCACTTATCTTAGTGTCGTCTGCAAACTTGGACACATTGCCCTTGGTCCCCCAACTCCAAATCATCTATGTAAATTGTGAACAGTTGTGGGCCCAACACAGATCCCTGAGGGACACCACTAGCTACTGATTGCCAACCAGAGAAACACCCATTAATCCTCACTCTTTGCTTTCTATTAATTAACCAATCCTCTATCCATGCTACTACTTTCCCCTTAATGCCATGCATCTTTATCTTATGCAACAACCTTTTGTATGGCACCTTATCAAAGGCTTTCTGGAAATCCAGATATACCACATCCATTGGCTCCCCGTTATCTATCGCACTGTTAATGTCCTCAAACAATTCCACTAAATTAGTTAGGCACGACCTGCCCTTTATGAACCCATGCTGCGTCTGTCCAATGGGACAATTTCCATCCAGATGCCTCGCTATTTCTTCCTTGATGATAGATTCCAGCATCTTCCCTACTACCGAAGTTAAGCTCACTGGCCTATAATTACCCGCTTTCTGCCTACCTCCTTTTTTAAACAGTGGTGTCACGTTTGCTAATTTCCAATCCGCCGGGACCACCCCAGAGTCTAGTGAATTTTGGTAAATTATCACGAGTACATTTGCAATTTCCCTAGCCATCTCTTTTAGCACTCTGGGATGCATTCCATCAGGTCCAGGAGACTTGTCTACCTTTAGACCCATTAGCTTGCCCATCACTACCTCCTTGATGATAACAATCCTCTCAAGGCCCTCACCTGTCATAGCCTCATTTCCATCAGTCACTGGCATGTTATTTGTGTCTTCCACTGTGAAGACCGACCCAAAAAACCTGTTCAGTTCCTCAGCCATTTCCTCATCTCCCATTATTAAATCTCCCTTCTCATCCTCTAAAGGACCAATATTTACCTTAGCCACTCTTTTTTGTTTTATGTATTTGTAGAAACTTTTACTATCTGTTTTTATATTCTGAGCAAGTTTACTCTCATAATCTATCTTATTCTTCTTTATAGCTTTTTTAGTAGCTTTCTGTTGCCCCCTAAAGATTTCCCAGTCCTCTAGTCTCCCACTGATCTTTGCTACTTTGTATGTTTTTTCCTTCAATTTGATACTTTACCTTATTTCCTTAGATATCCACGGTCGATTTTCCCTCTTTTTACCGTCCTTCCTTTTTGTTGGTATAAACCTTTGCTGAGCACTGTGAAAAATCACTTGGAAGGTTCTCCACTGTTCCTCAACTGTTTCACTATAAAGTCTTTGCTCCCAGTCTACCTAAGCTAGTTCTTCTCTCATTCCATTGTAATCTCCTTTGTTTAAGCACAAAACACTAGTGCTTGATTTTACCTTCTCACCCTCCATCTGTATTTTAAATTCCACCATATTGTGATCGCTCCTTCCGAGAGGATCCCTAACTATGAGATCCTGAATCAATCCTGTCTCATTACACAGGACCAGATCTAGGACCACTTGTTCCCTCGTAGGTTCCATTACATACTGTTCTAGGAAACTATTGCGGATACATTCTATAAACTCCTCCTCAAGGCTGCCTTGACCGACCTGGTTAAACCAATCAACATGTAGATTTAAATCCCCCATGATAACTGCTGTACCATTTCTACATGCATCTGTTATTTCTTTGTTTATTGCCTGCCCCACCATAATGTGACTATTTGGTGGCCTATAGATTACTCCTATCAGTGACTTTTTCGCCTTACTATTCCTGATTTCCACCCAAATGGATTCAACCTTATCCTCCATAGCACCGATGTCATCCCTTACTGTTGCCCGGATGTCATCTTTAAATAACAGAGCTACACCACCTCCCTTACCACCCACTCTGTCCTTCCGAAAAGTTTGATACCCTCGGATATTTAACTCCCAGTCGTGACCATCCTTTAACCATGTTTCAGTAATGGCCACTAAATCATAGTCATTCACGATGATTTGCGCCATCAACTCATTTACCTTATTCCGAATACTACGAGCATTCAGGTAAAGTACACTTATGTTGGCTTTTTTACCTCTGTTCTGAATCTTAACACCTCGATCAATAACCTCGCCTAAGTTATATTTTCTCTTAACCTTTCTCCTAATTTTCCTTGTCGTTGAACCCATATCTTCATGTAACAACCTGCCGCGTCGCTTACCATTAATGTTTTCACTTCCCGTTTTATTTCTTTTAGTATTCCTGGTCCTATTCACTGAGCTCCCCTCAGTCACTGTACCTTGTACTGCCGCCCTTTTTGATTTTTGACTATGGCTTTTCTGCCTTACACTTTCCCCCTTCCTGCCTTTTATTTCTGTCCCTGTTTTACTACATTCCAACTTACTGCATCGGTTCCCATCCCCCTGCCACATTAGTTTAAACTCTCCCCAACAGCTCTAGCAAACACCCCCCCCTAGGACATCGGTTCCAGTCCTGCCCAGATGCAGACCGTCCGGTTTGTACTGTACCACCTCCCCCAGAACCGGTTCCAATGTCCCAGGAATTTGAATCCCTCCCTCTTGCACCATCTCTCGAGCCACGCATTCATCCTCTCTATCCTGCCATTCCTACTCTGACTAGCTCGTGGCACTGGTAGTAATCCTGAGACTACTACCTTTGAGGTCCCACGTTTTAGTTTAACTCCTAGCTCCCTAAATTCAGCTTGCAGGACCTCGTCCCGTTTTTTACCTATATCGTTGGTGCCTATGTGCACCACGACAGTTGGCTGTTCACCCTCCCCCCCCCCCAGAATGTCCTGCAGCCGCTCCGAGACATCCTTGATCCTTGCACCAGGATGCAACATACCATCCTGGAGTCTCGATTGCGTCCGCAGAACCGCCTGTCTATTCCCCTTACAATTGAGTCCCCTATCACTATAGCCCTGCCATTCTTCTTCCTGCCCAGCTGCGCAGCAGAGCCAGCCACAGTGCCATGAACCTGGCTGCTGCTGCCTTCCCCTGGTGAGCCATCTCCCTCAACAATATCCAAAGCGGTATATCTGTTTTGCAGGGAGATGACCGCAGAGGACACCTGCACTGCCTTCCTACTCTTGCTCTGTCTTTTGGTCACCCATTTTCTATCTCCCTCAGTACCTTTCACCTGCGGTGTGACCAACTCACTAAATGTGCTATCCACGACGTCCTCAGCATCGCGGATGCTCCAAAGTGAGTCCATCCGCAGCTCCAGAGCCGTCAAGCGGTCTAACAGGAGCTGCAACTGGACACACGTCTTGCACGTGAAGGAGCCAGGGACAGTGGACGTGTCCCTGAGCTCCCACATCGCACACGAGGAGCATGACACGGGTCTGAGATCTCCTGCCATGTCTTAAACCTTCGGTTAACTTCAACAACTACAATTTCAACAAAAAAAACAACAAAGAAAAAATAAATAAATATACCAATGAAAAGAAACAGAAAAACAGAAACACTACTTACCAGTCACTTACCAGGGATAAAAAACACTTCTCCCCACCCAGCTTCGAATTCCCACCTAGATTTAAATTCCCAAACTCACTCTTAGCTGTGTCTCACTCCTGGCTCTGTCTTCTCTGGCTCACTGGGAGAACTCACTGGGAGTGAGTTTACAAGTTGCTTTTTTTAAACTGTCCTGAATTGACTCCCCTCCCCCACCTGCTTTTAGATCAAGGTAGATTTAAGTGACTGACACTTAACTGCCAACCAGTTATGTGAGTGGGTGGGGCAGCCCTTGTTAACCCACACTGCACAATACTAGCTTAATTTAAATTAATTTAAACTCCTGAAATTTAAAAGGAGCCCCCTTACTGATTTAATTCAATTCCCACCTAGATTCAAATTCCCAAACTCACTCTTAGCTGTGTCTCACTCCTGGCTCTGTCTTCTCTGGCTCACTGGGAGAACTCATATGTTGCGGACACATTGACTCTACTCAACGTGTCTTTGCTGTAATAGTTAACAAGTCATAAAAATGAACAAAGCTCCGAAGTGTCCGCCGGTGTGGGGGCCTGCTAGATGGTGCGCACCTTGCCTGCGATGGGGCGTAAGACTTCTCAGTCCACCCAGTAACCAAGGTAGACCACCTCCCTAGCAAACATCAGATTCAGAAATGCTTCAGTCCTGCCTCAATATTCTCCAGGTGCTCTTGTTCGGTCGCTCCCGTGACAAGCAGGATGACCCCCTCAGGATATTCTCCATGGCTCGTTGAAATATAGAACAGGCAGAGGACACCCCAGAAGGCAACCGGGTGACCTCGTAAAGTCCTCTCTGTGTGTATTCACTGTAACATATTTTCGGGAGGCCACGTCCAATTAAGTTGTAAACACGCGTGGCTCATATCGAGTTTAGTGAACGAACTTCCACCAATCTCCTTTGCATAATGATCCTCAATGCGAGGCATGGTGTTGCGATCCAACCTTTAGACCTTATTCACTGTGCGGTTATAGTCCCCGCATAACCGGCCTGTCTTGTCTGGTTTTAATACTGGCACCAGGTTGGGCTACTGGGTTGACATGAATGAGAGTTCAGCCCCTTTGATCTTCTCAGCTCGCTCTCAGCGGATTGTGGAGAAGTTTCTCGTCGGGACAACTCAGCCTTCGACCAATGGGTTGGGCCTTTATCGTGCTCAGTCCAGGGCAGGTTAACCATCTGTGGAGGGGTCCTGCACTGGGTGGGGGCACGCCCCAAGACGTTTACTTCCATGATTTTGGGGCTGGTTTAGCACCGTGGGCTGAACAGCTGGCTTGTAATGCAGAACGATGCCAGCAGCGCGGGTTCAATTCCCGTACTGGCCTCCCTGAACAGGCGCTGGAATGTGACGACTAGGGGCTTTTCCCAGTAACTGCATTGAAGCCTACTTGTGACAATTAGCGATTATTATCAGGGCAGCACGGTAGCATTGTGGATAGCACAATTGCTTCACAGCTCCAGGGTCCCAGGTTCGATTCCCTGCACGTTCTCCCCGTGTGTGCGTGGGTTTCCCCCGGGTGCTCCGGTTTCCTCCCACAGTCCAAAGATGTGCAGGATAGGTGGATTGGCCATCCTAAATTGCCCTTAGTGTTCAAAATTGCCCTTAGTGTTGGTTGGGGTTACTGGTTTATGGGGATAGGGTGGAAATGTGGGCTTGGGTAGGATGCTCTTTCCAAGAGCCGGTGCAGACTCGATGGGCCGAATGGCCTCCTTCTGCACTGTAAATTCTATGATTTGCATTGCACCCCTCGCTCTGCACTTGCCCAGGACATGGACTGCTTCAGTGTCTGAGGAGTCGTGAATGGTGCTGAACAGTGTGAAATCATCAGCGATCATCACCACTTCTGACCTTATGTTGGAAGGCAGGTCATTGATTTAGCAGCTGAAGGTGGTTGGGCCTAGGACACTCTCCTAAGGAACTCCTGCAGTGGTGTCCTGGAGCTGAGATGATTGACCTCCAACCACCAGATTCATCTTTCTTTGTGGTAGGTATGACTCCAACCAGCGGCGAGCTTTCCCCCTGATTCCCATTGGCTCCAGTTCAGCTCGGGCTCCTTGATGCCCTACACAATCAAATGCTGCCTCGATGTCAAGGGCAGTCACTCTCACCTCACCTCTGGCATTCAGCTCCTTTGTCCATGTTTGAACCAAGGCTGTAATGAGGTCAGCAGCTGAGTGACCCTGGTGGAACCCAAACTGAGCGTCCGTGAGCAGGTTATTGCTGAGTAAATTCCGCTAGATAGCACCTGACTCCTTCCATCGCTTTACTGATGATTGAGAGTAAACGGATATGGTGGTAATTGGCCGGGTTGGATTTGTCCTGTTTTTTGTGTACAGGATACACCTGGGCAATATTCCACATTGTCGGGCAGATGCCAGTGTTGTACCGGAACAGCTTGGCTAGGGGTGCGGCCAGTTCTGAAGTGTGTTTCTCCAGTACTATTGCCGGGATATTATCAGGACCCATGGCTTTCGCAGTATCCAATGCCTTCAGCTGTTTCTGGATGTCCCCTGCGGTGAATCAAATTGGCTGAAGACTGGCATCTGTGATAGAACATAGAATTAGAACATAGAATTTACAGGGCAGAAGGAGGCCATTCGGCCCATCAAGTCTGCACCGGCTCTTGGAAAGAGCACTCTACTTAACCCCACACCTCCACCCTATCCCCGTAACCCAGTAGCCCCACCTAACCTTTTGGACACTAAGGGGCAATTTAGCATGGCCAATCCACCTAACCTGCACATCTTTGGACTGTGGGAGGAAACCGGAGCACCCGGAGGAAACCCATGCACACACGGGGAGGATGTGCAGACTCCGCACAGACAGTGTGACCCAAGCAGGGAATCGAACCTGGGACCCTGGAGCTGTGAAGCCATAGTGCTAACCACTATGCTACCATGCTGCCCGATTCTGGAGTACTCCGGACGAGACCGAGATGGATCATCCATTCGGCACTTTTGGCTGAACATGGTTGCGAATGCCTCAGCCTTGTCTTTTGCACAGATGTGCTGGGCTCCTCCATCATTGAGGATGGGGATATTTGTGGAGCCTCCTCCTCCAGTGAGATGTTTAATTGTCCAGCACCATTCACGGCTGGATGTGGCAAGACTCAGAGCTTAGATCTGATCCGTTTGTTGTGGGATTGCTTAGGTCTGTCTATTGTTTACTGCTTATGCTGTTTGGCACACAAATATCCTGTGTTGTAGCTTCACCAAGTTGACACCTCATTTTTCAGTATGCTTGATGTTGCTCCTGAGTGCCCTCCTGCACTCTTCATTGAACCAGGGTTGATCCTCTGGCTTGGTGGTAATGGTAGAGTGGGAGATATGCCGGGCCATGAGGTTACAGATTATGGCTGAGTGCTATTTTGCTGCTGCTGATGGCCCACAGTGCCTCATGGATGCCCAGTCTTCAGTTGTTAGATCTGTGCTCAATCTGTCCCATTTAGCACGGTGGTAGTGCCCACAACATGATGGAAGGTATCCACTATGCGAAGACGGGACTTTGTGTCCACAATGCACTCCTACTGATACTGCCATGGACAGATGCATCTACTGCAGGTTTGGTGAGGATGAGGTCTGGTATGTTTTTCCCCCTTGTTGGTTCCCTCACCACCTGTCGCAGGCCCAGTCTAACAGTTATGTCCTTTAAGACTCGCCTGCTCCATCAGTAGTGTGCCGCTCTTGGTGATGGACATTGAAGTCCCCCACCCAGAGTATATTCTGTGCCCTTGTCATCTTCGGTGCTTCCTCCAAGTGGTGTTCAACATGGAGGAGTACTGATTCAAGAGCTGATGGTGGACGACCAGCAGGAAGTTTCTTTGCCAATATTTAACCTGAAGCCATGAGACCTCATGGGGTCCGGAGTCGATGTTGAGGACTCCCAGGGCAACTCCTTCCCGAGAGTCCTGCCACCTCTGTTGGATTCTGTCTTGACGGTGAGCCAGGACATACCCAGGAATGGTGAGAGTGGTTTCTGGGACATTGTACGGGCGAGGTGTTTTCAGAACCCCAAAATGTATCATGGAGTTCAACCAACCTCTCCCTTTAATGGATTTGTTGCTTTTCCTAGCACACGGCCTTTCCCCTAGGTGTGTGATTACAATTATGGACACGTTTATTCCATGAACTCAACTTAACATCTTAAATAAACATTGGATTTCTTAACACCCCTTACTTCAAAGATAACTCAGAAAATATTGCAACAGTAATTAACTCCTTAAAATGTTCCTTCAAACTTCCAAGAGACTTAACACCTTTAAACAGTATGACATCAGGTTAAAGGATATATATATTTTCTGTAGAATGGCAGAGATATATTAGCTTGGTTGACTTCAGCTCCAGCACCTTGCTTTCTTCCTGCAGCTCTCTGGAAACACACAGACACACATCAACTGCTTTTTCCAACTGCAAAACTAAAGTGCAAAATGGCTGACCTGACCTCAGCTCCACCCACTCTCTGACATCACTGTTTTCTTAAAGGTACATTGCTTAAACATCCATGTCTTAAAGGTACCCTCACATGACACTGTCAATATGGCTATGTCAGGCTGTTGCTTGATGAGTCTGTGAGACAGCTCTCCCAACTTTGGCACAAGCCCCCAGATGTGAGTAAGGACTTTGCAGGGTCGAGAGGGCTGGGTTCGCCGTTGTCGTTTCCAGTGCCTAGGTTGATGAACGGGTGGCCCGGCTGGTTTCTTTCCTTTTTATTGAGTAGGCCATTTAAGAGTCAACCACATTGCTGTGGTCTGGAGTCACATGCCGGCCAGACCAGGTAAGGATGGCAGATTTCCTTCCCTAAAGGAAGCGAACCAGCTGGGTCTTTATGACAATCGACAATGGTTTTTACGGTCATCATTAGACTTTTAATTCCAGATATTTATTGGATTTGATTTCCAGTATCTGCCAGCTGAGTCATAGAATCGCTACAGTGCAGAAGGAGGCCATTCAGCCCATCGAGTCTGCAGCGGCCCCTGAAAGAGCTCTCTACTTAAGATCACACCTCCACCCTATCCCATACCCAGTGACCCCACCTAACCTAAGGGGCAGTTTATCATGGCCAATCCACCTAACCTGTACATCTTTGGACTGTGGTAGGAAACCGGAGCACCCGGAGGAAACCCACCCAGATACGGAGGGAAAGTACAAACTCCACACAGACAGTCACCCGAGGCTGGAATTTAACCCGGTCCCTGGAGCTGTGAGGCAGCAGCGCTAACCAATTTGCCACCGTGCCGCCCTGGGATCCAGCAGACATCAGACTACTGCCTCCCTTGCATGTTCCTGCCTCCGCCTGATGTGCATTGGCAGCCATGTGGTGCTCACCAGATCATGTTCCCGAAGCCTGTCCAGTAATGTCGGCCACCGAGCTGGTGCCTCTCTGTTGGTGGACTGTGCGGGTGATAGCTGTGATGCATCGGCATGTTCTACTCAGATCTCTCCTCCGAGGTGTTCTCTCGGGTGGCAGGGGGCTCAGGGACTCTGGATGGCCCGGCCTCATCAGATGGCGATCCTGCGAGACAATGGACATGGGGTCAGTGAGAGGAAAGGATAATTTTGTGGGACATCAACAACTGACTTGAGGCAGGTCATCTGAATGGCGAGGCAATGGATCCTCACCACCCTGGTGCAGGCCGACCACACTGCCAGTCACTGCTCTCCCCCCGGTGTTATTGAAAATATAGAAAGATGTGTCATTTGAAACATGGAAGTCTGGCAATATCTGGAGCGAAACATGAGCGGGTACAGGGAAAGATCCCACAGAGGGTTAACAGCAGCTGCCAGGGAAGGATTGTAAAATGCAGATAGCCTTGGTCAAGCAGGCTTAGCAAACAAGACAAACAGGATTTTTGTTTGAAGGTAAAAACAATGGTTCAAACTTCATTGAAATTAACTATCTTAGTAAGCAGCTGGAAAGGAAAGGATGAGGTTCAGTTGAATTTGGTCACAATTCTAGGTGTGAAATTTTGCTAATACCAGGTAAATTAAAGAAAACTGGAGACTATCAGTCTACGAGAGACATAATTCAAAGCCAAAACCAAAGTCAAAATTATGAGCTGAGGACACAATTGGAAAATAAAATTATAGAAATGACAGGAATTAAAAGTAACACCTCTTGAAACCAAAGCATTTTTGAATATCACAAAGGAACTTTGAACATCACAAAGGAAACAATGTAATCAGAGACCTGAGAGGTGAGGTTATGGCAAAATGAATACTTAGTTGGATTAGAATGTTTAGAACAAAGATACTTTTTACAATCAAAGAAAATCAAGAGTTACTTTAAATAAAGTCATAAAAACTAGATAACTGTTAGAAAAATATATAAACCCGAAGAAAGGGGACAGCAAGCAGAGCCAGAACTCAGAGGGAGAGATTGAGAAGCAGAGAAGGAACAAGCAGCTCAGAGTCAGATTACAGTCAGCTCGGCCATGGGAAAGGGACAGGGCAAAGCAGCCGAGCTAAAACAGCTAATACATCTAAGGAAGACTAGAATTTAAAGAGGAGGCAGAGTCAGCTCAGAGGTAGCCAGCAGAGCCAGCTCTCACAGCTCGGTACATGGGAAAGATAGGAAATAGCAACCGAGCTAACCAGCAAATACATCTAAAGAAGACCAGACTTTAAAGAAGATTGATTGTCAAGTTGGGCCTGAAGGTCCCTTCAACCAACCCGAAGGACCCAGAAGCAAGATCTTTTTACTTTTCTGTAAAGACAGTGATTGCAGCTTTTAAAAGAAAAAATATAATAATAAAATAACTTAATTTAACCTGAAATAGTGGTTATTCCAAAGTCTACTTTACTTACTTAGCAATGCGGGACCCAGGATCGATGCTACTAAGTGGTAAGTAGATGAAATCTTCGGTGAAGGTATGAGTTACACCGGGGATAACTTGAAAACATAGTTTGACCTGAATAGCACCCACTGAAGCCTGCATCAGAGTCAGGGAGTGAGAATCCCTGTTCACCATTTAGAATGTCAGCCCTTTTTGGTTTAGGGGGACTTCTAAGAATAGTGGTGAGTTTATAACTTCATGCCACCCAACGTTTAATTAAAACCCTGTTAATTACGCCTAGCGGGTTGCTTTATTTTCTACATGGCACCCGACGTGTTAACACCGTGTTAATTACGCCCAGCCGGTTGATTTGCTTTCTCCATGGCATCCAGCGTGGAGACCTAGAATATTAGAAGTTTCTGGGTAAAGCGAGGCTAGAATATTAGAAGTTTCTAGCTGAGCAGAATGGGGGCTAGAGTGGGGGCTAGAATATTAAACGTTTCTAGTTCCCAAGAAACAGTTGGAATATTAAAAGTTTCTAACCGGCACAAAGGCTAGAATATTAGAAGTTTCTAGTCTATGTGTGAGCCAAACTTTACCTGCCGAGTTTAGTCTGGAAAGTCATGTGTGATTGACTTTTGTAAGGATATTCTGTGGATTGAGGGGACATAAAACTCAGGTTGGGTGTGAAATCAGCAGACTAGAAGATGCTGACCCTGAGAAAAAGTCTGCAAGACATCTTTGTGACAGCACTAAAAATCTTGCATCCATTACTGGTAAAAGGAGGCCAAAAAATAAATCATCCTTAGAGTAAGGCAGATTGTGAGGAGACATCCTAGAGGAATAAGGATGCCTAGAATCTTTGGAGACCAATAACCAATCAACCCTTAACTAAAACAGGAAGATAGGTCCTTAGTTAGCCTTGGATGGGGCCCAGAAAGGGTACTTATCCTTAATTTCAGATTGCAACTGAAAGGGACAACCAGGAACAGAACTTAAAATTCCAAGAAATGGCAATTAGCATAATCCTCTCGCTCTGAAACACGGTCAAGAGAGTTGAACTAATGAAACAAGAGTGGAAGAAATTAACAGAGACAAAAAACTCCTGCATAAGCGAGACATTTCAGCACGGAGGGGTCTCGATTTTTGTTAAGACTAACTAGAACCCTACAGAATAGAGGTCCAAGATCTCAGTGGATATATGAGTGCGTGTTTAATTAGGGGTTTGTGAAACCCTACAAAGTAGAGATCCAAGATCTGAGTCGATGAATGAGTGTGTGTATGTTTAATAAGGAGTTGTGAATTTCCTTTGGTGTTTGTATTTTTAAAAAATGTTGTATTTTGCAAAACCGAGTTTCACATCAATTGGAAGTTATAAACGGCAGGTAGAAATGTGATCAGTATTATGAGGTGGTAAATCAGTATGTTCAGAGCTAAATTGGTCTCAGAATAAACATATAAAGAGTTTGTACTGGGCAGCAGTCAGCTGCTTGCAGGAAATCACTTTGAAACTGATGCGTTGAAATTGACACTGCATAGCCCGAAGACCACAAGAATGTCACTAGCAAAAATAATGATGTTTAGAATGTTAAATACATTGAAGAAGAGCTGGAAATTGACCTCAGGAAGCAAAGTACTGTACACACCCCTGTCAGCATCAATGGGGCCGAGGTGGAGATGGTTAGCAGTTTCAAATTCCTAGGGGTGCACATCTCCAAAAATCTGTCCTGGTCCACCCACGTCGACGCTACCACCAAGAAAGCACAACAGCGCCTATACTTCCTCAGGAAACTAAGGAAATTCGGCATGTCCACATTGACTCTTACCAACTTTTACAATGCACTATAGAAAGCATCCTATCAGGCTGCATCACAGCCTGGTATGGCAACTGCTCGGCCCACGACCGCAAGAAACTTCAGAGAGTCGTGAACACCGCCCAGTCCATCACACAAACCTGCCTCCCATCCATTGACTCCATCTACACCTCCTGCTGCCTGGGGAAAACGGCAGTATAATCAAAGATCCCTCCCACCCGGCTTACTCACTCTTCCAACTTCTTCCATCGGGCAGGAGATACAGAAGTCTGAGAACACGCACGAACAGACTCAAAAACAGCTTCTTCCCCACTGTCACCAGACTCCTAAATGACCCTCTTATGGATTGATTTCATTAACACTGCACCCTGTATGCTTTATCCGATGCCAGTGCTTATGTAGTTACATTGTATATGTTGTGTTGCCCTATTATGTATTTTCTTTTATTCCCTTTTCTTCTCATGTACTTAATGATCTGTTGAGCTGCTCGCAGAAAAATACTTTTCACTGTACTTCGGTACACGTGACAATAAACAAATCCAATCCAATCCAAGAAGGAGCTTTAGAGAATAAAGTTAGATTAAGAGAATTACTTGCAGTATAAGGAAATGAGAATCTGATGGCAGGAAAATATTTGATAAAAATAGATGCAGGTAGTAAAATTAAGATATTAAAACCAATTGATAACACAGAGGGAAGTGTGGGTGAAGCTACCAATTAAGACTGCAGGGAAAATAATCAGTGACGCTGTAAAATGTAAAGACAAGATTGTTCAGAATCTGGGTAAACATACAGTTGCATTAACAGAAGCATGGTGTCTGGAGCAAAAGAAATTGTATCACAATTAAAACACATGACCCAATTGGTGGGAAGACAGTGAATTAAAGCCCATTAGCAGAATTGATTGGACAGGTGATCAAGTTAAAATGTCATGTTCGGAACTTACCTTCATAAAAATCCAGTCGTAATCAAAATAAAGTAATTAAAGTAAATGCAGTAGCAATATCAGGAATGTATCAGGGTAAGGTTTCGACCAGATTGGATCAGAGTGAGCAAAAGAGGAGGAGTTTGAGATTCTTTGAATCTCACTCAGGGGTGCAATGACAGAAGGAGGAGACTTAACAGGCTTTATGTGTATGATGTACATCCATGATAAGGAAAATAAACCAGTTCAAAAAAAAAGGAAAGAAATGGTAGCAAAAGAAATCCGGAAGTCCTGGAGAGGGCACTTCTGGAGTTTCCAAACAAAGATAGAAAGTCCAAATTAAAGAATAGGGCCCTCTCCACCCTTGACCTGTTCATTTGATTTTTCAGATGGAAAAAATAAATAACAGACAAACCAGTTCACAAGAAGGCAGAGAACTACACTCCAGAGAAGAATGTTTTCGACAGGATTGGGGGGCAATTAATGATACAATTGGCTACATATTTGAGAGAATTAAATGACCGAGCCCGGAGGAAAACTTTACGGGTTAGAAACAAGTCAAAATATCAAATTATTACTGACCAGTGAAACCTCCGGTCAGGCATCTCTAATTGGACATCAGCTGATGGATGATCTGAGGTCTCCACGGGGTATGTACTACGCGGTGGAGTTATTAAGGGTCTCGGCAGACAGCAGCGATTGACGAGGAACCCCAACATGATAAATGACAATAGTTTAAGAATGTTTGTAGCTTGATGCCACGGTGGGAAAATTGTTAACAATGCAGCAAACAATATTGGATTGAAGAGCTGTAATAATTATTGAGGAAGAAATGTCATGTAAATTGGTAGGAACTGTTATGTATGATAATGGGGGTATGTGTGCCATTCAAGAACTTGATTAGCATTTCTAACATGTGTGAATGTTTTAATAGAGGGGGAATAGTGGTAGTTTAGTGTGTTTTCTTGATTTAATTGCATAGAACATCACAAATAATATTGATGTTGTTAACACGCCATATTTAGTATGTAATGACTATTGGTCCCAAAGCTACGCAGGGATGTGTCGATATTGTACTTTATTTTTAATATTGAAATTGTGATAACAGTTACAAATATGTAAAGTTGTAACACACCGTCTATTTGTGTGGTTAGGTGATGAGTAATGGGTTAAGATAAGACTTAATTTTATTTTAACTGTGTATTTAACAATAGGGAGAATTTATTTGGAAAAAGAAAAAGTGACAGTTCGATGTGGTTTTGCGAATACTGTCGGCATATTGTATTGCAAATGTTGTAAGGGAAATGATAACAGACGAAAGGGATTTGAAGGAAGTCTGTCAGAAAAATATTCTCTCATGTACACCAGGGGCTGGCAGACATACATGTT
Organism: Scyliorhinus torazame; assembly: GCF_047496885.1. Lineage (NCBI taxonomy): Eukaryota > Metazoa > Chordata > Chondrichthyes > Carcharhiniformes > Scyliorhinidae > Scyliorhinus > Scyliorhinus torazame. The sequence goes on from NC_092709.1 coordinate 13,720,779, forward strand.
TCAGGACAATGTTAGTCATTAATGTGGGGAAGTCAGGGATAGAAGCAGGATCGATTGAACTTTTAAATTAATGAAGCAAGGGAATCAGTGGGTGGTACATGATATCATAATTTACCATTCCAATGAGAAACGGAAATCAATTTGGATGACGGAAAAATGGGACACGAAACAGCCAGTGATGAACAAAAGACCTTTTGGGTTACTGATGGACTGAGTTGTGTGCTGTTTCAAAGGGACATGAGGACGCTTCTACGGTGCTGCTACCCAAAGGAAGTAAAATGCTTTGGAGGTAGTGGAACACACGGATATAGTTATTGTGTTACCTTCCTGAGCAGCTGCGGCAATGGTTCATGGTAATTGGACTTGAGGAAAGAATGAAAAAAGACACTGGTCTGTGATATGGATACATTTACGAATTGATTTCGGTGCACAATTTAAAATCGCAAAACATGCACATACAAATGAAAAAGATCTGGGATAAATGTTAGTCAGTACAATTAGATGGGGGTATAATTGACCAAATGATATAGTTATGTATCAAATGTTAAGACGGGGTGTTATTGAAAATATGGAAAGATGTGTAATTTGAAACATGGAAGTGTGGCAATATCTGGTCTGAGAGAAACATGAGAGGATACAGGGAAAGATCCCATAAAGGGTTAACAGCAGCTGCCAGGGAAGGATTGTAAAATGCAGATAGCCTTGGTCAAGCAGGCTTAGCAAACAAGACAAACAGGATTTTTGTTTGAAGGTAAAAACAATGGTTCACACTTTAATTGAAAGTAACTATCTTAGTAATCAGCTGGAAAGGAAAGGATGAGGTTCAGTTGAATTTGGTGACAATTCTAGGTGTGAAATTTTGCTCATACCAGGTAAATTAAAGAAAGCTGGAGACTATCAGTCTACGAGAAACATAATTCAAAGCCAAAATCAAAGTCAAAATTATGAGCTGTGGACACAATTGGAAAATAAAACTATAGAAATGACAGGAATTAAAAGTAACACCTCTTGAAACCAAAGCATTTTTGAATATCACAAAGGAACTTTGAACATCACAAAGGAAACAATGTAATCAGAGACCTGAGAGGTGAGGCTATGGCAAAATGAATACTTAGTTGGATTAGAATGTTTAGATCAAAGATACTTTTTACAATCAAAGAAAATCAAGAGTTACTTTACAATAAAGTCATAAAAACTAGATAACTGTTAGAAAAATATATAAACCCAAAGAAAGTGGACAGCAAGCAGAACCAGAGCTCAGAGAGAGAGAGAGAGAAGCAGAGAAGGAACAAGCAGCTCAGAGTCAGATTACAGTCAGCTCGGCCATGGGAAAGGGACAGGGCAAAGCAGCCGAGCTAAAACAGCTAATGCATCGAAGGAAGACTAGAATTTAAAAAGGAGGCAGATTCAGCTCAGAGTCAGCTCAGAGATAGCAGGCAGAGCAAGCTCTCACAGCTCGGTACATGGGAAAGATAGGAAATAGCAACCGAGCTAACCAGCAAATACATCTAAAGAAGACCAGATTTAAAAATAAAGAAGATTGATTGTCAAGTTGGGCCTGAAGGTCCCTTCAACCAACCAGAAGGATCCAGAAGCAAGATCTTTTTTTCCTTTCTGTAAAGAAAGTAATTGCAGCTTTTAAAAGAAAAAATATAATAATGAAATAACTTATTTTAACCTGAAATAGTGGTTATTCCAAAGTCTACTTTACTTACTCAGCAATGCGGGACCCAGGATCGATGCTGCTAAGTGGTAAGTAGATGAAATCGTCAGTGAAGGTATGGGTTATACCAAGGGATAACTTGAAAACATAGTTTGACCTGAATAGCACCCACTGAAGCCTGCATCGGAGTCAGGGAGTGAGAATCCCTGTTCACCATTTAGAATGTCGGCCCTTTTTGGTATAGGGGGCCTTCTAAGAATAGTGGTGAGTTTTTAACTTCACCGGGCAAACACACAATCTCCAGAGCACGTTCCTCATAGGGGGTGAGGACTTGGTTCTCTGGGGTTCCTCCTCCCCCATCTCTGCCCTTTCCCTCTTATTATGGTCTGCCTTCTCCTGTGCGGACAAAGAGAGGGCATTATGAGCTGTACACTTGATGGGCCGGGGGGTGTGGGGGGTCTACAGCATGTGGCATGTGTGGGCACCTTCCCTGGACATGGAACATGGAAGGATTGTGATGGTGAATACCAGGGAGTTCTGAGGAACAGGTTTGGCGGTCAGTTGCAGGAGGGTGCGAGGCGTCAGCCAGTGGCTTGTGTGGGGGTTGGAAAATTGAAGGGTGGCAAGTGGGACTGGTGCCAGCAGAGAGGTGGTAACTTAACTTGCAGTTCGTTCATCATCTTCCAACATTGGGCAGCGGCCATCCTGGTCATGCTGCCCACACTCACTGCGACGGCCACTGCCTCCCAGGCGGCATTGCTGATCCTGCTGCTGGCTCTGCGACCCCCTTGGGGAACAGGGTGGTCCGCCTCTCATTCGCGGCATCGGGAAGCCTGGCCAGGTCGGCATCCCCAAAGCGAGCAGCAGGTCTGCGCGCTGCCATCCTTGTGACTTGACTGGGAGTGAGTGGTGAGGGAGCGTTTAAATGCAGCTCCCCCTTGTTAGCAGCTGAGGCGCGAGTCGGGCGAATCAGACGACCAGGGAGTCAGAAATGGCTGCTCCCCACAGCTCTTTCTTTCTTTAATCTGGAACCTAATGCTCTGCTTCTTTCTTTTAATTTAACAGGGCCTCTTTCTGTCCGCTGTCTTTGTTCCTTATCGGGCACTTCCTTTTGGGACTTCTCCCTGTCCCTCTCCCTGGGGCACTCAGTCAACAATGGTACACCATTCCTGATCATCTGACCTGCCCTTTCGCACTGTTCGTCTTTCCCTCGGCTGCGCAGAGCGTACAGAGTCGGCCCTCAGCCTGAAGAACCTAAATCACTCGAACCAAGCACGGCCGGCCCGTTCCCGACAGGCCCATGCGGGAAAGGCCAGAGGCTCTTTGGGAATTGGAATTCCCTGACCCCTAGAGCTCAGCAAGCTAAAGTGGCGGTTTCCTCGCACATTGCTGCCCAAACCTGGGCAGAGCAAGTCCGCCCAAGCAGCAATTCGATAAATGATCAGAAAATCCATGTCAGTGAGCTTTGGTCGAAGGGGTAGGAATTGTGGGCAGCACGGTAGCCTTGTGGATAGCACAATTGCTTCACAGCTCCAGGGTCCCAGGTTCGATTCTGGCTTGGGTCACTGTCTGTGTGGAGTTTGCACATCCTCCCCGTGTGTGCGTGGGTTTCCTCCGGGTGCTCCGGTTTCCTCCCACAGTCCAAAGATGTGCGGGTTAGGTGGATTGGCCATGATAAATTGCCCTTAGTGTCCAAAATTGCCCTTAGTGTTGGGTTGGGTGGGGTTACTGGGTTATGGGGATCGGGTAGCGGTGTTGACCTTGGGTAGGGTGCTCTTTCCAAGAGCCGGTGCAGACTCGATGGGCCGAATGGCCTCCTTCTGTCCTGTAAATTCTATTCTATTCTATTCTATTCTATTCTAATTGACCAGGACGCCTGGGAAAACGCCCCCACTCTTTCTCAAATGTCATAGCACCATGGGATCTTTTACATCCAGCTGAGACAGAGAGCTTAGTCTAACTTCGCACCTCGAAGATGGCAGCACTGACAGACTCGTACTTGTGACACGGTAGCACGGTGGTTAGCACTGTTGCCTCACAACGCCAGGGTCCCGGGTTTGATTCCCAGCTTGGGTCACTGTCTGTGCGGAGTCTACACGTTCTCCCCGTGTCTGCGTGGGTTTCTTCCTGGTGCTCTGGTGTCTCTCCACAAGTCCCAAAAGAAGTGCTTGTTAGGTGAATTGGACGTTCTGAATTCTCCCTCTGTGCACCCGAACAGGCGCCGGAATGTGGCGACTAGGGGCTTTTCACAGTAACTTCATTGCAGTGTTAATGTAAGCCTACTTGTGACAAGAAAGATAAAGATTATTATTAATGATTATTATAACTTGTTCATGAACAAAGGCAAGAGTGCTGCCCTCTAGCTAAGACTGACACCTTGTGGAGTGCAGCATATTGCATGTTTTAATACATTGCCAATACTATGAAAAATCATGGCATTGTGTGCTAAACTGGCAGCAAAATAAATTGTATCTTCATTTAATTTTGTGAATGATCTGTAATGTATACCATCTCTTTAACACACCTGTCTAAAGCTAGTCCAGTACTCATTAGGAAAAATAAAATACATCACGGATTGAAGGTGCAAGTGGCAATAATTTAAATACTTTTCTTCATTCAGCCCACTTCTGGACAGCTGGACAATTATGATGGTTCTCCACAGACATCTATTTGCAGCACCAAGGCGTACATTTGGATTTCACACACAGATCGAGAAATGATCGAAAGGGGTGGTGGGGTAGCCTCACGGGGCTGAATGGCCTCCTGTCTCTGGGCTCCTATCTGGTATTGAGCAATGCATTCAGCCTCTCAACCGATTCTTACTCAAGTTAGTGAAAGCAGGGAATGGTTTAGGAAAACAAGATTGGTGCAGAGTTAACAAAGGCATGAATGAGGCTTCAGCAATAGATGAGGTGAGACGGACAAATTCGGGGGATGTTACAGCGATGGAAGTAGACGGCTATTTCTCACCTGCCTGAACATGTATCCGTCTCTACTTCCTCATTGATACATAATTTCTTATGTAATTGTACCCTGGTATATACACAGATTCCATTTCTGTGTATGCGTTCTGATACAGCTGCTTTATCGCTGAATCCTTCTGTAATAATTCTACCAATTTGCCAGAACTAAAGATATCGGGCGCGATTCTCTGGAATCTCTGTTGTAGTTAGTGGGAACTGCCGCGAGCTTCCCAGACTTGTGACCAGGAGGACTGGCCTCCAGTGCAGGAAGAAGGTCAATGACCTCCACCGGGCAGCATGAGTGAGGAGACAACAATGCCCCCTACCCCACCCCACCCTGGCACCTGTCCGCCCCATGGGAGCATCCACCTCCCAACTCTCCACGTGACCCCCAACCCTCACTCCAACCCCCTCCCCCTTCAACCCCCCCCAACCCTCCATTCATCCCCCTTCCTAGCACTGTGAACCACGCGTGTGGCTAATGGCACCCTCTCTGTGTCTTCGCCAATGCGTGGTACCGAGACGACTACTGCTAGGGTGGAGGCCACAGGGGAGAGCCTGGTGCACAGTCGGCACCATTAGTGAAGGTGTGCAAGGTGTTGTGCAGTTGGTGAGGGCCATGGCTGTGGGTTCCTATTAACAATGGCCTTCAGTCACACAACCAGAGGCCTCGGCATCAGTGTGTGTTATGGGTCGTTGTTGGGGCAGACGGGATGGGGCAAGGTTGTCCCGGGAATGGGTAAACACGATCCAGGGATTGGCATGTTGGTGCCGCGAGTGATTGGTGCCCCCATTGCCTCCCCCCCTCCCCAGTGCCTCCCTATCTTCGTAGGGTCCCTCACCCCCATCCAAGGGTCCCCCAAACCCCGCCGAGCACTGGGGTGGCAAGCCCAGCACCTTCAGGATCTTTGCCTCTAAGAAAAGATGGCTACTTACCCCCTCGTTTCCACGCAGAAGCCCGTCCGCTAGGTTCACGTTTTTAAAAAGGAGTACTAACCGACACCAGCAAAAGCACTTGCTGGGGAGGCCATTAAATGGCAGGAGGCCGTATGATATTCGTTGGCTCCCGTTAATTGCATGGAAATGGGGCTTAAGTGGTGATAATTGGTTTCTCGCCTCGCTACGGCGAGATCCCGATTTCGCCCACGCGAGCGGGCTGGTTTCATCGCAAACCTTTTGGGGCCTGGCGCGGTTCTCTTTCTCTGCCTCTCTCGCTATTCACCCGCCTCGTTTCGCTTGAGCGAGATCGCAATGCCACAGAGAATCGCGCCCATTGGGTGCAATTCTTCCAAGAAATGGATAATTTTGGGTGGGTTTGGCAGGATTATTCCCGGTGGTTGTTTGGGTGAAATCCAGACAGGTATTTGGAGTTTCGGTGTTTCTCACTCGTCAGTCCCACTGTTCAGCATTGGGGGATTAAAGGTGCCAACCAGGCCAGCTCCTCAGAGATCAGGGCACCATTTTCCAAGGTTACCCAGATCTCAAAGTGAGGTTAAGGGTCCACCACACCCTCACCCACAGACACCGTGATCCCCACAAACATGGGCAACACCTCTAACCCTTGAACCCGGAGGGGCAACCGCCCCCGCTTACAAAAAATCTGCATGACCCTCCTCCCAATACCACCGAGGCATTAGGGATCATGCCCCCAAACCCATCCACAGCCATCCTTGTAGGCATCGGGGCTTGCACCCCTCCCCCCACTCCCCAAGTGGGCATATGGGATCGCTGAGGGCCTGCCATCTTTTCACCCTCACCCCTTCATACACCCCCTTTACCCCTCTTTCATGGGCATAACCCCCCTCAGGCCACACCCCTTGGCAGTGCCAACCTGGAATCTGAGCACAGCCCCAGGTACCATCACAATGCCAATCTGGCCCCCCTGCAATGTTAGTTTGGCACTGCCAGGGTGTCAGGTTGGCACTTCCCGGGTGCCAGGGGCAATGCCAGGGCATTGCCCTGCCCTGGCCCCGACCAGCGGGGAGCTGCGATGGCGTCTGAGCCCCCTGGCGTGGCCAGCATTCATTTGCACTGGCGTGAGGCTTCGCTGGTGAATACTGGGAGCTGGGAGACTGCGGCCTCGAGCAGACTGTGCATATCTAAATGAGCCTAATTACTCATTTAAATTTGCTGATCTAGTGATGTACCGTCAATTACCACGGGACGAGAATGGTGGAACAATCGAGGCTTTATTGAACAAGATGTTGTACCTCCTGTAGCTGGAACCAGAATGGCTGCAGCTCAGGAGAGCACACACATTTATACCCCGCCTACTGGGCGGAGCATAACTCTGACTGTCCCTGAGGCTGATCCCGAGAGAGCGGGAAAACTGGTGCCCTCTGGCTTTATAGTGGTCGTGTCCTGTCTGGTGATTGGCTGCTCTGTTCTGTGTGCTTACTGGTCATCCTGTGTGTCAGCCACTGCCTGTCTGCACTCCATTGAGACGTACCATTCAAAGCTCTCATTCACCTCAATGTCGCATATACATCTCAATGTCGTATATTATGACATCTCCCCCCCCACTTTTTTTGTTGTTCTGTATTGCGTGTGTTGAGATAATAAATATTAAGATGCATGTGCGTGTGGATGTGTATTTGTGCGTGACTATATACAGAATATGATAAAATGGCCTCATGTACACATGATGGTGTCATTAGTGCAGATATAGGGCAGATGAGACGGTAAAAAACAATATTTACAGAGGTCAAAACGATAAGGTAACACAGTTGTGCAAAAGTTCAGTCTATAAGTTTAGTCTCTGCGGCGGGCGACAAATTCTGGTTGACCGCCTCAAGGGTGGATCAGGGGCCACCTGCACTTGGATAGGCGGGACCGGCGCCAATGCGGTGGTCGCAGAGGTCGGCAGGATTGCTGGTAGACCGGTGGCCTCGTGGTAGGGCACGTCCGGAGGAAGCATTGTGTGAGGCGGGACATCATGGTTAGGTGGTGGGTGTGGAACTCGATGCAGCGCCCGTCTGTTGCGTCGTAAGAAGGAGCCACCAGCCATGCGGACGAGGAACGATCTCGGGGCCACTTTCTTGACCACCACAGCTGTGGTGGACCAGCCGCCATCAGTCAACTGCTCACAAACACGATCAGTTGGGACCAGCTCGGGGATATCCGTGGCTTGAGCGTCATATACTGATTTATGTTGGGGCCGAGACTGCTGCATCTTTTGTATGACCGTGAGGTGGTCAAGGTCTGGAACATGGGTGGCCGAGACTGATCCAGGGTGATAGAGGCGAGCTGCGGAAGATGCTGGGAGGTCCCAGGCTGATCAGCGGTGGCGGAGGTAGCGGTAGGCAACGAACGGTCAGATGAGCAGAGACCCTGAGGCGCGGTCCAAAATGACACCGAAGATAGCGGCGCCCACGGGGCGCACATGGCGGGTGGCATCAAAGATGGCGGCAGCCACGGGCCGCACATGGCTTGCGGTGGGGAAGATGGCAGCGCCCACGGGCCGCATGAGGCTTGCGGAGGGGAAGATGGCGGCGCCCCTGGGTCGCACGTGGCGGGTGTAGAAATGCTGGGCCTGGAAACAGCGGCGACCGACCGGGCCTGGCAAACAGAAACAAAGTGTCCTTTCTTCCCACACCCATTGCAGGTCGCGCCCCGCGCTGGGCAGTGCTGCCTGGGGTGTTTGTTTTGTCCGCAAAAATAACACTTGGGCCCCCCCCCCAGAGTTGGCCGGCTGCCGCGCGCGCAGGCTTGCGGTGAGCTGGAGTCGGCAGCTGGTGGGGCCCACGTTGGCCACGAGGGTGCCGCGCGGTCGGGGGCGTAGGACTGAACGTTACGGGAGGCCACTTCTAATGAATTAGTGAGCTGCCTGGTCCCCGCAAGATCGAGCGTAATCCCTTCCAGTAGCCGCTGGCGGACGTACACAGACTTCATGCGTAAGCGTCTCGGATTAAATGTTCGGTGTGCTGGACTGCCGAAACTGCTGGCAGTCACAGTTCCTACCTAGGAACTGCAGGGCACGCCAGAAATCGTCCAGAGACTCCCTGGGGAGTTGCTGTCTCGTGGCCAGGAGGTGCCTGCCGTATACTTGATTGACTGGTCGAACGTAATGTCCCTTCAGGAAAGTCATCGCTTCGGAGTAGATGGGCGCATCCTGGATGAGGGGAAAAATGTCAGGGCTCACCCGTGAATAGAGGACTTGGAGCTTCTGCAAGTCCGAGGGTTCTTCAGAGGCTGCTCTGAGGTAGCCTTCGAAGCAGGCTAGCCAGTGGTCGAAGGTGGACGTGGCGTTGGCTGCTTGACGGCTCAGCTGCAGGCAATCAGGCTTATGAGGAGGTCCATCGTTTAAAATCTTGTTCAATAAATTGATGTACCGTCAATTACCACGGGACGAGAATGGTGGAACTATCGAGGCTTTATTGAACAAGATGTTGTGCCTCCTGTAGCTGGAACCAGAATGGCTACAGCTCAGGAGAGGACACACTTTTACACGCCGCCTGCTGGGCAGATCAGCAGGCAGGGATTTACCATCGTACCTCTAATATACGTGCAGTGCCGTAATACATATAATATACCACTAGTGGTGTTCACCACATCTAGATCTCGCCCAGCAAGGGCGTGATCCAGCACGTGTCGGGCATAGTGGGTCAGGAGCATCGCGTACGGGCCGGAACACATTTTTGGCCTCTCCCTCTATGCACCCAGCGTAATGTGATTGGCGCGAGGTGCAATGCAGTGGAAAACTGCGCCCACCAGCGTTATCCTCCAACTGATCCTGTTCGTTATCAATCATCTGGTCAAAGATTGTTTCTGATGTTTGAACCTCAGCCTCCCTATCTTTACTCCTTGATTTCTCCTCCTCCTGTCTCGACCTGTGGCTTTGTGGCCTTGTTACCGCACAAGCTGGAAACACACTCGGATATGCTTCTTGCAACACCTCCATTGCTTGGCTTTCCATCGGCTTTTCAACCACAGTAGGCATCAATGCGTCCTGTGATTCTGACACTTGGCTTTGATATGGGAGAACCGGGATGTACATCCACTCCCCCACATTTAGGAAATGGTTCTCTGTAACCAGATTCCATTGTGTGTCTGCTGAGATTGTGCTTGCTTCAGGGCCTTATCTCGAATAGTAGTTGAACAATATATAATTTGGGAAAATTCACTTGCGCAACTCTCAAACGCCTGTACAAGTTCACAGTCTAAGTATTTAAAAAAATATTTTTTGAGAAAAGTCCCTCGGTAAATTATACAACAGGCTTAAAGATTGGACTTCCTTCTCAAAAGAAAACCCTCAAAGTTTCATAGAGTGGGTGATCAGCTGATACAGACGCCAGAAACAGAGGTTGTCCACCCAACTCACCACCAGCAGGACTGTAACAAATTGTGAGGCAGTGAATATGTCGGTCTTATGGTTATTCTAATGGCCTTGCTTCCACCGTATACAGTAATACATCTAAATTAGACTTTGTGGGCACAGAAAGGAGTAAAACCTGCTGGAGATAATCGCCTTTGTCTATTTGAGCAGGAAGTCTGCAGGAGAGTGAGAATGAGAGAGAGACAAGATGGATGATGGAGGAAGAAAAGCTGGCTAATTAGATACAAATTAAAATCATGGTTAGGCATTCTAATGCGATCCTGTACTTCATGAAACCCCTGAAATCCAGAAATCTCTGGACAGAAAACTCTAGACAGGAGAGGTTGCAGTGCACTCCAATAGGCAACACGTGCACTTACTCCATCCAAACAGCAGAGGGGGACTCTGGGCAAGTAGGCACATCCAAACAGCAAGAATAATCTGCTGAGTTTATTTCTTTGCGTTCAGTCAACCGATTACATTGATTTAGTGATGGCTCGGTAAAGGGCAAGAGGCGTCAGCATTAAAGTGATCATGAAAGTCATTACAAACAATCCCCCCCCCCCCCCCACACACACACACAAAAGCCATACAGCTGACAGCCGACAGCAACATAAATTACCCAATGAACGACCAATAGGTTGGTTGCAAAATGTTTCCATGGGGTGAATTTGCACAGAGGTTTTCCCTCTTATTCAAAGTAATTTTAACTTTTAGAGTGATTAAAAGAAAAGAAACAAACTTGCATTTATGTCGCATCTTTAACTCCCTTATGACTTTGTGCAGTGTTTTACAATTGTGATGTAGTCAATACAGCAGCCAGATTGAGCACAGCAAGTTCCCACAAGCAGCAATTTGATCATCTGTTTTTGTGGTGTCTGTTGAGGAATAAATATTGGCCGGAACAATGGAGAGAGCTCTCCTCTTCTTTACAATGTTGACCTTGTGCACCCAGCTGAGGGGTAGATGTGGCTTCAGTTTAGCCTCTCGTTTAAAAGCTGGCACCTCTGACAGTGCAGCACTCCTTCAGTACTGCACGGGACCATCGGGCTAGACTTTTGTGCTCAGGTCTCTGGAGTGGGACTTGAACTATGGCGCTCTGTCGCGGAGGAATCAGTGCTGCAAGCTGAGCCAGAGCTGACATGCATAAAACCAGCACTATTGAATTGGCCACTCGCATCCATCCCTCCCTGATCTACAATGGGTGGCTGATTTGATATCATTAGCGGTCAAAGATTAGATTCAAACCCCATTGGCCATAACATGGATGTAAGAACTACGGAAACCATGGAAATATGTGCTCGTTTGTGATGTACCCAGCTCTAGTTTAAAGCTTCAGTGCTTGTGTGAGAGTATCCTACGGAATTTGCCCTCTATACTTTTAATACTGACTATTGCTTTTTGTAATTTGCAGCTCCAGTTTATTTGTGAGGCTCACTTGAGTGAAGCAAGTTGGGCTGGATCCTCTGATTTTGAGGCTTGATCCGGAGCATGTGTCTAGACGTACGGCCAAAAAGACGGCGCCGTCCCAGCACCGATGCTCCGCCCGGTGAGGGACTAGCACCCGCGCCACGTAAAGCCCCCGGCGACACCGGCAGATACGGATGGAGAATTGGCGGGACCGTGGCCTCGAACGCGCACTGCGGCGACCTGCGGTGGCCGCGCCGTGCAACATGGCATGGGCCTGGGCCCGGCCTGCAAGATAGTGCTCCCCTGTAACCCCCCCCCTCGCCACCCCAGGACCAACCAACACCAGCCCCCCCCCCCCCCCCGGCCCCCGCCGAAACCGGCCCCCTGGCCAGCGGAATGGCCCCCGCCCCCGATTGTGGCGGTGCTGGACACAGTTAGCAGCGCCACGCGAGGCACCCGAAAACTGTCAGCACACGTGACCCACGCGGTCGGGAAGTCAGCCCATCAGGAGCGGAGCATCGGGGGAGGGCCTCAGGTGACATCCTGAGGCCGCCCCAACGGCGTGAGGCGTACTGAGTGATGACGCTGTTTTCGAGGGAGTGGAGCATCCTAAAAACGGCGCCGCCCCCGATTTCAGCATAAAATCGGATTCTCCGGCCAATTGCCGAATGGGATTTCGCCGTCGGCGATCGGAGAATGCAGCCCATTATACATTTCGGAGAAAAGCATTGGTTAGGAATGCATAAACCTTCCTTCTCGCTTTGAACTAGTTCCACATAGATCACGCTGTTGTATGAGGCGTTTGTATCCATTAGCGTCAGCTCTTGCGAAGCCTCCCTTCCCATATCCTGCTGGACAGACAATTCCATTCACCATTCACCCCCTCCCCCACCACCACCCCACCCCCCGGTGCTCGCTAACCCAGATTCATTCCCAGTCCAACAAGCCCTGGATTTAAAAATTCTCGTCCTTGTGTCCCAATCCTTCCGTTGCTTCGTCTTCCCCTATCTCTGTAATCTCCGTCAGCTGCACACCTCTCCGAGGCCCCCACACTCCTCCGATCTGTCCTCTTGCACATTCCCCCACTCACTTTCATAGAATTTACAGTGCAGAAGGAGGCCATTCGTCCCATCGAGTCTGCACCGGCTCTTGGAAAGAGCACCCCACCCAAGATCCACACCTCTACCCTATCCCCATAACCCAGTAACCCCACCCAACACTAAGGGCAATTTTGGACACTATGGGCAATTTAGCATGGCCAATCCACCTAACCCGCACATCTTTGGACTGTGGGAGGAAACCGGAGCACCCGGAGGAAACCCACGCACACACGGGGAGAACGTGCAGACTCCGCACAGACAGTGACCCAAGCCGGGAATCGAACCTGGGACCCTGGAGCTGTGAAGCAACTGTGCTAACCACTGTGCTACCGTGCCTGCCTGCTAAGAAAGGTGTCTTATGAATGCAATTTGATGCAGTTTTGTGTTCAATTGGATTGGGAAGTCGAAAACCAAAGGACGTGAATTCCACGGGCATATATTTCCAGTGACTGTGAGATACCTGCTACTTTCGGTAAATCCTTGCAAAACGTGCGAGTAAACGTAAGAGGATGTTCCCGGCAACGCCAAACATCCTCAGTCGAGCTAAGCTGAACATTTCAAAACAGCCTCTGGCTTTTCTTGAGCACAGATCACGAGGTAGCGCCCTTTGTGGTTGCACAGGTGTTTTGGCACAAGTCACCCAAAGTCACCCACGCAAAAGATAGTGAAATGTTAAGCAAATCGAGTTTCCACAATCTTGTGCGCCCTGCCCAGAAAATTAGTCACAACTCCAGACTGTATTTACCAGACTCTCAGAGGCACGGGCCCTGGCAGCCTCGCTGGACGTAGCCGCGCGTAATACCCGCGCCTACGGCCCCGACCGCGCGGCAGGCCATTGGGCCCCGTACGTACCCGCCGCGGCAAACCCCCTACCCCCCCCCCCCACCCCGGACACCCCACAGGCTTGCGCAGTCCAAACGCCGAGTCGCACCGGGGGCGCCCGCTGTTATTTCTGCGGCCAGGCGAAGCACCCCCGACAACGCTGTCCGGCCCGCGCAGCCATCTGCAAAAGCTGCGGGAAAAAGGGCCACTATGCGGTGGTGTGCCGATCCCGCGAGGTCGCCGCCGTCCCGGGGCCACAGGGAGCCCTACAGGCAGTCTATGCCTCCCAACCCCCCCAGCACGCCATGTGCGACCCGCAGGCGCCGCCATTTTGGGTCCCGACCACCGCGGCCCCGGGAGAACTGGGAGCCCTGCACGCCGCCTACGCTCCCCAACTCCCCTCCCCGCAGCCCATGTACGAGCCGCCGCCGGCGCTACCGCTTTGGGTCCCGGCCAACACTCTCCACGGAGAGGAGGGGGTTTTTCGCATCCCGAACGCCACCTTCACCCCCGTCCCGCGCCCCACGCCTGACCCGCCGGCACCACCTACCTTGACCCCGACCACCGCTGTCCCCGGCGAGGGAGCTCCGCGCGGTGCCAGCGCTCGCGGCCCCACGACTGACCCGCCGGCGCCGCCGACCTGGGCCCTCACCCCCGTCCCGCGCCCCACGCCTGACCCGCCAGCGCCGCCGACCTGGGCCCTCACCCCCGTCCCGCGCCCCACGCCTGACCCGCCGGCAATACAACTTACCTGGACCCCGATCTCCGTCCCCGGCGAGGGACCTCCTCACGGTCCCAGCGCTCGCAGTACTGACCCGCCGGCCTTGGCCCCGACCACCGCTGTCCCCGGCGAGGGAGCTCCGCGCGGTCCTAGCGCCCGCGGCCCTGGCGCTCGCAGCCAAGGAACTCCGCGCGGTCCTAGCGCCCGCGGCCCGGGCGCTCGCAATGCAGGAACTCCGCGCGGTCCTAGCACCCCCCAGACCCCCCAGCACTCAATGTGTGACCCGCAGACGCCGCCATTTTGGGTCCCGACCACCACGAGGGGAGGAGGGGCCCCGCCATCTTGGACCGCCCCCGACCTGTACGACGCATGGGGGCGGCCATTTTGTCCACCCCCGACGCCATCTTGTGACCCCCTCAGCTACGGGCGAGATATGGGGTGGCCATTTTGTCCATCCCCGACGCCATCTTGGACGGCAACAACGGACCCCACCCCACTACTACAACCACGGCTCGCTTCGGTTATACTCGATCAGGCTCGGCCCCGGACTCTCCAGACGACGACGACAACGGTCCTAATTAACGGCCACGAGACGCCATGCCTAGTCGACTCCGGGAGCACGGAAAGTTTTATACATCCCGACACGGTAAGACGCTGTTCCTTAACTACCTTCCCCAGCGCACAAAAGATTTGCCTAGCTGCAGGATCCCACTCCGTACAGATCCAGGGATTCTGCATAGTTACCCTAACGGTACAGGGGAGGGAATTCAAAAACTACAAACTTAACGTCCTTCCCCAACTCTGTGCCCCCACCTTGCTGGGCTTAGATTTTCAATGTAACCTACAGAGCCTTACGTTTAAATTCGGCGGCCCCATACCCCCACTCACTATCTGCGGCCTCGCCACCCTCAAGGTGCAACCCCCGTCCTTGTTTGCGAACCTCACCCCGGATTGCAAACCCGTCGCCACTAGGAGCAGACGGTACAGCGCCCAGGACCGGACCTTCATTCGGTCCGAAGTCCAGCGGCTACTAAAGGAAGGCATAATCCAGGCCAGCAATAGTCCCTGGAGAGCGCAGGTGGTAGTAGTGAAGACAGGGGAGAAACAAAGGATGGTCATTGACTATAGCCAGACTATCAACAGGTACACACAACTAGACGCGTACCCTCTCCCCCGAATATCCGACATGGTCAATCGGATTGCCCAGTATAAAGTCTTCTCCACCGTGGACCTCAAGTCCGCCTACCATCAGCTCCCC
Source organism: Scyliorhinus torazame (assembly GCF_047496885.1). Lineage (NCBI taxonomy): Eukaryota > Metazoa > Chordata > Chondrichthyes > Carcharhiniformes > Scyliorhinidae > Scyliorhinus > Scyliorhinus torazame. The sequence goes on from NC_092709.1 coordinate 13,736,030, forward strand.
ATCCGCCCAAGTGACCGCAAGTACACAGCCTTCGAGGCAGACGGGCGATTATACCACTTCCTAAGGGTCCCTTTTGGCGTCACAAACGGGGTCTCGGTCTTCCAACGGGAGATGGACCGAATGGTTGATCAACATGGGTTACGGGCCACGTTCCCGTACCTCGACAATGTAACCATCTGCGGCCACGATCAGCAGGACCACGACGCCAACCTCCAAAAATTCCTCCAGACTGCCAAAGCCTTGAACCTCACGTACAACGAGGACAAGTGCGTTTTTAGCACCGATCGGCTAGCCATTCTGGGCTACATAGTGCGCAATGGGATAATAGGCCCCGACCCCGAACGTATGCGCGCACTCATGGAACTTCCCCTCCCGCACTGCCCAAAAGCCCTGAAACGCTGCCTGGGGTTCTTTTCATACTACGCCCAGTGGGTCCCCCAGTACGCAGACAAGGCCCGCCCCCTAATACAGACCACGACTTTCCCGCTGTCGACAGAGGCTTGCCAGGCTTTCAGCCGCATCAAAGCGGACATCGCAAAGGCCACGATGCACGCCATCGACGAGTCCCTCCCCTTCCAGGTCGAGAGCGACGCCTCTGACGTAGCTCTAGCGGCTACCCTTAACCAAGCGGGCAGACCCGTGGCCTTCTTCTCCCGAACCCTCCACGCCTCAGAAATCCGCCACTCCTCAGTGGAAAAGGAAGCCCAAGCCATAGTGGAAGCTGTGCGACATTGGAGGCATTACCTGGCCGGCAGGAGATTCACTCTCCTCACTGACCAACGGTCGGTAGCCTTCATGTTCGATAATGCACAGCGGGGCAAGATCAAGAACGACAAGATCTTGCGGTGGAGGATCGAACTCTCCACCTTCAACTATGAGATCTTGTACCGGCCCGGAAAGCTGAACGAGCCGTCTGATGCCCTATCCCGCGGGACATGTGCCAACGCACAAATTGACCGCCTCCAAGCCCTCCACGAGGACCTCTGCCACCCGGGGGTCACTCGGTTTTACCACTTCATCAAGTCCCGCAATTTCCCATACTCCTTAGAAGAGGTCCGTACAGTCACAAGAGACTGCCACATCTGCGCAGAATGCAAACCGCATTTTTTCAGGCCAGATGGAGCGCACCTGATTAAGGCTTCCCGTCCCTTTGAACGCCTCAGTCTCGATTTCAAAGGGCCCCTCCCCTCCACCGACCGCAACGCGTATTTCCTTAATGTAGTGGACGAATACTCCCGCTTCCCTTTTGCCATTCCCTGCTCCGACATGACCGCGGCCACAGTCATTAAAGCCCTGAACAGCATATTCACACTGTTCGGTTACCCCGCATACGTCCACAGCGACAGGGGGTCCTCTTTCATGAGTGACGAGCTGCGCCAGTTCCTGCTCAGCAAGGGTATAGCTTCAAGCAGGACGACCAGCTACAACCCCCGGGGGAACGGGCAAGTAGAAAGGGAGAACGGCACGGTCTGGAAGGTCGTCCTACTGGCCCTACGGTCCAGGGATCTCCCAGTTTCACGGTGGCAGGAGGTCCTCCCGGACGCTCTCCATTCCATCCGGTCGTTATTATGTACGAGCACTAATCAGACGCCTCACGAGCGTCTCCTTGTCTTCCCTAGGAGGTCCTCCTCTGGAACGTCGCTGCCGACGTGGCTGGCGGCCCCAGGACCCATCCTGCTCCGAAAGCACGTGTGGGCACATAAGGCGGACCCGTTGGTCGAAAGGGTTCACCTCCTCCACGCAAACCCCCAGTACGCTACGTGGAGTACCCCGACGGCCGACAGGACACGGTCTCCCTGCGGGATCTGGCGCCCGCCGGCACCACGCACACCCCCCCGGCACCATCAACCCAACCGCCCCCCTTCCTGCCACCGCCGCACCCCGCGACCGCCCCCTTCCCAGGAGGATCAGTCCCCCTCCCCTTTGCACCGACAGCTGAAACCGTGCGGCTCCCGGAGGCGACAACGCTGGTACAAGCACCACCACCACCGCCGGGGCCGAGGCGATCGACACGGACGACCAGACCGCCCGACCGACTCGTGGCGTCGATGTAAAACAAAGATGGACTGTCCAATGAACATTTTGTTTTTCCTATATCCTCTGTAAATAGTTGTAACAGGACGATACTGTCCAATACGGTACTACCATGTAACTGTTCTATCCTCCCAGGACCAGTACTGTAAACCCTTACCACCATACGAAGCATCACCCCGCCGGGTTCATTTTTGACAAGGGGTGAATGTGGTAGTATGTATTGGGGGTCATGTGGGACTGGAAGCCCTAATGTCATTGGCTGACAGATCCCGGGTCCTGGTTGGCCGTTGACCTCATACTCCGCCCTGAAGGCGAAGTATAAGAAGCCGGTGCCTTCCCCCGCAGGCCAGTTTACTATCGGGCTGCTGGGGAACAGACACGCTTAATAAAGCCTCATCGACTTCACTCTATTTGTCTCACGGAGTCTTTGTGCGCCACAGCGAGTGACCCCCAGGAGGCAGAGATCCTCGTGGAGGGATCGGTGGCGGTCCACTTGTGCGGTGGCACATGTGCCGCGGGACAGGGCATCAGGAGGCTCATTTAGCTTCCCGGGACGATACAAGATCTCGTAGTTGTAGGTGGAGAGTTTGATCCTCCACCGCAAGATCTTGTCATTTTTTATCTTGCCCCGCTGTGCATTATCAAACATGAAAGCAACCGACCATTGGTCAGTGAGGAGAGTGAATCTCCTGCCGGCCAGGTAATGTCTCCAACGTCGCACAGCTTCCACTCTGGCCTGGGCCTCCTTTTCGACTGAGGAGTGGCGGATTTCGGAAGCATTGAGGGTACGAGAGAAGAAGGCCACGGGTCTGCCCGATTAGTTGAGGGTGGCCGGCAGAGCTACGTCGGACGCATCGCTTTCGACTTGGAAGGGGAGGGACTTGTCGATGGCGTGCATCGTGGCCTTTGCAATGTCTGCTTTGATGCGGCTGAAGCCCTGGCGGGCCTCTATCGAGAAGGGAAAAGCTGTGGATTGGATCAGGGGACGGGCCTTGTCCGTGTAGTTGGAGACCGACTGGGCATAGTAGCTAAAAAGCCCGAGGCAACGTTTCAGGGCCTTGGGGCAGTGAGGGAGGGGGAACTCCATAAGGGGGCGCATGCGTTCAGGGTCGGGGCCTATAACTCCATTTCGCACTACGTAGCCGAGGATGGCTAGACGGTCGGTGCTAAATACGCATTTATCCTTGTTGTATGCAAGGTTAAGGATTTTAGCGGTCTGGAGAAATTTTCGGAGGTTGGTGTCGTGGTCCTGCTGGTCATGGCCGCAGATGGTGACATTATCGAGACACGGGAATGTTGCCTGTAAACCGTCCCGGTGAACCATTCGGTCCATCTCGCACTGGAAACCGAGACCCCGATAGTGACACCGAAGGGAACCCTTAAGAAGTGATAGAGCCGCCCATCTGCCTCGAAGGCAGTGTATTTGCGGTCACTAGTGCGGATGGGGATCTGGTGGTAGGCGGACTTGAGGTCCACCGTGGAGAAGACCTTATAATGCGCAATCCTGTTTACCAGGTCGGATATGCGGGGGAGAGGGTACACATCCAGCTGCGTAAACCTGTTGATGGTCTGACTGTAGTCAATGACCATCCTATGCTTCTCCCCGGTCTTTACCACCACTACTTGAGCTCTCCAGGGACTGTTACTGGCTTCAAAGACCCCTTCCCTCAGTAGCCTTTGGACGTCTGACCTAATGAATATTCGGTCCTGGGCACTGTAGTGTCTGCTCCTGGTGGCGACGGGTTTGCAATCCAGGGTGAGGTTCGCAAACAGGGAAGACGGGTTGACCTTAAGGGTCGTGAGGCCGCAGACAGTAAGGGCCGCCAAAATTTTGTTTTAAAAACATTTTTTTTAGAAAATACAGCACAGAACAGGCCCTTTGTCCTAGATTCATCATAGATTATCATTGAATTTACAGTGCAGAAGGAGGCCATTCGGCCCTTTGAGTCTGCACCGTCTCTTGGAAAGAGCACCCTACCCAAACTCAACACCTCCACCCAACACCAAGGGCAATTTTGGACACTAAGGGCAATTTATCATGGCCAATCCACCTAACCTGCACATCTTTGGACTGTGGGAGGAAACCGGAGCACCAGGAGGAAATCCACGCAGACACGGGGAGGATGTGCAGACTCCGCACAGACAGTGATCCAAGTCGGAATCGAACCTGGGACCCTGGAGCTGTGAAGCAATTGTGCTATCCACAATGCTACTGTGCTGCCCTTCAGAACAAATAAATCTACACTATATCATTTAACCGTAATCCATGTACCTATCCAATAGCTGCTTGAAGGTCCCTAATGTTTCCGATTCAACTACTTCCACAGGCAGTGCATTCCATGCCCCCACTACTCTCTGGGTAAAGAACCTGCCTCTGATATCCCTCCTATATCTTCCACCTTTCACCTTAAATTTATGTCCCCTTGTAATGGTTTGTTCCACCCGGGGAAAAAGTCTCTGACTGTCTACTCTATCTATTCCCCTGATCATCTTATAAACCTCTATCAAGTCGCCCCTCATCCTTCTCCGTTCTAATGTGAAAAGGCCTAGCACCCTCAACCTTTCCTCGGAAGACCTACTCTCCATTCCAGGTAACATCCTGGTAAATCTCCTTTGCACCTTTTCCAAAGCTTCCACATCCTTCCTAAAATGAGGCGACCAGAACTGTACACAGTACTCCAAATGTGGCCTTACCAAAGTTTTGTACAGCTGCATCATCACCTCACGGCTCTTAAATTCAATCCCTCTGTTAATGAACGCTAGCACACCATATGCCTTCTTCACAGCTCTATCCACTTGAGTGGCAACTTTCAAAGATGTATGAACATAGACCCCAAGATCTCTCTGCTCCTCCACATTGCCAAGAACTCTACCGTTAACCCTGTATTCCGCATTCATATTTGTCCTTCCAAAATGGACAACCTCACACTTTTCAGGGTTAAACTCCACCTGCCACTTCTCAGCCCAGCTCTGCATCCTATCTATGTCTCTTTGCAGCCGACAACAGCCCTCCTCACTATCCACAACTCCACCAATCTTCGTATCATCTGCAAATTTACTGACCCACCCTTCAACTCCCTCATCCAAGTCATTAATGAAAATAACAAACAGCAGAGGACCCAGAACTGATCCCTGCGGTACGCCACTGGTGGTAACTGGGCTCCAGGCTGAATATTTGCCATCCACCAGCACTCTCTGACTTCTATCGGTTAGCTAGTTCGTTATCCAACTGGCCAAATTTCCCACTATCCCATGCCTCCTTACTTTCTGCAGAAGCCTACCATGGGGAACCTTATCAAATGCCTTACTAAAATCCATGTACACTACATCCACTGCTTTACCTTCATCCACATGCTTGGTCACCTCCTCAAAGAATTCAATAAGACTTGTAAGGCAAGACCTACCCCTCACAAATCCGTGCTGACTATCCCTAATCAAGCAGTGTCTTTCCAGATGCTCAGAAATCCTATCCTTCAGTACCCTTTCCATTACTTTGCCTCCCACCGAAGTAAGACTAACTGGCCTGTAATTCCCAGGGTTATCCCTAGTCCCTTTTTTGAACAGTGGCACGACATTCGCCACTCTCCAATCCCCTGGTACCACCCCTGTTGACAGTGAGGACGAAAAGATCATTGCCAACGGCTCTGCAATTTCATCTCTTGCTTCCCATAGAATCCTTGGATATATCCCGTCAGGCCCGGGGGACTTGTCTATTCTCAAGTTTTTCAAAATGCCCAACACATCTTCCTTCCTAACAAGTATTTCCTCGAGCTTACCAATCTGTTTCACACTGTCCTCTCCAACAATATCGCCCCTCTCATTTGTAAATACAGAAGAAAAGTACTCGTTCAAGACCTCTCCTATCTCTTCAGACTCAATACACAATCTCCCGCTACTGTCCTTGATCGGACCTACCCTCGCTCTAGTTATTCTCATATTTCTCACATATGTGTAAAAGGCCTTGGGGTTTTCCTTGCTACTGCCCGCCAAAGATTGTTCATGCCCTCTCTTAGCTCTCCTAATCCCTTTCTTCAGTTCCCTCCTGGCTTTCTTGTATCCCTCCAATGCCCTGTCTGAACCTTGTTTCCTCAGCCTTACATAAGTCTCCTTTTTCCTCTTAACAAGACATTCAACCTCTCTTGTCAACCATGGTTCCCTCACTCGACCATCTCTTCCCTGCCTGACAGGGACATACATATCAAGGACACGTAGTACCTGTTCCTTGAACAAGTTCCACATTTCACTTGTGTCCTTCCCTGACAGCCTATGTTCCCAACTTATGCACTTCAATTCTTGTCTGACAACGTCGTATTTACCCTTCCCCCAATTGTAAACCTTGCTCTGTTGCACGCACCTATCCCTCTCCATTACTAAAGTGAAAGTCACAGAATTGTGGTCACTATCTCCAAAATGCTCCCCCACTAACAAATCTATCACTTGCCCTGGTTCATTACCAAGTACTAAATCCAATATTGCCTCTCCTCTGGTCGGACAATCTACATACTGTGTTAAAAAAGCTTCCTGGACCCACTGCACAAACACCACCCCACCCAAACTATTTGATCTAAAGAGTTTCCACTCAATATTTGGGAAGTTAAAGTCACCCATGACTACTACCCTGTGACTTCTGCACCATTCCAAAATCTGTTTCCCAATCTGTTCCTCCACATCTCTGCTACTATTGGGGGGCCTATAGAAAACTCCTAACAAGGTGACTGCTCCTTTCCTATTTCTGACTTCAACCCATATTACCTCAGTAGGATGATACTCCTCGAACTGCCTTTCTGCAGCTGTTATACTATCTCTAATTAACAATGCCACCCCCCCCCACCTCTTTTACCACCCTCCCTAATCTTATTGAAACATCTATAACCAGGGACCTCCAACAACCATTTCTGCCCCTCTTCTATCCAAGTTTCCGTGATAGCCACCACACGTAGTCCCAAGTACCGATCCATGCCTTACGTTCACCCACCTTATTCCTGATGCTTCTTGCGTTGAAGTATACACACTTCAACCCATCTCCGTGCCTGCAAGTACTCTCCTTTGTCAGTGTTCCAACAAAGAACAAAGAACAAAGAAATGTACAGCACAGGAACAGGCCCTTCGGCCCTCCAAGCCCGTGCCGACCATGCTGCCCGACTAAACTACAATCTTCTACACTTCCTGGGTCCGTATCCTTCTATTCCCATCCTATTCATATATTTGTCAAGATGCCCCTTAAATGTCCCTATCGTCCCTGCTTCCACTACCTCCTCCGGTAGCGCGTTCCAGGCACCCACTACCCTCTGCGTAAAAAAATAGAATTTGGCTGCCCTGTCCCTATCGTCCCTTCCCCACTGCCTCATTACACGCTTTGGCGTCCTGAATATCGGCTACCTTAGTTGCTGGACTACAAATCCGGTTCCCATTCCCCTGCCAAATTAGTTTAAACCCTCCCGAAGAGTACTAGAAAACCTCCCTCCCAGGATATTGGTGCCCCTCTGGTTCAGATGCAACCCGTCCTGCTTGTACAGGTCCCACCTTCCCCAGAATGCGCTCCAATTATCCAAATACCTGAAGCCCTCCCTCCTACACCATTCCTGCAGCCACGTGTTCAGCTGCACTCTCTCCCTATTCCTAGCCTCGCTATCACGTGGCACCGGCAACAAACCAGAGATGACAACTCTGTCTGTCCTGGCTTTTAACTTCCAGCCTAACTCCCTAAACTTGTTTATTACCTCTACACCCCTTTTCCTACCTATGTCGTTGGTACCAATGTGCACCACGACTTCTGGCTGCTCCCCCTCCCCCTTAAGGACCCTGAAGACACAATCCGAGACATCCCTGGCCCTGGCACCCGGGAGGCAACATACCTTCCGGGAGTCTCGCTCGCGACCACAGAATCTCCTATCTATTCCCCTAACCATTGAATCTCCTACAACTATTGCTTTTCTATTCTCCCCCCTTCCCTTCTGAGCCCCAGAGCCAGACTTAGTGCCAGAGACCTGGCCGCTAGGGCCTTCCCCCGGTAGGTCACCCCCCCAACAGCATCCAAAACGGTATACTTGTTTTGAAGGGGAATGGCCACGAGGGATCCCTGCACTGTCTGCCTGTTTGTTTTTTTCACCCTGACTGTAACCCAGCTATTCTTGTCCTGTACCTTGGGTGTGGTTACTTCCCTGTAACTCTTCTCAATCACCCCCTCTGCCTCCCGGATGATCTGAAGTTCATCCAGCTTCAGCTCCAGTTCCCTAACACGGTCTTTGAGGAGCCGAAGTTGGGTGCACTTCCCGCAGGTATAGTCAGCGGGGACACCGGTGGTATCCCTCACCACCCACATCCTACAGGAGGAGCATGCAACTGGACTAGCCTCCATCCCCTCTTACCTGACAGAATATAGCTGCCCTGTGGACTAACTAGATCTCCGCCCTCCGACTCTGCTCCCAGTCAGCTACACTTTCTGTAAACTCCTGGCTCTCTTCTCACTCTTTGCGGAAATGTTGGAAACAAAATGAAAGGAGCACCTTACTCCCTCCTCACCTAACTCCCTCGGTCACCAAACTCTCACTATCGCACTCAAATGCACCAAATTCAGCACTCCCTCGGTCACCAAACTCTCACTATCGCACTCAAATGCACCAAATTCAGCACTCAGTGCAAACAAAGTCTGCACTGTAGGGGATCACTTTTATACTGTGAATCTAGCCTCTGAAAACTGGCCTAATCCAATCAACTAATTAACAAGCTCCAGCTGCAAGTGCCTACAAGTAGAAGCTTCTTCTAAACCAGTCACTTACTTAGTGGTCCATTATTGATCAAATGAACAAATGGGGCGGGAATCTCCGACCCCCCCGCCGGGTCAGAGAATCGCCAGGGGGCGGCGTGAGTCCCGCCCCGCCGCTCCGACACCGGCTGCCAAATTCTCCGGCGCCGGTCGGGGGCCGTTGGCAGTGGGCCCCCCCCTGCGATTTTCCGGTCCCTGGCCCACGATCGAGGCCCACCGATCTGCGGGCGGGCCTGTGCCGTGGGGGCACTCTTTCCCTCCGCGCCGGCCATGGCGGAGTTTTACACAGGAATCACGCCAGCAGTTCTGGGAACACGCTCCTGCGCAAGCGGCAACTTGCGCCGGCCGGCGGTGGCCCTTTGGCACCGGTTAGCGCGGCAACAATCACTCCAGCGCCGGCCTTGCCCCCGAAGGTGCGGAGGATTCCGCACCTTCCGGGCGGCCCGACGCCGGAGTGATTCACGCCACTCTTTGGCGCAGGTACGGCCCACCCGCCGGATATCGGAGAATCCCGCCCCTTGTCTGTAACCATTAATCAGACAACCCCCAAATCCATTACAAATATCTCAACCCATCCACGAATTTTCAGAACTGTTAGATTCTGGTAGATTGATTTCAGACCTGTTCTGAACCTACTGGATCTCGCATATTCGGGGATTAAGTTAATATTAATTTAATATTTGATGGATATCCTCACTTTCTCCTGGAATGCTATGTCTGTAACAAGCCAAGTCGAAAACTCGGTTTCTCTTACAGAAAAAAGAACCAGCCATCATTTCTATTCGGGATTTATCTGACTTGTGATTTATACCTTTCGTAGAACCACCATAATCGCAAGCTTTCTCATTATAATAAACCTTTACATGCTTCAAACTTTAATTGTCTCATTTAGACTTTTGTATTGAAGGTTCATGAATCCCACTCCAATTCCACTGTGATGAGAGAACATTTACTGACGGGTTTTACCGGAACGTAGCTTATACCTGGGAAAATACAATCTATTCGAGGAATAGTTGTAAAGCGTCTATCAAGGGGAATAATTCTGGATGACTTCAATCATTCATTTTGAGACCAAGCAGTGCGCACAACCCAGTTATGTGCCTTTGCGTCACGCTCTCCCTGGCTGAAGTTGAGGGAAATTAAGCAGAAGGCACATCAGGGGCGAAATTCTCCCCCAACGGCGCGATGTCCGCCGACTGGCGCCAAAGACGGCGCCAATCAGACGGGCATCGCGCCGGCCCAAAGGTGCGGAATGCTCCGCATCTTTGGAGGCCGAGCTCCAAGATTGAGGGGCTAGGCTGGTGCCGGAGGGATTTCCGCCCCGCCAGCTGGCGGAAATGGCGTTTGTTGCCCCGCCAGCTGGTGGAAATGGCGTTTGGTGCCCCGCCAGCTGGCGCGGAAATGCGGCGCATGCGGCCGCCGACAGTTTCCCACGCATGCACAGTAGGGAGAGTCTCTTCCGCCTCCGCCATGGTGGAGGCCGTGGCGGAGGTGGAAGGGAAAGAGTGCCCCCACGGCACAGGCCCGCCCGCGGATCGGTGGGCCCCGATCACGGGCCAGGCCACCGTGGGGGCACCCCCCGGGGTCAGATCACCCCGCGCCCCCCCCAGGACCCCGGAGCCCGCCCACGCCGCCTGGTCCCGATGGTAAATACCAGCTTTGATTTACGCCGGCGGGACAGGCAATTTCTGGGCGGGACTTCGGCCCGTCCGGGCCGGAGAATTGAGCGGGGGGGTCCCGCCAACCGGCGCGGCCCGATTCCCGCCCCCGCCCAATCTCTGGTACCGGAGACTTCGGCGGGGGCGGGATTCATGGCGCCGAAGAGTCTGGTTTTACTTTGTGTGTCTAAATGTTGCTTATTGTTCCTGGGGATTGCTCATTAGTATGCAGATGGCTGTTGTTTTGTTATGCTGATGGTTGCTGGCATCGATATTGTCTGGTCTTTCCAGAGGTAAATCCACAGCCAACCTGCAGCTGCTGGTTTGTGTCTTGTTGGCTGACTTTCCCATCAGCCTTTGCCGTTTGCCAATTGCCCGTTGGAAGTTTGTACTTTCCAGCAATTGCCTGGGAACGTCTGAGAGCTGGTTCCCCAGCGCATCTTTGGGGTACCGCCCCCCCCCCCCCCCACCCCCACCCCCTACCCCACCCCACCACCAGTTTCACTGCCCTGGAGTACAGGGGTTACAGCCCAATGTGTTAAGAAGCCCCAGCACATAATGAGATCAGCACAGTCTCCTGGTGTATTGATAACTCACAGGGATGGTGGGAAAGTCTGACGGCACACTCGCCCAAAAGCAAAACACCGTGACTCCTGCAAATTGTAAATAAAAACAGAAAATGCTGGAAATACCCAGCAGCTCAGGCATGGTCTGTGGAGAGCAAAACAGAATTAACAATTCAGATCGTTGCCCTTACATCATAACTGGGAAAGGTTAGAGATGAGCAGGTGTTAAATAAGTACAGAAGCACGGAAGGGGGGAGGGGGGGGGAGGGGGGCATGGGAGAAGGAAGTAACAAAGGGAAGGAGAGCGATGAGCAGCACGGAAGCACAGTGATTAGCACAGAGGCTTCTCATGACCAGGATCCCACGTTCGAATCCCTGCTGGGTCACTGTCTGTGCGGAGTCTGTACGTTCTCCTCGTGTCTGGGTGGGTTTCCTCCGGGTGCTCCGGTTTCCTCCCACAGTCCAAAGATGTGCAGGTTAGGTGGATTGGCCATGCTAAATTGCCCTGAGTGTCCAAAATGGTTTGGGTGGGTGTTATGACCTGCCTGCTTACCATTGGCTGGGGACTAATGACAATCCCACAATCCTGTGGGAGTATGAGCTTCCCCAATGAGGGGTGCGGAGAAATCATTAGCAGACTGCCTGTATAAATAAAGCTGGCCAGTTTGGAACCAGCCAGGAAGGAGTGAGCAGCAAGCGAAGTTGCTGCTGCTGTTCTATATATACGTTATTGTAAATAAATGTTATTTCTTTGTATCCTTAAAACTCGTGCTGGATTCGTCGTGGCCCTCACAAAACTGGCGACGAGGGTTAAAGTGAATAGCTGTCTACACTGCTAAAGCCACCTCCCTGGATTTTTGTTGGATACAGGTTGGAAGTTGTTTTCTATTACACCATGCCTCTGCACGGACGTTTGGATGTTTTTGATGCTGCGCTGGAAAGCTGGAACCAGTACGCACAATGGATGCGTTACTATTTCCAGGCAAACAACATCACCGTAAACGAGCGGCAGGTGGTCATATTGCTAGCTGTTCAAGTGAAGACAAGTATCCAGCAGAGGGCAGTAGGGCGGAGCTGCTGATTGCCTGTTGCGGGGGAAATTTGCATACGTCTGTGTGCTCACCCTAACTTGAAGGTGTACCCGTGCAAGAGACCCTAGCTGTTCAAGTGAAGACAAGCATCCAGCAGAGGGCAGTAGAGCAGAGCTGCTGATTGGCTGTTGCGGGGGAAATATCCATACATCCGTGGGCTCACCCTAACTTGAAGGTGGTTTGTGGAGGAGCTGTTGTCAAGTGACGTCACAGCCTGCAGGTAAGGGATTGGCTGGTGACTGGTGTAGTTTTTCTTTTATTTTCTCTCAGGTGTTATCGTGCGGGGCACAGAGGTTGCTGAGTGAGTGCTTGCCGAGAAGGGGAGTGAATAACTGGTAAGCTCTTTCTTTCTTTTTCTTTTTTTATCAAGAGGGGATGGCAGGGAAGGTAATGCAATGTTCCTCCTGCAGAATGTTTGAGGTGAGGGACGCCCTCAGTGTCCCTGCTGATTTCTCTGTGGGAAGTGCACCCATCACCAGCTCCTCAGAAACTGAGTTAGGGAACTGGAGCTGGAGCTGGGTGAACTTCGGATCATTCGGGAGGCAGAGGTGGTCATAGATAGAAGCTTCAGGGATGTAGTTACTCCAAAGAATAAAGATAGATGGGTGACGGTGAGAGGGGCTGGGAAGAAGCAGTCAGTACAGGGGTCTCCTGTGGTCGTTCCCCTTAGTAACAAGTCCCTCATGGTAGACTAGTACAAAAGGTGAAGTCACACAGGATCAGGGGTGAGCTGGCAAGGTGGATACAGAACTGGCTAGGTCATAGAAGGCAGAGAGTAGCAATGGAAGGATGCTTTTCTAATTGGAGGGCTGTGACCAGTGGTGTTCCACAGGGATCAGTGCTGGGACCTTTGCTGTTTGTAGTATATATAAATGATTTGGAGGAAAATGTAACTGGTCTGATTAGTAAGTTTGCAGACGACACAAAGGTTAATGGAATTGCGGATAGCGATGAGGACAGTCAGAGGATACAGCAGGATTTAGATTGTTTGTAGACTTGGGCGGAGAGATGGAAGATGGAGTTTAATCTGGACAAATGTGAGGTAATGCATTTTGGAAGGTCTAATGCAGGTAGGGAATATACAGTGAATGGTAGAACCCTCAAGAGTATTGAAAGTCAGAGAGATCTAGGAGTACAGGTCCACAGGTCACTGAAAGGGGCAACACAGGTAGTGTTGAGAGAAGGTAGTCAAGAAGGCATACGGCATGCTTGCCTTCATTGGCCGGGGCATTGAGTATCACAATTGGCAAGTCATGTTGCAGCTGTATAGAACCTTAGTTAGGCCACACTTGGAGTATAGTGTTCAATTCTGGTTGCCACACTGCCAGAAGGATGTGCAGGCTTTAGAGAGGGTGCAGAAGAGATTTACCAGAATGTTGCCTGGTATGGAGGGCATTAGCTATGAGGAGCGGTTGAATAAACCCGGTTTGTTCTCACTGGAACGTAGGAGGTTGAGGGGTGACCTGATAGAGGTCTACAAAATTATGAGGGGCATAGACAGAGTGGATAGTCAGAGGCTTTTCCCCAGGGTAGAGGGGTCAATTACTAGGGGGCATAGGTTTAAGGTGAGAGGGGCAAGGTTTAGAGTAGATGTACGAGGCAAGTTTTTTACACAGAGGGTAGTGGGTGCCTGGAACTCGCTACCGGAGGAGGTGGTGGAAGCAGGGACGATAGTGACATTTAAGGGGCATCTTGACAAATACATGAATAGGATGGGAATAGAGGGATACGGACCCAGGAAGTGTAGAACATTGTAGTTTAGTCGGGCAGCATGGTCGGCACGGGCTTGGAGGGCCGAAGGGCCTGTTTCTGTGCTGTACATTTCTTTGTTCTTTGTTCTTGTTTGTTATACCGCTTTGAATACTGTTGGGCGGGATGACTTACTAGGGGTAAGCCATGGGGTACATGTCTCTGGCACAGAGTCTGTCCTTGTTGCTCAGAAGGGAAGGGGGAAGTGGAGTAGAGCATTAGTCATTGGAGACTCCATAGTTAGGGGGATAGATAGGAGATTCTGTGGGAACGAGAGAGATTCGCGGTTGGTGTGTTGCCTCCCAGGTGCCTGGGTGCGTGATGTCTCGGATCGTGTTTTAGGGATCCGAAAGGGGGAGGGGAAGCAGCCCCAAGTCGTGGCCCACATAGGCACCAATGACATAGGTAGGAAAAGGGATAGGGATGTAAGGCAGGAATTCAGGGAACTAGGGTGGAAACTTAGATCTAGGAAAAACAGAGTTATTATCTCTGGGTTGTTACCCGTGCCACATGAAAGCGAGATGAGGAATAGGGAGCGAGAGGAGATGAACACGTGGCTACAGGGATGGTGCAGGAGGGAGGGTTTCAGATTTCTGGATAATTGGGGCTCATTCTGGGGTCGGTGGGACCTTTACAAACAGGATGGTCTACACCTGGACCAGAGGGGTACCAATATCCTGGAGGGGAAATTTGCTAATACTCTTCGGGAGGGTTTAAACTAGTTCAGCAGGGGCTTGGGAACCTGAATTGTAGCTCCAGTATACAGGAGGTTGAGAGTAGTGAGGTCATGAGTAAGGTTTCAAAGTTGCAGGAATGTACCGGCAAGGAGGAAGGTGGTTTAAAGTGTGTCTTGTTCAATGCCAGGAGCATACAGAATAAGGTGGGTGAACTTGCGGCATGGGTTGGTACCTGGGACTTCGATGTTGTGGCCATATCGGAGACATGGATAGAGCAGGGACATGAGACAATAAGACCATAAGACATAGGAGTGGAAGTAAGGCCATTCGGCCCATCGAGTCCACTCCACCATTCAATCATGGCTGATTTCAACTCCATTTACCCGCTCTCTCTCCATAGCCCTTAATTCCTCGAGAAATCAAGAATTTATCAACTTCTGTCTTAAAGACACTCAACGTCCCGGCCTCCACCGCCCTCTGTGGCAATGAATTCCACAGACCCACCACTCTCTGGCTGAAGAAATTTCTCCTCATCTCTGTTCTAAAGTGACTCCCTTTTATTCTAAGGCTGTGCCCCCGGGTCCTAGTCTCCCCTGCTAATGGAAAGAACTTCCCTACATCCACCCTATCTAAGCCATTCATTATCTTGTAAGTTTCTATTAGATCTCCCCTCAACCTCCTAAACTCCAATGAATATAATCCCAGAATCCTCAGACGTTCATTGTATGGTTGTTGCAGGTGCCAGGGTTTAGCTATTTCAGTAAGCTCAGGGAAGGTGGTAAAAGAGGGGGAGGGGTGGCATTGTTAGTCAAGGACATTATTCCGGTGGCAGAAAGGACGTTTGATGAGGACTCGTCTACTGAGGTGGTATGGGCTGAGGTTAGAAACAGGAAAGGAGAGGTCACCCTTTTAGGGGTTTTCTATAAGCCTCCGAAAAGTTCCAGAGATGTAGAGGAAAGGATTGCAAAGATGATTCTGGATAGGAGTGAAAGCAACAGGGTAATTGTTATGGGGGACGTTAACTTTCCAAATATTGACTGGAAACGCTACAGTTCGAGTACTTTAGATGGGACCGTTTTTGTCCAATGTGTGCAGGAGGGTTTCCTGACACAGTATGTAGAAAACTGCAGGGGATGGGCACAATGGAAATGTGGAGCTTGTTCAAGGAACAGCTACTGTGTGTCCTTGATAAGTATGTACCTGTCAGGCTGGGAGGAAGTGGTCGAGCAAGGGAACCGTGGTTTACTAAAGCAGTTGAAACACTTGTCAAGAGGAAGAAGGAGGCTTATGTAAAGATGAGACATGAAGGTTCAGTTAGGGTGCTCAAGAGTTACAAGTTAGCTAGGAAGGACTTAAGAGAGAGCTAAGAAGAGCCAGGAGGGGACATGAGAAGTCTTTGGCAGGTAGGATCAAGGATAACCCTAAAGCTTTCTATAGATATGTCAGGAATAAACAAATGACTGGGGTAAGAGTAGGGCCAGTCAAGGACAGTAGTGGGAAGTTGTGCTTGGAGTCCGAGGAGATAGGAGAGGTGCTAAATGAATATTTTTCATCAGTATTCACACAGGAAAAAGACAATGTTGTAGAGGAGAATACTGAGATTCAGGCTACTAGACTAGAAGGGCTTGAGGTTCATAAGGAGGAGGTGTTAGCAATTCTGGAAAGTGTGAAAATAGATAAGTCCCCTGGGCCGGATGGGATTTATCCTAGGATTCTCTGGGAAGCTACGGAGGAGATTGCTGAGCCTTTGGCTTTGATCTTTAAGTCATCTTTGTCTACAGGAATAGTGCCAGAAGACTGGAGGATAGACAATGTTGTCCCCTTGTTCAAGATGGGGAGTAGAGACAACCCCGGTAACTATAGACCAGTGAGCCTTACTTCTGTTGTGGGCAAAATATTGGAAAGGTTTATAAGAGATAGGATGTATAATCATCTGGAAAGGAATAATTTGATTAGAGATAGTCAACACGGTTTTGTGAAGGGGAGGTCGTGCCTCACAAACCTTCTTGAGTTCTTTGACAAGGTGACCAAACAGGTGGATGAGGGTAAAGCAGTTGATGTGGTGTATATGGATTTCAGTGAAGCATTGATAAGGTTCCCCATGGTAGGCTACTGCAGAAAATACGGAGGCATGGGATTCAGGGTGATTTAGCAGTTTGGATCAGAAATTGGCTAGCTGGAAGAAGACAAAGGGTGGTGGTTGATGGGAAATGTTCAGATTGGAGTCCAGTTACAAGTGGTGTCCCTCAAGGATCTGTTTTGGGGCCACTGCTCTTTGTCATTTTTAAAAATGACCTGGAGGAGGGCGTAGAAGGATGTGTGATTAAATTTGCAGATGACACTAAAGTCGGTGGAGTTGTGGACAGTGCGGAAGGATGTTACAAGTTACAGAGGGACATAGATAAGCTGCAGCGCTGGGCTGAGAGGTGGCAAATGGAGTTTAATGCAGAAAAGTGTGAGGTGATTCATTTTGGAAGGAATAGCAGGAAGACATAGTACTGGGCTAATGGTAAGATTCTTGATGTGGAGATGCTGGCGTTGGACTGGGGTGAGCACAGGAAGAAGTTTTACAACACCATGTTAAAGTCCAACAGGTTTGTTTCAATGTCACTAGCTTTCGGAGCGCTGCTCCTTCCTCAGGTAAGATGCTTGGCTGTGTGGATGAGCAGAGAGATCTCGGTGTCCATGTACATAGATCCCTGAAAGTTGCCATCCAGGTTGAGAGGGTTGTTAAGAAGGCGTACGGTGTGTGAGCTTTTATTGATAGAGGGATTGAGTTTCGGAGCCATGAGGTCATGTTGCAACTATACAAAACTCTGGTGCGACCGCATTTGGAGTATTGCGTGCAATTCTGGTTGAGTGCAATTCTTGGATAGGGTGGACAGTGAGAGCCTTTTTCCTCGGATGGTGATGTCTCGCACGAGGGGACATAGCTTTAAATTGAGGGAAGGTAGATATAAGACAGATGTCAGAGGTAGGTTCTTTACTCAGAGAGTAGTAAGGGTGTGGAATGCCCTGCCTGCAACAGTAGTGGACTCGCCAACACTAAGGGCATTCAAATGGTCATTGGATAGACATATGGACAATCAGAGAATAGTGTAGATGGGCTTTAGAGTGGTTTCACAGGTTGGCGCAGCATCAAGGGCCGAAGGGCCTGTACTGCGCTGTAATGTTCGATGTTCTATGCTCACTGCCTGCGGCCCGCATACGTTTGGGGTGATTGGGAGCCTTACTTATCCAGCTGCGCCGGACACCAAAACGTTTGATGAACTTGTGAACTTAGTGGGGCAACATTTTAACCCAACCCCGTCCACGATAGTCCAACGTTACCGGTTTAATACCGCTGAGAGGACCCCAGGAGAATCCCTTGCCGACTTTCTACCCAGGCTACGCAGGATTGCGGAGTACTGTGACTATGGTGAGACCTTGTCAGAAATGTTACCCGGCCGTTTAGTTTGCAGTATTAAAAATGCGGCCACCCAGAGAAAGTTGTTAGCTGAGCCAACATCGACTTTTCAACAGGCCATTCAAATAGTATTGTTCCGAGAGAGTGCAGAACGAGGAGTGCAGGAGCTACAGGGAATGGAGGTGCATGCCTTGGGGCTCAACCCCTTCCGTCCGAAAACGCCCCCCCCCGCACTCCTGCGGTACCTTGAGCGAGGCGACATCCGGATCGACGCCAGTGGCCGTCGGACATTCCTCCCCAAAGGGAGCCTTCTCCAGAACCAATGGATGAGGAGCCATGTCCGTGTCAGACTTGTAGGCGCCGACCCCGTCGCGGACGCCGGTCCTGGGGGCGCCAGAGGGACCGTCGTCCCGATCGAAACTGGGACCAGCCCAGGGGCAGTACCTTCCATGTGGATGAACCTGCGGCAACTGCTCCTGAGGATGTGGAGACGGAGGATGACTGCCTGCAGCTGCATTGTGTGGCAGCTCCCCGTGCGTCCCCCATTAAGGTGACAGTATGGGTCAATGGTCACCCGCTTGAGATGGAGTTGGACACTGGCGCAGCGATCTCCGTGATCGCCCAGAGGACATTCGACCGCATCAAGCAGGGTATGCAGACCCTTACATTAACCGACACACAGGCCAGGTTGGCCACCTACACGGGGGAACCATTGGACATTGCAGGAACGACGATGACCCCTGTTGTTTATGGACGCCAGGAGGGGCGTTTCCACTTATCGTGGTGCGCTGCCATGGGCCCAGCCTGTTGGGTCAGGACTGGTTGCGCCATTTGCAGTTGCAGTGGCAGCACATCCTCCAAACAGATTCTGGAGGTTTGACTGAGGTGCTAGGACGATACCCAGATGTATTCCAGCCCGGTTTGGGGAAAATAAAAGGGGCCGTAGCCCGTATCCAAGTCAAACCAGGAGCCACACCACGCTATTTCCGGCACGCCCAGTGCCTTATGCCTTGCTCGAGAAGGTAGAAGGGGAACTGACTCATTTGGAGACTTTGGGTATTATCAGGCCTGTCCGTTTCGCTGACTGGGCAGCACCAATTGTACCTGTAATGAAGCCAGATGCCACAGTTCGCTTGTGCGGCGACTATAAACTTACAGTGAATACGGCTTCCCAACTCGACCGATATCCAATGCCTCGCATAGAGGATATCTACGCAAAACTTGCAGGTGGACTCTCATTCAATAAATTAGATATGAGTCATGCCTACCTGCAGTTGGAGCTGGACCCTGCCTCCCGACCATATGTAACGATTAATACACACCGGGGCCTGTATGAATATACATGTTTGCCCTTTGGAGTATCCTCTGCCTGCGCTATTTTTCAACGCGTTACGGAGGCCATTTTGAGAGGTTTACCGCGTGTCGTTGTTGACTTTGATGATGTTTTGATCACAGGGACGTCGGAGCAGGAACATTTGGAAAATCTGGAGGCTGTCCTTAGACGCTTTTCGGAGGCTGGAGTCCGTTTACAGTGCACAAAGTGCGTCTTTCAGGCAAAGGAAGTAGTCTACCTGGGTTATCGGGTGGACCGCGAAGGTTTGCGCCCCGTCGCAGAGAAGGTGCGCGCAATTCAACAGGCCCCCGCCCCAACTGACACTTTGCATCTTTGTTCTTTTCTCGGCCTCGTAAACTATTCCGGGAAGTTCCTCCCCAATCTGGCAACTACGCTGGCCCTGTTGCACCTTCTGCTAAAGAAAAATCACACCTGAGTTTGGGGTCAGCCGCAAGAAACCGCTTCCCGGCGGGCAAAACAACAATTGTCGTCGTCTGGGTTACTAACTCACTGTGATCCTGGAAAGCCTTTGCTCGTCACAAGTGATGCATCCCCGTATGGTATTGGGGCCATCCTGTCCCACATGATGGAGAACGGGGCCGAGCGGCCGATAGCTTTCGCCTCTCGCACATTGACTGCAGCGGAGAAAAAGTACACGCAGATTGAGAAGGAGGTCCTGGCAGTGGTCTTTGCGGTGAAACGTTTCCACCTGTACGTGTATGGCCGCCACTTCACTATCGTGACTGATCATAAGCCTCTGCTGGGACTTTTCCGAGAGGATAAGCCAATACCGCCCATTGCTTCCGCACGGATCCAGCGCTTGGCTTTGTTGCTCACTGCATACGAGTATTCTCTGGAGCACAAACCAGGAACGCAGATAGCAAGGCGAGTTGCGGGCATTTTCCTCCAACCTGTCAGAATTCAGCATGGAAGATGGCATCCTCTTGTGGGGGACGTGTGTGAGTGTCCCGGAAAAAGGACAGGAGCTGATACTAAGAGACTTGCACAATGGGCATCCAGGTGTGACCAAAATGAAAATGTTGGCCCGGAGTTATGTCTAGTAGCCAGGCCTCGACACCGACATTAAGAAGGTGGCCCAAAACTGCTCCGTTTGCCAGGAGCATCGGAAGCTTCCGCCGGCCGCGCCCCTACATCACTGGGAATGGCCAGGGCGGCCTTGGGCGCGCTTGCATGCAGATTTCGCTGGTCCTTTTCAAGGATCCATGTTCCTTCTATTAATCGACACCCAGTCTAAATGGCTAGAGGTGCATAAGGTGCTAGGCACAACGTCCTGCGCAACAATTGAGAAGATGCGTTTGTCTTTCAGTACGCATTGCCTCCCCGAGGTGGCTGGTCACGGATAACTGCACTCCATTCACAAGTGAGGAGTTTGCGAGGTTCATGAAGATGAACGGCATACGCCATATCCGCACTGCCCTTTACCACCCGGCTCCAAATGGGTTGGCGGAGCGCGCAGTGCAGACATTAAAACGAGGCCTAAAGAAGCAGTGTTCCGGGTCAATGGACATGACACTGGCTCACTTTTTGTTTTCGTACAGGACCACCCCCCATGCGGTGACTGGGGTAGCTCCCGCAGAACTCCTAATGGGCCGAAGACTTCGCACCCGCCTTAGCATGGTTTTTCCGAACATTGGCGCAAAAGTACGCCGCACACAAGAACGGCAGGGACAGGGTTTTTCTCGGCATCGGCCGATTCGGCAGTTTGCGCCCGGTGACCCAGTGATCGTTCGGAATTTTGCTGATTGTGCCCAGTGGGTCCCTAGCGTAATCGTTCGCCAAACGGGCCCTATATCTTACCAGGTGCAAGCCCAGGGTCGTCTCCAGCGCAAACATGTAAACCACGTTCGGTCCAGAAGACAATCCCTTCCAAAGATTCCCCGCCCCCGGAGCTCATTTCTACAGCCACAGAGACCAGAGACAATGGAAAGTAGGCCTCACAATCTTCCTCTGGTGCCTCACTCAAAGCCTGCACAGGTTGTTACAGAACCACGTGGAGATAGAGACGCCGAGATGACGGAGGCAGCAGACTCTGACTCCGAGATGGAGACACAGGACACATCAGAGGGGGAATCCTCGGGCCCACGGGCCATGGATGTACAACTGTTACGCCATTCATCGCGGAAGCGCCAGTCTCCGTCTCGTTACACGCCGCCCGATCCAGCGCCTCGTGCAAATGGTGTCCAGCCTGCGGCAAAATGAGTCCGACGACCTCCTTCGCCAGGGTCTTCGGTGGATTCCTTGGACTTTGGGGGGAGGGATGTTATAACCTGCCTGCTTACCATTGGCTGGAGACTAATGACAATCCCACAATCCTGTGGGAGTATGAGCTTCCCCAATGAGGGGGGCGGAGAAATCATTAGCAGACTCCCTGAATAAATAAAGCTAGCCAGTTTGGAACCAGCCAGGAAGGAGTGAGCAGCAAGGGAAGTTGCTGCTGCTGTTGTATATATATGTTATTGTAAATAAATGTTATTTCTTTGTATCCTTAAAACTCGTGCTGGATCCTTCGTGGCCCTCACAAAAGTGGGGTTACTGGGTTACGGGGGTAGGGAGGAGGTGTGGGCTTGGATAGGGTGCTCTTTCCAAGGGACGGTGCAGACCCGATGGGCCGAAAGGCCCCCTTCTGCACTGTAAATTCTATGATTCAATGTTTCCATGATTCTATGAAAGGCAAGGAGAAATTAAATCATGAAAAGGACGATGATGCAAGGCAAAAAGGGGATGGCAATGAGAAAAGTTGAGAAACAAAAGGTGGCTCTCGAGGAGGTATGAACAGCAATGGCAAAACTAGCGGCAGTAACTGTTTCCGAAAAAATGGGAATGGTGGTTGTGATCTGAAACACCTGGACCAGAGGGGTACCAATATCCAAGGGGGTGGGGTGGGGTGGGTGGGGGGGGGTGGGGGGGGGGGGTGGTGGGGGGAATTTGCTAATGCTCTTCCGGAGGGTTTTAACTAGTTCAGCAGGGGCTTGTGAACCAGTATACAGGAGGTTGAGAGTAGTGAGGTCATGAGTAAGATTTCAAAGTTGCAGGAGTGTACCGGCAGGCAGAAAGGTGGTTTGAAGTGTGTCTTCTTCAATGCCAGGAGCATCCGGAATATGGTGGGTGAACTTGCGGCATGGGTTGGTACCTGTGACTTCGATGTTGTGGCCATTTCGGAGACATGCATAGAGCAGGGACAGGAATGGTTGTTGCAGGTGCCGGGGTTTAGATACTTCAGTAAGCTCAGGGAAGGTTGTAAAAGAGGGGGAGGGGTGGCATTGTTAGTCAAGGACAGTATTACGGTGGCAGAAAGGACGTTTGATGAGGACTCGTCTACTGAGGTAGTGTGGGCTGAGGTTAGAAACAGAAAAGGAGAGGCCACCCTGTTAGCGGTTTTCTATAGGCCTCCGAAAAAAGGTTCAGTTAGGGCGCTCGAGAGTTACAAGTTAGCTAGGAAGGACCTAAAGAGAGAGCTAAGAAGAGCCAGGAGGGGACATGAGAAGTCTTTGGCAGGTAGGATCAAGGATAACCCTAAAGCTTTCTACAGATATGTCAGGAATAAACGAATGACTAGGGTAAGAGTAGGGCCAGTCAAGGACAGTAGTGGGAAGTTGTGCTTGGTGTCCGAGGAGATAGGAGAGGTGCTAAATGAATATTTTTCATCAGTATTCACACAGGAAAAAGACCATGTTGTCGAGGAGAATACGGAGATTCAGGCTACTAGACTAGAAGGGCTTGAGGTTCATAAGGAGGAGGTGTTAGCAATTCTGGAAAGTGTGAAAATAGATGAGTCCCCTGGGCCGGATGGGATTTACCCTAGGATTCTCTGGGAAGCTAGGGAGGAGATTGCTGAGCCTTTGGCTTTGATCTTTCAGTCATCGTTGTCTACAGGAATAGTGCCAGAAGACTGGAGGATAGCAAATGTTGTCCACTTGTTCAAGAAGGGGAGTAGAGACAACCCCGATAACTATAGACCAGTGAGCCTTACTTCTGTTGTGGGCAAAATATTGGAACGGTTTATAAGAGATAGGATGTATAATCATCTGGAAAGGAATAATTTGATTAGAGATAGTCAACACGGTTTTGTGAAGGGTAGGTCGTGCCTCACAAACCTTCTTGAGTTCTTTGAGAAGGTGACCAAACAGGTGGATGAGGGTAAAGCAGTTGATGTGATGAATATGGATTTCAGTCAAGCATTTGATAAGGTTCCCCATGGCAGGCTACTGCAGAAAATACGGAGGCATGGGATTCAGGGTGATTTAGCAGTTTGGATCAGATATTGGCTAGCTGGAAGAAGACAAAGGGTGGTGGTTGATGGGAAATGTTCAGACTGGAGTCCAGTTACTAATGGTGTCCCACAAGGATTTATTTTGGGGCCACTGCTGTTTGTCATTTTTATCAATGACCTGGAGGAGGGCATAGAAGGATGTGTGAGTAAATTTGCAGATGACACTAAAGTCGGTGGAGTTGTGGACAGTGCGGAAGGATGTTACAAGTTACAGAGGGACATAGATAAGCTGCAGCGCTGGGCTGAGAGGTGGCAAATGGAGTTTAATGCAGAAAAGTGTGAGGTGATTAATTTTGGAAGGAATAACAGGAATACAGAGTATTGGGCTAATGGTAAGATTCTTGGCAGTGTGGATGAGCAGAGAGATCTCGGTGTCCATGTACATAGATCCCTGAAAGTTGCCACCCAGGTTGAGAGGGTTGTTACAAAGGTGTACCGTGTGTTAGCTTTTATTGGTAGAGGGATTGAGTTTCGGAGCCATGAAGTCATGTTGCAGCTGTACAAAACTCTGGTGCGACCGCATTTGGAGTATTGCGTGCAATTCTGGTCGCCGCATTGTAGGAAGGATGTGGAAGCATTGGAAAGGGTGCAGAGGAGATTTACCAGAATGTTGCCTGGTATGGAGGGAAGATCTTATGAGGAAAGGCTGAGGGACTTGAGGCTGTTTTCGTTAGAGAGAAGAAGGTTAAGAGGTGACTTAATTGAGGCATACAAGATGATCAGAGGATTGGATAGGGTGGACAGTGAGAGCCTTTTTCCTCGGATGGTGATGTCTAGCACGAGGGGACATAGCTTTAAATTGAAGGGAGATAGATATAAGACAGATGTCAGAGGTATGTTCTTTACTCAGAGAGTAGTAAGGGCGCGGAATGCCCAGCCTGCAACAGTAGTGGACTCGCCAACACTAAGGGCATTCAAATGGTCATTGGATAGACATATGGACGATAAGGGAATAGTGTAGATGGGCTTTAAAGTGGTTTCACAGGTCGGTGCAACATCGAGTGCCGAAGGGCCTGTACTGCGCTGTAATGTTCTATGAGTCCCGAAGTACGGAAAGCAGCTGGTGGGCAAGAGCAAGATTTGGCTTGGGATGGGACGGGGGGACGGGGACGGGGGGAGGGGACGGGGGGGCACATGTTGCCTATCTGGGTTCTGAATGCGGCCTACAAGACGTTGCATTGACCGTTGCACACGCGCCGTGTACCCACATCCTGCTGGTTTTGTCCGCGTAATCGTTTTCTTACCGGTATGGCTGAAGTGATACTCACAGAAAGCGAGGGTGAGTGAAGTGAGGTGCGTGCTGATGGCGCACAACACTGACCGCGTGAGCCATGCGCTCCCTCTGCGTCCAAAGCGTAAGTATGTATTTTGTTTTCACCGTTTGAGGTTGATGTCAGTTCTATTAATGTATAAACGAATAAGTTTTTTCTATAACTCGTTATGACATATTCTGCATGCATTAAATGTATTTAATCTTACTCATGGGGTATGGGAGTCAACAAGCCCGATTCCAATATTGCTCCACCGAGCTGAGGGCCAGCCACTCTTGTGGCCCATTTATTCTGGGTGGCCCATCGCTGAGCTAACTGAAATCTGAGGTTCTATTGCCCAAGCTTCAGTGCAGGAAGCCAATACAAATATTTGTTTAAACAAAAGAGGAGTGAACAATATGCAAAGAGAATGAGTCAACGCTGAACTTCTTTGTTTAAGCCTGTGGACAGTGTCTTCCGTTTCCTCATGATGTCCCAAAACCGTTCAAAGTCAATAAATTGTAACGTTGTCACCATAGTTGTGCGGGCAATATGCAAATATCAATGAGATAAATGGCCAACTAATCCGTTTTTGTTTTTGGCTAAGATTTAAACTTTGGCTCGGGCACCGGGGGAAACTATTACAAAGAACAAAGAACAAAGAACAAAGAAAAGTACAGCACAGGAACAGGCCCTTTGGCCCTCCAAGCCTGTGCAGACCATGCTGCCCATCTCAACTAAAATCCTCTACACTTCCTGGGTCCGTATCCCTCTATTCCCATCCTATTCATGTATTTGTCAAGATGCTCCTTAAATGTCACTATCGTCCCTGCTTCCACCACCTCCTCCGGTCACGAGTTCCAGGCACCCACTACCCTCTGTGTAAAAAGCTTGCCTCGTACATCGCCTCTAAACCTTGCCCCTCGCACCTTAAACCTATGCCCGCTAGTAATTGACCCCTCTACCCCGGGGAAAAAGCCTCTGACTATGCACTCTGTCTATGCCCCTCATAATTTTGTAGACCTCTATCAGGTCGCCCCTCAACCTCCGTCGTTCCAGTGAGAACAAACCGAGTTTATTCAACCGCTCTTCATAGCTAATGCCCTCCATACCAGGCAACATCCTGGTAAATCCCTTCTGCACCCTCTCTAAAGCCTGCACATCCTTCTGGTAGTGTGGCGACCAGAATTGAACACTATACTCCAAGTGTGGCCTAACTAAGGTTCTATACAGCTGCAACATGACTTGCCAATTCTTATACTCAATGCCCCGGCCAATGAAGGCAAGCATGCCGTATGCCTTCTTGACTACCTTCTCCACCTGTGTTGCCCCTTTCAGTGACCTGTGGACCTGTACACCTAGATCTCTCTTACTGTCAATACTCTTGAGGGTTCTACCATTCACTGTATATTCCCTACCTGCATTAGACCTTCCAAAATGCATTACCTCACATTTGTCCGGATTAAACTCAATCTGCCATCTCTCCGCCCAAGTCTCCAAACGATCTAAATCCTGCTGTATTCGGTCCCTTCACTGAAAAGATAGCAGCGGCAACGAGGCAGATATCCCTGAGAGAGCACCAAAGTACCAGACTAGATTGTGGGTTCAGGTTCCTGGAGGTTGACCCCAATTTTTTCCCCTCCAGAGAGAAAGGTCTACTGCTGGTCCAGGCCAATATTAACTTCACAGCCAGCTTGTGGAGTGCCTGTTACACTTCTGAGTCACTGCTGCAACTTTTGCAAACTCCTGACGTTCCAATTATATTCCCAGGAAAAATAAACGGACAGAGAATTAAGATAATTGGTGAAAGAACCAGAGGTGAGGCGAGAATTTTGTTATGCGGCAAATTTTTCCGAGAACATAACTTGCATTTACATAGCATCTTCCATGGGCAGAATTTTTTTTTGCAGCCAGTGAATGACTTTAGAAGTCACTGTGAAAATGTCGGAAATTTGGCAGTCAATTTTTAACAGCAAACATCTATGTGATAATGATCGGATCAGCAGTTTTTGCGATGTTGATTGAGGGAGAAATGTTGGCCAAGATACAGGGAGGAACTCTTTATCCTTCTTCAAAATAGTTTCAATATGGGGGCTGGTTTAGCTCAGTTGGTTGGACAGCTGGTTCGTGATGCAGAGCGAGGCCAGCAGCGCGGGTTAGGTACCGGCCATACCAGCTTAGGTTATTCCCACCTTCTCAACCTTGCCCCTTGCCTGCGGTGCGGAGATCCTCAGGTTAAACCGCCACCAGTCCGGCCACTCCCAATCCTCTCTGCCTGTGACCTCACCACCTCCTGCTCCAGGGGCTGAGGAGGGTGCACCTACCTCACGGCAGGAGACTAAAAGCAGGCTGGGGCCCTCCAGGCCTCAGCCTTTGAGAGGACAGCCGCAAAGGTCATCACAAACAACGTTGCGGTCAGTGGGCTGCCTGCGCCTCTGCTGTGTATATCGAGGATGCACCAAGACGTGGTGGTAGGATTTTAAAAATTAAGACAAATTGAGGTCCCGGGTGTTTACTCACTATATATATAATGCACCTTTGTAATTGCATTTGCAGTTCATGACAATGATCTCATCATTTGAATGCGTTGCGCATATGCATCTATCTACTCCCTTGTTGCGAGGTTGACCCAAGCTCCCAGCCCATGATTGTCTCTCTTTGTGATCCTCAGATTCATGTGATGATTAGTAGACTCGTGTCAGTTACTCACCCCTTTTGTAATGTCAGGAAGATGTGCCAGATGTGTATCTCTACGGCTGCAAGCAATTCCTCATTTAGGTGGCCACGGCTACCTTATGTGCAGTTAAGGCAGGGTTTTACATTGGTGTGCTGTCCTGCGTTTCCCTCAGTAGCAGCATATAGCTTTGGTCGCTGACCTTTCCAGAGAGTGAGAGCCCCGTGGTCCGAGAGGGTTGCAGGTCCAAGGACGAATACCTGCAATGCCACTGATTCCAAAGGCCTTTCCGAGCAAGGCCTTGACTCCAAGGTTCAGGAGAAATGCGCTCCGTGCTACTTACCTGCATCGACTCTTTCTGGAACTGTGTGGCTATCAGTGTGTCAATCACATGAAAATCGCTTATTGTCACAAGTAGGCTTCAAATGAAGTTACTGTGAAAAGCCCCTAGTCGCCACATTCCGGCGCCTGTTCGGGGAGGCTGTTACGGGAAATTGAACCATGCTGCTGGCCTGCCTTGGTCTGTTTTAAAAGCCAGCGATTTAGCCCAGTGTGCTAAACCAACCCCGTGTTTCTTTGTCGTGCTGCTTTCAGGCCATCGTCATGTGGAAACTCCATCATCGCCATCTTCTGGTTTGTTCCGATCCCGGTAATCACTGTCCAAGGAGCACTCGGCCTTCTCTATGTCTCCCTCTGGCATTGAGGTGCCAGGTTGCGCAGGGTGCAGCAGACCCTATAATGTGTCACACCCACTGTGGAGAGTACGGCACAGCCCCACCTGAGTGGTCCTAACATCAGAAGCACATGTTCAGGATGCCAAAGGTCTGCTCAGTGAAGGATTTTGCTGCACTGTGCACCTGTTGTCTGTCTCCTCTGAAGCACTTTGAGGATGACACGTGAGTGTCATGATCCGACTCTTTAGCGGGTACACCGTGCCACCCAGCAGCCAACTGTGAAATTCCTGAGGCCCTTTAAATATTGGTGACACCTGGGAGTGACTCAGGTGGTACTTGGCATAAATATGCATGATTAGGGGTGGGATTCTCCGACCCACCGCTGGGGGGGCCACCCGCGACGGGCCGGAGTCCCGCTGCTGTAATGCCGGTCCCGCCAGCGTGAATTAAACCACCTCCCTTACCGGCGGGACCAGGGGGCGCGAGCGGGCGCCGGGGTCTTGGGGGGGGGCGCGGGGCGATCTGGCCCCAGGGGGGTGCCCCCACGGTGGCCTGGCCCGTGATCGGGCCCACCGATCCACGGGCGGGCCTGTGCCGTGGGGGCACTCTTTCCCCTCCGCGTCGGCCATAGCCTCCGCGATGGCCGACGCGGAGGTGGCCCCCCCCCCGCGCATGCACGGGGATGACGTCAGCAGCTGCTGACGCTCTCGCGCATGCGCGGACCTCCGCCAGCCGGCAGAGTCCCTTCAGCCCCGGCTGGTGTGGCCTTTCACACCAGCCGGTGGGACGGCAACCACTCCGGCGCGGGCCTAGCCCCTAAAGGTGAGGGCTTGGCCCCTAAAGGTGCGGAGAAATCCGCACCTTTGGGGCGGCCCGACGCCGGAGTGGTTCACGCCACTCTATTACGCGGGGCAGGGGAGAATCCCGCCCAAGCTTCTGATGGTCACATCGCAGCTGTACATTGAGGGAGTGGAACCTCTTCCTCGTGATGAAGATCAGGGGCTGCTACCATGGAGCCCTTAAAGCCACATGTGTGCAATCAATTGTACCCCTGTACACTGGGGAGCCTGAGATTGCCGCAAATCCCAGAAATATAGCAGTCTGGCTAGCTTCATTCAGTGTGAGCTTTATATAATGATGAGCCTTAATGTAGATGGCATCCATTACCTCCATTATACATTTATGTATTGAGGACTGATGCCGCATTGGTACCCTGTGGATCCCTGGGCTAAGCCATTTGCAAAGAAAACTAATTGGGACAGTGACCTTCAAGAGCATTGGCAGGGAATGTCCTCCAGGTGGAGTGGGATTAGATCCCGACCCCGCAGAATATGGAGAAATTAGTTACCACATCTCTTGACATGCATAGACATATGTGGCACTCTCTCTCGCTCATTTACTAAATAAGAAAAGTGTCTTTGGTATCGCCTTGATCGGGGCCAGTCTCCTCTGGTGTATGGGTCTGACCTCCTCGGTTTCTGGGCCTTCTGGGGTCTCCCCCCAACCGGGTGCGTCAGGCCGGGGCTCCTCTCTAAGCTGTGCTAGACTGAGCAAGGCCCTTCTTCTCCACAATCAGAACACTGCCATCAAGATCTGTAATCCTCCTTCGTCCTGTGGATCGACAGATCCAAGAGATTAACGTAGAATTCCCAGCTATAGTCGACCTCCCATCGAACAGCCTGAAATCCACTGTCATGCCCTTGGGTCGTGTCTGCGATTCCCGCCTTCCTAACTTTCTAACTGCGGTTCTCCCTCACAAATCTTAAATGCCTAAGACGCCATCCCAGCAACTTGACATCCAATCTCATAGGGGTTGTAAGAAGCTTGAGCAAAGCTCACCCTCATTAAAGGCACTCATACGACGCTTGATTTGGTTTCCAGATTAGGCCTACCCTGCACTTTTGGAATGACTGGATGGCCTTTGGCACTAACCCCTGCCAATTGGACAATGCACTTTCCAGGGTTCCATGATCATCTTGTAGATACCCAGCAACTGTGCTCCCTTAATGCCTGACTGCATCTTCCCTTCTCACATCTCTCTCACTTTTAAATGTGACCACAGTGACTATTGCAACGTCGCATTAAAGCACACAATTACTTCTGAGTCGAACATCTGAATAAGATGTTCACGAGTTCTATCAGCTGAGCCCTCATCTCCATGTTGAGAATCTAATAGGTATGTGGGTGGCCCCTGAAAGGGCCCCTGAGTCCACCCACGGGCTCCTCCACACTGCCTCCGAACCCACGCGCGCAGATTTCTTCCACTTTCCTTGTTACTTCAAGGTCTCAATGTGGTGCTGCTGCATTTCTGCTTGAAGAGCTCCGTCCCCGACTGGCCGAATCCCCGATGGCGTGGGTTACGTGTGCTCACACCGTCCGGGAAGCTCGCATGGTGGCTGCGGACTCAGTCCGGGGCTGCCACAGTCGTGGAAGGGCCGATCGGTGAGCAGAGGGCTGGGGGGGCTTCATTCGGGGCTGGGGGCAGTGCGGGCGGGCTGCC
Organism: Scyliorhinus torazame; assembly: GCF_047496885.1. Classification (NCBI taxonomy): domain Eukaryota; kingdom Metazoa; phylum Chordata; class Chondrichthyes; order Carcharhiniformes; family Scyliorhinidae; genus Scyliorhinus; species Scyliorhinus torazame. The sequence goes on from NC_092709.1 coordinate 13,766,699, forward strand.
CGGGGCGCGCGAGGGGCCGATGGGGGGCACAACTTTGGCGGTCCAGGTTGTGGGCTGAGGTTGCCATGGAGCACGGCGCGGCCACTACAGGCTGCCGCCGTGTGCGTGTGCGGTCTCTGAACCGAACGTGCCGGGGGCCGCCTCGGCAGCTGGAGCGGCGAGCTCTACGCCGGCTCCCTGCTAGCCCCCAGCAAAACGGGGAATCGCTGGCCTTTTGGCGTCAGTTTTCCTGGCGTAAAAGATCACCGTTTTCACGCTGGCATGGTGACGAGTCTCCAAAACGGAGTACCCAGCCCCATATCTCTCCAGCCATCCATGATGTGCAGGTAGACCTCCCTCTGGGAACTCTTCAGCCTCCCCCGTGACCCTGGAGCCCATAGTTTTACACATTCCTGCCTCTCCCCCAAAACCCTCTGTGGATGTTCTCATGCCCCATACAGACCTCAAACCTCCCTATCTTGAGGCTGTGTGCGTGGTGACAGAGATGAGCCCCCTTGCAAGAGAGTTTTCAGTCCACCCCCGCCCCTTCCCCACCCCCCATTATGTTTTCCCCATTTACAGGCTGCGGCTGTGTCCCCTGACCATGGCCATCCCATCTGTAGTCCTGTACTGATCCAGACAACCTCAGCACCACCATCTATGGGACCATGAACATGGCCTGCACACCAAGCTGTCCCTGATCCTCCACTAGAATGGGGCCATGGCGTGTGTGAGACATGCATGGCCCATAGAGCCTCATGACGGCCTTTAATCTCTCACCCTGCCCTTTTCCCCTCAGTCACATGACTGTCTATGACTCAGCTCCCAGTTCCATTGAACTGATCACAACACCTTCCCCCTCCCGACCCCCCCACCCACTCCATGAGCCTCTGTGTGGCCCTTACCTTCTGTGAAAGCCTTGCCCCCCCCCCCCCCAGTCATGAGTGTGCACGCAACACTTTCCTCTTGTGTAACACCAGCCCCCCTACTCTCTACTCTACCGACCGCATACATCTCCACCCACTCGTGGCGTACGAGGCCCACCCACCTCACTGCTATGTCTGTGTTCATCCCTTCCATGTCGTTCTCCAGTTTCCCCACCCCAATCGTCCCTTTGCCTGCCTTCTTGCTATCCACCCCTCCAAACCAATCCTCCCCTCCTCTCTTCACCCTCATCTCTCTGTCAGTCCTACCATACGCCCTCCCTACCTTCTCTCCACCATGTTCACCCTCCCCTCCCCTCCCACACCTGCGGTACCCTCCGTGAGCAGCCCAAGCAGCCAATTAGACCCCCCCCCCACCAGTCCGGCCTAACTTTGGCATCGCTGAGGAACCATGGCAATGCTGCTGCATTTCGCCTTTGAATGATGCACTCAACTCAAAGTCACGAGTGCAATGAAAGAGGTCAGCTGAATGCCTCTTATATCCGTTCAGGATTCAAACCGGACAAATTTCCCACTGGAGGGCACTTAGCTGGGAGGGGGATTGTAATACCAGCGATGTGCATTTTGAATGAGTACTCATGGCACGTTAATGGTTGCAAATTTTTGCTTTTCAAAATGCATGTTCAAGTAAAGATTTCGGAATATGAGAAGGCATGCCAAGAATCTTCCTGCCCAGGCAGGTTCTGCGTTTAGATTTGGAAAGCAAAGTTGCCTTCTATTCCAGGGGTGGAATTTTCTGAAAAAATGACAAAGTCAGTACGGTAGCACAGTGGTTAGCACCATGGCCTCACAGCCCCAGGGACCTGGGTTCGATTCCCGACTTGGGTCACAGTCTGTGCGGAGTCTGCACGTTCTCCCCCCGTGTCTGCGTGTGTTTCCTCCGGGTGCTCCGGTTTCCTCCCACAAGTCCCGAAAGACGTGCCGTTGTGTGAATTGGACATTCTGAATTCTCTCTCCGTGTACCCGAACAGGCACCGGGAATGTGGCGACTAGGGGCTTTTCACAGTAACTTCATTGCAGTGTTAATGTAAGCCTACTTGTGACAATAAAGATTATTAAGTGACATTTTCAGCCGTAAAATTGGGCCGGGCCGGGCCCTGGCAGCCCTGGTGGTGCGATCCGGATTGCAACCTTTGGGCACTTTGAAGTTTTTTACCCCCACGTGAAATGTTCCACGCTTGAGGCATGAGGTACCCTCAATAATGACGCTTAGAGATTAAACTGTAAAGAAGGCTTTATTAGACTAATAACTATGCTACAGCTAGAGACGAGAGCTGACTGTTACAGACCATGAGGCAGCCCTTTATGTATGGCTCCCAGATGGGCGGAGCCAGAGGCGGAGTCCCCAGGGTTCCAAGCCCGGTCTTAAAGGGGACATCACCTTACATGATGATAAGGCAGTAACCGTTCATCACAAGGCACAAAGTCTCTGATTCGCCCATCCTGGGAGGAGTCAGCTGAGCACTTCACTGAAGGGGCTGCTGCATTTAAACAGCTCCATAGCACGTAATCTGATTCAAAGCAGAAGGGTGGCAGCGAGGAAACCAGCTGCTAAATTTATGGAGGGGCACAGCACCTTTTACCAGATGGCATTGAGGAGGGGCAGGCCACAATATACCCTCGGAATGGCTCTCCAGCTACGTCATGTATCCTGCCTGGGAGACGGTGGCAGCAATGGATAGCGCCAACAACCTGACCAAGAGGATGGGTGTGCAGAGTAGGAAAAAGATGAATGGCCTTCTCCGATCAGCAAGGGTATGTCCTTCCCGTCTCCTTTTGCCACTTAACCTTCCATCACCCCTGGACTATCACCTGGGACCCACACATGCCAGTTGTCATCGACCTCTAACCCATCATGTGTCCAGTTCACATGAACCACATTTGTGTGCCTGCAGGAGAGGCTCGCCCACAACCAGCACACGAGAGAGAAAATGGGCGGTGGGGTGCCCAAGCTGAGGGTCCTGACTCCATACAAGGAGGGGGCCATGGAGCTCGCAGGGGAAGAGCTAGTCTGCTATGTGCAAGATGGGCCTCTGAGAGAAAAGTGAGGCACCACTGCACTTTCATCTCAAATGAGTTCTTTGTAGTCCAAACCCTTGACCAGACCATGTACTGAAACCTGGGGCGGGAGTCTCCGCACCCCGACTCTGAAATCGCGTCCGGCGCCGGGGCGGAGAATTCAGTTTCCCGCCTGGAATCGGGAGCGGCGCCGGTTCCCCGACTCTCCGGGTCCCGAAAAGCGGCGTACGCGCTGTGTATCGCCTACATGCAGAACCCACCGCGCCAATCTCCGCCCCCCCCACCCGTCAAAGTCTCGACGGTGTGGATCCAATATTGTCCTGCCGGTCGGCATACTAGCGTGGCAGCTGTGGACTCAATCCGTAGCCGCCATGGTCAGTGGCGGGCTGATCAGAGAGCAGGGGGGGGGGGGCCTCATACGGCACCGGGCTGATTCTGGGCGGGTCGGTCCGGGTCGGGCGCGTGGCCGATCGGGGGCACTATTTGGAGGGTCCGGCTCCACGGTCTGAGTCCGCCATGGAGCACGGCGCAGCCGCTGGAGATCGCCGCCGTGCGCATGTGCGGCCTCTGACCCGGAAGTGCTGGTGCACGTATCTGAGCTAAAGCTGCGAGCTTCCCGATGGGTCCCTGCTAGCCTCCTGCAGGACTATGAATATGTGGCCCTTTCATGCCACCACCCAGCCTTGGCACCGCCTCGGAGGACGGAACTATCATAGTTTCATATCATAGAATTTACAGTGCAGAAGGAGGCCATTCGGCCCATTGAATCTGCACCGGCTCTTGGAAAGAGCACCCTACCCATGTTCAACACCTACACCCTATCCCCATAACCCAGTAACCCCACCCAACACTAAGGGCAATTTTGGACACTAAGGGCAATTTATCATGGCCAATCCACCTAACCTGCACATCTTTGGACTGTGGGAGGAAACCGGAGCACCCGGAGGAAACCCACGCACACAGGGGGAGAACGTGCAGACACCGCACAGACAGTGACCCAAGCCGGAATCGAACCTGGGACCCTGGACCTGTGAAGCAATTGTGCTATCCACAATGCTACTGTGCTGCCCACAAACTGATGAAGCGTCACAACGTGGAGCATCCCACTGGCATGGGTATCTCCAGCCAACGGTACCCCGAGCTCCAGGCCCAAGCCCACCCCAACATCCACTCATCCCCCCCTCCCCCCCTCCCCCTGCAGCCAGCCCAGCCCAGGCCATCCCTCACACCCTGCTGACAGAGCACTGGGGCAGGTTGAAATGTTGTGAACAGATGTTTGTTGTGAAACGGTGAACATATATAGGTACAGGTCTGTGCCCTAGCTCCTATCACTAATGTGTGCTGTACCCATGCCAACCTCACTAGTGTCTGCCTTTCTAGCACTACAGGCCCCAACCTAGGTCTAGGTGGTACATCAGGAGTGGAGGTAGCCTGCTGTGGCTCCTGCCTGTGACCTGGGACCCCTTTGGTGGGCGTCTTCTGGGGAGACCGGGTCTGGATGTGCCTGGCTGCTGCTCGGGTGTCCTGGGTGATGTGGTGCCCCCCCTGTTCTGCCCGCTGCCCATCAGATGTGCCAGGGAAAGGAGGGGGGCAGTCCGAGGCGCTGTGGTGTTCCCGTACCACCCCTCAGGTGGTCACCAGGATGGACTCCATCAACTCCCCCTCGGGCCCCATCACGACCTCAGAGGTCACGATGACCCCCCGGCCTACTCCTTGGGATGAGGGTGCAAGTTGAGCAAACTCCTACAGAGCCCCCGCCACCGGGCGCAGTCAGACATGGAGGCACGCTTCTGTCGCAACCAGGGTCTCAATTATCACGGCCATGAAGCACAGGGAGTGGACCACCTCCCTCTGTGACTGGATCAGGTTAGCCAGGCAATGCCGCCAATGCCCTCAGCCATGACCCACTGTGACTCGGCCACGCCCTGAGCACCACAACAATGTCCAGGTGGCTCTGGTACATGGCTGCCTGGGACAGGGCAGCCCTGTCCTGGGCCTCGGCCACCACCTACAGAGTGCCCCAGGCCTTGGACATCTTGACCCATGGCTGATACCTTCGCCCCAAAGGCCCCCACCGCGGATGCCACCCATGCGGTGTGGCCTGGGTGTCACGCATGGTCGGCTCCTGTCCCTGCAGGAACTGGATGGTTGCTGACACCCCCTCAAACAGTCCCTGGATGTGAGCATCTCCACGATCGAGGAACCCTCCATTCTAGAAGCCCAAAACCCATCTGGACAACAGCTAGTCTCTGGGGTCGGGCCACCCTCTGACTCTTCACCCCGTCGAGGGTTCCTACCCCCACCTGCAGCACGTGTGTGGTGCGCACCAGGTGGTGCCCCAGGAGCCTCTTCGTTGTAAATAAATATATATTTATTAAAGTTTTTTAACACAATTTTTCACCCTTACAAACAATAAACCCCCCCCCCCTCGTAACAAAATAGAAAGAAAACGCGCATAGCAAGATATATACATGGTAAAACAATATGTTACAGAGCTTTGTACACTGGCTCCCTCCCGTACATGCCAGTTTTCCAGATCTTTCATGTGTTCTCTTGCTCAAATACCCATTAGGCAGACCCTCCTTCCCCCCTCCCCCCCCCCCTTCCACAGGACATCCCCCCCCCCCCCCCCCCCCCCCCCGGTTGCTGCTTCTGCTGACCGACCTTCCTCTAACGCTCCGCGAGATAGTCTAGGAACGGTTGCCACCGCCTGTAGAACCCCTGCGCAGACCCTCTCAAGGCAAACTTTATCCTCTCCAGCTTAATGAACCCAGCCATATCATTTATCCAGGCCTCCAGGCTGGGGGGCTTCGCCTCCTTCCACATTAGCAAGATCCTTCGCCGGGCTACTCGGGACGCAAAGGCCAGATGGCCGGCCTCTTTCGCCTCCTGCACTCCCGGCTCATCCACTACTCCGAATATTGCTAGCCCCCAGCTTGGCTTGACCTGGACTTTCACCACCTGAGATATTGCTCCCACCACTCCTCTCCAGAACCCCTCCAGTGCCGGACATGACCAAAACATATGGACATGGTTCGCCGGACTTCCTGAGCACCTTCCACATCTGTCCTCTTCCCCAAAAAATCTACTCAACCTCGCCCACGTCAAGTGCGCTCTGTGAACCACCTTAAATTGTATCAGGCTGAGCCTGGCACACGAGGAGGAGGAATTAACCCTACCCAGGGCATCAGCCCATAGCCCCTCCTCAATCTCCTCCCCCAGCTCCTCCTCCCATTTACCCTTCAGCTCCTCTACCAACGCTTCCCCCTCTTCTTTCATCTCCTGATATATTGCCGACACCTTGCCCTCTCCCACCCATACGCCCGCGATCACCCTGTCTTGAATTTCCTGTGCCGGGAGCAACGGGAATTCCCTCACCTGCCGCCTCACAAACGCCCTCACCTGCATGTATCTGAAAGCATTTCCCGGGGGTATCTCAAACTTCTCCTCTAGTGCCCCTAGGCTCGCAAACGTCCCATCAATGAACAGGTCCCCCACTCTTCTAAACCCCGCCCGATGCCAGCTCTGAAACCCGTCCATCCTCCCCGGGACAAACCGGTGGTTACCCCTGATCGGGGACCACACCGAGGCTCCCATTACACCCCTGTGCCGTCTCCACTGCCCCCAGATCTTTAGCGTTGCCGCCACCACCGGACTCGTGGTGTACCTTGACGGCGAGAGCGGCAGCGGTGCCGACACCAGCGCCCCCAGGCTCGTTCCTTTGCAGCACGCCATCTCCAACCTCTTCCATGCCGCCCCCTCTCCCTCCATCACCCACTTACGGATCATCGCCACATTTGCTGCCCAGTAGTAGCTCCCTAGGTTCGGCAGCGCCAACCCTCCTCGTTCCCTACTGCGTTCCAAAAACCCTCTCCTTACCCTCGGGGTCTTATTCGCCCACACAAACCCCATAATACTCCTGCCTACTCTCTTAAAAAAGGCCTTGGTGATCACGATGGGAAGGCACTGAAACACAAAGAGAAACCTCGGAAGGACCACCATTTTGACCGACTGCACTCTACCCGCTAGCGAGAGCGGTAACATGTCCCATCTTTTGAAGTCCTCCTCCATCTGCTCCACCAACCTCGTCAGATTCAGTTATGCAGGGCCCCCCAACTCCTGGCTATCTGGATCCCCAGGTACCAAAAGCTCCCCTCCGCCCTCCTCAGCGGTAGATCGCCTATCCCCCTTTCTTTGTCCCCTGCCTGTACTACAAAAAGCTCACTCTTCCCAACATTGAGCTTATAGCCCGAAAAATCCTCAAACTCCCTGAGAGTCTGCATGACCTCCACCATCCCCTCCACTGGATCCGCCACATACAGCAACAGGTCAGCCGCATAAAGCGACACTCGATGCTCTTCTCCCCCTTGGACCACCCCCTTCCATTTCCTAGACTCCCTCAGTGATATGGCCAAGGGTTCAATCGCCAATGCAAACAACAGGGGGGACAGGGGGCACCCCTGCCTCGTCCCACGGTACAGTCGAAAATACTCCGACCTCCGCCGATTCGTAACCACACTCGCCACCGGGGCTCTGTAAAGGAGCTTAACCCAACTGATAAACCCTCCCCCGAACCCAAACCTATGCAGCACTTCCCAGAGGTACTCCCACTCAGCTCGGTCAAAGGCCTTCTCCGCGTCCATAGCTGCCACTATCTCCGCCTCTCCCTCCACCGATGGCATCATTATCACGTTTAGGAGCCGCCGCACATTGGTGTTTAGTTGCCTGCCTTTTACAAATCCCGTCTGGTCCTCATGAATCACCCCCGGGACACAGTCCTCGATCCTCGTAGCCAGCACATTTGCCAGCAACTTAGCATCCACGTTGAGGAGCGAGATCGGCCTGTACGACCCACATTGCAGTGGGTCCTTGTCCCACTTTAGGATCAAAGAAATCTCGGGGGCAGGGTCCCTTGCTCCCTTGCCTCATTAAAGGTCCTCACTAGTAGCGGGGCCAACAGGTCTACGTACTTCCTGTAGAACTCCACCGGGAATCCGTCCGGTCCCGGGGCCTTCCCCGCCTGCATGCTCCACAAACCCTTGCTCAGCTCCTCCAACCCAATTGGTGCCCCCAAACCAGCCACCTCTTGCTCCTCCACCCTCGGGAATCTCAATTGGTCTAGGAATCGCCTCATCCCCTCTTCCCCCGCTGGAGGCTGGGATCTGTACAGCTCCTCATAGGAGGCCTTGAATGCCTCGTTTATTTTTGTCGCACTCCGCACCGTGGCTCCCCTTCCATCTTTGACTCCACCTATTTCCCTCGCTGCCATCCTCTTACGGAGCTGGTGTGCCAGCATCCGACTCGCCTTCTTCCCATACTCGTAGGTCACCCCCTGCGCCTTCCTCCTCTGTGCCTCTACCTTTCCTGTGGTCAACAGATCAAACTCCATTTGGAGACGGCGCCTTTCCCCAAGTAATCCCTCCTCAGGGGCCTCTGCGTATCTCCTGTCCACTCTTAAAATCTCCCCCACAAACCTCTCCCTTTCCATGCCCTCTATCTTCTCCCTATGAGCCCTAATGGAGATTAGCTCTCCCCTGATCACCGCCTTCAGCGCCTCCCATACCACCCCCACCCGCACCTCCCCGTTGTCATTGACCTCCAGGTACCTTTCGATGCACCCTCTCACCCTCCCACACACCACCTCATCTGCCAGCAGTCCCACATCCAACCACCACAGCGGGCGTTGGTCCCTCTCCTCTCCCAACTCCAGTTCCGCCCAGTGCGGGGCATGATCAGAAATGGCTATGGCTGAATACTCCGTTCCCTCCACTTTCGGGATCAGCGCCCTGCCCAGAACAAAGAAATCAATCCGGGAGTAGGCTCTGTGTACATGGGAGAAAAAAGAAAATTCCCTGGCCTGCGGCCTGGCAAACCTCCATGGGTCCACTCCCCCCATCTGATCCATAAACCCCCTAAGCACCTTGGCCGCCGCCGGCCTCTTTCCGGTCCTAGATCTGGAGCGATCCAGTGCTGGGTCCAACACCGTATTGAAATCCCCGCCCATTATCAGGCTTCCTACCTCCAGATTCGGAATGCGCCCCAACATGCGCTTCATGAATCCGGCATCATCCCAGTTCGGGGTGTATACATTTACCAATACCACCCACGTCCCCTGCAACTTACCGCTCACCATCACATATCGCCCTCCGTTGTCCACTATGATATTCTTGGCCTCAAACAACACCCGCTTCCCCACCAATATTGCCACCCCTCTGTTCTTCGCGTCCAGCCCCGAATGGAATACCTGTCCTACCCACACCTTTCTTAACCTGACCTGATCCGCCACCTTCAAATATGTCTCTTGGAGCATGACGTCTGCCTTCAGTCCCTTTAAGTGCGCAAACACTCGGGCCCTCTTTACCGGCCCATTCAAGCCCCTCACATTCCACGTTATCAGCCGGATTGGGGAGGCTCCCCCTGCCGACTAGCCATCTCCTTTTCTAGGCCAGTCCCGTGTCCGCGCCGCCCTCACCCTCCAGTCCCCCAGCTGGGAGACCCCCGCCCCGACCACCTCTTCTGTGTCCCATTCCCCTTCGGCCAGTGCAGCAGCAACCCTTTTTCCCCCCCCCTTCCCCCCCTCCCCCCACTAGACCCATGTCTAGCTTTTTTTGCTCCCCCCATATCACTCCCGTAAGTCAGCTGTCACCTGCTGACCCCGGCTTCCCCCGCCGTCCCATTGACCTCCCCGTGTGGGAACCTCCCAATCAGTGTGCGTTCCTCCATTCCCCCTCCCGCCTTTCTTCCCTAGCGCGGGAAAAAACCCCGCACTTTCCTAAGCCTACTCTGGCGCAGCTCCTGTCGCGGCCTTGTCTCTTTTCCCCCATCACCATCCCCCTCTCTCCCCCAGCCTATGTAACATTTCCTGCGCGTGATTAACACCCTATATACAACAACCATCAAACATCAAACATCCCCCCCACCCTCTCAAACCCTCAGTTTGAGTCCAACTTTTCGGTTTGAATAAAGGTCCACACCTCTTCAGGCGTTTCGAAATTATGGTGCTGATCCTTGTATGTGACCCACAATCGCGCTGGCTGCAGCATTCCAAATCTCACTCCTTTCCGGTGCAACACCGCCTTGGCCCGGTTGAAACCCGCTCTCCTCTTTGCAACCTCCGTTCTCCAGTCCGGGTATATTCGGATCTCCGCATTGTGCCACCTGCTGCTCCGCTCTTTCTTGGCCCATTTCAAGACCCTCTCTCTGTCCGTGAAACGGTGAAACCTCACCACAATTGCCCTTGGCGGCTCGTTAGCCTTGGGCCTCCTCGCCAGCACCGGTGTGCCCCATCCAGCTCCAGAGGCCTCGAAGGGGCCTCCGCGCCCATCATCGACTCGAGCATCGTGCTCGCATATGCCCCGGCATCGGCCCCCTCCACTCCTTCAGGGTGACCCAGGATCCGCAGATTCTTTCTCCTCGACCTGTTCTCCAGGTCTTCTAATCTTCCCGCCCACCTCTTGTGCAGCGCCTCGTGCTCCTCCACTCTCACCGCCAGGCCCAAGATCTCGTCCTCATTCTCACTGACTCTTTTCTGTACCTCCTGGATCTTTACCTCGTGGGCCTTCTGGGTCATCCCTAGTCCCTCAATCGCTGACAGCATAGGCGCCAGCATCTCCTTCCGCAGCTCCTCGAAGCAGCGCTTGATGAACTCCTGCAGCTCCGGCCCGCATTCCGCTTTGTCTTCGTTAACATGCCTAACCAAGGTGAGTGTCTCTGGAATGGTGGAGGGTGCTGGGAGACAGCTAAGGTGGGACGTCAGTGTCGCCCCTTGGCGGGTGCTCCGGGACGTCTCGGGCTGCGATTTGAAGGCCCTCGCCGCTCTTCGTTTCCTCTTCCTCGCTGCTCTCCGCTTAGAGCTGGGGTTGGGGTCAGGAGCGGGGGACCCCAGAAGGGCCCGCCTCCTCTCCAGGTGATCCTACAAGACATGACACATGATTGGATCGTGGGTTGGGGTGGTGAGTGGTGTTGGGGGGGGGGGGGGTTGTGGTGGTGGAGGACTGGTCTAGGGGGGTTGTGGGGATATGGGGGGGTGGGGGCTGTGGAGGGGATGTGGGCTTGGTGACACATGTGCAATGGGGAACCACAATCCAGTAGGGTCTCACTTGCTTGTCTGTTGCCAACCGCTTCCTCGGCGACTTCGGGCCCACAGACCGGTGGTATGGTTGCTGGCATGTCATCGGCGGGTGGGGGCCGAGCGCCCTCCAGATGGGGAGGTGGGGTTACAGGTGTTTGCCAGCCGGAGAAACGCCGGGACAGGCGCGAATCGCGCCACGCCAGCCCGACACTGGTCTGCTGATTTTCCAGAGAGCGGAGAATTGGTGCCATTAGCACTGGCGCGGTTGCCGCCGCGCTGGTCGGGGGCCGCTCTACGGGGGCCCCCCGGCGATTCTCGGCCCGGGATGGGCCAAGCGGTCACGCAAAAAAAAGCCGTGTCCCGCTGGCGCCGTTCACACCTGCTTCTACCCGACGGGACCTCGGCGTGGATCCATCCGAGGGTGGACTGGTGGGGGCGAAGAGGGGTCTGCCCTCGGGGCGGGGGCCTCCATTGTGGCCTGGCCCGCGATCGGGACCTACCGATCGACGAGCTGGCCTCTCAGGCTGGGGGCCTCTTTTGTTCCGGCCAGGCCCCTGTAGCCCTACGCCATGTTGTGTCGGGGCCGGTGCGGAGAAGGGAGCCACTGCGCATGCGCGCATTGGCGCCGGTCCCACTGCACATGCGCAGACCCGCGGCGCCCATCTGACGCCGGGGATCAGCAGCTGGAGCGGCGTGGGTCGCTCCAGTGCCGTGCTGGCCCCCTGTAGGGGTCAGAATTGCTGCTCCTGAGGCCATGTTGATGCCGTCGAGAAACGTGACGGTGTTTACGACGGCACCAACACTTAGCCTCAGGATCAGAAAATCGCGCCCACTGTTTCTGGGAGGAAGCGAACGTGTGAACCAAAATGTGTTCGCCCAGTCCAGCCCAGAACCAAATGAATCAGATTCTCGGAAGACCTTGTTTTGCAACAGAATAAATCGTTTAATTTGGCTTGCAAATCACCGTGTTCCCAGAATGAAAAAAAAAACTTTCAGTGGAAGAGTTGAGTGACGTTGCCAACAGGAAATTGGAAGTATTTGGGAACTGTCGATGTCACAAAAAGGTGAAAGAAAAACAAGTCCTACAACTCTCCAATAATAATTGCTCCTTTCTGTAGGAAAGGAAAGACTGACTCAATAGAGATCTTTCAGATTATGAAAGGGTTGGATACGATAGAGGTAGAGGGGACGATTCTCCCAGTCCCGCGCCGGGCTGGAGAATCGCCACAACCGCGCCACGACGCCCCGACGCCGGCGCGAGATTCTCCGAGGTGCGGAGAATCGGCGCCATTTGCGCAGGCGCTAGCCGTGGGCCGCTGGAATCAGCGGGGCCACCGATTCTCTGGCCTGGATCGGCCAAGCGGCCGCGCGGATACGACAGAGTCCCGCCGGCGCCGTTCACCCCTGGTCGCTGCCAGTGGGAACTCTGCGCGAAGGGTCGGGGGATGGCCTGTGGGGGGGAGGGGTGTTCCTTCACGGGGGGGGGGGGGGGTGGGCCGCCCATGGGGTCTGGCCCGCGATCGGGGCCCACCGATCGGCGGGCCGACCTCTCCCCCCCGGGCCTACTTCCCTGCACGGCCGGCCCCTGAACACCGACGCCATGTTGAGTCGGGCCGGCGCGCTAAAGAAGTCCCCCGCGCATTCGCGGGTTGGAGCGGCCCAATTGCACTTGCGCCGGTTGGCACGGCGCCCATTTGGCCCCAGGAAAGGAGGCTGGAGCGGCATGAACCGTTCCAGCGCCGTGTTGGCCCCCTGTGCGGGACAGAATAGGTTGTACCCGGGCCCGGTTCGCGCTGTCGTGAAAGGCGTTCACACTTGGGCTCCATTTGGGAGAATCGCCCCCTCAGAGTTTCCACTTACCGGGGAGATCTGGACTGGAGACCATGGGCGAAATTCTCCATTATCGGCGGAAAGTCCGCCGATCGGCGCAAAAAACGGCGCAAATCCCACTTGCGTCACGTCATAAAAATGGGCCGATAGTCTGCGGCCCGAAATGGGATAGCAGCCACGTAACGGGATCCGCGCTTGCGCAGTGGTTCACGCCGTGCAGCGTCATCCGCGCTGCACGGCGTGACAGCTCATAAGGCCGCGCAGCTCCCCCACCTGACCGGAACAGCCGACCGCAACACCCGACTTGATGGCTGGCCGTCGCTCAGCCCCGAGGTTCGAGTCACGCGATGTGGAGGCGCTCCTGGACGCGGTGGAGCAGAGGAGGGACGCCCTGTATCCCGGGCACGGCCGCAGAGTTGCCCCACGCCACAGCCGGCGTCTGTGGAGGGAGGTGGCAGAGGCCGTCACCTCTGTGGCCCTAACACCACGGACAGGCACCCAGTGCCACAAGAAGGTGAATGACCTCGTCAGAGCAGGCAGGGAGAGCCTCCCCCATATCCCCCATATCCCCCCTCCCCATATCCCCCCTCCCCATATCCCCCATATCCCCCCTCCCCCATATCCCCCCTCCCCCATATCCCCCATATCCCCCCTCCCCCATATCCCCCATATCCCCCCCTCCCCCATATCCCCCCTCCCCCATATCCCCCATATCCCCCCTCCCCCATATCCCCCCTCCCCCATATCCCCCATATCCCCCCCTCCCCCATATCCCCCCCTCCCCCATATCCCCCCTCCCCCATATCCCCATATCCCCCCCTCCCCCATATCCCCCATATCCCCCCCTCCCCCATATCCCCCTCCCCCATATCCCCCATATCCCCCCTCCCCCATATCCCCCCCTCCCCCATATCCCCCATATCCCCAAGTGAATCCAGCCCTAACCTTAACCTCTGCAATGCACGCGCAACCGATGGCGTGCATTCATATACCTGCCTTACACTGTTGCCTTTTACCCCTGCCACCAACCCCAACCCCCCCCCCCACAGGAGAGGCGCGCACACAACAATAGGGAGCATGTGAGGACTGGAGGAGGGCCCGCTGATGAGAGGCCACTGACCGTACACGAGGAAAGGGCCCTGGAACTGGCTGGCGGACCTGAGGACCGGGAGGTTGCTGATGCAGAGGTCGGGGCCCCACGAGCAAGTGAGCCACCGACAGCCCGTCCCCATATCCCCCTCCCCTATATCCCCCTCCCCCGTATCACCTGGTCACTGCCTGATGTCTAACCATGCATGCTTCATTGTGTATCGCAGGACCAAACGTCCAGGCACCCATCCCCGCAGATGCAGACCGCCCGCAGGATGCCCCTCGGAGACCACGGGAGACAGAGAGACCCGGACCCTCCAGCATGCGACGCCCGCAGGATGCCCCTCGCACACCACGGGAGACGGAGAGACCTGGAGCAACAGGGAGACGACACCCCCGTCACGTGCGGGAGCGACCACCCAGCGATGAGGGGGGCAGCCACAGGCCCCCGTCACATCCGAGCCAGGACACCACTACCCAGGACACCACTATCCAGGACACCCCTACCCGGGACACCACTACCCAGGACACCACTACCCAGGACACCCCTACCCGGGACAGCACTACCCAGGACACCCCTACCCGGGACACCACTACCCAGGACACCCCTACCCGGGACAGCACTACCCGGGACAGCACTACCCGGGACAGCACTACCCGGGACAGCACTACCCAGGACACCCCTACCCGGGAAGACGAAATACCGGACAGTGACTCAGAGTGGATGGGTGGAGACGAACCCCCATCCCAAAGTGCCATGGACTCAGAGTGGGACGAAGAGCACGACACAACGCCACTGCTGTCACCAACACCCTCCACCATCGCAGAAACACTCACCACGGTTGGGCACTTTAGTGATGAGGCGTCTGGTACACTCACTGGTGCGCACAACACAGCCGTCCCGGTACAGCAGGTGGAGGTAGGAGCAGCAGAGGGACCGGGCGGTCGGAGGGCAGCCCAGGCCAAGCGAACATCTGCCGCCCAGATGGATCCCGGGTTCCTGGAGTTTCCACACCCACACGTAGATCCGATGCAACCACCGACACGGAGACGAGCGAATAGGGTGACGGGTGGCTTGCGGCGGCTGCGGTCGCAGGTGGAGGAGTCCACCCGCGTCCAGGAGCTGGGAGTGGTCCGGTCATGCGTGCCACCCAGGCTGACACCGCACGGGTGGCGTCCGCGGTGGAGGCAATGGGTGCGACGGTGTCAGACATGGGGAACGGTTTGCGAGGCCTGGGGCCTTCCGTGCAGGCGGCGTCTGTGGCCCAGGAAATGGCTGCCCTCTCACAGGAGGCCATGAGCCAGTGCCAGCGCCAGATGGCAGAGGCGCTCAACGCCATAGCCCAGTCTCAGCAGGCCATGGCCCAGTCTCAGCAGGCCATGGCCCAGTCTCAGCAGGCCATAGCCCAGTCTCTGCAGGCCATGGCCCAGTCTCTGCAGGCCATGGCCCAGTCTCAGCAGGCCATCGCTGAGGGCATCGGCGCCAGTGGCCATGTGCGAGCTGGCGTCGCACTGTCGCAGACAGGGTTCGACAACCCCCTGGGCTCCATGGCTGCAAACCTGCAGACCCCTGTCGATACCAGCACGGGCCTCCAGGACTGGCAGCGGCAGATGTCGGGGGCCAGTCCGTTCGCATCCCCCACCCATGTAGAGGCCTGGGGGCCATCGGGCACCCCGAGGGAGGAGGAGGTGGTGTGGTCCGTCCCGGCTCCCTCTGTAGGGGAGGTCCCGGTACACCGCGACACCTCGGACTCCCCCCCCCCCCCTTCCGTCCCAGGTGCATCGGGTGGGCAACGGGCAGGACAGGCTGGCAGCTCGCCATCCCAGTCGCCCGGGCCGCAGCCTGGCCCATCTAGGCCAGGACGCCCCAGGAAACGGCCGCCAAAGGGATCCAGTGTCAGAGGGCAGGAATCACAGGAGTCCACCTCCAGTTCTGCTGTACCGTCTGGGGAACCACGTAGACGTAGTCAAAGGGCCCGTAAGGCCAAACAATTAGACACTGAGTAAGTTGGCACGGGTGCAGGGCACAGATGAGTTTTAGGGGCTAGGGCACGTGCATGAACTCCTTTGGTTATTAAAGTCAATGTTACACCTACCGAAGCTGCCTTTGTGCTCTGTCCAAAGTGTGCGGGCGTGTCATGTACGTTGAGCGCAAGTGTGTGTGTGACGGGTGGTCTTACCTCAGCCCCAGGTGAGTCTGCCCCCTTCCCCCTGGGCCGCCATCAACATCCCCCGGGCAGAGGACGGGACCGTGCGCTGCAGTGTCACAGCCGCATGCAGGGATGGTCCGGGTGGATGGTGGTACTGTGGCCATGGGTCAGACATAGTCCAACGATGTAGAGCCAGGAGCCCATCGGAGGCGGGTTGTCATCATCCTCCATGGCCTGCGATAGACACGCGTCCACCCGCAACTGGGTGAGCCCGGCCCGTTGTGCCGCCGGTGGATCGGCAATTGGGGGTGGGGGGGTGGTGTGTATGCGGGTGGGGTGTGTGGGGTTGGGGAGGGGGGTGAGGGTGCTGGGTGGGTGGATGGGTGGGGGGTGTGGGTGGTCGGCTGTTGTCATGGTGTGCGGTCTGTGGCCATACTAGCCGATTCCCACGCCCATCTAGTCAGTGAAGCGGGCGTCTATCAGTCTGTCCCGTGCCCGCTGGGCCAGCCAGTAACGGTGGACAGCCACCCGCCTGTGTCTACCCCGTCAGCCCTGACCATTGCCCCCATCCCCCTCATCTGGGGAGTACTGGGCCTCTTCCTGCTGCTCCTCCACTCCGCCCTCCTCTGCCTGCGGCACATCGCCCCTCTGCTGGGCTATGTTGTGCAGGACGCAGCACACCACAATGATGCGGCCGACCCTATCTGACCGATACTGGAGGGCGCCCCCAGAGAGGTCCAGGCACCTGAAACGCATCTTCAGCACGCCAAAGCACCTCTCGATCACTCCCCTTGTCGCTACATGGGCATCATTGTAGCGGTTCTCCGCCTCATTGCATGGCCTCCGTATAGGCGTCATCAGCCACGATCGCAATGGGTAGCCCCTGTCGCCCAGCAACCAGCCCCTCAGCCGGGGATGGTGTCCCTCGTACATGCCGGGGATGGATGACCGCGACAACATGAATGAGTCATGTACACTGCCTGGGTGACGGGCGCAGACGTGCAGGATCATCATGCGGTGGTCGCAGACCACCTGTACGTTCATTGAATAGGTCCCCTTCCTATTAGTGAACACGGCCCTGTTCTCTGCAGGTGGCCGCACGGCGACGTGCATCCCATCGATCGCGCCCTGGACCATGGGGAACCCGGCAACGGCAGAGAAGCCCACGGCCCGGGCATCTTGGCTGGCCCGGTCCACGGGGAAGCGGATGTAGCGGTGCGCCATGGCATAAAGGGCATCTGTCACTGCCCGGATGCACCGATGCACCGATGTCTGCGATATGCCGGACAGGTCCCCACTCGGTGCCTGGAATGACCCCGTGGCATAAAAGTTCAGGGCCACCGTAACCTTGACGGACACGGGGAGAGGGTGTCCCCCGCCAGTGCCACGCGGTGACAGGTGTGCCAGCAGGTGGCAGATGTGTGCCACGGTTTCCCGGCTCATCCGGAGTCTCCTCCTGCATTCCCGGTCCGTGAGGTCCTGGTATGACTGCGGGGGCCGGTACACACGGGGCGCCCTCGGGTGCCTCCGTTGCCATGGGGCCGCGACGTCCTCCTCCCCCTCCTCGTCCTGTCGGTCAGGTGTCCCTCCAGCCGGGGCGGCTGCCGCCTGCCCCTCTGCGGCAGCCTGCACCGCCTCTCTGGCACGCTCCTCCTCCTCCTCCTCCTCCTCCTCATCCAGGGCAACATAGACATGAGCGGCTGCCACCACGGCGGCCAACATCGCTGGATGGTCTGAAAACATGACGGCCTGGTGGGGGGGAGGGGAACGACGACATGTCAGCATTGCCCATATCCCCTCCTCCCCCCAGCCAGGTGGCATGGACCGCATGGGTCCAACTGTTGGAGGCTGGCACCTGGCCAGGTGGACCAACTCATTTGCCCTCCCATCACCCACCCCGGCACGGACCCCCTCCCCAACCCCCAACCTCCACCCCGGCACGGACCCCCTCCCCAACCTCCACCCCAGCACGGACCCCCCCCCCAACCTCCACCCCGGCACGGACCCCCCCCCAACCCCCAACCTCCACCCTGGCACGGACCCCCCCCCCCCAACCCCCAACATCCACCCCAGCATGGACCCCCCCCAACCCCCAACCTCCACCCCGGCACGGACCCCCTCCCCAACCTCCACCCCAGCACGGACCCCCCCCAACCTCCACCCCGGCACGGACCCCCCCCCCAACCCCCAACCTCCACCCCGGCACGGACCCCCCCCCACCCCCAACCTCCACCCCGGCACGGACCCCCAACCTCCACCCCGGCACGGACCCCCCCCAACCCCCAACCTCCACCTCGGCACGGACCCCCCTCCAACCCCCAACCTCCAGCCCAGCACGGGCCCCCCCCCAACCCCCAACCTCCACCCCGGCACGGACCCCCTCCCCAACCTCCACCCCAGCACGGAACCCCCCTAACCCCCAACCTCCACCCCAACACGGACCCCCACTCCCAACCTCCACCCTGGCACGGAACCCCCCCCCAACCTCCACCCCAGCACGGACCCCCCCAACCTCCACCTCGGCACGGACCCCCTCCCCAACCCCCAACCTCCACCCCGGCACGGACCCCCTCCCGGCACTCCCCCGGAGCCCAGCCTACTCTAACTACCCCCCCCCCCCCCCCGCCGCACACACACACAAGCCGAGACACACCTCTCCTTACGCAATCAGTCTGCGGCCACGCCATTTCCTTCCCAGAGCCAACCCCCCAGGCCGTCACTCACCTCCTCGCTGGTCGGCGTGAGCCTGGAGCACCGGGTCACGCCGATGAAAAGGAGGTTTGATTGACGTCGACGTGAACGGTCATCACGTCGACGGGACTTCGGCCCATCCGGAAGGGAGAATATCGGCAGGCCGAAAATCGGCTGCCTTGCGCAGACCCGTGACATTCTCCGCGGCAGCGGCGCCATTAACGCCCCGCCGACTTTTCTCCCTTCGGAGACTTCGGTGGGGGCGGGGGCGGGATTCACGGCGGCCAACGGCCATTCTCCGACCCGACGGGGGGTCGGAGAATGACGCCCCATGTTAAAATAGTCACTGATACATTCAGTCGGGGACACAGGAGAAACCTCAGCCCAGAGGGAAAAACAGTTCCGAACAGTATTCTTATTTCCCCATTTTACTGTTTTTTCCTCCTGGGAGGGAACGCGGAACTCTCCGCTGTGAGGAGTAGTTGGGGTGAATGTCACCGGTGCATTTAAGGGGCAGCTGAATGCGCACATGAGGATGAACGGACTAGAAGGATATGTTGATGGGATGAGATGATGAGGGGTGGGAGAAGGCCGGATGGAGCAGGTGGTATGGCCCAGCTGAGCTGGAAATAAAATGTAATCACTTAGTCAGCACGATCATTTTGAATTTGCTGGAGTGGATTCTGATATCTACTGGCAGGAATTCTTGGGCCGTTCGCTGCCGGCAGGATTCTCTTTTCCCACTGGCAGAGTGCCCGTGGGTTACCCAGCGGTGTGGGGTGGCTTCAATGGGAGTTTCCATTGGCAGCGGCAGGAGTAGAGAATCCCGTGGCCAGCGAACGTCCCCCGTCCCCCCCCCACGCTGCCAAGAGAACTGGGGAGCGGGAGAATCCAACCCATTGTGTGGAAGTTTATGTTTTAATTCTTTCACCCATCAAACCGCCTCGAATGATATTGGAATTTGATCAGGCAGTGGTTTGAGCGGAGTAGGATCAAGCGTTGGGAGTGGGGGTCAGTCGCCTGCACAACGTATTAGCTGAAGCTTTGGGGAAGGGTCCCCAAGAATACTAACCAGTATGTTGCTGTTCATGCAAATGCGGGTTCCATGCGGGTCCCACAATATTGTTGCAGAGAACACGATAATTGATTTCAGGGCACCTTTAAGGAATGATAAAAGAAATGTATATGACGATCCCTGTAGCCTTTTGGCCGTTCATTCCAATTCTGAATTGACCTTTTCGTGAGGGCAAATCCTTGCCCCACCACACTTTTATTGTTCATTGCTGCCTGTGGAAAAAAGAACTTGCATTTCCAGAGCCCCTTTCACAATGTCTTAAAGTGCTTTTAAGCCAATGAAGTACTTTAGAAATGAAGCCACTGTTGTCATATAGGTAGTGGGATTCCCCGTTGCGCTGGTAACGCACCCATGCCTACGGGTTACCCAGCGGCATGGTGCCGCCACAATGGGAAATCCCATTGGCAAGTGGCGGGAAAGGAGAAACCCGCTGCCAACAAGAGTGCGGCGCCCAGGAAAACATAACTGGTAGACCGGAGAATCCCACCCCGGAAGGGTGGTCCCAACCTCCCCACAGACAATGACGAGATAATCTTATTACTTGTGATTTTTGATTGAAGGATAGAGACTGGCAAAGACACTGATGTGTTAAGTGAGTTGGTTCAACGTTGACTGCAACTGGATGCAGTGAAACTAGAAACAGGCTTCTGACAGAGGAGATGGTCCCAACACTGTTTTATTGAACTTCCTGATTGCTGTACATAGTCTGCTGTGAGTTGACACTCTATTAATCTAACTGATAACCTCCTACTGGCTTGACCAGACTAGCTCTCTACCTCATGGTGATAGTGCTCACTGGCTTGTGCACTCTAACTATCTCAGTAGCTGTGTCCTGTAGAGAGACGGAGAGTCTTAATGCCCTGTGTGCTTTATAGTGGTGGTGTCCTGTCTGGTGATTGGTTGTTCTGTGTCGTGTGTGTTCATTGGTTATCCTGTGTGTCAATCACTGCCTGTCTACATCTCATTATATACATGAATGGATATTATGACAGACACCAGGGAGAACTTCCCTCCTCCTCGTCAAAATAGTATCATGGAATTTTTTTTTACATCCCCTGTGAGGACGGACTGGGCCTCAGCCTAACATTTCACCCAACAGACAGCAGTCCCTCACTATTATACTGGGAGGTCAGCCTGAAGTGCAAGCTTTAGAGTGTATTTTCTGGTGGGATTAACGAGTAGGCAGGCTTGTGGGTCACTCACTGGTCAGCACCTTACAACTGTTGACCTTACAGGGGCTGTTTAGCACAGGGCTAAATCGCTGGCTTTTAAGGCAGACCAAGCAGGCCAGCAGCACGGTTCAATTCCCGTAACAGCCTCCCCGAACAGGCGCCGGAATGTGGCGACTAGGGGCTTTTCACAGTAACTTCGTTGAAGCCTACTTGTGACAATAAGCGATTTCCATTCCATTTGATCCACAGCAGGCAGAGGCAGTGACTTCCTAGGAGTCTGGCACTTGGAGGAATGTTGGAGCCCAGGACTGTACTGAGCCCCTGGTCAATGAAGTACTCCTGGGATCGGACATCCCAGAGCTGCTGGAGTTACAAAGACAGAGTCGTGAATATCAGAAAGGGATGCCAGGCTGCAAGGCTGACTGGAGGATTCCCATCACATTTTGATGCAAGGTAACCATGCCAACACTACGAAGGTGGGGTTCACAGTGGAGACCTTGGTGCAGGACGTACACGCCATGGTGGGTAATGTTCGCTCCATGGTTCAGGCCTTGACCTCCGTGGCTGAGGGCGTGAGCTCCATGGTGCAAGGCTTCAACAGCAAAGCGCAGGCACTAGTGGGAATCCATGAGTGTCAGCGACAGAGGACGGCTGGGCTTCTGGATCTCACTCCAGCTGACGCTCTGTCCCTCGGCGGAGACCATGGATGCCCGGGCACCCAAAGGGAAGAGGATCGCTTGGTGCCTAGCCTGAGGCCTTCCACCCAGGAGACCCATGGGGTGCCTAGCCAATTTGATCCCCGCCCCTCCTGTGACTGGCACGCTGAGGGTGACAGCTCTGCAACACCAATGCTGCTGGTAAGCAGGCTTAACCATCAAGGCCCCGATTATCGAGGGGACGCCCGCCAAGGTCACCTCAGATAACAGAGCGTGACAGGCAGCAGGCCGCCTCATCCTCAGCTGTGGACCCTGCAGAAGCACCTAAACGTAGCAGTATGGTTAGGAAGGCTGAGAGATTCTAGTCACAGCATGGGCAGGGGTGAGTTTATGCACAATACGATATTAACCACCTATATTAGCACCATTTAATCTGTTGAAAGTCATGATATGTACCCTTACAGTGGCTCCATGCTCACATTTCAATGTAGCATGCATAGCCAGCTCCCACATTTCAGCTGGAGGAGCAACACCAGCACAGTCTCAATCTGCTCTGAGAGGTTGGCAGCTCAATGCTTGTTCCCCCCATCCCACTGCAACGAGGCAGTGGTGCTGATGGAATCCTGGCCACGGGTATTCCCCCACACTCCCAACCCAGGCCAATGCACAGGCCGATCAGCATGAGGAAGCCATTGGCTGAAGGTTGTGAGAGTCTGTCCACCTGCACAAATAGACCCACACCAGGACCCCTAACATCGGAGGCGGGGTTAACAGCAGAGATGTGCCATTCAGCATCTTCCTCGGATCATCCTGTTCAGTGACAGGTTGTGTTCAGATGTCAGACAGGAGTGAGACATTCACAGGAGATAAGAGGAACTTTGCTCCATTCTCACTGCAACTTGTCATCATTCTCCCGCATTGCCTGGTCATTGTGCGTCCGTGCCCTGTCCATGAAAGGATCGACCAGCAAAGAGGACCTCCCACTGGCAGCAGACAAGTTAAAAAGCCCTCATATCTCATGAGGTGACATACCTTAGTCCTGGGGTCATCACCAACGCGAGAGGCTATCAGGACATCCTGAGCCCTGTGCCTCAATCGGACCTTGGCCATTACCCAAGGTCCTTCCTCCGCCTCCTCCGGGGGTTTCCCCTCGCCGCCCTCCTCGACTTCTGAGGATAGGTGGCTCTCCTCCACCTCCTCCTCATCCAACTCCTCGCCCCGTTGTAATGGCAGCTTATGGAGGACACAGCAGACCACAATGATGAACAAGACTCTTTAGGGACTGTACTGGAGGGCTCTCCCCCCCCTCCCCCCCCCACCCCCGATCCCCCTCCCCCCCCCCCCCGACTGGTCCAATCACCAGAACCACATCTTTAGTAGGCCGATTACACGCAGCACCATAAGTCTCATTGTAATGAGTCTCAGCGGGCGTTTGTGGCCGCCGCACAGCTGTCATTAGCGCTTCCTGAACTGTACTGCTTATCCCCAAAGAGCCATACTGCTGACCCCTGCTCAGCTGGGGCCAGAGGGTACATAAGGAGGCATCCATACGACCCGTGGCACTAAGTGGAGGCAGTGGCGATGATGTTCCGTGCCCACCAACCTTACACCCCCCATTAAAAATTGAATTACTGATCGCACTTAAAGGGATGTGAATTGATGTCAAGCAGATTTCATGGAATCTCGGAATCCGCAAAGTGCAGAATGAAGCCATTCGGGCGAGCGAGTCTGCACCAACCCTCTGAAAGAGCGCCCTACCTAGGCCCAATCCCCTGCCCTATCCCCGTAACCCCATTTAACCTGCATATCTTTGGACACTAAGAGGCAATTTTATAGCTTGGTCAATCCAACTAACCTGCCCCTAATTCATATGTTTGTATGTCTGTAGATATGTTTGACGGGTCACGCAAGATGGTGGTGCCACAATAGTTCATGGCTAGCTCAACTCAGTGGGATGCTCAGAATCCACCCATTGCGTCCAGCACTGTCACAGTCGGGGGGGGGGGACGAACGACGACGACCGTGCCGCTGGCTGGGGGGGGGCTTCGGCGAGGGCTGGGGGTACTGGTGTGGGGGCGGGGGGGTGGATGGCTCGGGGGTGGCGAGGGGGGGGGGGGTTACTGGGGTCATTATTTGGCAGGCTGGGTCCGCGCCCGGCAAGCGCCATGCTGCACGGCGCGGCCGTCGCAGGCCGCCGTGATCATGCGCGACCACGGACCCAACCATTCTCCAGCCGCTTTTACCGTGGGTGCTGGGAGCTTTACCCGGTGCGGCTGCGGGCCCCCCCAACAGTCCCGGAATCGGTGCAGTTGTTGTGACGTTTGTCCTGGTGTAAAACACCACTATTCCCATGCCGGAGTCAACACTTAGTCTGGAATTCGGAAAATCCAGCTCACTTTATTTCAAAACACTTAGGTCTAGCTAATTTCCAAATCCTATTTTTAAAAATATAGGCGAACAATCCCCATACATAATAAAGCTTATCTCTCCCTTGCCTTTCGAAATCCCAACAATTGTTGCACAAGTCCAGTTGGGATAGTTCTCATTCCTCATTTGTGATTGGACTTTAACGACCTTGACTCGTATGGGTGATCCGTTTCTAGAAAATAGTGAAGAGATTTTCCCATCACTGTGTCGTCTTTGGTCAGAAATCTTGCTGGTGAAATGTCACTGGAAATGTCAACAGATGGTCAACTGCTGGGTCACTGTCTGTGCGGAGTCTGCACGTTCTCCCCGTGTCTGCGTGGGTTTCCTCCGGGTGCTCCGGTTTCCTCCCACAGTCCAAAGACGGGCAGGTTAGGTGGATTGGCCACGCTAAATTGCCCTTCGTGACCAAAAAAAGGTGAGGAGTGGTTATTGGGTTACGGGGATAGGGTGGAAGTGAGGGCTTAAGTGGGTCAGTTACGGGGATATTGTGGATGTGAGGGCTTAAGTGGGTCAGTGCAAACTCGATGGGCCGAATGACCTCCTTCTGCACTGTATGTTCTATGTTCTATTATCTGGTCATTATCACATTACAGTTGGTGGGAGCTTGCTGTGCATAGATTTCCTGCCACTTACCTTATACGACAGCAGGAGTGACACTTCAAAAGTACCTCATTGGCTGTAAAGTGCTTTTGGGTGTCGTTAGGTAATGAAAGATGCTGTTGAAATGCAATTCTTATCTGCCACTGTTGTTTCGAAACCCCCGCTGTATGATGGACAAGAGTGTTCCAACCTGAAGCATTGGCTTCAAGTGCTGCATTGTTTCTTTGTCGACTATTAGTGAAAAACATCCATGGAAACAGTGAGAAATTCAAATCTCTCTTTCATTAAACAACAATACAAATATTTATTAAAGTGGAAGAAAGATAATAAAGCATGACAAAGGATAATCTTATACTTAGGCACATTAACAGTAAGCACTTAGTCCCTCAAAGACTGGAAACACAAAAGCGTCGATTTCCCCCATAATCCTAAATTCTATTGAGACCCCTCCATTTCCCAAACAACAACCATAAATATATTGGTCAAATCTAGCCAGTGACTACCGCATTGTATGGACCAAGTGACCAGGACTTGCAAATGGTCTTTGCATCAATTGGAAAGAACACCCTGGCCGGGATTCTCGCTCGGGAAGGTAAGATGCCGAGACTCCACCATTGTACATTTTTCCAACTGGTTCCTTTTCAAGTCTGCCTGTACAGAAATGTGACCTTCCGGTAGAAAGACTACAAATGACTAACTTTATGACAGACTTGTCGATGGTGGATGTACTGTAGTTAGATTTCAAAAAGCATTTGATAAAGTGCCACGTCAAACGTTACTGCGGAAATTCAAAGCTATAGTATAAGGGATAACATGTCAGCATCTATAGAAGATTGACTGGCTAACAGGAAGCAAAGAAGGGCCTTGCTCAGATTGGCAAGATGTAACCAGTGGTGTGACACAGGGACAAATGCTGGCACCTCAACTAGTTACAATTGATATAAATGACTGAGATGAAGGGGTGGGTGGGATGGAGTCCAAATTTGCTGCAGACGCAAAGATAGATAGGCAAGTTAGCTGTGGAGAGGACATAAGGAGGCTACAAAAAGATACAGATAGGTTAATTGAGTGGGCAAAATGTGAGTTTAATGTGGGAAAATGGGAAACTGTCCATTTTGGCAGGAAGATTGAAAGAGAATTATCTAAATGATGCAAGATTGTAGAGCTCCGAGATGCAGAAGGATCTGGCTGTCTTAGTGCATGAATCTCAGAACGTTAGTCTGCAGGTACAGCAAGTAAGTAGGAAAGCTAATAGAAAGTTGTCATTTATTGTGAGGGGAATTGAATACAAAAGTAGGGAGATTATGCTTCAGTTTTACAGGCAGTGGTGAGAACACATCTGGACATGGACTGGACTGGTCACCTTATTTAAGGAAAGATGCAAATTATGTAGGAAGCAGTTCAGAGACGGTTTGCTGGACAAAGATAAAAGCAAATTATTGTGGATGCTGGGACCTGAAACAAAACCAGAAAATACCAGATGCTGTCAGACCTGTTGAGATTGTCCAGTATTTTCTGTTTTTGTTACCAGACTAATACCTGGAATGGGCGAGCTGTCTTATGAGGAAAGGTTGGACAGGCTCGGTTTGTATCTGCTGGAGTTCAGAAGAATAAGAGGCGACCTGATTGAATTATGTAAGATCCTGAGGGTTTTTGAGCAGGTGGATGTGGAGAAGATGTTTCCTCTGGTGGAAGGATCTAGAAATAGGGGTCATTGTTCAAAGATGAGGGGGTCACCCATTTAAAATGGAGATGAGGCGTATTTTATTCTTTGAGGGTCGCGACCTTTGGAACTCCCTTCCTCAAAAGGCATTGAAAGTAGAGCCTTTGAATGTTTTTAGGTAGTTGGCAAATAGATTCATGAATTAGACATTTGGAATAAGAATTCTAGTCTGCCTGGTGTGGTTTACATGTGACCCCAGACCCACACTAATGTGATGACTCTTCACTGCCCTCTGAAGTGGCTTAGCAAGTCATTCGGGCCGGTATTCAGTAGGTCCCCGGGCTTGGACTTGTGCTGTGTGAGCCGCGGTTGCCACCTTCTCCTGTTACGTAAATAAAAGGGCGTGGTATCAGAAGACTAGCATTGGTTGTTAAGTAATGGGTTAAGAGACATTGCAATTAGTTGTCTCATTTATGTTAAGTATCCAATAATTGACACTGATATGTAAAGAGGCTTCAGGTGGACTTTGTGTCAGGTGATGTGATGTTAGAGTTTTGTGCAGAGTCTGTTGAAGTAAATTAAAGATGTTTGTGGAAAAGGAGCATAACCTTTGACTCTTTATACAACAGCAGCTAAATGTATAACAAACTGGTAGCAGAGGACGGTTGCTGTGCCAATGTGAAGGGTTGAAAGATACAACTTTTCCAGATCAAACCAAGGAGTGAGAGAGAAGAAAAAAAACCCAAAGATATAAGGCTGAACCGAGGATAAAGATGGCTGGATATGACTACCCCCCCATTCTTTTCTGAAAGAGGATCATACGACCAATGGAGAAGTGCAGTAGTTATATGGACTAAGGTAACTGCCTTGGGAAAGAGAAAACAAGGTATGGCATTGGCTCTTTCTCTACCTTAAGACAGTAAAATCCGGAGCAAAGTGTTTTCTGAGCTGGAATTGGAAGAGTTAGACTCAGAAGACGGTCTGCAAACTCTATTACGTTATATGGATAAGATTTATAAGAAGGATGACTTGTTAAGTGCATATGAAGCATGGTCGGAATAGAGGATTTCTCCATTGAAGACTATATAATGGAACTTGGCAGACTAGAGAAAAGGCTGCAGAAACACAACCTGGAATTTCCACAGTCTGTGTTGGCCTTTAAATTACTTGACTGTGCTAGAGTGAGCAATATGGATAGGCTCCTGGTTTTGACAGGAGTTCAGTTTGCGGATAAGGATACATTATTCGATCAGATGACAGAAGCTTTAAAAAAGTTTCTGGGAAAACATTTGATTCCGATGGCTCTGATGACCCAGATAGGTCAGCCTGCAATAAAGCAGAATATGGAAGATACACTACTAACAGGATGGCAAAATCGTATGGCTACAAACAGGTTCCAAGACTACAGAAGGAGATTGGGACCCGGAAATTATGAAGACAGAAACCCAGTTAGAATCTACAATAGGAAGATGAGCCCCAGAAATGCATGGGGCATGATAAATCAATGTTTTTGATGTGACTCTCAACACCATTATGCTTTCAACTGTCCAACACGTTATAATAGTGTTGACACGCAAGAGTCAGAAGGGGAAAAAGATAGTGACCAGAAAGAAGGCAATGTCCTATTAACAAGCAGTTTTACGCCAGTAATGAAGGTGTTGGTTGCAGAATTCTTCAATTGTGCTGTATTGGACAGTGGCTGCACATCTACTGTGTGTGGAATTGACTGGTTAAAATGTTACCTGGACTCCTTGAATGCTGAAAATCGTAACAAGGTTAAGGAATTTGAAAGTTCCACAAGTTTCAGGTTTGGGGATGATAATACTCTGAAGTCGCTGAAAAGAGTGGTGATCCCTTGCAATATTGCCGGAGTGATTCATTTCATCAGCACGTATGTTGTATCAAGTGAGATACCTTTGCTTCTGAGCAGACCGTCGATGAAGAAAGCACACATGAAACTGGATATGGAACAGGATAAGGCAACACTTTTTGGAAAGGTGGTGGACTTACAATTTACACAGTCGGGACACTATTGTATTCCATTACTGACAAATAATATTTCAAGTACAGTTGCTAAGGATGTGTCAATGTCAGTTGAAAATGGGACTAGCTGATAAAAAGCTTGTTGTATTAAAACTGCATAGGCAATTTGCGCATCCGTCTCCTCGGAGGCTGAAAAGTTTATTAAAGGATCTAAGGACTAAGCTAATGGAACAGGTTAGTGATTGCTGTGAAGTTTGTAGGAAGTACAGAAGGACACCAGCACGACCGATAGTTACCCTACCTTTGGCCAGGGATTTCAACAACATTGTGGCCATGGACCTTAAAATCTGGGATAAAGCCAATAATGGGCGACATTCTCCGACCCCCCGCCGGGTCGGAGAATCGCCGGGGGCTGGCGTGAATCCCGCCCCCGCCGGTTGCCGAAGTCTCTGGCACCGGAGATTCGGCGGGGGCGGGAATCGCGCCGCGCCGGTTGGCGGGCCCCCCCCGCTCGATTCTCTGGCCCAGATGGGCCAAAGTCCCACTGATAAATTGCCTGTCCCCCCGACGTAAATTGAACCACCTACCTTACTGGCGGGACAAGGCGGCGCGGGCGGGCTCCGGGGTCCTGGGGGGGGCGCGGGGCAATCTGGCCCTGGGGGGTGCCCCCACGGTGGCCTGGCCCGCGATCAGGGCCCACCGATCCGCGGGCGGGCCTGTGCCGTGGGGGCACTCTTTCCCTTCCGCCTCCGCCACGGTCTCCACCATGGCGGAGGCGGAAGAGCCTCCCTCCACTGCGCATGCGTGGGAAACTGTCAGCGGCCGCTGACGCTCCCGCGCATGCACCGCCCCGAGATGTCATTTCCGCGCCAGCTGGCGGGGCAACAAAGGCCTTTTCCGCCAGCTGGCGGGGCGGAACTTCCTCCGGCGTCGGCCTAGCCCCTTAATGTTGGGGCTCGGCCCCCAAAGATGTGGAGCATTCCGCACCTTTGGGGCGGCGCGATGCCCGTCTGATTGGCGCCGTTTTGGGTGCCAGTCGGCGGACATCGCGCCGTTTCTGGAGAATTTCGCCCAATATATTTATTTTGCATTTTGTATATTTAGCAACCAGATTTAGTCAATCAACGATTGTACGAAGTAAAGAAAAGAGAGTAATTCTGGATCAAATTGTGGAAAAATGGATAGGGACAGGAATGGGCCCACCGGCAAAATTCCTTATAGACAATGGAGGAGAATTTGCTAATGATGAGTTTAGGGATATGTGTGAAAACGTGAATATCACAATTCTCAATACGGCTGCAGAAAGCTCATTTAGTAACTGTGTGTGTGAAAGAAACCTTGCGGTAATAGATGACATGCTCTGGAAATTTTGGCAGATAGACCAAACTGCAAGCTAAATTCAGCTTTAGCATGGGCGGTACTTGCAAAGAATTCATTGCAGATGGTTGGGGGCTATAGTCCCTATCAATTAGTGTTTGGTAGAAATCCTAAAATTCCATCCATTTTGGATGACCAGCCTCCAGCTTGGGAAGGGACTACAATTAGCTCTTCCTTTGCTGAGCATTTAAATGCATTACGTAGCAGTAGAAAAGATTTTTTGGAAGCAGAAGTCTCTGAAAGAATTCGCTGAGCTTTGAGGCATAATGTACGGCCATCAAATACCGTTTTTCAGCAAGGAGACATAGTATACTATAAGAGAGACAATTTTAATGAATGGAGAGGGCCAGGGAAGATCAGAGGCATAGATGGCAAAACAATTATTTTACAACATGGCAATTAAACTGTTAGGGTACATTCATCAAGGATAATGGGTACAGATTACAAATTTTCAAATTTAGACAGAGCAGGCAGACATGACGAGGAACCAGGGTCATCTGGTACGCATGTGTTACAGAACTATGAGGAACAGTTGACTGATATAGACGAGGGGCGCGATTCTCCACTCCCACGCCGGTTGGGAGAATCGCCTGGGCCGCCAAAATTTCTGGGGACGCCGGTACGATGCCCTCCCGCGATTCTCCCAAGCGGCGGGAACGGGCCGGTCGAGTTTCGCGGGCCGCAGGCCGGAGAATCGCCGGTGACGCCCAAAATGGCGATTCTCCGGCAGCCCCGCTATTCTGAGGCCCCGAGCGGCCAAGCCAAAATGGCGGGTTCCCCCCAGCGCCGTCCACACCTGGTTGCTACAGTCATGGGCGGTGCGTGAATGCTGGGGGGCGGCCTGTGGGGGGGCAAGGGGGGATCCTGCACCGGGCTTCACCTTGAATGTGGGGTGGCCCGCGATCGGTGCCCACCGATCGTCGGGCCATCCTCTCTGAAGGAGGACCTCCTTCCTTCCGCGGCCCCGCAAGATCCGTTCCCCCATCTTCTTGCGGGGCGGATTTGGACAGGACGGCAACCACGCATGCGCGGGTTGGTGCCGGCCAACCTGCGCATGCGCGGATGACGTCCGTTATGCGGCGCCGGCCGCGTCATCTATGCGGCGCCGCTTTTACGCGGGCGACAAGGCCTGGCGCGGGTAGATGACGCTGCCCCGATACTAGCCCATTGTCAGGGCCTGAATCGGTCGGGACCGGGGCCGTTCCACGCCGTCGTGAACCTCGACGGCGTTCACGACGGCGCGGCCACTTCGGCGTGGGAGTGGGGAATCCCGCCCATGGTTTCTGTAGAAGAACACAACACTTCTGATGATTTTGAACAGTACGTTTTTCCGAAAGGACAACTGCCAAAAGTTGGTACAAAAGTGACATACTTGCCTGAGGGTTTAGTCAATGGCAGGATGCAACTGCTATTAGTAGAGCAGGGAAGGCCACTGGAAAATATAAACATTGGTTGAATGTACAGCATTCAGGGGAGGGTTTCAAGACAATGGATTGGGAATACGAAGTTCAAAAATAGAGGGCACAGAAACACAGTGCCAGTTCAGGTAGTACATTGGATAGTGAACACGTCCACAGGAAAAGGTGAAGAACTATTGAAAGGACATCCCACAGCAGAAGGGAAAGATCAAGCGGTAGCAGTACAGAACGAGATACCAGGAGGGAGAGGGGACTTAGTTTTTCAAGGTCTCGGAACATGAGTAAGACTACGAATACTAATAGGAGTAGAAGCCCACATGCACGTGAGATTTGGGTGGCTTCCAATAAATTAGATGAAAAAGTTATCAAAGATGCCAAACAGCAAGAACTGCATAGTTGGAGTGATTTTGGGGTATACACAGAAGTACCGGATAGCGGACAAAGAGCTCGATCCAACAGGTGGATTTGCACTGTAGCCACCTGGGTTGGCCAACTCCCGATGTAAAATGGGGAACAGCAAAGGCTGCAGGGAAATTCAGCCAACACAGGCAGAAACCAGCAGGTGCAAGTTACTGTGTATCAAACTCTGCAAAAGCCCAGACAGCATCGGTACAAGCAACCATCTGCATAATAATGTAGCAGCCATCTACATACTAATGAGCGATCCCCAGGTACAATCGAAACATTTGGGATAAACAAAGCCAAGCCAGACTCCTCGGCGCCAGCAGGAGCCAACACAAAAGAGGTTAACAGACACCTCAAGATCGCCCATCGATCAGGGAACCGCTCCAGTATTGGAGAAATCGAACCAAGCGATTGGAACAAAGTCCAATCACTTGGAACCAGGTACAGGGTCCGCCCCGAAAGGCGGGAAGCCCCTGGGGACTATAAAGTTAAAACCCCAAGTTCAAATCGTCCTTCTTGACCGGATCACTCAACAATGCAAACCAACCCTTGACAGTGACCGGTGCAGCTAACGCCGAGATCAATTAATCTTAAGTCACGCTCGCTATGAGATAGGCGCTCCTAGCTACAAGTACCTACCAACTTTGAATCCCGCAGACTCAGAACCCGAACGAAAGGCCATTTGTTTCCCTGACCTGGTTGGCCAGTTCCAAGTTAAGTATAGGCCTGTTAGTTGTAGAAGTAGCTTAGACGTAGAATTTGTGCATGAGTAGCGATTACTGTGTATAATAAATGTGCTTTGATTTGAATCTTACTAATTGGTGTATTGCGTTATTGATCATTACTTGAACTTGAACCTCGTGGCGGTATCATAAAGATACCTGGCGACTCGAGAGCAAAGGTTATAAAACAGAGCCAATTGAACCAACCAAAAGCTAGCAACAGCACGGAAAAGGATCTTCCGGATGGAACTTATAAGGCAAAGGCCAGGCTTGTGGCAAGGGGATTTGAAGTAAACTTAGAAGATCAGGATTGAAGGGTAGATTCACCTACGGCAGGAAAGGTTATTTTAAAGATCTTCTTGGCTCTATTAGCCACAAAGGCATGGGAATGCAAATCTATAGATATAAAAGCTGCCTTTTTGCAGGGGCATCAGCTCCAGAGAGACATTTTTCTTCCTCCTCCTAAAGAGGCAGCTAACACAGAAGGGGTACTCTGGAAGTTGAACAAATGTGTATATGGATTAAATGATGCATCTAGAGTCTGGTATTTATCGGTAAGGTCAGTTTTGTTAAAGTTAGGCTGTTGCCAGTTGAAAGCGGATCTGACAATGTTTTGCTGGCACTATAAAGGAAATCTTTCTTGCATCTTTATGATGCATGTCGATGATTTTTTGTGGGGTGGGACTAGTGATTTTGAAGCTATTGTATTCTCTGGTTTGAGGAACGAATTCAGGGTTGGAAGTCAGGCTTCCGGTGCATTTAAATATATTGGACTGAAAATCGGACAGACTAAGTTAGGGGCAACTTTACGTCAGCAATCTTATTTGGAAAGCATCAGCCCAATAGCAATTAGTCGTGGCCGGGTTTCACAAAAAGACGCAATGGTTTCAAAGATGGAAAAAGAGCAACTGCGAAGTTTAATTGGGCAACTGAATTGATTAGGTAGACATACTAGACCGGACGTGAGTTTTGATGTCTTAGAGTTGAGTACAAAAATGAATGATCCCAAAGTGGAAGACATAATAAGAGCAAATAAAGCATTGGTCAAACTAAAAATGCAGGAGTGTGTTTTGAGGTTCCCGGTTTTAGGTGACCTTAGGCACTTGAAACTCATAGTTTATAGTGATGCGTCCTATGCAAATTTATGTGATGGGTTTTCAAGCACAGGAGGTTTTATAATTTTCCTTTTGGGGAACAATGGTAAATGTTGCCCTCTTGCGTGGGAAACATAGAAAATAAGGAGAGTGGTCAAAAGCACTTTGGCTGCTGAGACGTTAAGCCTTGTAGAGGCGGTGGATATGGCCTTTTATATATCTCAGATATTGACAGAAATTTTGGGATTAGGGGATTTGGGTAATATACCTATTGACTGTCACATTGACAATAAATCCATGTGGGAAAATGTGCACTCTACAAAAAGTGTCAATGAAAAAAGGTTAAGGATAGACATCGCAAGTTTGAAGCAGATGTTGGACAGAGGGGAAATAGCAAAATGTAATGGGTTGACAGTAGCTATCAATTGTCAGACTGTTTTACAAAAAGAGGGGCTAGCTCACAGAAACGTTTGGATATTGTTAATGAAGGGTGCCTGTTTCTGTGACTGTTTTGTTTTTCTTCCAAAAATGAAAAAAAAGAAGGGGGGAAATTGCGTGTGTGTTTTTGAGTTTCTTGTAATTTTGTTTTCACCTAATCATTTTTTTCTCCAAGGAAGGGGAGACTGTTAAGCAATGGGTTAAGAGACATTCCAATTAGTTGTCTCATTTATGTTAAGTATCCAATAATTGACACTGATATGAAAAGGGGCTCCAGGTGATGTTAGAGTTTTGTGCAGAGTCTGTTGAAGTAAATTAAAGGTGTCTTTTGGAAAAGGAGCGGAACCTTTGACTCTTTATACAACAGCAGCTAAACATATAACATTGGTGAAGTTAGTACAATGGCCACCAGCAGTAAACAAGTCTTTTTCACTGAGCAACCTTCATTGCCGATGAACAAGCGGCTTCTCTGGTAAGAAATAAAATGCCTTTCTTTAGTAAACTTGAACCCTATGATGTAAATGGAGAAGACGGGGCCAAATGCACAGAGTGCATGGGTTAATTCTTCCGGGTTAATAATATGGAGGGAAGTGAAAAACAGAAAATGATCTGACTGACAGCGTGTGGGGCCCCGGCATTCGGACTGATAAAACATCTGACGCATCCAGATGCCCCTGACACGAAGACTTTTAACGAGATAGTAGCTTTAGTAATAATAATAATCTTTATTGTCACAAGTCGGCTTACATTACACTTGAATGACATTACTGTGAAAATTCCCCAGTTACCACACTCCGGCGCCTGTTCGGGAACACTGAGGGAGAATTGAGAACATTCAATTCACCTAACAAGCACGTCTTTCGGGACTTGTGGGAGGAAACCGGAGCTCCCGGAGGAAACCCACGCAGACACGGGGAGAACGTGCAGACTCCGCACAGACTGTGACCCAAATCGAAGGGTTCCATGGTTTTGAACCTGGTGGATGCACACTCCAAATGGTTGGAGATTCACCGCATGAGCTCCACTACCTCCCCCACTACGATCGAGAAATTACAACAGAGTCTCTGCACACACAAAATACCAGAAGTCCGTGTTTCTGATAACAGCACTGCCTTCACCAGTGGCGAGTTCTAAAACCTCATGCAGTCCAATGGCATCAAACATATCAGAACAGCACCTTATCACCCGTTGTCAAATGGGCTGGCAGAACGGGCGGTACATATTTTAAAACTGGCATCAAAAAGATACATGCAGCATCCGTAAAGACCAAATTGACACGATTTTTATTTGACTATAGGACCACTCCTCATAAGAGAGTAGGAATTGCCCCAGCGGAACTGTTAATGGGACGGCGACTTTGTATGACACCAAGCCGACTATTTCCAAATCTGGCGGGGAGGGTTTAGTCTCAACAAGTGAACCTGGGAAGGAATTCTGACTCTTCAGGGACAGAAAGTACATTCAAAACCGGCGATCAGGTTTGCGTGAGGAACTTCGGAGATGGGCCCAGCTGGGTCCCTGGGACCACAATGGAGAAACGAGGCCTGTGTCAAACCAAGTGAAGGTCCAGGGTCAGGTAGTAAAGTCACACCCTGATCACCTCAGGAACAGGGAGTCCACCCCCGAGCGAGTCTCGTTACCGGCCATGGAGGTGGCCGTCTCCACCCACCGGGCAACTACTCGAAGCCGACCCGGCGCCCGTCCTTCCGGATAACGGGGAGACGGACTCTGAGGCGGAAGCAGAGGAAGCTGATGCCCCAACTGAAGTGGACCCCGCAGAGGAATCCGCGTCAGTAACTCTTTGGTGCACTCTCTGGCAACAAAGGTCCCCAATTCGGTTCACACCACCAGATCGGGTCCCGCCCTCGACTGACCTCAGACCCATCGCCATGCTGTGGAAGTACAGTGGAGTACTCGGGGAGAAACGCACCTAAGGTGGGGGGGGGGGGAAGGATGTGAGTGACCACAAAGGACATGGGCATTCATCAAGATGTTGGAAAACTGGCCTTGGCGAGATTATTACAGGGGGCAAATACTATTGATGTTTAAATGTCGCATAAGGTTTCACTGTGGCATTTCCATTTTATGACTTCCAGTGGAGATTAGTAATTGGCACATGAGATAAATGAGTGTAAATAAATCTCTTACAGATTAGATTTTATAGCAGAGGGGTCACAACTAACTGGTAGATGACAAAATAAGGAGACAAATAGGCTGAAGAAGGTTGACAAGCCGTGGGGCAGTGTTGTGATTCTGAAGTTAAGACTGTTTCACTTCAACATGTCTAGTGGACGACCTTTAACTGTAAAGCTAACCTACAGGTACATTTTCCAAAGGTTCACTGTGGATTAACCAAATGACTGATCTACAAAGGGCAATGTTTCCCAAAAAAGCAGATTGTTGATATTCATGGATTACCTGGAATTGGAAAACTTGGGGCAGCTTCACCAAGTAATGCAGGATTTTCTCATGGTGCTGGGGTCATAATGGTGGGCTCACTGTTGACCCCTGCCTCTTCAGAGAATCATCGCATTGTTACAGTGCAGAAGGAGGCCATTCAGCCCATTGTGTCTGCACTCTGAGTGAGCAATAAGTGCTGCCCTGCCTGTCACTCTGCATTTTCTTCTTTTTCAGAAAACACTTTCATTTCCTTTTGAGTGTTTCGGTTGAACGTGCCTCACCCCCCCACTCCCAGCCAGTGCGTTGCAGACCTTAACCACTGGCTGCAGGAAAAGATTTTTGTCTTCGATTGCTTTTATTTCTTTGGCCAACCACGTTAAATTTCTGCCCCCTGGTTCTTGATCCCTTTCCCGCCAAATTCCAAGACTCTACCTCACTCCCTGCCCTGTATTTAGCCACTTTATTTATTTGGATTTATTTTCATGCAAGAGTTTAGAACGAGTCAGTGCATTGTCCTTCAAAATGTAACGTTGTTTTTAAATGTGCTCTCCAGCTTCGAACAGTTTTGAACGATATCACCACTGCAAACACTTTGCAGTTTGCAACGCCCTCCGACTGCTGGGTCTAAATGGTTTCTAGAATTCATAGAAATTTACAGTGCAGAAGGAGGCCATTCGGCCCATCGAATCTGCACTGACCCTTGGAAAGAGCACCTCCACCCTATTCTCGTAACCCACTTTGAGCCAGAGAGGTCCTTCAGGAACCAGCTGCAGTGTCCCAGGTTTGATTCCTGGCTTGGGTCACTGTCTGTGCTAACCACTGTGCTACCATGCCACACATGGGAGGTTTACTTATGCCCTGCACTCTACATGCTTCCTTCAGTCCACTTTAACTCGGGTCCAAATGATTTCCCCTATTACTAAACCAAGCATTGCCGGAGTCTTGCTTATTGACCTATTGCGATCCTTGACCGGACCCCAACATTTGCTTGAATGCTGGACAGAAACCCAATATTTAATTTAATTTGGAGGACGGAGGAAGGATATTTCGTTCCAGCAGTGCATTCACGCACAAATAGGGATATGGTATATTAAATCAGCTGCATTCCTAACACTTTAACATCATAAAGACAAATAGGTTTCAATTATCAGTTAAACAATGCTTAATGATGACAATGAAACACTAATTCCTAACTGCTATTTTTTATCTCCACTCAAGTCCATCTACGGTCACAATCCACTTTTAAATACAGTTAGCCAACCCAGGAATACTTGCTGCAAAGAGAGGACTTGGGTAAAGCACTTTGAGCAAGAGAGATCCTTCAGGAACCAGCTGCATATTCTTGCCTGAGTCAAACTATTGGTTAACCTGTCAGCCTTTCCAGACACTGTTGTTTTATTCACGGGTAAAATATTTTAACTCACTGTATATAGATAAGAAACTAATCTGCCCACAGACAGAATCAAACCTCAAACTGAAACTCCAGAAACTGCTTCAGTCCCTGGCTGCTCCCCTTAACTACATAATCTTACAAAGCTGAACACAATGGGCGGCATTCTCCATTGCCCGACGCCGATATCGTAATCGCCGATTGGGCGGAGAATCGATTCCAACACCGAAATCGGGGCCGGCGGCCGTTTGACGCCAGTTTGCGATTCTCAGACCCCGATTGGCCGAGTTACAGATGGTGCGGGACACGTGTCCTCACACAAATCATGAACCCGGCGTGGTGGCTGGGAACTGCATCCAGCGCTGACACACTCGGCCGGGATCCGTGCCACTGGCCGGGGAGGCTTCTACGAGGACTGGGGTGACTGGTGGGAGTAGCCAGGGTGTGGGCTGTGGGGTCGCAGATGGCGGGTCGAGTCCGCAAATGGCCAGTGCCATGTTGTATGATGCGACCACTGCAGGCGCATGCACGGCCTGGGACCCAGCCATTTTTGGCGCAGCGAGGTGAGGGGCGCTCGCCACTCACCGGTACTGGAATTGGTGAGGGATTGGCGCAGATTCTTTTTGCGTAAACCTCCTGCGGATTCTCCGTTCGAGCCGGCACTTAGCCGCAGGAAGGGCGAATCCCCCCCAATATCTCTAATTATCTTCTCCCCAGGGAAAACTCTTAATATAAATAATAGTCCATTAACCCAAAGTTTTACAATGCTTTAATTGCACCTCGGTCTCTAAAAAGTGTCTGTGTTCAAACCAGTGTTTTTAAAAACCTATCTGTAGCAGTCACACACTAACCCAGGGTTTTAACACTTACTGCACCAACTACATATAATACAATAAATAAAGAAATTCCTATATTTATCAGAGCCCTGTTGGCTGCTTTGCAGCTGCACTAGTTTGATCGGCACATATGGATGTTGGAGCTTTCTGCTGCCATTATCCTAACCGGCATCAAGTTCCTTTGTCCAACCCCACCTCATGCTCTCTGAGTTACGTTGGCTCCCATTTCACTGATGCTATTTAAAAACTCTTATTCTTGTCTTCCAATCTCTCTGTGACCTTGCCCCCAATCCCACCTCTGTAAACCCCTCCAACCATGCAAAGTCTGGGCCTGGGTCTTTTGAATGATCTCTTCTCTCAAAATAAATATTCGTGTTTGTCAACTCCAAAGCCAGGCTCTGGCAAGTAATTGCTTGTCATTTATTTAATTATTCATCTGTCTATTCGGGTTGAGCAACTTCAGGAACTTCCTGCAACTTTACATCAATGTCACATCCAGCAGCCCATTTGCAAAGCCAAATATTGAACTATTTATTTAGGTCTTGCCTACTTGTCCAAACGCTTCCTGATGTGACAGGCAGACTTCTGTATTGTGTACCGCCTCATTTGAATATGTGTGGTTGTCCACATTGAGGTTTTTTTTCCTGGTTTGTGCATGTCGCAAGGATTTTTTAAAAAAAACTTAAGATTCACGTTCACATTCAAAATACTCCCACTTTGGCAAGAGCAAGAAATCCTTGAATGTTTCATTGGGGCTGGTTTAGCACAGTGGGCTAAATAGCTGGCTTGTAATGCAGCACAAGGCCAGCTGGGCGGGTTCAATTTCCCTACCAGCTTCCCCGAACAGGCGCCGGAATGTGGCGACTAGGGGCTTTTCACAGTAACTTCATTGAAGCCTACTTGTGACAATAAGCGATTATTATTTTGTCTGTTCTGTCTGTCAATGGGCATATCCAATATTTCCCATTCATTGTACTTTCCCATGGTTTTAAAGGCTTTTGCCATGCCGAGTTAATCATTTAACTTTATAATCAGGAATATCAAATAGATTGTTGTAATTGCGTGAAAATGGTGCAATACTTTTGTTCAAAAACCTTTTTAAAACTTATCCCATGGGCCATGAGCGTCACTCGCTCGGCCAGCACTTATTGCACATCTCTCATTGCCTTGAGCTGGGGGTGGGGAGTTCCCTCTCTTCTTGAACATCATTGTACTCCATCCGGTGCAGCCACGCCCACGGTGCTGATAGAAAGGAAATTCCTGGATTTTTTGATTCTTTCATGGGATGTTGGTCAACATGTGTTGCCCCATCCATCCTGAATTGCCCTTTAGCTGAGTGAATTGCTGGGTCATTTCAGGTTCAAGAGTCAACCCCATCGCTGTGTGGGTCTGGAGTCACACTTGGGCCAGGCCAGCTAAGGACAGCTGATATCCTTTCCTAAAGGGCATGAGGGGACCAGGTGGGTTTTTACGACAATCAATGATAGTTTCATGGTCAATGATGTCCTTCAGGGAAGGAAATCTGCCGTCCTTACCCAGTCTGGCCCATATGTGACTCCAGACCCGCACAGCGATGCAGTTGACTCTTAACTGCCCCCACCCCCACTGTAATAGTTTAGCAGTTCAAGGGCAAGTAGGGATGGGCAACTAAACGCTGCACACATCCCAAGAATGAATAAAATATAAATAAATAGAAGCTTGAACTCCTGCCCCCAGATCACCAGTCCAGTGATGTTACCACAACGTCACCACCTCCCCCTCGTATATGATGGTGCTTTCCATGTCATTCTAGGTAGTGGACGTTGCATGTTTGGAAGATGCTGTCTAAGGAGCCTTGGTAAGTTCCTACAATTCATCTTCTAGCTGGTACTGTGCGCTGATGGTAGAGGGAGTGAATATTTAAGGGAATGGAGTGCTGATCAACTGAGCTCCTTTGTCTTGGATGGTGTTGAGCTTCTTGAGTGTTGATCGAGGTGTATGTATCCAGGTATGCCTGGGAAAGGTTCCTCACAGTCAGTGTCGTAATGAAGTGGTCTGGGAATGGTGTCCTTGCAGTCAGCGTCTTAGTGAGGCAGTCTGGGAAAGGTGTCCATGCAGTCAGCATCGCAGTGAGGCAGTCTGGGAAAGGTGTCCATGCAGACAGCATCACAGTGAAACAGTCTGGGAACGGTGTCCATGCAGTCAGCATCACAGTGAAGCAGTCTGGGAGCGGTGTTCTCACAGTCGGCGACACAGTGAGGCAGTCTGGGAAAAGTGTCCATGCAGTCAGCATCACAGTGAAGCAGTCTGGGAAAGGTGTCCATGCAGTCAGCATCACAGTGAAGCAGTCTGGGAATGGTGTCCTTGCAGTCAGCGTCACAATGAAGCAGTCTGGGAATGGTGTCCTTACAGACAGCGTCACAGTGAAGCAGTCTGGGAACGGTGTCCTTGCAGTTAGCGTCACAGTGAAGCAGTCTGGGAGCGGTGTTCTCACAGTCGGCGACACCGTGAGGCAGTCTGGGAAAGGTGTCCATGCAGTCAGCATCACAGTGAAGCAGTCTGGGAAAGGTGTCCATGCAGTCAGCATCACAGTGAAGCAGTCTGGGAATGGTGTCCTTGCAGTCAGCGTCACAGTGAAGCAGTCTGGGAATGGTGTCCTTACAGACAGCGTCACAGTGAAGCAGTCTGGGAACGGTGTCCTTGCAGTTAGCGTCACAGTGAAGCAGTCTGGGAGCGGTGTTCTCACAGTCGGCGACACAGTGAGGCAGTCTGGGAAAGGTGTCCATGCAGTCAGCATCACAGTGAAGCAGTCTGGGAAAGGTGTCCATGCAGTCAGCATCACAGTGAAGCAGTCTGGGAATGGTGTCCTTGCAGTCAGCGTCACAGTGAAGCAGTCTGGGAATGGTGTCCTTACAGTCAGCGTCACAGTGAAGCAGTCTGGGAACGGTGTCCTTGCAGTTAGCGTCACAGTGAAGCAGTCTGGGAAAGGTGTCCATGCAGTCAGCATCACGGTGAAGCAGTCTAGGAACAGTGTCCTCGCAGTCAGTGTCACAGTGAAGAACTCTGGGAACGGTGTCCTCACAGTCAGCGTCACAGTGAAGCAGTCTGGGAACGCTGTCCTCGCAGTCAGCATCACAGTGGAGCAGTCTGGGAATGGTGTCCTTTCAGTCAGCGTCACAGTGAAGGAACTCTCCAGAGACCCCATAATTAAAGGGACCCTCCAGCAATCCCCTAGATAGGGAGACCCCCTGGATGGGGAGACCCCCCACAGAGAGCCCCTGGATAAGGGAGAGCCCACCAAGACCCGCTAGATAGGAAGACCCCCCCACAGAGACCCACTGGATAGGGAGACCACCCCAGAGACCCCCAAACTAAAGGAACCCCCCCCCCCCAAAGGGACCCCCTGACTAAAGGGAACTCAACAGAGACCCCCTAACTAAATAATCCGGATAAGTGTGAGGTGATGAACCTGAGGAGGGGCTATAATGGGTAGAATGGATTTTCAGTGCATGTAATCTTCGGCATGGGATGGGAGACTTCAACTTCCCCAATATTGACTGGGACTCACAGTGCCAGGGGCTTGGACGGGGCAGAGTTTGTAAGGAGCATCCAGGAGGGCTTCTTAAAACAATATGTAGACAGTCCAACTAGGGAAGGGGTGGTACTGGACCTGGTATTGGGGAATGAGCCCGGCCAGGTGGCAGAAGTTTCAGTAGGGGAGCATTTCGGGAACAGTGACCACAATTCAGTAAGTTTTAAAGTGCTGGTGGACAAGGATAAGAGTGGTCCTAGGGTGAATGTGCTAAATTGGGGGAAGGCTAATTATAACAATATTAGGTGGGAACTGAAGAACCTAGATTGGGGGCGGATATTTGAGGGAAAATTAACATCTGACATGTGGGAGGCTTTCAAGTGTCAGTTGAAAGGAATTCAGGACCGGCATGTTCCTGTGAGGAAGAAGGATAAATATGGCAATTTTCGGGAACCTTGGATAACGAGAGATATTGTACGCCTTGTCAAAAAGAAAAAGGAGACATTTGTCAGGGCTAAAAGGCTGGGAACAGACGAAGCCTGTGTGGAATATAAGGAAATTAGGAAGGAACTTAAGCAAGGAGTCAGGAGGGCTAGAAGGGGTCACGAAAAGTCATTGGCAAATAGGGTTAAGGAAAATCCCAAGGCTTTTTACACGTACATAAAAAGCAAGAGGGTAGCCAGGGAAAGGGTTGGCCCACTGAAGAATAGGCAAGGGAATCTATGTGTGGAGTCAGAGGAAATGGGCGAGGTACTAAATGAATACTTTGCAACAGTATTCACCAAAGAGAAGGAATTGGTAGATGTTGAGTCTGGAGAAGGGTGTGTAGATAGCCTGGGTCACATTGAGATCCAAAAAGACGAGGTGTTGGGCGTCTTACAAAATATTAAGGTAGATAAGTCCCCAGGGCCTGATGGGATCTACCCCAGAATACTGAAGGAGGCTGGAGAGGAAATTGCTGAGGCCTTGACAGAAATCTTTGGATCCTCACTGTCTTCAGGTGATGTCCCGGAGGACTGGAGAATAGCCAATGTTGTTCCCCTGTTTAAGAAGGGTAGCAAGGATAATCCAGGGAACTACAGGCCGGTGAGCCTTACTTCAGTGGTAGGGAAATTACTGGAGAGAATTCTTCGAGACAGGATCTACTCCCATTTGGAAGCAAATGGACGTATTAGTGAGAGGCAGCATGGTTTTGTGAAGGGGAGGTGGTGTCTCACTAACTTGATAGAGTTTTTCGAGGAGGTCACAAAGATGCTTGATGCAGATAGGGCAGTGGATGTTGTCAAGATGGACTTCAGTAAGGCCTTTGACAAGGTCCCTCATGGTGAAGTCACACGGGATCAGAGGTGAGCTGGCAAGGTGGATACAGAACTGGCTAGGTCATAGAAGGCAGAGAGTAGCAATGGAAGGATGCTTTTCTAATTGGAGGGATGTGACTAGTGGTGTTCCGCAGGGATCAGTGCTGGGACCTTTGCTGTTTGTAGTATATATAAACGATTTGGAGGAAAATGTAACTGGTCTGATTAGTAAGTTTGCAGACAACACAAAGGTTAGTGGAATTGCGGATAGCGATGAGGACTGACAGAGGATAGAGCAGGATTTAGATTGTTTGAAGACTTGGACGGAGAGATGGCAGATGGAGTTTAATCCGGACAAATGTGAGGTAATGCATTTTGGAAGGTCTAATGCAGGTAGGGAATATACAGTGAATGGTAGAACCCTCAAGAGTATTGAAAGTCAAAGAGATCTAGGTGTACAGGTCGACAGGTCACTGAAAGGGGCAACACAGGTGGAGAAGCTAGTCAAGAAGGCATACGGCATGCTTGCCTTCATAGAACCTTAGTTAGGCCACACGTGGAGTATAGTGTTCAATTCTGGTCGCCACACTACCAGTAGGATGTGGAGGCTTTAGAGAGGGTGCAGAAGAGATTTACCAGAGTGTTGCCTGGTATGAGGGACTTAGCTATGAGGAGTGGTTGAATAAA
Organism: Scyliorhinus torazame; assembly: GCF_047496885.1. Classification (NCBI taxonomy): domain Eukaryota; kingdom Metazoa; phylum Chordata; class Chondrichthyes; order Carcharhiniformes; family Scyliorhinidae; genus Scyliorhinus; species Scyliorhinus torazame. Next base: position 13,810,624 of record NC_092709.1, read on the forward strand.
CTCGGTTTGTTCTCACTGGAACGACGGAGATTGAGGGGCGACCTGATAGAGGTCTACAAAATTATGAGGGGCATAGACAGAGTGGATATTCAGAGGCTTTTCCCCAGGGTAGAGGGGTCAATTACTAGGGGGCATAGGTTTAAGGTGAGAGGGGCAAGGTTTAGAATAGATGTACGAGGCAAGTTTTTTACGCAGAGGGTAGTGGGTGCCTGGAACTCGCTACCGGAGGAGGTGGTGGAAGCAGGGACGATAGTGACATTTAAGGGGCATCTTGACAAATACATGAATAGGATGGGAATAGAGGGATACGGACCCAGGAAGTGTAGAAGATTGTAGTTTCGTCGGGCAGCATGGTCGGCACGGGCTTGGAGGGCCGAAGGGCCTGTTCCTGTGCTGTACATTTCTTTGTTCTTTGTTCTTTGCAATCACTCACTAACGAGAGTGATTGTCCATCTAAGATACTCCGTGTTACTGATCATGGTTTTTGTGGGTCCTTGCATGGCTGATGAGCCGGATCCGAGAGCGCACCTTCAACCCCACACTTGGCAGAAGTTTCCAGAAGGTTGGATCAATCCTTGGACTTTAGATCATGGGTATTCCCTTCTCTGGCTCCTTTTCCGAGTCTCCTCTTGCCATTGGGTGTCCTTGAAGAATTGTGTCCCTTTAATCAGGAGATTCCTCCAAGTAGATCTCTTCTGAGAAAGGGTCTCCAAGGCATTGACACCTATGTTACATTTCTTGAGGTAAGCGTTCAAGGTGTCTTTGAAGAGCTTCCTTTGTCGTCCTCTTGTTCGGGATCCTTCCTTAAATTGGGCGAAGAAGATTTGCTTTGGAAGTCGTGACTCTGACATCCTAAGCACATGGACAGCCCAGAGGAGTTGGTTTGGATATTCATGGTCTTGATACTGGTGCTCTTGTCTCCTTCAAGGACCCTAATGTAAGCACGCCTGTCCTCCCAGCTGATTCAGCGCTAAAAGTGCATTTGGATTTTCCAATGCATTTTAAGTTGTGTTGTTTAAAAGTCTCCCTGATGTAATGTTGATCGTTACAAGCCTGAGTGATTACTTCAAATACTTTAGCAAAATATAATGCCTTAGTTGCGTGCAATTCTGGTCGTCGCATTATAGGAAGGATGTGGAAGCATTGGAAAGGGTGCAGAGGAGATTTACCAGAATGTTGCCTGGTATGGAGGGAAGATCTTATGAGGAAAGGCTGAGGGACTTGAGACTGTTTTCGTTAGAGAGAAGAAGGTTAAGAGGTGACTTAATTGAGGCATACAAGATGGTCAGAGGATTGGATAGGGTGGACAGTGAGAGCCTTTTTCCTCGGATGGTGAATTCTAGCACGAGGGGACATAGCTTTAAATTGAGGGGAGATAGATATAGGACAGATATCAGAGGTAGGTTCTTTACTCAGAGAGTAGTAAGGGTGTGGAGTGCCCTGCCTGCAACAGTCGTGGACTCGCCAACACTAAGGGTATTCAAATGGTCATTGGATAGACATATGGACGATAAGGGAATAGTGTAGATGGGCTTTAGAGTCGTTTCACAGGGCGGGGCAACATCGAGGGCTGAAGGGCCTGTACTGCGCTGTAAAGTTCTATGTTCTATGTTCTATGTATGTAAATCTCCTGAAAGCTAATGTGAACTATCTGTCTGACAGGTATCACAGAATCTAGGGCAGATTCAAAATCAGCAGACATGCTTCTTAAAATGCTTGAACCTCTTTTGAGGCATCGATATAGGCTCAGGGATCATGAGAGAAGAGTCAGGCATCATCTCCGCCTGGCGAGGAAGCGAATCAATTACCCAGCCCTGAGAGTCTACAGACAAAGGACATCATATGAAATTATGTCAGAGGCGATGTGTGCCAGGAGTTTCAGCAAGGAAGCAATGGGATGCCTTTGTGAAATGTTGAAGGGGGACCTGAGGATGAACTCTAACTGCTGCAGTCCCTTAACAGTGGGAATGAAACTCAGGACAGTACTGAATGTTTTTGTGTGCGGGACCTTTCAACATGGCATTAGTGACAAACGTAACATTTCACAGAATGTTGCTAGGACCTACATTCACCAGGTAATGCATTTTGGAAGGTCGAATACAGGTGGGAAATATACAGTAAATGGCAAAACCACTAAGAGTATTGACAAGCAGAGGGATCTGGGTAAACAGGTTGGGGCACAAATTGGTTGGTTAGTCATTCTGCAGCTTTATAGAACCTTAGTTAGACCAAACTTGGAATATGGGGTTGGATTCTCCGTCCTGCCCCGCCAGATTTCTGGTTCAGTACGCCGGCGGGATGCTCCATTTCGCCGGCTGGTCAATGGGGTTTCCCATTGTGGGGCAGCCCCACGCCGTCGGGAAACCCCAGGGCTGCGGGTTTTACCAGGATATTGCCTGGTATGAAGGGCATTAGCTATGAGAAGAGGTTGAATAAATTTGGTTTGTTCTCCCTGGAATGACAGAGGTTCAGGGGCGGCCTGATAGAAGTCTACAAAATTAGCACAGGGCTAAATTGCTGGCTTTGAAAGCAGACCAAGGCAGGCCAGCAGCACGGTTCAATTCCCGTAACAGCCTCCCCGAACAGGCGCCGGAATGTGGCGACTAGGGGCTTTTCACAGTAACTTCATTTTGAAGCCTACTTGTGACAATAAGCGATTTTCATTTTCATTCATTTGTCCACATTAAACGTCATCTGCCATCTCTCAACACAAGTCTCAACACAAATCCTGCTGTATCCTCTGACAGTCCTCATGTCTATCCATAATTCCACCAACATTTGTGTCGTCCGCAAACTTACTAATCAGACCAATTATATTTTCCTCCAAATCATTTATATATACTACAAACAGCAAAGGTCCGCAGTGCGGAGCACCACTAGTCATAGCCCTCCATTCAGAAAAGCACCTTTCCACTGTTACCCACTGTCTTTTGTTACCGAGCCAGTTATGTATCCATTTTGCTAGCTCACCTCTGGTCCAGTCAGAAAAACTCTATCAAGTTAGTGAGACACAACCTCCCCTTCACAAAACCATGCTGCCTCTCACTAATGCGCCCACTTACTTTCAAATGGGAGTAAGTCTCGAAGAATCCTCTCCAATAATTTCCCTACCACTGACATAAGGCTCACCCACCTGTAATTTCTGGATTATCCTTGCTACCCTTCTGAAACAAAGGAACATTAGCTATTCTCCAGTCCTCTGGGACCTCACCTGTAGACAGTGAGAATACAAAGATTTGTGTCAAGGCCCCAGAAATTTCCTCCCTTGCCTCCCTCAGTATTCTGGGGTAGATCCCATCAGGCCCTGGGGACTTATCTACCTTAATGTTTTTCAAGACGCCCAACATCTCCTTTTTGATCTCAATGTGACCCAGACTATCTGCACACCCTTCCCCAGACTCATCATCCACCAAGTCCTTCTCTTTGGTGAATACTGATGCAAAATACTCATTTAGTACCTCACCCATTTCCTCTGGCTCCATGCATAGATTCCCTCTCCTGTCCTTGGCTGGGCCAACCCTTTCCCTGCCTACCTTCTTGCTTCTTATATACATATAAAAGGCCTTGGAATTTTCCTTAATCCTGTTTACCAATAACTTTTCATGACCTCTTTTAACCCTCCTGACTCCTTGTTCAAGTTCCTTCCTACTTCCCTTATATTTCTCACGGGCTTCATCTGTTCCCAGCTATCTAGCCCTTTACAAATGCTTCCTTTTTCTTTTTGACTGGAATTCACAATATACCTCATTATCCTACATTCCGGAAACTTGCCATACTTATTCTTCTTCCTCGCAGGAACATGCCGGTCCTCAAATCCTACCAACTGACATTTGAAATCCTCCCACATACCAGATGTTGATTTACCCTTGAACATCTTCCCCCAATCTAGATTCTTCAGTTTCCTGCATAATAATGTTATAATTAGCCTTCCCCGAATTAAGCATCTTAACCCGAGGACTACTCTTATCTTTATCCAACAATACCTTCAAACTTACTGAATTATGGCCAGTGTTCCCGAAATGCTCCCCTACTGAAACTTCAACCACCTGCCCGAGCTCATTCCCCAATACCAGGTCCAGTACGGCCCCTTCCCTAGTTGGACTATTTACATATTGTTTCAAGAAGGCCTCCTGGATGCTCTTTACAAACTGTCCCATCCTAGCCCCTAAAACCATAGCACTAAGTGAGTTCCAGTGACTATTGGGGAAGTTAAAATCACCCACTAAAACAACCCTGTTGCTTTTACATCTTTCGAAAATATACTTAAACATCTGTTCCTCTATCTCCCGCTGGCTATTGGGAGGACTGTAGTAAACCCCCAACATTGTGACTGCACCCTTCCTATTCCTGAGCTCTACCCATATTGCCTCGCTGTATGAGCCGTCCGAGGTGTTCTCCCGCAGTACATAGAACATAGAGCATACAGTGCAGAAGGAGGCCATTTGGCCCATCAGGTATTCACCGACCCACTTAAGCCCTCACCTCCACTCGATTCCCGTAACCCAATAACCCTTCCTAACCTTTTTGGTCACTAAGGGCAATTTACCATATCCAATCCACGTAACCTGCACGTCTTTGGACCAGTACAGCTGTTATATTCTCCTTAACCAGTACTGCAACTCCCCCACCCCTTTTACATCCCCCTCTATCCCATCTGAAACAGCTAAATCCTGGAATGTGTAGCTGCCAATCCTATCCCTCCCTCAACCAATTGTCTATAATGGCAACAACATCATAGTTCCATGTACTAATCCAAGCTCTAAGTCCTGCCTTACCTGTTAGACTTCTCACATTGAAACAAATGCACTTCTGACCACCAACCCCACTGTATTTTGCAACCTCTCCTTGTCTGCTCTTCCTGAGTCTTCATGGCCCTATTCTCCAGTTCCCCCTCAGTTATTTCACCTTCTAACCTATTGCTCCGGTTCCCACCCCCCTGCCCCACTAGTTTAAACCCTCCAGTGTGACACTAGCAAACCTGACAGTCAGGATATTTATTCCCCTCCAGCTTAGATGCAACCCGTCCGTCTTGTACACGTCCCACCTGCCCCGGAAGGGATCCCAATGGTCCAGATATCTGAAACTCTCCCTCCTACACCAGCTGTTTAGCCACGCATTTAGCTGTTCTATCCTCCAATTTCTAGCTTCACTGGCACGTGGCACAGGGATTAACCCCAAGGTTACAACCCTAGAGGTCCTGTTTTTTAACTTTTTACCTCAATCATTGAACTCTGCCTCAGGACCTCGTCCTGCTTATGTCATTAGTACCAATATGTACCACGACCTCTGGCTGTTCACCCTCCCACTTTAGAATTCCCCCTGCCGATTCAGAGACATCCTGGACCTTGGCACCAGGGAGGCAACATACCATCCTGGAGTCTCTTTCACGAACACAGAAGCGCCTTTCTGTGCCCCTGACCATCGGGTCCGCTATAACTATTACTCTTCTGCACTTTGTCCCTCCCTGCTTTGCAACAGAGCCAGCCATGCTGCCACTGTTCTGGCTGCTGCTGTTTTCCCCTGATAGGCTATCCCCCCAACAGTATCCAAAATGGTATACTTGTTAGAGAGAGGGTCAACCACAAAGGATTCCTGCACTGACTGCCTGCCCCTTCTAGTAGTCACCCATTTGTCTGCCTGTACCTTAGGTGTGACCACATCTCTATAACTCCTATCTATGACACTTTCGGCCACCTGCATGCTCCTAAGTGTATCAAGCTGCTGCTCCAACCGATCCATGGGGTCCGTGAGGAGCTGCAATTGGATGCACTTCCTGCAGATGTAGTTGTCCGGAAGGGAGAGCTAATGTGATACCTGCTGAAGAGGAAGATTTGCGGATTTATGTCATTAGTGCCAATATGCACCCTGACATCTGGCTGTTCACCCTTCCCCTTTAGAATCCCCTTTGCCCATTCACCTTTGTTGTATTGACTGTTTAAATTGAGATTGCTCTTTTTAATTACTCCCAATGAAGAGTCATATTGGAGTCAAATATATTAACTCCTCTCCACAGATTCTTCCAGTTTTTCCAGCACTATCTGCTTTTATTATTATCACTGCATTGCAAACAGGTTGTGGCAGCTGCATCCTGCTCTGCCAGAACTTGTCTACTGAGGCAATTCAAAACAAAGAAAGTGTGAAAGTGTGAGGCAATGTTCCTGAGACTCACCCTGATGGGTATTGTGCGAAAAATGTACAAACACAACTTTCTTTCTAGCAAGGAAGTGAACAATGCCAGACACACGGTCGGGATTCTGCAGGGATTCTATTTTGCGGGGGTAACGTGAGAGTTTGGTGGGATAATTTTATGGAACGTTGCTTTTGCATCCCAACCCATTATTACTCTCTGTTGACCAGTGGGGAGCAGAGATTGGGCAGGACGTGTGATGCACGATCAATGACCACTAAAGCAAGGTTGTAATCCAACTGAAGGCTTTAATAAGCTAGATGTTTCCCCCAGCAGCTCAGGTACAGAAAGAAGGCTGCTGGGGCGGCACGGGCTCTTATACCCCGCCTTTCAGGGCGGAACTACCATACAGCTTGACCAACAGGAAACATACAATATCTACCAATGGTGTTCCAGCATTACCACGTACCGTAATACCTCTACACAGACTACCACATTCACCCCCTGTTAAAAAAGAGTCCGGCAGAGGTGGTGGCTTGATATTACAACATGGTAACTGTCGTGTTGCACAACATCGTGGGCCGAATGGCCTGTTCTGTGCTGTATTTTCGATGTTCTATGTTCTATGTGTTGGGTGCTCTGCTACACAGACGAACCAACATGGTTGCGGAAGGTACAACTCAGTTTTATTACTAACAATATTAACATTTGTAAACTGGTTACTGTGGTTCGTTCATTACCCTCTAACCTGTGGACCCAGCCCTAACACTAGCTTGGAGAGGCATTCAGCACATGGTGAATGTCTGAGTGGCTTGCTGTGAGCTCTGTGCCCTGAGCTGTCTCCTGTTGGAATGAATCGGAAGTGTCGTGTTCCCCGTTTTACAGTGTGTCTGCTCTTGCTTGTGATTGGCTGTGATGTTGCGTGTGTATTGATTGGTCCGTTGATCTGTCCATCAGTGTGTATGTGTGTTTGCACCATGATGTTTATCTGATTATCATGACATCCCCCTTTTTTTACAAGATTATGTGCCTGTGTGGTAATAAATATGGATGTGTACTGAGTGCAGCTGAATGTGCGTGTGTGCAATATCTACAACATGTACATGAGGCTAAACTACATACATAGGAAGGTGTCAGGTGCAACATTGCAACGAGGTTGTACCATCAACAAAACAAGTGTAAACTCCTGTAATGACAAAAGAGAAACATAGTAACATAGTGGCATAAAACGTTTAGTGAGTCCAATGTTCAAACAGGCTCATAAGTCCAGCCTAGTAGGTGGGCGACGAATTCGGGTTGACCGCCTCAAGGGTGGGTCAGGAACCACCGGCTGAGGAATGGACCTGGCCACAGGCAGCAGAGGAATGGGCATGGTGGCAGGAAGCTCCACAAATTCGACATCAGGAACAACAGGAGGGCGTGGCACCGGCGTATGATCACGTAGCGAGCGCGGAAGCAGGCGAAGAGCCCGGCGATTGCGCCGGCGAATGGAGCCATCAGGCATGCGAACCAGGAATGAGCGGGGAGCCATGCGTCAGAGAACTTCGGCAGTTGGCGACCAGCCACCCTCTGGTAGGTGGATGCGGACGTTGTCTCCAGGCGCCAAGGCAGGAAGATCAGTTGCCCGAGTGTCGTGTGCCACCTTCTGCTGAGCACGCTGCTGTCGCATCCTTTGCAGTACTGGAATGTGGTCGAGTGTAGGGACAAGAATGGATGGCACAGTGGTCCTGAGGGCGCGACCCATCAACAGCTGGGCTGTGAGAGGCCAGTGGCTAGTGGGACCGAGCGATAGGCCAGCAGGGCTAAGCAGAAATCCGATCCTGCATCAGCAGCCTTGCAGAGGAGCCGCTTGACGATATGAACGCCCTTTTCCGCCTTGCCATTTGACTGGGGATGCAGAGGGCTGGACGTCACGTGTGTGAAGCCATACGAAGCAGCAAAAGAAGACCATTCTTGGCTTGCAAAACAGGGCCCATTGTCCGACATGACAGTAATCGGAATGCCATGTCGAGCGAAGGTGTCTTTGCATGCCATTATGACAGCGGACGATGTTAAATTGTGCAGGCATATGATCTCTGGATAATTTGAAAAGTAATCTATGATGATTACGTAGTCCCTGCCAAGCGCATGAAAGAGGTCCACACCCACCTTCGCCCAGGGGGACGTCACCAACTCATGGGGCTGAAGCGTCTCTGCGCTGGCTGAAACCTTTGGCAGGTCAGGCAGTTGAGCACCATGTTGGAAATGTCATCGCTGATGCCCGGCCAGTACACAGCTTCTCGGGCCCTCCGCCTGCACTTCTCAACCCCGAGATGGCCTTTGTGCAGTTGGTCGAGGACCAGCTTGTGCATGCTGTGCAGAATCACAATCCGGTCCAGCTTTAGGAGGACACCGTCAATGACGGCCAAGTCGTCCCGGACATTGTAGAATTGTGGGCACTGTCCTTTGAGCCACCCTCCGGTCATGTGGCGCATCGCACGTTGAAGAAGGGGGTCAGCCGCAGTCTCCCGACGAATACGGGCCAGACTTGAATCGTCAGCTGGCAGATTGGCCGATGTGAAGGCCACATGCGCTTGGACTTAACAGACGAACCCCTCCGAATCGGGCGGTGTGCTTACTGCTCTGGATAGGGCATCTGCAATGATGAAGTCCTTACCCGGGGTGTAGACCAGTTGGAAGTCGTAACTCCGGAGCTTGAGTAGTATGCGCTGGAGGCGAGGGGTCATCTCATTCAAGGTCTTTATGTATGATGCTGACCAAGGGACGATAGTCGGTTTCCACGGTAAACTGGGGGAGACCATACACGTAATCGTGGAACTTATCTATCCCGGTCAACAAGCCCAGGCACTCCTTCTCGATCTGCGCATAGTGCTGTTCTGTGGGGGTCATGGCCTGCGAGGCACAGGCAACCGGGGCCCATGATGCAGTGTCGTCCCATTGCAGGAGTACTGCCCCAATGCCGGACTGGCTGGCATCAGTCGAGATCTTTGTATCCCGAGAGGTGTCGAAGAACGCCAATACCGGGGCTGTGGTGAGCGTAATTTTGAGCTCCTCCCATTTCTTCTGGTGTGCAGGCAGCCACTGGAACTCCGTGGACTTCTTTACTAGGTGGCGAAGAGCCGTTGCGTGGGAGGCAAGGTTGGGAATGAGCTTCCCCAGGAAGTTGACCATGCCTAGGAAGCGTAGCACTGCTTTCTTGTCTGCCGGCTGCGGCATGGCTGTAATGGCGCTCACTTTGTCTGCATCCGGACGCACTCCCGACCGGGATATAGGGTCCCCCAGAAACTTTAGCTCAGTTTGGCCAAAGGAGCACTTTGCTCGGTTGAGGCGCAGGCCATAGTCCCGTATCCGCGCAAAGACACGCTGGAGACGACTGATGTGCTCCTGTGGTGTGGTGGACCAGATGATGATGTCGTCAACATAGACGTGCACCCCTTTGATGCCCTCCATCAACTGTTCCATGATTCTGTGGAAGACCTTGGATGCCGAGATGATGCCAAAGGGCATTCTGTTATAGCAGAACCTGCCGAAAGGAGTGTTGAAGGTGCACAGCTTTCGGCTGGACTGATCCAGTTCGATCTGCCAAAAACCCTTCGAGGCATCAAGCTTTGTGAAATTTTTAGCCCAGGGCATTTCGCTCGTGATCTCCTCCCGTTTGGGTATGGGGTAGTGTTCCCTCATGATGTTGTTGTTCAGGATTTTCGGGTCGATGCAGATCCGGAGTTCGCCAGAGGGCTTTTTAATGCACACCATGGAGCTGACCCATGGCGTGGGCTCCGTGACCCGGGATAGCACTCCTTGGTCCTGGAGATCCTGCAGCTGCTGCTTGAGGCGGTCTTTGAGTGGTGCTGGGACTCTACGAGGTGCGTGAATGACCGGGGTGGCATCCGGTTTGAGTCGTATTCTGTAGGTATAGGGCAGTGTGCCCATGCCTTCGAATGCCTCCTGGTTGTGGGCGAGGAGCGAGTGGAGCTGTGCCCTAAATTCAGCATCCGGGAAGTCTGATGTGCCTTCTGGTGACAGAGCGTGTACCCGCTGCACGAGGTGGAGAACCTTGCACGCCTGTGCGCCTAGCGGGGAGTCCTTTGATGAACCAACAATCTCGAAGGACAGTGTGGCCTTATACGCATTGTGCGTCAACTGGAGCTGGCAGGATCCCATGGCCGGGATAGCGTTTCCGTTATAGTCAGCCATCTTACAATGGGATGGCCGAATTGGTGGTTTGACCTTCAAGGCGTAGAAGGATGACCATACTATCAGGTTGGTGGAGGCACCAGTGTCCAGGCAGAATGTGATTGGTGATCGGTTGACCGTTAGGGTGGCACACCATTCATCACCCGGATTGACATTGTTCACTGGCATCGGCTAGTGGGTCCTGCTTGGAGACATCCGGTTCCTGTCGATGACCGCAACGCGGAAGGCTTCCCGGTCGTCTGTATCGCCGGTCTGTATAGCATCCGGGTATGATTCGGAGTATGGAGGCTGAATGTCCACACGTCCCTGCGAGGCTGTCGCAATTGGGGAGCGTTGGCAGGTTGAGCTGCTCAGCAACAGGCTTGCCATTATGCCACAGCGGCGGCATTGTCGGTTCTTAGCTGGACATTGCCGCTTTAAATGTGCGGGTCCACAGTTACATAGAACATAGAAAAATACAGCACAGAACAGGCCCTTCAGCCCACGATGTTGTGCCGAACCTTTGTCCTAGATTAATCACAGATTATCATTGAATTTACAGTGCAGAAGGAGGCCATTCGGCCCATTGAGTCTGCACCGGCTCTTGGAAAGAGCACCTTACCCAAAGTCAACACCTCCACCCAACACTAAGGGTAATTTATCATGGCCAATCCACCTAACCTGCACATCTTTGGACTGTGGGAGGAAACCGGAGCACCCGGAGGAAACCCACGCAGACACGGGGAGGATGTGCAGACTCCGCACAGACAGTGACCCAAGCCGGAATCGAACCTGGGACCCTGGAGCTGTGAAGCAATTGTGCTATCCACAATGCTACCGTGCTGCCCTTAAGAACAAATAAATCTACACTATCATTTTACCGTAATCCATGTACCTATCCAATAGCTGCTTGAGGGTCCCTAATGTTTCCGACTCAACTACTTCCACAGGCAGTGCATTCCATGCCCCCACTACTCTCTGGGTAAAGAACCTACCTCTGACATCCCCCCTATATCTTCCACCATTCACCTTAAATTTATATCCCCTTGTAATGGTTTGTTCCACCCGGGGAAAAAGTCTCTGACTGTCTACTCTATCTATTCCCCTGATCATCTTATAAACCTCTATCAAGTCGCCCCTCATCCTTCTCCGTTCCAATGAGAAAAGGCCTAGCATCCTCAACCTTTCCTCATAAGACCTACTCTCCATTCCAGGCAACATCCTGGTAAATCTCCTTTGCACCTTTTCCAAAGCTTCCACATCCTTCCTAAAATGAGGCGACCAGAACTGTACACAGTACTCCAAATGTGGCCTTACCAAAGTTTGTACAGCTGCATCATCACCTCACGGCTCTTAAATTCAATCCCTCTGTTAATGAACGCTAGCACACCATAGGCCTTCTTCACAGCTCTATCCACTTGAGTGGCAACTTTCAAAGATGTTGAAACAGTTGCCGCACGTCGTGACGTCATGGCGTTCATTGTGCCATCGCGCATGCGCAGTTCGGTCCTGCGTAGAGCGCGCCCGCGTATCACGTCCCTCTGCATCGACGTCTCTTTTGGCGCGTACAAGCGCGGGAGGCCGTAAAAAGCGCGCAAAATGGCCGCCCCCGTCTGGGCCGCGGGCCGGGAGGAACTTGATGGACTGGACCCGCTCGGCCTCGTAGGACTCCTGCCGTGCCGATTCGGCCGCTTGGAATTGGGAGTAGCGGCTGGTCGCGTTTTGATGGAGGACGCAGGCTTTGATGGCGGTGGCTAGGGTGAGACCTTTTATCTTGAGGAGCTGCTGGTGTAGGGCGCCCGAGGTGACCCCAAAAACTAGCTGGTCTCGAATCATGGAATCGGAGGAGGCCTCGTAACCGCAGGACTGCGCGAGGATACGGAGGTGTGTAAGGAAAAATTGAAAAGGCTCATCCTTACCTTGCAGGCGCTGCTGGAAGAGGTAGTTCTCGAAACTCTCATTTACCTCGACGCTGAAGTGTTGCTCGAGTTTGAGAAGGACCGTCTTGTACTTCGTCTTGTCCTCACCGTCCGCGAACACCAGGGAGTTGTAGATGTGGATGGCATGTTGCCCTGCCGTGGAGAGGAGGAGGGTGATTTTCCGAAGCATTCTCCCTTTCTGTGGCTTCTAGGAAGAACTGGAAGCACTGTTTGAACAACTTCCAGTTAACGTCGAGGTTTCCAGCGATTTGGAGCGGCTGCAGCGGGCTGATGGTGTCCATGGCGCAGGATGGCGGATTCTTGAGGTTGCGTAGGTAGGTCTAACAGGTACTGGGTTCCAATCCTGGTACTATGTTGTGTTGGGTGCTTTGGGTGCTCTGCTACACAGACGAACCAACACGGTTGCGGAAGGTACAACTCAGTTTTATTACTAACAGTATTAACATTAGTAAACTGGTACTGTGGTTCGTTCATTACTCTCTAACCTGTGGACCCAGCCCTGACACTATCTTGGAGAGGCACTCAGCACATGGTGAATGTCTGAGTGGCGCGCTGTGAGCTCTGTGCCCTGAGCTGTCTCCTGCTGGAATGAATCGGAAGTGTCGTGTTCCCCGTTTTATAATGCGTGTGCTCTCACTGGTGATTGGCTGTGATGTTGCGTGTGTGTTGATTGGTCCGTTGATCTGTCCCTCAGTGTGTATGTGTGTTTGCACCGTGATGTTTATCTGAATATCATGACAGTAACGTGATAGAAATTATAGTTATGGAGGTACCGTAATACCTCCGTACAGCGTTTTGTAACTATTTACAGATTCACAATTAACTATATACACTTTAAAATGAAGCAATCAGTCGATCGGGGGCCCTGGTCGTCCTCTGTGTCGTCGAAGCTTCGGTGGTTACGCCGGTGGAGGCACGGGCGTCTGTGACTCCGGGAGCGTGGCCTCGATCTCTGTGGCAACTTCAACACCCCTAGACAGCGCTGGTGGGGAAAACGGTTGACCTGGGAAGGGAGCGTCTGCGGGGTGCGTCGGTGGGTGGGGGGGTCTAGACGGGGCCGGCGGAAAGACCGATAGTCCTGTAAGGTGCACCGGTGGGAGGGAGGGTGGGACCGATGGCTGGGATGTGCGTGGGGATCCGGCGGGCGGCAGATCTCGTAGGGAGACCGTATCTTGTCGGCTGTCGGGATACGCTATGGAGACGTACTGGGGATAAGCATGGAGAAGATGGACCCTCTCAGACAACGGGTCCGACTTGTGCGCCCGCACGTGTTTTCGGAGCAGGGTGGGTTCGGGAGCTGCCAGCCAGGTCGGGAGCGAGGTCCCAGAGGAGGACTTCCTGGGGAAGACCAGGACGTTCGTGAGGTGTTTGGTTGGTGGTGGTACAAAGCAGTGACCGGATGGAGTGGAGGGCATCCGGGAGGACTTCCTGCCAGTGGGAGACTGGGAGATTCCTGGACGTAGGGCTAGTAGGACGGTCTTCCAGACCGTTCCGTTCTCCCTCTCTACCTGTCCGTTACCCCGGGGGCTGTAACTGGTCGTCCTGCTCGAGGTGACGCCCTTGCTGAGCAGGAATTGACGCAGTTCGTCACTCATAAAGGAGGACCCCCTATCACTATGTATGTAAGCGGGGGACCCAAACAGTGCAAAGATGCTATAGAGGGCCTTGATGATCCCGTAGTTGTAGGTGGAGAGTTCAATCCTCCACCTCAAGATCTTATCATTTTTAATCTTGCCCCGCTGTGCATTATCAAACATGAAAGCAACCGACCGTTGGTCAGTGAGGAGAGTGAATCTCCTGCCGGCCAGGTAATGCCTCTAATGTCGCACAGCTTCTATTATGGCCTGGGCCTCATTTTCGACTGAGGAGCGGCGAATTTCAGAAGCATGGAGAGTACCTGAGAAGAAGGCCACTGGTCTGCCCGCTTGGTTGAGGGTGGCCGCCAGAGCTACGTCAGACGCGTCGCTCTCGGCCTGGAAGGGGAGGGACTCGTCGATGGCGCGCATCGTGGCCTTTGCAATGTCTGCTTTGATGCGGCTGAAGGCCTGGCGGGCCTCTATCGACAGGGGAAAAATTGTGGATTGGATTAGGGGACAGGCCTTGTCTGCATAGTTGGGGACCCACTGGGCATAGTAAGAGAAAAACCCTAGGCAGCGCTTCAGGGCCTTGGAGCAGTGAGGGAGGGGGAACTCCATAAGGGGGCGCATGCGTTCAGGGTCGGGACCTATAACTCCATTTCGCACTACGTAGCCGAGGATGGCTAGACGGTCGGTGCTAAACACGCATTTATCCTTGTTATACGTAAGGTTTTTTTTAATAAATATTTTATTGAAAATTTTTGGTCAACCAACACAGTACATTGTGAATCCTTTACACAATATTATAACAACACAAATAACAACGACCTATTTTATAAACAAAAAATGAATAAATAATAAATAACAAAAATGAGAACTAACGCTAATTGGCAACTGCCTTATCACAAGTAACACTCTCCAAAAATATAATTTAACAGTCCAATATATAATTATCTGTCGCAACGACCTATACATATTATACAGTATATATTAACAACCCTGAGAGTCCTTCTGGTTCTTCCTCCCCCCCCCCTCCCCCCCCCCCCACCCCCCCCGCCTCCCCCCCCCCCCTCCCCCGATCCTGGGCCGCTGCTGCTGCCTTCTTTTTTCCATTCCATCTATCTTTCTGCGAGGTATTCGACGAACGGTTGCCACCGCCTGGTGAACCCTTGAGCCGACCCCCTTAGAATGAACTTAATCCGCTCTAGCATTATAAACCCTGCCATGTCATTTATCCAGGTCTCCACCCCCGGGGGCTTGGCTTCTTTCCACATTAACAATATCCTGCGCCGGGCTACTAGGGACGCAAAGGCCAAAACATCGGCCTCTCTCGCCTCCTGCACTTCCGGCTCTTGTGCAACCCCAAATATAGCCAACCCCCAGCTTGGTTCGACCCGGACCCCCACTACTTTTGAAAGCACCTTTGTCACCCCCATCCAAAACCCCTGTAGTGCCGGGCATGACCAAAACATATGGGTATGATTCGCTGGGCTTCTCGAGCACCTCGCACACCTATCCTCCACCCCAAAAAATTTACTGAGCCGTGCTCCAGTCATATGCGTCCTGTGTAATACCTTAAACTGAATCAGGCTTAGCCTGGCACACGAGGACGACGAGTTTACCCTGCTTAGGGCATCTGCCCACAGCCCCTCCTCGATCTCCTCCCCCAGCTCTTCTTCCCATTTCCCTTTTAGTTCATCTACCATAGTCTCCCCTTCGTCCCTCATTTCCCTATATATATCTGACACCTTACCATCCCCCACCCATGTCTTTGAGATCACTCTGTCCTGCACCTCTTGTGTCGGGAGCTGCGGGAATTCCCTCACCTGTTGCCTCGCAAAAGCCCTCAGTTGCATATACCTGAATGCATTCCCTTGGGGCAACCCATATTTCTCGGTCAGCGCTCCCAGACTCGCGAACTTCCCATCCACAAACAGATCTTTCAGTTGCGTTATTCCTGCTCTTTGCCACATTCCATATCCCCCATCCATTCCCCCCGGGGCAAACCTATGCTCCAGTCTTTCCCCTATGCCGTCTCCACTGTCCCCAAATCTTCAGTGTAGCCAGCACCACCGGGCTTGTGGTGTAGTTCCTCGGTGAGAACGGCAATGGGGCTGTCACCATAGCCTGTAGGCTAGTCCCCCTACAGGACGCCCTCTCTAATCTCTTCCACGCCGCTCCCTCCTCCTCTCCCATCCACTTACTCACCATTGAAATATTAGCGGCCCAATAATACTCACTTAGGCTCGGTAGTGCCAGCACCCCCCCTATCCCTGCTACGCTGTAAGAATCCCTTCCTCACTCTCGGGGTCTTCCTGGCCCACACAAAACCCATGATGCTCTTTTCAATCCTTTTTAAAAAAGCCTTCGTGATCACCACCGGGAGGCACTGAAACACAAAGAGGAATCTCGGGAGGACCACCATCTTAACCGCCTGCACCCTCCCTGCCAGTGACAGGGATACCATATCCCATCTCTTGAAATCCTCCTCCATTTGTTCCACCAACCGCGTTAAATTTAACCTATGCAATGTGCCCCAATTCCTGGCTATCTGGATCCCCAGGTAACGAAAGTCCCTTGTTACCTTCCTCAACGGTAGGTCCTCTATTTCTCTACTCTGCTCCCCTGGATGCACCACAAACAACTCACTTTTCCCCATGTTCAATTTATACCCTGAAAAATCCCCAAACTCCCCAAGTATCCGCATTATTTCTGGCATCCCCTCCGCCGGGTCTGCCACGTATAGTAGCAAATTGTCCGCATACAAAGATACCCGGTGCTCTTCTCCTCCTCTAAGTACCCCCCTCCACTTCTTGGAACCCCTCAACGTTATCGCCAGGGGCTCAATCGCCAGTGCAAACAATAATGGGGACAGAGGGCATCCCTGCCTTGTCCCTCTATGGAGCCGAAAATATGCAGATCCCCGTCCATTCGTGACCACGCTCGCCATCGGGGCCCTATACAACAGCTGCACCCATCTAACATACCACTCTCCAAAACCAAATGTCCTCAACACCTCCCACAAATAATCCCACTCCACTCTATCAAATGCTTTCTCGGCATCCATCGCCACTACTATCTCCGTTTCCCTCTCTGGTGGGGGCATCATCATTACCCCTAACAGCCTCCGTATATTCGTGTTCAGCTATCTCCCCTTCACAAACCCAGTTTGGTCCTCGTGGACCACCCCCGGGACACATTCCTCTATTCTCATTGCCATTACCTTGGCCAGGATCTTGGCATCTACATTTAGGAAGGAAATAGGTCTATAGGACCCGCATTGTAGCGGGTCCTTTTCCTTCTTTAAGAGAAGCGATATCGTTGCTTCAGACATAGTCGGGGGCAGTTGTCCCCTTTCCTTTGCCTCATTAAAGGTCCTCGTCAATACCGGGGCGAGCAAGTCCACATATTTTCTATAGAATTCGACTGGGAATCCATCCGGTCCCGGGGCCTTTCCCGCCTGCATGCTCCTAATTCCTTTCACCACTTCTTCTACCTCGATCTGTGCTCCCAGTCCCACCCTTTCCTGCTCTTCCACCTTGGGAAATTCCAGCCGATCCAAGAAGCCCATCATTCTCTCCCTCCCATCCGGGGGTTGAGCTTCATATAATTTTTTATAAAATGTCTTGAACACTCCATTCACTCTCTCCGCTCCCCGCTCCATCTCTCCTTCCTCATCCCTCACTCCCCCTATTTCCCTCGCTGCTCCCCTTTTCCTCAATTGGTGTGCCAGCAACCTGCTCGCCTTCTCCCCATATTCGTACTGTACACCCTGTGCCTTCCTCCATTGTGCCTCTGCAGTGCCCGTAGTCAGCAAGTCAAATTCTACATGTAGCCTTTGCCTTTCCCTGTACAGTCCCTCCTCCGGTGCTTCCGCATATTGTCTGTCCACCCTCAAACGTTCTTGCAGCAACCGCTCCCGTTCCTTACTCTCCTGCTTCCCTTTATGTGCCCTTATTGATATCAGCTCCCCTCTAACCACCGCCTTCAACGCCTCCCAGACCACTCCCACCTGGACCTCCCCATTATCATTGGGTTCCAAGTACTTTTCAATGCACCCCCTCACCCTTAGACACACCCCCTCATCTGCCATTAGTCCCATGTCCATTCTCCAGGGTGGGCACCCTCCTGTTTCCTCCCCTATCTCCAAGTCTACCCAGTGTGGAGCGTGATCCGAAATGGCTATAGCCGTATACTCCGTTCCCCTCACCTTCGGGATCAACGCCCTTCCCAGCACAAAAAAGTCTATTCGCGAGTAGACTTTATGGACATAGGAGAAAAACGAGAACTCCTTACTCCTAGATCTGCTAAATCTCCACGGGTCTACACCTCCCATCTGCTCCATAAAATCTTTAAGTATCTTGGCTGCTGCCGGCCTCCTTCCAGTCCTGGACTTCGACCTATCCAGCCCTGGTTCCAACACCGTATTAAAATCTCCCCCCATTATCAGCTCTCCCATCTCTAGGTCCGGAATGCGTCCTAGCATCCGCCTCATAAAATTGGCATCATCCCAGTTCGGGGCATAAACGTTTACCAAAACCACCGTCTCCCCCCTGTAGTTTGCCACTCACCATCACGTATCTGCCCCCGTTATCCGCCACTATAGTCTTTGCCTCGAACATTACCCGCTTCCCCACTAATATAGCCACCCCCCTGTTTTTCGCATCTAGCCCCGAATGGAACACCTGCCCCACCCATCCTTTGCGTAGCCTAACCTGGTCTATCAGTTTCAGGTGCGTTTCCTGTAACATAACCACATCTGCCTTAAGTTTCTTAAGGTGTGCGAGTACCCGTGCCCTCTTTATCGGCCCGTACAGCCCTCTCACGTTCCACGTGATCAGCCGGGTTGGGGGGCTTCCTACCCCCCCCACCTTGTCGATTAGCCATCCCCTTTTTCCAGCTCCTCACCCGGTTCCCACGCAGCTGTATCTCCCCCAGGCGGTGCCACCCCGCCCATCCCCTCCCATACCAGCTCCCCCCCTCTCCCCAGCAGCAGCAACCCAGTAATTTCCCCCTCCCACCCCCCCCCCGCTAGATCCCCCGCTAGCGTAATTACTCCCCCCATGTTGCTCCCAGAAGTCAGCAAACTCTGGCCGACCTCGGCTTCCCCCCGTGACCTCGGCTCGCACCGTGCGACGCCCCCTCCTTCCTGCTTCTCTATTCCTGCCATGATTATCATAGCGCGGGAACCAAGCCCGCGCTTCTCCCTTGGCCCCGCCCCCAATGGCCAACGCCCCATATCCTCCACCTCCCCTCCTCCCCCCATCACCACCTGTGGAAGAGAGAAAAGTTACCACATCGCAGGATTAGTACATAAAACTCCTCTTTCCCCCCTTTTTAACCCCCCTCTTCGCCCCCCACATTCGCCCCACCACTTTGTTCAAACGTTCTTTTTAATAACCCGCTCATTCCAGTTTTTCTTCCACAATAAAAGTCCACGCTTCATCCGCCGTCTCAAAGTAGTGGTGCCTTCCTCGATATGTGACCCACAGTCTTGCCGGTTGCAGCATTCCAAATTCTATCTTCTTTTTATGAAGCACCGCCTTGGCCCGATTAAAGCTCGCCCTCCTTCTCGCCACCTCCACACTCCAGTCTTGATAAACGCGGATCACCGCGTTCTCCCATTTACTGCTCCGAGTTTTCTTTGCCCATCTAAGGACCATTTCTCTATCCTTAAAACGGAGGAATCTCACCACTATGGCTCTGGGAATTTCTCCTGCTCTCGGTCCTCGCGCCATCACTCGGTATGCTCCCTCCACCTCCAACGGACCCGCCGGGGCCTCCGCTCCCATTAACGAGTGCAGCATCGTGCTCACATATGCCCCGAAGTCCGCTCCCTCCGCACCTTAAGGAAGACCAAGAATCCTCAGGTTGTTCCTCTTTGCGTTGTTCTCCAGTGCCTCCAACCTTTCCACACATCGTTTCTGATGTGCCTCATGCGTCTCCGTCTTCACCACCAGGCCCTGTATGTCGTCCTCATTCTCGGCTGCCTTTGCCTTCACGACCCGAAGCTCCCGCTCCTGGGTCTTTTGTTCCTCCTTTAGCCCTTCGATCGCCTGTAGTATCGGGGCCAACAGCTCTTTCTTCATTTCCTTTTTGAGCTCTTCCACACAGCATTTCAAGAACTCTTGTTGTTCAGGGCCCCATGTTAAACTGCCACCTTTGGACGCCATCTTGGTTTTTGCTTGCCTTCCTTGCCACTGTTCTAAAGGATCCACTGCAATCCGGCCACTTTCTCTTCCTTTTTTCATCCGTATTCAGGGGGGATTCCCTTCTGGTTTACCGCACAGTGTTTTTAGCCGTCAAAATTGCCGTTGGGGCTCCTACCAAGAGCCCAAAAGTCCGTTTCACCGGGAGCTGCCGAAACGTGCGACTCAGCTGGTCATCGCCGCACCCGGAAGTCGTTATACGTAAGGTTAAGGATCATTGCGGTCTGGAGGAATTTTCGGAGGTTGGTGTCGTAGTCCTGCTGGTCGTGACCACAGATGGTGACATTATCGAGATACGGGAATGTTGCCCGTAAACCGTACCGGTCAACCATTTGGTCCATCTCGCGCTGGAAGACCGAGATCCCGTTAGTGACACCGAAGAGAACCCTTAAGAAGTAGTAGAGCTGCCTATCTGCCTCGAAGGCAGTGTACTTGAGGTCACTAGTGCGGATGGGGAGCTTGCTGGTAGGCGGACCTAAGATCCACCGTGGAGAAGACCTTGTAATGCACGATCCTGTTTACTAGGTCGGATATGCGGACGAGAGGGTACGGGTCCAGCTGCGTAAACCTGTTGATGGTCTGACTGTAGTCGATGACCATCCGATGCTTCTCCCTGGTCTTCACCACCACTACTTGAGCTCTCCAGGGTCTGTTGCTAGCTTCAATGACCCCTTCCCTCAGTAGCCATTGGACCTCTGACCTAATAAAGATCCGATCCTGGGCACTGTACCATCTGCTCCTGGAAGCGACAGGTTTGCAATCCGGGGTGAGGTTCGCAAACAGAGAAGGCGGGTCGACCTTGAGGGTCGCGAGGCCGCAGACCTTTTTGAAAGTTAGACTTTGGAGATTACACTGGAAGTCTAAACCTAGGTGTGTGGCCACGCAGAGGTGGGGAAGGACATAGAGCCGGTAATTTTTAAACTCTCTTCCCTGGACCGTGAGGTTTGCTACACAAAACCCCTTTATCTCTACTGAATGGGAACCGGAGGCCAGAGTGATTTTTGGATTAACGGGGTGGACGAGGAGAGAACAGCGCCTTACCGTGTCGGGGTGTATGAAGCTCTCCGTGCTCCCAGAGTCGATTAAGCAGGACGTCTTGTGCCCGTTGATTAGTACTGTCGTTGTAGCAGTTGAGAGTGTTCATGGCCGGGACTGGTCCAGGGTCACCGAGGCTAATGTCAGCAGTTGAGTGTTCTCTTCGGGCGATGTGCGGTCAGCCGAGCTGGGGTCCTGGGAGTCCATCCAAGATGGCGGCTCCCATTGGTCTCACGTGGCTGGGGATGCACAAAATGGCGGCGCCCATCCATCGAACGTGGCGTCCGTGGGACAAGATGGCGGCGTCCGGGGGGCGCATGTGGCCCTGGAGGAGGAAGATGGCGGCGCCCGCTGGCTGCACGGGGACCTTGGAGAGGTTTATGGCGGCGGTCCGCATTCGCCACTGGAGACCATGGCGACCGCACGGGCCTGGGATACCATCACGAAGTGGCCCTTTTTACCGCAACCCTTGCAGGTGGATGCGTGGGCCGGGCAGTGCTGCCGGGGGTTCTTGGCCTGCCCGCAAAAGTAGCAGCAGGGCCCCCCGGGGTTGTCCGGCCACCTTGCAACACAAGCTTGTGGGGGGGATGGGAGATGTCTCGGGATTGGCTGCGGAGGGGTTCCACGCTGCCCAGGGGGCTGCCGCGCGTCGGGAACGTTAGCATGGGTGTTTTGGGAGGCCACATCCAGGGAGCCTGCAAGGCCCCGTGCCTCCTTGAGGCCTAGGGTGTCTTTTTCCAGCAACCGAGGGTGGATTTGGGAGGACAGCATACCTGCCACGAAAGCGTCCCGGATCAAGAGTTCTGTGTGGTCGCTAGCTGAAATTTGTGGGCAGCTGCAGTTTCTCCCCACCACCAGGAGCGCACGGTAGAATTTCTTCCAGCGATTCCCCAAGGATTTGTTGCCTCGTTGCTGGCAGATATTGGGCGTAGACCTGGTTTACCGGGCAAATATAATGTCCTTTTAGCAGCTCCATTGCTGCAGCAAAGTCGTCCGCATCCTCAATGAGTGTGTAAATTTCCGGGTTCACCCTCGAGTGCAGGACTTGCAATTTCTGTTCTCCCGTGGGTGTGTTTTCGGCCGTTCCGAGATATCCTTTAAAACACGCCAGCCAGTGCTTGAATGTCGCCGCTGAGTTCGCGCGTGGGGGCTGAGTTGCAGACACTCCGGCTTGATTCGGAGCTCCATCCTTTTAAATCTAGCTTATTAAATTGATGCACGATCAATGACTACTAAAGCGAGGTTGTAGTCCAACTGAAGGCTTTAATAATCAAGATGTTTCTCCCAGCAGCTCAGGTACAGAAAGAAGGCTGCTGGGGTGGCACGTGCTCTTATACCCCGCCTTGCAGGGCGGAGATACCATACAGCTTGACCAATAGGAAACATACAATATCTACCAATGGTGTTCCAGCATTACCAGGTACCGTAATACCTCTACACAGAGTACCACAACATGAAACCAGCATTGCCCCCAATTCTACCACTTTCCCTGATGGGTGCATTCCATTAAAATTAGCCCTAGTTGCACTGAGAATTGTATAAAATGTGTCTCACTCCTGCCACGAGGAGCTATGGTCAACTTATCACCTGGGCTGAAATAAATAATAACTTGATTTAAACAGCAACTTCAATGGGGTAAAATACCCCAGTTGCAGATGCGATTATCCATCATTTTGTGGACACATCATACCTGGTCAATTTTCCACATTACCAGGTAGATGCCAGTGCTATAGCCGTCCTCCAAGGAAGATTGGCTAGGTGTGCGGCAATTCCAAAGCATCCCTTCATTGCTGGAGTATTGTCACGGACCCATAACATTTGGGTATCCAGTGCTTTCAGCTGTTGCTTGATATCACATGGAGTGAATCGAATTGGCCACAGACTGACATCTGTGATACTTGGGACCCCTGGAGGAGGTCGAGAAGGATTATCTACTCTGCACTTCTGGTTCAAGATTGTTACGATTGCTTCAGCCTTACCTTTTGCACTGATGTGTTGGGCTCTTCCATCATTGAGGATGGGGATATTTGTGGAGCCTCCTCCTCCAGTGAGTTGTTTAATTGTCCACCACCATTCACGGCTGGATGTGGCAAGACTTCAGAGCTTAGATCTGATCCGTTAGTTGTGGGATCGTTTAGCTCTGTCTGTTACTTGCTGCTTATGCTGTTTGGCACACAAGTAGTCCTGTGTTGTAGCTTCACCAGGTTGACTACTCATTTTTCAGTAAGCCTGGTGTTGCTCTTGGCATCCCTCCTGCGCTCTTCATTGAACCAGAGTTGATCCCCTGGCTTGGTGGTAATGGTAGAGTGGGGGATATGCTGGGCCATGAGGTTGCAGATTGTGGTTGATACAATTCTGCTGCTGCTGATGGCCCCCCCAGCATCTCATGGATGGCCAGTTTTGAGTTGCTAGATCTGTTCGAAATCTACAAAGACTCACCCAGACTCGAATCGTTAGCTCCCTTCTCTCTCCACAGGTGCTGACAGACCTGCTGAGATTGTCCAGTGTTTTCTGTTGTTGTTTCCGATTCCAACATCCGCAGTAACTTGCTTTTATTGTCTATTCAAAATCTATCCCATTGAGCATGATGTTAGTGCCACACAACGCAATGGATGGTATCCTCAGTGTGAAGATGGGACTGTGTCTCCACAAGGACTGTGCAGTTGTCACTTTTTCAGTTTGCATGGGCCCGATGGGCCAAATGGCCTCCTTGTGTGCAGTTGCTAAAATTTTTCAGCATTCTGGCCGCTAGACGCTCTCAAAAACGCTGCTCGATGTATGGGAGAGAGCCCAGTAAATCATGGGCTTAAACTCAACCCTGATACACCCCACAAGTTGCGTAAGTGGCTCACGTTCACTGCTGATGCCGGGCAACGGTGAGGCACAGGGAATGGGGAGCACTCCAAGGAATGGACATGCTGGGTGACCAATGGTGGGAATGGGAGGGGCAGGCTGGTTACGGCGAAGGGGAGTGTTAACCAGATTTGCAAGTACCCGCAGCTCGGATGAGGTACCTGTCTGTACGTACTGAATGGTGACCTGGGGAAAACTGGTGAGACGAGACTAAAGTCCACATTTGTACTCCAGATAAACATTTGTTTTCATCATATGTAACGGAACCACTTGGCCTTTTTACACTGCCCCTTTAACACAGGAAAACTAGCTACGTGCTTTCCAGGATAGTGAAGAGGGACAATCATTGAGTAAGATTATTGGGGCTTGGCATGCAAAGACTTGCTCAAGTGAGTGTGAAGGCTTTTGGAGATGGTCAGGGATTGGTGCATAGTGCATAGTTATAGGGCTGGATTATCGCCCATCGCGCGCCCTTCGCTGGCGCCGGGATTCTCTACAGCCATCGTTTGTCAATGGAATTTCCCATTAGAGCCATTGGTGGGGGTGCGCTGCCGGCAGGAATAGGGAATCCCAACGGCCGGAGAATTCCGGCCACATTCACCACAAAACAGTGCACCTGGACAACAACTCGGAAACAGTAATAAAGTCCTCTGCATGGAATATCAATAAATATATTCCTCTTGGTGGATCTGCGTTTCAGGACTCAATTTAAGGTCTTGTTGGGAGTAGACAGGATACAAGGGGCTGGATTCTCCAATCCCCGACGTGCCGCACATCCCCTTAGCTGAGGCCATTGGTGGAGGCCCCCCCCCGCCATTCTCCGCCCCCGACTGGCCAAAGTCCCGACGGCGTGGGCCACTCCTGCCGGTCGGGATACTAGCTTGACGGCTGCGGACTCAATGGAAGTGCGGGGGCCCGTATCTGCAGCAAAAGCTGCTAGATCCACGCCGGGACCCTGCTGGCCCCCTGCAGGGCTGGGAATATGTGGCCCTTTTACGACAGTTTTTCTGGCGTGAAAGGCCACAGTTTTTACGACGGTGTGGGGACATAGTCCCAAAATTCATCTGACGATGGTATCAGCTTCAGGCTTCATATGCTGGAGTTAGTAGTTGAAATAATTAAGTAGCCAGTTCCTGTCGGTCAGATGAGTTGGAGTTCTGGTATTCAGGTGTAGCCTCGACTGGGTGCAGTTTTCAGACTTGCTTATCTCGAATACAGTTACATTTCACCTCTACTGTGATCTTGATTGAGATTTGTTATGTCCTTGCAATCCATAAGCCCAGCATTTACTAAAAGATTGAAGCCACAAGATTTATGGTTTAAAGGAAAATAATTTTATTACAGAAACGCCAAAGAACGTGAATGAATACACCCCATCCTGAATGGTCAGTTATGTTCAAGATATTAAAAGTACAATTAATTCAATTATTTATAATCTAAACCAAATTCCTTGAATCACATTGCCCCCATTGGAGTGTAGAAGAATGAAAAATGGCCTTATAGAGGTATATTGGATTCTCAGGGGGCTTGATACTGAGAGGATGTTTCCCCTTGTGGGAGTGTCTAGGACCTGTTATGGGCCAGGATTTAGAGAACCCCAAAGTGTATCATGGAGTTCACCTGACCCACAACTTTTAATAGATTGTGGTATGGGGAGCACACGGCCCACTCTACAGCAGAAATGGAAAAGCATTTATAAAAGCAAAACAATGTTCATTCTCTGAACTCAAGTTAACCTTTTAAAAAAATTACAGTAAACATCTTATCAACCATTAATTCAAATACAACCCCCAAAGAATACAACACTAAGTAATGCTTAAGCTGTCCTTTTAACATCCATAAGACTTATAAAAAAACTTTTAACAGAAGCACATCAGGTTAACGTCACTACTGAGAGCAGTTATTAGTTTTAAATCACCAAAGGATCAATTTACAGTTTTTAGATTACAGAGAGAGAGAGACTCATACACCTTCTGGCTGTGACTGCAGCTATCCAGCTCTGAAAACATAACTAAAACACACCCTGCAGCAAACAGCCTAAAACAAAAGTAAAAAGCTGACAGTCAGCCCAGCTCCACCCACACTCTGACATCACTGATAAACACCCATTTCTTAAAGGTACATTTCTCAAACACTCATTTCTTAAAGGTACTCTCACATGACAGACCAGAGGGCATAATCTCAGAGGAAGGGGTCACTCATTTAAGACAGAGATGAGGAGGAATTTCTTCTCTCAGAGGGGGGTGAATGTGTGGAATTCTTTATTAATAATAATAATAATCTTTATTATTGTCACAAGTGGGCTTACATTATCACTACAATGAAGTTACTGCGAAAATCCTCTTTTCGCCACATCGCGGCGCCTGTTCGGGTACACTGAGGAGAATTTAAATTCTTCAATTCACCTAACAAGCATATCTTTCGGGACTTGTGGGAGGAAACCAAAGCACCCGGAGGAAACCCACGCAGACACGGGGAGAGCGTTCAGACTCCGCACAGACAGTGAGCCAAGCCGGGAATCGAACCTGGGACCCTGGCACTCAGAAACAACAGTGCTAACAACTGTGCTACCGCGCCGCCCATTCACAGAGAGCTGTAGAGGCTGGGTCGTTAAGTCTGTTCAATGCTGAGATAGCCAGATTTTTAATCAGCAAGAGGATCATGGATTATGGGGATAAGGCAGGAAAGTGGAGTTGAGCATTATATCAGATCAGTGATGATCTCATTTTAATGGTGGAGCAGACTTGATAAGCCGAGAGGTCGACTTCTGCTGCTGCGTCTTATGGTCGCACATTTTCTTAGCCTCGCATGTCTTTGTACACCAGTTAACTCAGTGTGGACCCAAATGTTAATTTCGCAAAATAAATGATAAAAACCATTGCCTAACTAAAGGAAACAAAAATGACATGCGTACGTGACATATTGCCGTGGCCTCCAAAGCATCTTGCTGCACACCCCACTGATCACCCACCTTGGCCCCTGGTTCTGCAGGCCATATGGGTGCTCCCACCCCCACACCCCACCCTCCGCCATACCCCTCTCCCACCTGGCCACCACCCGCCGGCGGAGCATGAGGTGGCCCACCCAGGATGCGCCCACTGTAGCCCCTACGGTGCATTGGACGGGTGCCATGGAGTGTACCGCTGGCAAAGGCAGCACCAGCCAATGGTACCCCTGACATCAGAGACAGGTGCCAGGACCAAAGGCCCCCATGGAGCCAGACACCGAAGGGGCCAGGGTTGCGGGGGCAGAGCCTGCGGTGCCAACCGGGGCCTCCATGTAGCCCGTTGGACCTGGTTGGGCACAGGGGGTACGCAGCATGCTAACATGTCAGCCTTTAACCCCCTACAGGTAAGGGATATTGAAACACAACCAGCAATGGTGGCCTTCCTGCTAGTCGCCGCAGACCTGGGGTTGTACGAGCTGGCGGTGCTCAAGGAGGAAGCTGCAACAGCGGAGCGGGCAGCAGGGGAGCGTGCCCCAGACGACAGGTGGCAGCCGCCCAGGAGGGAGAGCCAGCTGTCCAACAGGCCAAGGAGGAGGAGGTACCAAGGAGGTGCCGCATGAGGCCCCCTTCCAATCTTCTCCTACTCCCGGCGTTTATGGGAGTCCTTCTACTGGGGGGTGGGAACAGAAAACAACAGCGTTAGACAGTCCGATGCATGCAGCCCAGGGGGTTTGTAACTGGTGGCTTCAGTGGACAGGGCACCCGGCAATGGCGGCCTGTATGGGTACCGGCATGCGGTGCAGGGTGGGGGTTCAGCCGCCCTCCGGGTTGGGGGAGAGGGTTACGGGTGTGTGGGACGGGGGTTAGTGCCAGGGGCACAATGCTGCTTACTTACCCTGAGGAGGATGTGCAGTTTTTTATGGCACTGCTGGCCGGACCCGACAGTGTTGTCCACGGCACTGACCACCTCTGCCACCTGTGCCCAGGCACGACAAATAGCGGCGGCTGACAGCCTCCTTCCTGGGCCAGGGTCAAGGTCAACCGCCTCTCCTCCACCGCGTCCAGGAGGGTCTCCAACTCGGCGTGGGTGAAGCGTGGTGGCCCTCCCCGCTGCCATCTTGTTGGCTGGGGTGGTGTGTGTGGGGAGTGAAGTGTGTATCTGCGGCTGCAGCTTGTCAGCCTCCTGAGTGTCAATCACAAAACCGGCAAATCTCATTGGAATCGATTGTGTTCCACGTGGCGCTGGTGTTAGCCCCTGAACAGTAGTTGAATCGGCCCAGGTGTGGCGCCAGTTTTGCTGTCGTGGAACTGCACGAATCCTGCGCCGGAGTCAACACTTAGTCTCAGTAACAGAGAACCCCGCCCATGGTTTTTATTGCCTTTGATCCTTCATGCATGTAAAATTTGGGGATGGCTGGAACCTATTTAATTGTCTCCCATTGTAAAGCATGTACAAGCAGCACGGCAGCATTGTGGATAGCACAATTGCTTCACAGCTCCAGGGTCCCAGGTTCGATTCCGGCTTGGGTCACTGTCTGTGCGGAGTCTGCACATCCTCCCCGTGTGTGCGTGGGTTTCCTCCGGGTGCTCCGGTTTCCTCCCACAGTCCAAAGATGTCCAGGTTAGGTGGATTGGCCATGATAAATTGCCCTTAGTGTCCACAATTGCCCTGAGTGTTGGGTGGGGTTACTGGGTTATGGGGATAGGGTGGAGGTGTTGACCTTGGGTAGGGTGCTCTTTCCAAGAGCTGGTGCAGACTCGATGGGCCGAGTGGCCTCCTTGTGCACTGTAAATTCTATGACAATCTATGATTATTGGCGATTCCACCGTTTACTTGGGTCCATAGGAATGTAGCCTCCTCAAATGGCGGGATTTACTGTGCCAGAATCCAACTCAGTTTAAGAGTCATCCAGTCTCGAAAGGTGAGCTTCCTTCTCTCTCCACGGATGCTGTCAGACCGGCTGAGATTGTCCAGCATTTTCTGATTTTGTTTCAGATTCCAGCGTCCACAGAAATTTGCTTTTATCAATATAAGGAATCCTTCAGTTAGCAAGAGTTTTAAACTCTTTTAAGCAACGCACAAGATTTCAACAGGATCCTTCTTGAAGGAGAATGTTTTCTTCAGTCTAGCATGTGTTAACTGAATAACAAACTAAGAAAAAACACTGTTCAGCCACAGAACCACACTCACAATCGGCTCACTTCTATTGCTTATCTCCCAGGCCACTTGCTCACATGATCATTTCCTGTTTTTTTTTTAACCAGGTATCTGATCCCAGAGAAACCAAGGGAGCACCATCCCACATAAAATGTATTTTCCGCCCTAGCTACATGGGCCATCACAACTCTCTTTGAATATGCTTTGACTATGTGGAGATAAATTGGAAACCTTACAGTCTACAAACACACATATTCACAGACTGATGACTTACACTTACATACACATACCGCAACAATGTTGCCAGACACGCTACCCGGATATAAACCATGAGAATCTTGAAGCTTTTCACTAATTTGCGCAACTGAACCAATCTCATTATTTGTTTCCCAAATGAGGTGCATACAGAAAGTGCCTGAAGGTATGAATGGGTGGCGATGCATAAAGAGACATTATATTCATGGACAAGTTGTTCAAGTAGTTCAACAGATATTTATTTTATTGGCGGAAAGACTGAAAGCTGAAATCATTTACATTACCCTCGGTTTGCTAATGGATCGCACAAAATATTCAAATTGCCACCGCACGTTAGCACAGTGGTTAGCACTGTTGCTTCTCAGCGGCACGGACCCGGTTCGATTCCCGGCTTGAGTCACTGCCTGTGCGGAGTCTGCACGTTCTCCACATGGCTGCGTGGGTTTCCTCCGGGTCCGAAAGACGTGCTTGCTCGGTGAATTGGACATTCTGAATTCTCCCTCAGTGAACCCGAACAGGCGCCGGAGTGTGGCGACTGGGAGCTTTTCACAGTAACTTTGTTGCAGTGTTTATGTGAAAAATTAAATGAAATGAAAATCGCTTCTTGTCACAAGTAGGCTTCAAATGAAGTTACCGTGGAAAGCCCCTAGTTGCCACATTCCGGCGCCTGTTCGGGGAGGCTGGTACAGGAATTGAACCCGCGCTGCTGGCCTGCTTTGGTCTGCTTTAAAAGCCAGCTATTTCGCCCTGTGCTAAACCAGCCCCGATGTAAGCCTAAGTTTGTGTAAGCCTACTTGTGACACTAATAAATATTATTATTATTATTACATTGTACCATAGAACAGTTACAGTGCAGAAAGAGGTCACTTGGCGCATCATGTCTGTGCCCACTCAGCCAAAACAATTCGGCTTTTCCTATCGTTCCCCTGTAGCCCTGAAAATATCATCTACTCAGATAATCATTCAATTTCCTTGCGAAAGCCATGGCTAAATCTGCCTCTAGTAAATTCTCAGACAGTGCATTCCAGAGCAATTACTCGCAATGCACAGATGATTTTCCTTATGCTAGCCTTGTTTTTTCTTTGCCTGTCACCTGAAATCTGCACCGTCTAGTCCTTGACCCAATGGGAACAGTGTCTTCCTATCTATTCTGTTCAGAGCCCGCATGATTCGGAACACCTCTACCAAATCTCCTTTCAACCTTTTCTTCTCCAAGGAAAACTGCTCCATATAACTGAAGTTTTTCGACTTCCAGTGGCGACCTTGGAGAGCGTGGTCGCACATTTGGTGGTTCCCGCTCGAGGTGGATTTTTTCGGTCCCTCCCCACCCGAATAGTGTGGCGTTTGAGGGCAAAAAGGTGTAAGAATGCCCAGGGAAGGTAATCCTCCTCTGGTAAGGTCGGTGTATGGATCAACGGATGAGAAGTGCCACGGGAAAGAGAGAGCAATTGGAACAGGAACATTTTCGTGGTGCAACGGCGGAGGGCAAGGGGGGCAGTGCTGCCCACTCAGTGGTCGACGGAGCAGCTGGTGGAGTTTTTAAATGGCACATTCCAGCAGTGGAAGAACGAGGCCTTGGAGGATTTGGCCAAGGTGGTGGAGGCGCTTCGGGTGGTGACCGAGCGGGTGGAGCAGAGGCAGGAGGCTCGGGGCCTGGCGATCCAGAAGGTGGAGGAGTCGGTGGGGGAGCACGGGGATCGGCTGACCTCGCGGGAGGTGGAGATGGGGATGGTGATGAGAGGCCAGAAAAGGCTGAGAGAGAGAAATTGGAGGACCTCGAGAACAGCTCCAGGAGGCAGAATTTGAGGATTGTTGGGATTCCTGAAGGCATCGAGGGAACCTGTTTCCCAGGATCTTGTTCATGTTCCACAACCTCCCTATCTTTGTTCCCCCAAGTGCTTTTTCAGGAAGGTGAACAGGATAATTTGGGGGTTTGTGTGGGAGGTGGGGTGGGTGTCCCTGCTGAGGGGGGCGAGGGGGAGTGGGGCTGGCGTTGCCGAATTTGATAAATTATTATTGGGCGGCCAACATTGCAGTGGAGGAGAGATTGGTTTGGGGGCGGATGGAGGCGGTGTTGTGTAGGGGGCTGGGTTTGATGACACCGTTGTTGGCATCTCGTCCGTTCTCCCCGGTCAGGTGCTCCGTGAGCCCAGTGGTGGTGTCGGCATTACGGGTGATGAGCCAGTGCGGGCAGCATTTTGGCCTGGAGGGCATGTCGGTGCGGCTGCCGGAATGCGACAACCATAGGTTTGTGCCGGCGGGGCTGGATGCGAGGTTCCGGGGGCGGCGGCAGGTGGGGATAGAGTGCTTCAGGGACTTGTTTGTAGGGGATAGGTTTGCGGGGCTGGAGGAGTCGGAGGAATTGGAGGAGTTGCCCAAGGGGAACGACTTTAGGTACCTGCAGGTTAGGGATTTCGTGAGGAACGAGGTGCCCTCCTTTCTGGGGCTGCCGCCTCAGGTGTTGCAGGGCAAGTTGTTGTCAGAGGGGAGGATGTCGGATATTTACAGTTAACGGAGAGGGAGGGTGCTCCGCTGGAGGAGATTAAGTGCAAATGGGAAGAGGAGCTGGGAGGGGGGGTGAGAGCCTTGACGTGGCAGAGGCCTTGCGGAGGTTGAATGCGCCCCCGTCGTGTGCAAGGTTAAACCTCATCCAGTTTATTGATGTATTGGCCTTTGCCCCCCTGATAGCCTGGAGACGGATTTTGTTGTGTTGGCGGAACTCGGAGCCACTGAAGGCGGGGTTGTGGGTGAGCGAGCTGGCACAATTCCTGTGGTTGGAGAAGGTCAAGTTCGCTTTGCGGGGGTCGGTAGAGGGGTTCATCCAGAGGTGGAAACCGTTCATTGATTTCTTCAAGGAGGATGGGGTGGGGGGGGGGGGGGGGGGGGGGGGTCGGCAGGGTGGGGGTTGAGGGGGCCGGGGGATAAGGGGGTAAAAATTGGGAAGGCAGGATGTGGTGGTGTGTTGGTATATGGGGAGGTTGGGGATTTGTGGCTGTTTGTTCAGGTTTATATTTTGGTCTTCTGATATTTTTCGGTGGATATGTAAAAAGCCTTGACTAAAAACATGCTAAAAAAACCCAGAAGTTTTTCAACTCTGGACCCATTCTTGTAAATGTTTCCTGCCCCCTCTCTGAAGTGCCAGTGTTTATATTTGATTCTTCGGAAGACAAAGATTGTTATTTCCCCGCGAGCAAAATAATAATCCATCATGAGGGACACACCCCATGGCAAGAATTTGTTGACTTTGCGAAGAATAGTTTAGGAAAAGACAAGCCCAGTTTCATAATAAAAACGTTTTTAATTATCTAATTAAAGTTCTGCTCTCTGACTAGCTCCTCCCAGGCGTTGTGGCGACATGATCATTCTTTTTCTCTGTCATTAACCAGGGATGAGAACTTTTCTATACAATTTCTGGCCATTCCCAGATTTAATGGTGAATCGACAAATCATAGTGTCTTCATTTATCTTTGCCAAACCTTAGTGTACCGACTGTGCATAAGCCTTTTTCCTCACAGTGCCACATGGACAAACCCACCATTCTTAATGCAAACTTTATTTGTTTTCCTGAAGTTCAACAGGATCCCGAAAATCTCCATTTTAAGGACACCACCCATCAGAGGGCCTCCCCCATCAGAGAGCCGCCCCCACATCAGAGAATGCCCTATCAGTCACCCCTGCCTGGGGTGAAGGGAAATAGCAGTCCAGGCAGAAACAGTAAAATCCCTAATATCTCCATTTTAAGGACACCCGCTATGCATTTTAGGTGTGGATCTGTTGTACCCTCAATAACGACGCTTAGATTGTAAACGGTAAAGAAGGCTTTAATAAGCTAAGAACTAGCCTGGTGCTGAGACGGGTGCTAACTGGGTGCCGCCCTTATATATGGCTCCCAGGTGGACAGAGCCGGAGGCGGCGGCCCCCAGGATTCCAAGCCCGGTCTTAAAGGGGACATCACCTTATATGATGACAAGGGTACAGTAACCGTTCATCACAGAATCTAATCACTTAATAAGCTCTTTGAAAGGGCTAGCAGATCCGTGATGGGCCCGACAGCCTCCTTTTGTTCCCTCTAGGCCCTTGGAAACAGGGTTGGTGCTGGAGGGCCAGGAAAATAGGGAGGATCCACATTGGGATGGATCCTGACCCATTCCTACCTCTGGCATCTTTCTCAGGCCAGGAACTGCGTCGCCTGCATGCTCCATGGAGGTGGATAGTTAATTAGGGCAATTAAGGCTGGGTAGATGTTCTTTTACGATGGTGCTGCTGTACTGGATTTGCAACAGCAGGCCAGGTGCCCACTGGGGCAGGAGGCTCCATGCCTCAATGATGGGCCAGCGGAGATTAAAGGTTGTAACCATGTCAGAGGTGTTGACCCTCCACCCCGCTCATTAGTTTCCTTCCCCTGCTCTCTTCCTGTTGATCTGTAAGTTACTTCCTTTAAAGAAAACCTCCAATTCTCTTTTGAAAGTTACTATTCAATCTGCTTCCACTGCCCTCCCAATCCGGGTCTTCCATATCACAATAATTTGCTGCATGGAAAAAAATTAGCCTCACCTTTCCTGCTTTTTTTTTTGCCAATGGTCTTAGATCCATGTCCTCAGGATTCTGACCCTCCTGCTCGTAGAAACACCTTCTTCGTGTTTCCTCTCTCAAAATCATTCTTAAGTTTGAACAAGACTATTAAACCTCTCCTTAATCTTCTCTGCTCTAAGTAGAGCAGCCCCAGCTTCTCCAGTGGAACTTTGCTGGACTGTGTAGCAATGATGACAAAGGACAACTTAAACAGTTTACTAAGACCTTCAGCAGCTCGTACACACCATGCCTGTAACCACACTGGTGAGAACTCCCGTACTACCTAACATATCACTGCCTGAGCGCAGATCATGGCCAGATAGACATAAATACACATTCTACATCTTCCCCATTTTAGGTGGGAAAATCCATGCTCGCATGCAAAGAATAATGTTGAAAGCAGTAATTGAACGTTGAATGTTTAAATTGCATAGAGCATGGAGTTGGGCCGCAAACCCCAAGCTTGTCCCTTCCCCCCAACCTCCTTAAAAGAAAAATGGCACATATATACATCTAAGTCAGGACAGACTCCTCGAGCTTGGGGCTTGGTCTGCTCAGCCACCCGCAGCGTGTGGTTACACCAGTTGGCTCTGCTTTCGATGGATCCCAGCTGTCGTCCACACGGCAGATGGCATCAGGTTTGCCTGGAGCGTGCTCAATGGCTGCATCGGTAACAGGGGAGGGCTAGAGGCAGGGGACACGGATTGTGGACACGGACGGCAGTTGCCGTTGCTGGAACAGGTGCCTGTAGCAGGTGGTGCTGGTTCCTGACATCAGGGCACCATGTGAGTTGACCATGTAATTGGTTGGGGAGCGTGGCTGTGGAGCGTGGGGATAGTGGCTGTGGTTTGAATCCGCGCTGCTGGCCCTGTCCTGCATCACAAACTAGCTGGCTAGACAGAAGGGGAAGGGAGGAGCATGGGCAGTTGTTGGATGAGATAGTCGAGGTGGACAGGAGATACGCTGGTGCCTCCACTAAAGAGTTGTTGGCGGAGAGGAAGAGGTTGCAGGGGCAGTTTGATAGGTTGATGACAGCAAGGGTGGTGGGCCAGCCCCAGAGGGTGAGGAGGGTGCAATATGAATATGGGGAGAAGGTGAGCTGTATGCTGCCCACTAGCTGAGGAGGCAGGCT
Source organism: Scyliorhinus torazame (assembly GCF_047496885.1). Lineage (NCBI taxonomy): Eukaryota > Metazoa > Chordata > Chondrichthyes > Carcharhiniformes > Scyliorhinidae > Scyliorhinus > Scyliorhinus torazame. Next base: position 13,845,602 of record NC_092709.1, read on the forward strand.
GCATCCAAGGAAATCTTAAAGATGCGGACAGAGAAGGGGGAGAAAGTGCCAGAGATGGGGAGGATAAATGAGGTGTTCAGGGGGTACTACGAGAAGCTGTGCAGGGCTGAGCCAGATGGAGAGGAAGAGGAAATGGAGCAGTTCCTGAATGGATTGGAGTTTCCAAGGTTGGAGGAAGAGAGGAGGCAGGCATTGGATGAGCCGCTGAGGCTGAGGGAGGTGATTGACAGCATTAGGGGGATGAAGTTGGGGAAGGCTCCAGGGCCGGACGGCTTTTGGGCGGAGTTTTATTAGGTGTTTGTAACAGAGTTGGCACCGCATTTGTTGGGGATGTTTAGTGAGGCATTGGAGAAGGGGGAGCTGCCAGAGACACTGTCGTCGATCACGCTAATCCCGAAGAAGGGGAAGGATCCATTGGAGTGTGGGTCATGTAGACCCATTTTGTTGTTGAACACAGATGTGAAAGTTGGTGGTGGGAGGGATGGAGGAATGTGTACCAGGGGTGGTTGCTGAGGATCAGATGGGTTTCGTAAAGGGCTGGCAGCTCTCCAGTAACATCGGGAGGTTGTTAAATGTGGTCATGACTCCGTCAGTGGGGCGGGTGCTGAAGGTCATTGTCTCTATGGATGCAGAGAAGGCTTTTGATCCGGTGGAGTGGAGGTATATATTTGAGATCTTGGATAGGTTTGGATTTGGCCCGAAGTTTGTAGCATGGTTGCGTTTGTTTTATGTAGGCCCGGCGGCAAGTGTATGTTCCCGTAACAGCCTCCCCGAACAGGCGCCGGAATGTGGCGACTAGGGGCTTTTCACAGTAACTTCATTGAAGGCTACTTGTGACAATAAGCGATTTTCATTTTCAAATGGGACGAATTCACGGAGTTTTGGGCTGCATAGAGATACGTGACAGGGGTGTCCGCTGTCACTGCTGTTGTTTGTGCTGGTAATTGAGCCCTTGGTGATGGCCCTTATGGGGTCTATGGAGTGGCAGGAGATTGTGAGCAGGGGCAGGGAACACCGGGTGTCTTACGCGAGTGACCTGTAGTTGTTCGTATCAGACCCGCTGGAGAGTATGGATAGGGTCATGGGAATATTAAAGAGGTTTGGGGCCTTCTCTGGGTATAAGTTAAATGTTGGGAAGAGTGAAATGCTTCCGGTGAATGCAGCGGAGTGGGGGGCCAACTCGAGGATGTTGCCATTTAAGTTAGGGAAAAGTTCAGGTACTTGGGGATCCAGGTGGCGAGGGAATGGGTGACGATGCACAAGTGGAGTTTGACAACGTTAGTTGAGGGGATTAGGAAGGATTTTAAGAGATGGGGTACATTATACCTGACCCCGTGAGGGAAGGTGCAAGTTGTAAAAATGAATGGGCTGCCAAGACTCCTGTTCGTTTTTCAGACCCTGGCCTTCTTCCAAAAATTGGAGACAGTGTTTATACAGGCAGGGAAGGTGCTGAGGGTAAAGAGGGCCCTGCTACAGAGGCAGAGGCAGAAAGGGGAGTTGGCGCTCCAGGACTTGCTGCACTGCTATTGTGCAGCGAATGTGGAGAAGGTGAGGATATTGTAGCCATCTGGGATGGCCACTTCCCGATTACAAAATGGACACTTTGCAAAGATTGCAGGGAAAATGGACAATGCTGAGGAAACAAGCAGGTTCAGAGCTTGTCTGTATATTGGAGCCGCAGCTCCCAGACAAGACCAATACTGTAGGCCAATTGGCATACTAATGGCCCATTTCCGGGGACAAAAGAGTAACATTTGAGTAACCGATACTAAGGCAGACACCCCGGCGCCAGAGGAGACCGAAACAAAGCAGGCCAACGGCCACCTAGGACATGCCCAGCCATCAGGGGACCCACCCCTTTTACTGGATGAAATCAATAGGAATGATCGAGAAATGGCCCAATTGATTGGGGCCAAGTTCAAGGCCCGCCCAAAAGAGCGCGAAGCCCCTTTGGGTATAAGAACGAGCCCCCAAGAGAGAATTGTTCTCTTGGCTCCGGCTCTCACCGAGGAGAGACCTGTCCAACAGCTGCACCAGAAACAAGTGAGTCCAAGGTCAACGCACGCTACCAGACAGACAACCTTAGCTGTTCCCCTGTACCAGTTCGACCCCAGCAGCCTCAGAACCGAACAACGGCCATTGTTCCTCTGACTGAGTGGGCGCCCAAAGCTAAGTATAGGCTTTAGCAGTAGTGATAGTTTAGTCTGTAGTATTTGTGCATGAGTAGATTTAGCTGTGTGTGTAAATAAATAAGCATTGACTTTGAACTAACTAACTGATGTACCGAGTCTTTGATCAGTATTCAGGTTTGAACCTCGTGGTGGTATCGGAAGAGTTGCAACTCTAGAGAAAACGTAATTAGAATTAAGGAAGGCGACCATATTGACCGCCATATTCCGAGCCAACCAAAGAGAGCAACAATATGGTGAGGCGATTGTGTGTGTGTGTGTGTGTGTGTGTGGGAGGGGGGGGTGGGTGGGGGTCGAGATGGAGGAGGAGTCCTGCGGGGGATCCAGTCTGAGGGCAATGGTGACGGCTCCGCTGCCGTTGGCTTTGGGAAAGTGTACAGGGAGCCCGGTGGACAGTCAGCATGTGGAATCAGCTGAGGAGACATTTTAAGTTGGAGGGGATGTCGGTGTTGACACCACTGTGCGGGAACCACAGGTTCAAGCCGGGGGAGATGGATGGGATGTACAGGAAGAGGGGGGGAGTTGGGCCTGGTGAGGGTGAGGGACTTGTATCTGGAAGGGCAGTTTGCGTATCTGGATGATTTGCGCGAGAGGTTTGAGTTGCCGAGGGGGAGTGAATTCAGATACATGCAGGCGAAGGGCTTTGCAAGAAAGGAGTAGAGGACGTTTCCCAGGTTGCCAGGATACATTTCCCAGGTTGCCAGGGTATTGGAGCAACTGCTGCCCCCGGATGAGTCGGGAGAGGGTAGGATTGGGGAGGAAAAACTGAAGTGAAATTATTATAAATCTCTGACCTGATTGGCTGGTAGGAAGTCTGTTAAATTTGAAAAAAAATAACATTGCAAAAAAACTAATTGAAACTTATCAATAAACTAGGTAGAGGAGTAACTAAACCTGAGGGCAGAGATTAGTATTTAGCATTAACTTTATAGTAAAAATTTAGCATCAGGGCCATATAGTTAATTGTAACTAAATCGAACAATAATTCAAGTATTTATTTCATATTAATTAACTAGTGCTTAAATGTCACTCAGCGGGGTGCAGTGCTCCAACTGAGAGATGTGGCAGATCTGTGACGCTTCCAGCGTTCCAGTCGACTACGTCTGCAGCAAGTGTAACCAATGGCAGCTCCTCACAGACCGCGTGGTTCGGTTGGTGCAGCAGTTGGATGCACTTAGGATCATGCAGGTGGCGGAAAGCGTCATAGATAGGAGATATAGAGACGTCGTCACACCCAAGGAGCAGGCAGACAGATGGGTGACCGCTTGAAAGGGCAGGCAGTCAGTGCAGGAATCCCCTGTGGCTGTCTCCCTCTCTAACAGGTCTACCGTTTTGGATACTATTGAGGGGGATAGCCTATCAGGGGAAAACAACAGCAGCCAGAACAGTGGCACCACAACTGGCTCAGTTGCTCAGCAGGGGAGGGCAAAGTGCAGGAGAGCGATAGTTATAGGGGACTCTAGAGTAAGGGGCACAGATAGGCGCTTCTGTGGACGTGAAAGAGACTCCAGGGTGGTATGTTGCCTCCCTGGTGCCAGGGTCAAGGATGTCTCTGAACGTTCACAGGACATCCTGAAGGGGGAGGGGGGGTCAGAATAGCCAGAGGTCGTAGTGCACATAGGTACTAATGACATAGGCAGGAAGAGTGATGAGGTCCTGTGGAAGGAGTTCAGGGAGTTCAGTTTTGGGCCCCGTATCTAAGGAAGGATGTGCTGGCCTTGGAAAGGGTCCAGAGGATGTTCACAAGAATGATCCCTGGAATGAAGAGCTTGTCAGATGAGGAACGGTTGAGGACCTTGGGTCTGTACTCGTTGAAATTTAGAGGGATGAGTAGGGATCTTATTGAAACTTACAGGATACTGTGTGGCCTGGATATAGTGGACGTGGAGAGGATGTTTCCACTTGTAGGACAAACTATTGCAGAGGACACAATCTCAGGCTAAAGGGACGATGCTTTAAAACAGAGATGAGGAATTTCTTCAGCCAGATGGTGGCGAATCTGTGGAACTCTTTGTTGCAGAAGGCTGAGGAGGCCAAATCACTGAGTGTCTTTAAGACATAGATAGATATGTTCTTGATTAATAAGGGGATCAGAGGTCATGGGCAGAAGGCAGGGGAATGGGGATGATAAAAATATCAGCCATGATTGAATGGCGGAGCAGACTCGATGGGCCGAGTGGCCTAATTCTGCTCCTATATCTTATGGTCTTATGTTCTAGGATTGCAGAAGCTGGAGAGTTACCGGGAAGAAGTGTTTGGGACATTATCTGAAAGTGTTTGGTGGGGAGGTCAGGCCGGACCCAATGGTGGTGATCTTTAGGGTATCAGAAATGCTGTAGCTGCTGGATGGGAAGGGAATCGGTGTCATGGCCTTCGCCTCTCTAATTGCCCGCCGAAGGATCTTGCTAAATCGGAGACCGATTATGGTGACTTAGCCAAAACGATGTACATGTGTTAAAGTAACAATCAAAATCTTATACAGACAAAGTTATTACAGAGTTACATTCGACTCTCCTGGGACTTTCCTTATGCACGACCATCCTCATATATGCCTTCCAACCTTCCGATGAGAGTCGGATGTCACCTGACCATTGTCTCAGGACCGCCTGGCAGATCTGTACCGCCACATGCCACATGCTAGTGGGAGGTCGCACAACCAACTATATACAATACTGTTTGTAGGCATATCACCACATCCCCCTTCCTGTGGAGATATTGATCTTTATGCACAAACATGATTAATATCTTTACTTCACAATTTGGTTCATGTTTAAACAATATAAGCAAATTTTACTGGTGTGTCCATGGACATGATATGCCTGCTCGGTGTATGTCCGTCGTGCACAGCTTACTGTGCGCCCCTCACGGGATCGCCCCTCTGATCGCTTGGGCTAATGCCAGCCTATTTGAAGACTGGTTTGCGTGCCTGTCTCTTGCTTCGTATTATTTTTACACGATGCTTTTTGAAGATATATGTCCTTGTTGGCCACACCTGCGTCCCCGGTTTTTTATTCTTGCGTTTTTTTTATACTACGCTCTTTGCTGCTGCTGCATCGCTGTACGTTCTCTGTCGCTGGCTTGTCGGTTATAATCTCGACATCGTCTCTCCTGGTTTCACCAGTGGGATGTACCACCTCTCCTTCTCTTCCCCTTTTTTGCTTTGATGATCCTTTGGTGAGTGTTTCTCTGTTTATGTTTGGGTTTGGCAACCCCTGTCTTACTGCTGGTCTGCACCATGTGCACAGAAGCATGCAGATCTTCAGTTCGTTCCCGAGGGATCCTGTAGTCACAACCAAGTTTGTGCCCTCCAATGGTGGTTGCAGAGCCTCACTCTCTGGTGCCCGAGTGGAAGCCACATCTATAACATCGGGCACTATCCCTTCCTGGCTTGTTGGAACATCTATTGATAGCTCCTCATCACTAGCGATTGCGATACAAACGGTATCTGGCCCTGACTATCCAGGCGATGGGTCATTCTGGTCGTGCACTACTCTGTATGTGTGATCCGTCGAGCTAAATAGCGCTATGGTCATTAGCTCCTCTAATTCATCCTCCGTTGGAGTATCCTCAAGCATCAGGAAGTCGACCACTACAACCACTTGAGAGGCCCGAGATATGATTCATCATGTGCCTCTGGAGTTAGGTCCTTCACATTTGGTTTCACGTCGACTGAGATCACCTCATCACGTCCTCGAAACCATCGTACCAGCACTCCATCATCGGCCTCTGAGCTACCATTGTCTTCATGGTCTTCATCATCAGAGTTAACATCATCATACTCATCATCACTATTGTCGTGCTCATCATCAATGTCATCGTACTCATCATCACCATTGTCGTGCTCGTCATCAATGTTGTCGTAGTCACCATCATCATCTTCCGTGAAGTATAAAACTGCACGTGGAAGGATGTGTTCATACAAGAATTGGCCTACCTTTAAATCAGCAGCGAGTCTTGCTGCAGAGCTTCCATCCAGCACTCCATGTTCCGGAGCCTCCGGGGGAGTGAAGAAATTGAAGAAAGAGTCTTCCGTACAGCTTTCGTGACTGCTTTAGGAGCAGACCGAGCCTCATGCGACTGTTTCAGTCTCATGATTTTCATTGTGACATTTTTTTTCCATTCTTCCAGTCAATGTGGCATTCTGTGCCCGCCATGATTTCTAGCCGGTCAAGGAATGAAGGTTCAGACTCGTCAGGCCATCTGGTATGTGTTCGTGAACACCTCCTTTGTACAGTACTCACTGGGCTCGAAATTAAAACTCCAGAGTGATGTTCATCGGCCGTTCACGCTCTGAACATTTAACATTCACATCTTGCAGATGCTTTAATGCGGGCTCATCATGCTCCTGTATCATGCCACTGAGTCACATATACCTTCTTGAAGACTGCTAACCAGAATGCTGGAATGCCCTTTGGTTCCTCCTTCTCTTCATCTGATTTGTTGAACTCCGCCTGGGCGTCTGCTGGATCCTCATCGAATCGCACTATCATATCTTGCTGGGATTTATTGAGCTGGGCTCGCCACCCACTGTCTGGAACATACAGTCACTCAGTTAGGTTCAGGGATTCACATTCATCCGCTCCTATGATGGACTCAATTTTCATGTCCACAATATAAAACGGCAACATGTACGTTGTGTCGTGCATGCCACAACATTCACCGAACATCTCCCATCTTTTTCGTACCGTACCGTAGCGTACCGGCAGACCCAATCGATCAACGACGTTCGGCTGCACGTTCAGCCTGTGCAAAGTGGACCGACTGAGCAGGGCTACTCCACCTCCCCAAGCGCAAGTCTAAGCCTCATGCAGCTGAAAGTGGTGCACAAAGCGCACCTGACCAGAACCCGAATGAGCAGCTTCTTCCCGGACTTGGAGGACAAATGTGAGCGGTGCCAGGGAGGCCCAACCAACCATGCCCACATGTTCTGGGCATGCACCAGAATTGTCGGGTTTTGGACAGCCTTCTTCGAGGCAATGTCCAAGGTTGTGAGGGTGAGGGTGGAGCCATGCCTAAGAGTGGCAGTCTTCGGGGTATCGGTCCAGCTAGAACTATTCATGGGGGAAAGGCCGACGCCCTCACCTTTGCCTCCCTAATCGCCCGCTGGGGAATCCTGCTCAGCTGGACCACCACCCGCAGCCACAGACTGGCTAAATAAATAAAATTAATAATCTTTATTGTCACAAGTAGGCTTACATTAACACTGCAATGAAGTTACTGTGAAAATCCCCTCGTCGCCATATTCAGAATTCTCAGGTGGTACGGGAATTGAACCCGCGCTGCTGGCCTTGTTCTGCATCACAGTAGACCTATCGGAATTTTTCCACCTGGTGAAGATCATGTTCACTATTCCAGGGTCAGAGGAGGGCTTCCACCAAGTGTGGAGGCCATTTACCAACTTGTTCCAGGATCTGATTGAAGCCAACAGGCAATAGAGTGGGGGGAGAGGGGGAGGGGACGCACGGGAGCCAACGGTACGGGAGGGAACAGACAGGGAAAGGGAAGGGAGGGGAGCAGGGTGGGGGGGGGGGGGGGGGGAGGCGAGAGAGAAAAGGGGGGGATCTGGAAAATGGCTGATTCAAAGTCTGGAGGGGCCTAAAACAAAGCCACAAGAAAAAGAATCCCCAAGGAAATGCCGAAAACAGGATGGGGGAAGGGAGAAGAAGGGGGGGGGGGGTGGTGGTATGTATTAGGGGTAGTACGGTACCCTGTGATGCCGAGAGGATATTGGTAGACAGACACTTTGTCCTGATTGGATCTGCCGCCTGCTGGCTCCACCCAGTAAGGCGGAGTATAAGAACCCAGGTTCTCCCAGCAGCCGCATTCTGTAACCGAGCTGCTGGGGAACAAGTCTGCGTAATAAAGCCTTCGATTGACTTCATCTCTTCTCACCTCGTGAGTAATTGATTGTGCTACAGGGGTGCAATAGACAAAAGTGGGGGAGTGGGGAGGGCACCGCTCACATGTAAATAGCAGATAATTGCCCATTACACAGTAAAGGACCTGAACAACGAATGAAGGAGCATGGTGGTGGTGGGGAGGCACCAGGAGGGGGGGATTCTATCCAATTCACCAACTACCTTCTGTTTCATAGCAAGGGATACTCTTCTTGGAGCTGAGACAGCGGGCATTACTGAGTCGTCCAATCTCATGTGACATACGATCGGCAACTTCCCAATAATATCACAGTTGAACAGATCTTTGTCATCCAGCATCTCTGGGGTTTGGTGACGCAGCGTGTGTACATCCTGCCCAATGTAGATAAGTCCCAGTGCAATGCTGTCCTGGTGCCCCTGGTTAGACACCCTGTTTGACTGCGTGGGGTTGGAACTCACCCTGTGTGCTGTAGGAATGTAACGATTGTAAACTCCTGTCTATCATAGAATCATTGCATTAGAGATTGCGATCAAGCATTAACACACTTTTATACTGTTGTGGCCAAGCATTTATAATAATAATCTTTTATTGGCACAAGTAGGCTTCAATAAAGTTACTGTGAAAATACCCTAGTCGCCACATGTTCGGCACAGAGAAGGAGAATTCAGAATTTTCACAGCTGGTGCAGGAATTGAACCTGTGTTGCTGGCTTTGTTCTGCATTACAAGAAAGCTGTCAAGTCCACTGAGCTAAACCAGCCTCCTATACTGTTGCATGCAAAATACAGCTAGATTTCATAAACTTTGCACTTACTCAGGAAGTACTCCTGCAGTCAATGCATGTTTGTTTTGTTTCAGCTTGCACTTATTCAATTCAAAAATATGCAAACAGGTCAATGAAAGTAGAATCATTCTTGGAATTCTGATGTCAGATCAGCCTTACAGATCATCTTCCTCAAGTAAAGGCAGGCTTATTAATATTCTCAGCATTAGTCCAAACGTAAGGTGAAATGAATTGTCAGAAAAGGTGAGGCTGATGTCCACTCACTGGGAAAGGACCAGCATGTGCTTAACTGCAGGCAGGCCTTATTGAACTAACTTTTATTTACAACTCGCCGACTGAGAGGCAGCAGAGAGGGGAGTACAGTAAAACGTTACGCTTAGGCGGCACGGCGGCACAGTGGTTAGGACTGCTGCTTCACAGCGCCGAGGACCCGGGATCGATCCCAGCTCCGGGTCACTGGCCGTGCGGAGTTTGCAAATTCTCCCCGTGTCTCTGTGGGTCTCATCCCCACAACCCAAAGATGTACAGGGCAGGCGGATTGGCAAGGCTAAATTGCCCCTTAATTTGGAATTTAAAAAAAAAATGTTACACTACCCCCCCCTTAAAAAACAACTTATATGTTAAAATATAAAATGGCACTTGTACCTAATTTGCCACAATGAGATAATAATAATCTTTATTATTGTCACAAGTAGGCTTACATAACACTGCAATGAAGTTACTCTGAAAATCCCCTAGTCACCACACTCCGGTGCCTGTTCAGGTACACAGAGGGAAAATTCAGAATGTCCAATTCACCTAACGAGCACGTCTTTCGGGACTTGTGGGAGGAAACCAGAGCACCCGGAGGAAACCCACGCAGACATGGGGAGAACGTGCAGACTCCGCACAGACAGTGACCCAAGTCAGGAATCGAACCCGGGACCCTGGCGCTGTGAAGCAACAGTGCTAACCACTGTGCTGCCGTGTCACCCAATATAACTAAGCAAATATCAGCAGTACCTGAAATGTAACAGGTTGGGTTGCATATTTGTTGTTACTGTAATCACAATTAATACACGTGTTACCAATACTGTGGGAGTAATTAGAATGTTGAAAAGAAAGCTTTTCTTAATGCCTGTTTGTATTTAACAAAATTATTAGCATTTAACAAGAAACAATGAAAAGAACAACTGATTTCTTCTTCCTTCCTACATATTTTCAAACAACCTATCAGGCTTCTTTCTCTTTCTATACTTTCTTCCAATTCCAATTCCATTAGCTTGACTCTGATCTCTCAGCATCTCTTGACTACCAACACCACCTAATGGTTACCACTGTCACATTGATTTATTGGTATTAATCAAAGACTCTGCTGGTGGATTCCGTGATTCTGGAAGTTTCTTTGCAGCATTCACTTTTGTTTTTAAGACTTTCACTTCCGTCCGTAGCAGGAATTTTGACCGGGGGAGGTTTCTCCTGCTCTTCCATTGCCAGATTTTGTCGCTCAAGCAAATGATGGACACGGCACTGGTGGGCTGTCTCTTCAATCGTCACTGGATATGTGAATTCACCTCGGGAGACACCTTCCGGCTGTTCACGCTGGTGGGATCTCCCACCCCCATTGCGGATTTCCTGGCGGTATGGGGTGAATCCAATGGGAAATCCCATTGACGGTGCAGAATCAGAAGATCCTGTGGTGATATACATCACTGTAAGTACACAAAGGGTTAATGTACATACACTACACCTAGCTAGACACTAGAGGGAGCACCAGAGACATGACACACAGACATTCAACCAACAGGTCAGTAAGATGGGACACGACCAATGAGCATTCACGATACACATAGAGGTGACACTACCACAGGGGGGCATTACACCAACCCATATAAAAGGACACATCGCACATGCTCAGTCTCGTTCCAGTGGAGACACTCAGTGAGTACAGACACAGGGTTGCTTGAACATCACACCCACCACGTGGATTGTAGCAGACTGGTTCGTCAGTCTGAGTAGCTATTGAAGGATTAACAGTAGCATTGAATCCAAGTAGGAGAATTGTTGATAGTTTAACAAACGTGTTAAAGCTATCTCCAAGTCTGAACCTTCCTTTGTGCACATCAAGGAAGCAGCTTATGCTACGTCAAGAGCATAACAAAACAGATCCCGCCATTGGACAATGGCGGACTGCCCCCCATCGCTGAGAACACGCCATGGGGAGGCCAGAGAAAACCGCCTATTGTCTCTTTTTTTTCTCATTTGTTTCTTAAATTTAGAGTACCCAATTATTTTTTTCCAATTAAGGGGGCTATTTAGCGTGGCCAATCCACCTACTCTGCACATCTTTGGGTTGTGGGGGCGAAACCCACACAGACATGGGGAGAATGTGCAAACTCCACGCGGACAGTGACCCAGAGCCGGGATCGAACCGTGAGGCAGCAGGGCTAACCACTGCGCCACCGTGCTGCCCCCCCCCCCCCCCCCCCCCCCCCACCTTGTCTCTTTCCAATACTCCAAACACATACTTCTCTTTATCACTTTGGTGATTTTTCAACATGACCTTCTTATCAGTACTGAATACCAAGTCTGATGCCTGGCTTGCCGTGACTCATCATCACTTTGCTTCGCTCTTTCTCTTGCTGTGCTGTTGATGTGAGGCTTGAGCAAATTAGATGTGTTTAAACACTAACACAAGAGTTGAGAAGCCCACTGTAAACTACCAAGTTATTCTGGAGGCTCAGGGAACAAGAACACTTTCTAGCTTGTGTTGAAGAGAAACATGGAAGTTACTGCCGAGCTTTGACATCCAGCAAGTGTCACTGCAAAAATCACTTCACAATCTGCACACTTCAATCTGTATTGTGGTTTGATGCTGGATGACATGGTGGTATTAAAGTGCGCTTGAATTCATTCTTATTCAGAACTATTTCCAACTCCTCTGACGTAAACTGCGGACTCATTATCTCACAGCAGCAGCTCTGGCAACCCGTAAACTGCAGAACAACTTCTCAAAACCACAACAGTTCAGGCACTTGCCATAGACTCAACATTTATCCGTTGATCACAGCTAGCAACTAAAACATGGCACAATTCCCCTCCACTTCAAATAGGCTGGCATGCACTCATTCCCACAGTTTTCTTGAGATTGACCGTGGGCTAAAAGGAACATTGTTTGGATCATTTCTCATTTTGAGGTACACTTCACAACTTTTCACCTTCTCAATTGGTCCTGTTCTTTCAAATCTATCCAGCTCTTTACTTACTGCTTCTAACTGGGCAGCATGGTAGCACAGTGGTTATCACTGTTGCTTCACAGCGCCAAGGTCCCAAGTTTGATTCCTGGCTTGGGTCACTGTCTATACGGAGTCTGCACGTTCTCCCCGTGTCTGCGTGGGTTTCCTCCGGGTGCTCCGGTTTCTTCCCACAAGTCCTGAAAGATGTGCTGTGAGGTAATTTGGACATTCTGAATTTTCCCTCTGTGCACCTGAACATGTGGCAATTAGGGGATTTTCACAGTAACTTCATTGTGTTAATGTAAGCCTACTTGTGCCAATAAAAATTATATGTACATAGGGCATTTAGACTTAGCCTTTCTTAATGTCAGCTGGACACTGTCCTTCATCTGAACTTTGGCTTTGTGATGCCTAATTCTGTTGATTGGTCCTCCTTGCTCAAAGACCACGTTGTGCTCTCTTAGCGCTTTCTCAATGTCGCATGTACTCTTAATATTCGTACCATGAATAACTCAACCCAGTTTAACTCTATTTTCTTAAGTCAATTCCTTCCCAACCGGGAGACTCTTTTCCCTCCTGCTATTACCAATGGCAAGTAGTGGGATGCATTGTCATATTCCACCCCGACACTGTATCGACCTAAAACTGGAAGAGGGTTATTCATTTCACACCAGTTTTGTGTTAGGAAATCTGACTTGGGTATTTTTTGTGCTCTGCTTCTGAGAAAACAGACGCTGCTGCAGATGTATCGATGATGAAAGTGAATTGTGAATCTCCGATTTGCATTTCTACTGCAGGCATTGGAATTATATTTTCGGTTTTATTCTTTTCAACTTCCATGTCCCATTTTTCTTGCTCTCTGACTGATTACAACTTTTGATCTGCTTGTTTGACAACTTCAAATTCTGTTTCCAGATGTGCATTTGAGAACTTCCAGGCTCCTGAACTAGCTTTAGATCTATCATGACCTTGAGTGCTGTCTATTGAGGGAAGAATTAAAAAAAAAACTTTTCCAATTAAAGTGTAATTTAGCGTGGCCAACCCACTTACCCTGTACATCTTTGGGTTGTAGGGTGAAACCCATGCAGACATGGGGAGAACGTGCAAAGTATGGGCTGGGGCTGGGATCGAACCTGAGTCCTCAGCGCCATGAAGCAGCAATGCTAACCAATGCGCCCCCGTGCCACCTACTGAGGGAAGAATATTTTCCAGGACATTGGGACAAAATTCCTGCTCTTATTATAGAATCCCTACAGTGCAGAAGGAGGCCAATCGGCCCATCGAGTCTGCACCAACCCTTTTTGAGTGAGCTACCCATTTACACTCTCCCGTCCACCCCACCCTATCCCTGTGACCCCGTAGCCTAACCTGCACATCCAGGGGCAATTTATCATGGCCAATCCACCAAACCTGCACATCCTTGGACTGTGGGAGGAAACCGGAGCACCCGGAGGAAACCCACACAGACACGGGGAGAAAGTGCAAACTCCACACAGATAGTGACCCAAGGCGGGAGTTGAACCCGGGTCCATGGCGCTGAGAGGCAGCAGTGCTAACCACCGTGCCACCCCTTTCTTCTTTAAAATAGTGCAGAGGGATCTTTCCCATCTGCCCGAAGAGGTCGATAGGGCCCTTGGTTCAACGCCTCATCGAAAGGGTGGCACCTCCCACAGTGCAGTGCTCGCTCAATCCTTCACTGGGAATGTTTATCTTGGGTTTTTGTGCCCCAGTCCTGGACTGGAAGGTGAATTCAGAACATTGAGACTCAGGGGCAAGGGTGCTACCCACTGAGCCAACACAAAAATCACGTGAGATCCTGGGCTTTACTTTAAATCAATTGGCATGAAGAGATAATCTTACGATGCTCCAGTTTCACATTTGTTGATCATCAGCTACAATCAATGATAGGTGAGGGTTGAAAAATTCCCAAGCAGCCTAACTAACAAGTTGGGAACCTTTTGGAATCGTGTGGGAAGCCATTCAACCCATTATGGCTGTGCCTGCTCTTTGAAAGATCCATCCAATTCATTTTCCTTTCTCTGATTTCTTCATAGACCTTCAATGTTTCCATTTCAATTATTTACCCAATTTTAACCTGCTTCCACCAATCTTTAGGCAGCAAATTCCAGCTCAACTAACCCACGCACGGACATGAAAATAAGTCTCCGCACTCTTGCCCTAGATTTTTTTTGGGGGGGGCCAGTCGTCTTGAGTCTGTGTCCGCTGGTTGCCAATCCACCTGCCAGTTTCTCCTTATTTAGTCTGTCAAATAATTTTGAACACCCTTATGAAATTCCTCCCCCGGGTCGCATTTGTAGCAAGGGGGATGAGTCGAGCTTCTCCGTAGAACTGAATTCCCTCGGCGCCACGGCGGCGCAGTCCCCGGTTCGATCCCAGCCCCGGGTCACTGCACGAGTGGAGTATGCACATTTTCCGTGTCTGCGTGGGTCTCATTCCCACAACCCAAAAAGATGTGCAGGGCGAGGTGGATTGGCCAGGCTAAATAAATAAAAAATTATCGGGTGCTCTAAACTTGAAAAAGTAAAGTGAATTCATTCTTAGGGCGGCATGGTAGAACAGTGATTAGCACTGTTGTTTCACAGCACCAGGGTCCCGGGTTCGATTCCCGGCTTGGGTCACTGTCTGTGCGGAGTCTGCACGTTCGCCCCGTGTCTGCTTGAATTTCCTCCGGGTGCTCCGGTTTCCTCCCACAAAATCCCGAAAGCCGTGCTGTTAGGGTGGATTGGACATTCTGAATTCTTCCTCCCGTGTACCTGAACAGGCGACAGAATGTGGCGAGTAGGGGCTTTTCACAGTAACTTTATTGCAGTGTTAATGTAAGCCTACTTGTGACACTAATGAAGGTTATTTTTATTCTCTGGTACCACTCTGGTCAATCCGAGCGGTGTGTGACCTGTTGAGCCAGGAGGGATTCCAGAGACACACTGCCCCCACGCCCCTCCCCCCCCCCACCCCCACACACACACACCCCTCCCATCATTAGTTAGCTTGCTCCCCTCATGTGGTTGATTTAATCATTGGTCACCGCTCCTCCCCCGCCGCAATAAACACACTGACAGGGACGTGAGCTCAGCATACAGAGAGCAGCAGAGGATACCGGCTCGTCCTCCCTGAGGCTGGCTCTGGGGAAGCTGCTGCTGCCTGTCTCAGCTCCGCTCCAGTGAAGGACTCGAGTGATTGGGGCTACCTGTCACTCCCGGAGCAGCAACTCGGCCAGTTAACGTCCAGGTGGAGAATAGGTAGGTGGGGAGGGAGAGGTAGGGAGCTAGGTGAGGGGCTGGTAGGGGACGAGGGGGATGACGAGGGGGATAGCGAGGGGACGAGGGGGATAGGGAGGGGGTGAGGGGGACAGGGAGGGGGTGAGGTGAGGGGGTGGTGGGGGTAGGTAGGGAGGTGAGGGGGTAGGGAGGGGGGGTGAGGGGGGCAGGGAGGAGATGAGGGGGTAGGGAGGGGATGAGGAGGTAGGGGGGTAGGGAGGGGGTAGGGTGAGGGGAGGTGGGTGGGGGGTAGGGTGAGGGAGGTGGGTGGGGGTAGGGTGAGGGAGGTGGGTGGGGGTAGGGAGAGGGTGAGGGAGGTGGGTGGGGGGGGTAGGGAGAGGGTGAGGGAGGTGGGTGGGGGGGTAGGGAGGGGGGGTGGGGGTGGGGGGGTAGGGAGGGGGGTGGGGGGGGGGTAGGGAGGGGGGTGGGGGTGGGGGGGTAGGGAGGGGGGTGGGGGGGGGGTAGGGAGTAAGGGGGTGGGGGGGTAGGGGGTAGGGGGGTAGGGGGGTGGGGGGTAGGGGGTAGGGGGGTAGGGGGTGGGGGGTAGGGGGTGGGGGGTAGGGGGTAGGGAGGTGGGGGGGGGTAGGGAGGGGTAGGGAGTAAGGGGAAGGGGGTGGGGGGGTAGGGAAGGGGGTGGGGGGGTAGGGAGGTGGGGGGGTAGGGAGGGGTAGGGAGTAAGGGGAAGGGGGGTGGGGGGGGGGGGTAGGGAAGGGGGTGGGGGGGGGTAGGGAAGGGGGGTGGGGGGGGGTAGGGAAGGGGGTGGGGGGGGGTAGGAAGGGGGTGGGGGGGGGGTAGGGAAGGGGGTGGGGGGGGGGTAGGGAAGGGGGTGGGGGGGGTAGGGAAGGGGGTGGGGGGGGTAGGGAGGGGGGTGGGGGGGGTAGGGAAGGGGGTGGGGGGGGTAGGGAGGGGGGTGGGGGGGGTAGGGAGGGGGGTGGGGGGGGTAGGGAAGGGGGTGGGGGGGGTAGGGAGGGGGGTGGGGGGGGGGGGTAGGGAGGGGGGTGGGGGGGGGGGTAGGGAAGGGGGGTGGGGGGGTAGGGAGGGGGGGTGGGGGGGGTAGGGAGGTGGATGGGGGGGTAGGGGGTAGGGGGTAGGGGGGTAGGGAGGTGGGGGGGGTAGGGGGTAGGGAGGTGGGGGGGGGTAGGGAAGGGGGTGGGGGGGGTAGGGAGGGGGGTGGGGGGGGTAGGGAGGGGGGTGGGGGGGGGGTAGGGGAGGGGGGTGGGGGGGGGGTAGGGAGGGGGGTGGGGGGGGTAGGGAGGGGGGTGGGGGGGGGTAGGGAGGTGGATGGGGGGGGTAGGGGGTAGGGGGTAGGGAGGTGGGGGGGTAGGGGGTAGGGAGGGTTGGGGGGGGGTAGGGAGGTTGGGGGGGGTAGGGAGGTTGGGGGGGGTAGGGAGGTTGGGGGGGGTAGGGAGGTGGGGGGGGTAGGGAGGTTGGGGGGGTAGGGAGGTGGGGGGGGTAGGGTGGTGGGGGGGGTAGGGTGGTGGGGGGGGTAGGGGGTGGGGAGGTGGGGGTAGGGGGTGGGAGGTGGGGGGGGGGTAGGGGTTGGGAGGTGGGGGGGGGTAGGGAGGGGGGGGTAGGGAGGGGGGGGGTGGGAGGGGGGGTAGGAGGGGGGGGGTAGGGAGGGGGGGGTAGGGAGGGGGGGGTAGGGAGGGGGGGGTAGGGAGGGGGGGGGTAGGGGGGGGGGGGTAGGGGGGGGGGGGGTAGGGAGGGGGGGGTAGGGGGGGGGGGTGGGAGGGGGGGGGTAGGGAGGGGGGGGGGTAGGGTGGGGGGGGTAGGGTGGGGGGGGGGTAGGGGGGGTGGGGGGGGGGGTGGGGGGGTAGGGTGGGGGGTGGGGGGGGGTAGGGAGGGGGGTGGGGGGGTAGGGGGGGGGGTGGGGGGGGGGTAGGGAGGGGGGTGGGGGGGGGTAGGGAGGGGGGTGGGGGGGTAGGGAGGGGGGTGGGGGGGGTAGGGAGGTGGGTGGGTGGGGAGGTGGGTGGGTGGGGGGGTAGGGAGGTGGGTGGGTGGGGGGGTTGGGGGGGTAGGGGGTAGCAACTCGGCCAAGTTAACGTCCAGGTGGAGAATAGGTAGGTGGGGAGGGAGAGGTAGGGAGGTGAGGGGGGTGGGGGGGGGTAGGGAGGTGGGGGGGTGGGTTGGGGGGTAGGGAGGTGGGGGGGTAGGGAGGTGGGTGGGTGGGGGGGGTAGGGAGGTGGGTGGGTGGGGGGGGTAGGGGGGTGGGTGGGGGGCTGGGGAGGTGGGTGGGTGGGGGGGTAGGGGGGTGGGTGGGGGGCTGGGGAGGTGGGTGGGTGGGGGGGTAGGGAGGTGGGTGGGGGGGGTAGGGAGGTGGGTGGGGGGTAGGGAGGTGGGTGGGGGGGTAGGGGGGGGTAGGGAGGGGGGTGGGGGGGGTAGGGAGGGGGGTGGGGGGGGGTAGGGAGTAAGGGGGTATGGGGGTGTTGGGGTAGGGAGGGGGGTGGGGGGGGGTAGGGAGGGGGGTGGGGGGGGGTAGGGGGTAGGGAGGTGGGGGGGTAGGGAGGTGGGTGGGTGTGGGGGTAGGGAGGTGGGTGGGTGGGGGGGTAGGGGGGGTGGGGGGGTGGGGGGTAGCAACTCGGCCAAGTTAACGTCCAGGTGGAGAATAGGTAGGTGGGGAGGGGAGAGGTAGGGAGGTGAGGGGGGTGGGGGGGTAGGGAGGTGGGGGGGTAGGGAGGTGGGTGGGTTGGGGGGTAGGGAGGTGGGGGGGGTAGGGAGGTGGGGGGGGTAGGGGGGTGGGTGGGGGGCTGGGTAGGTGGGTGGGTGGGGGGCTAGGGAGGTGGGTGGGGGGTAGGGAGGTGGGTGGGGGGGTAGGGAGGGGGTGGGGGAGGGTAGGGAGTAAGGGGGTAGGGGGTGTTGGGGTAGGGAGGGGGGTGGGGGGGTAGGGAGGGGGTGGGGGGGTAGGGAGGGGGTGGGGAGGGTAGGGAGTAAGGGGGTAGGGGGGTGTTGGGGTAGGGAGGGGGGTGGGGGGGTAGGGAGGGGGTGGGGGGGTAGGGAGTAAGGGGGTAGGGGGGTGTTGGGGTAGGGAGAGGGGTGGGGGGGGTAGGGAGGGGGGTGGGGGGGGTAGGGGGTAGGGAGGTGGGGGGGTAGGGAGGTGGGTGGGTGTGGGGGTAGGGAGGTGGGTGGGTGGGGGGGTAGGGGGGTGGGGGGGTAGGGGGGGTAGCAACTCGGCCAAGTTAACGTCCAGGTGGAGAATAGGTAGGTGGGGAGGGAGAGGTAGGGAGGTGAGGGGGGTGGGGGGGTAGGGAGGTGGGGGGGTAGGGAGATGGGTGGTTGGGGGGGTAGGGAGGTGGGGGGGTAGGGAGGTGGGTGGGTGGGGGGGGGTAGGGAGGTGGGTGGGTGGGGGGGTAGGGGGGGTGGGTGGGGGGCTGGGGAGGTGGGGGGGTAGGGGGGTGGGTGGGGGGCTGGGGAGGTGGGTGGGTGGGGGGGGTAGGGAGGTGGGTGGGTGGTAGGGAGGTGGGTGGGGGGGTAGGGGTGGTAGGGAGGGGGGTGGGGGGTAGGGAGGGGGGTGGGGGGGTAGGGAGGGGGGTGGGGGGGGGTAGGGAGTAAGGGGGTAGGGGGGTGTTGGGGTAGGGAGGGGGGGTGGGGGGGGTAGGGAGGGGGTGGGGGGGGTAGGGGGTAGTGAGGTGGGGGGGTAGGGAGGGGGGTGGGGGGGGTAGGGAGGTGGGTGGGGGGGGTAGGGAGGTGGGTGGGGGGGGTAGGGAGGTGGGTGGGCGGTAGGGAGGTGGGGGGGTAGGGAGGGGGGGTAGGGAGGGGGGTGGGTGGGGGTAGGGAGGGGGGTGGGGGGGGTAGGGAGTGGGGGGGTAGGGAGGGGGGTGGGGGGGGTAGGGAGGGGGGTGGGGGGTAGGGAGGTGGGTGGGGTGGGGGGGGTAGGGCGGTGGGTGGGTGGGGGGGTAGGGAGGTGGGTGGGTGGGGGGGTAGGGAGGTGGGTGGGTGGGGGGGTAGGGAGGTGGGTGGGTGGGGGGGTAGGGAGGTAGGGAGGTGGGGGGTAGGGAGGTGGGGGGGGGTAGGGAGGTGGGTGGGTGGGTGGGGGGGTAGGGAGGTGGGGGGGTAGGGAGGTGGGTGGGGGGGTAGGGAGGTGGGTGGGTTGGGGGGTAGCGAGGTGGGGGGGTAGTGAGGTGGGTGGGTGGGGGGGGTAGGGAGGTGGGTGGGTTGGGGGGTAGGGAGATGGGGGGGGTAGGGAGGTGGGTGGGTGGGGGGGGTAGGGAGGTGGGTGGGTGGGGGGGGTAGGGTGGTGGGTGGGTGGGTGGGGGGGGTAGGGGGGTGGGTGGGGGGCTGGGGAGGTGGGTGGGTGGGGGGGGTAGGGAGGTGGGTGGGGGGGTTGGGGGGTAGGGAGTTGGGTGGGTGGGTAGGGGGGTGAGGGGGGTAGGGAGGGGGGTGGGGGGTAGGGAGGGGGGTGGAGGGTAGGGAGGGGGGTGGGGGGGTAGGGAGTAAGGGGGTAGGGGGGTGTTGGGGTAGGGAGGGGGGTGGGGGGGGGTAGGGAGGGGGGTGGGGGGGGGTAGGGAGGGGGGTGGGGGGGGGTAGGGGGTAGTGAGGGGGGTGGGGGGGGGTAGGGGGTAGGGAGGTGGGGGGGTAGGGAGGGGGTGGGGGGGGGTAGGGGGTAGGGAGGGGGGGGTAGGGAGGTGGGGGGGTAGGGAGGTGGGGGGGGGTAGGGAGGTGGGTGGGGGGGGGGTAGGGAGGTGGGTGGGGGGGGGGTAGGGAGGTGGGTGGGGGGGGGTAGGGAGGTGGGTGGGGGGGGGGTAGGGAGGTGGGTGGGGGGGGGGGGTAGGGAGGTGGGTGGGGGGGGTAGGGTGGTGGGTGGGGGGGTAGGGAGGTGGGTGGGTGGGGGGGTGGGGGGGTAGGGAGATGGGGGGGGTAGGGAGGTGGGTGGGTGGGTGGGGGGTAGGGAGGTGGGTGGGTGGGGGTAGGGAGGTGGGGGGGTAGGGAGGTGGGTGGGTGGGGGGGGTAGGGAGGTGGGTGGGTGGGGGGGTAGGGAGGTGGGGGGGTAGGGGGTGGGTGGGGGGCTGGGGAGGTGGGTGGGTGGGGGGGGTAGGGAGGTGGGTGGGGGGTTAGGTGGGTGGGGGGGTAGGGAGGTGGGTGGGGGGTAGGGAGGTGGTGGGGGGGTAGGGGGGTGCGGGGGGTGGGGGGGTAGGGAGGGGGGGTGGGGGGGTAGGGAGGGGGGTGGGGGGGGTAGGGAGTAAGGGGGTAGGGGGGTGGGGGGGGTAGGGAGGGGGGGAGGGGGGGGGGGGGGGTGGGTGGGGGGGGTAGGGGGTAGGGAGGTGGGGGGGTAGGGAGGTGGGGGGGGTAGGGAGGGGGGTGGGGGGTGTAGGGAGGTGGGTGGGAGGGGGTAGGGAGGTGGGTGGGAGGGGGTAGGGAGGTGGGTGGGGGGGGGTAGGGAGGTGGGTGGGGGGGTAGGGAGGTGGATGGGGGGGTAGGGGGTAGGGAGGTGGGGGGGGGTAGGGAGGGGGGTAGGGAGGGGGGTGGGGGGGGTAGGGAGGGGGGGGGTAGGGAGGTGGGTGGGGGGGTAGGGAGGGTGGGTGGGGGGGGTAGGGAGGTGGGTGGGGGGGGGTAGGGAGGTGGGTGGGGGGGGGGTAGGGAGGTGGGTGGGGGGGGGTAGGGAGGTGGGTGGGGGGGGTAGGGAGGTGGGTGGGGGGTTAGGGAGGTGGGTGGGTGGGGGGGTAGGGAGGTGGGTGGGTGGGGGGGTAGGGAGGTGGGTGGGTGGGGGGGTAGGGAGGTGGGTGGGTGGGGGGGTAGGGAGGTGGGGGGGGTAGGAGGTGGGTGGGTGGGGGGGGTAG
Source organism: Scyliorhinus torazame (assembly GCF_047496885.1). Lineage (NCBI taxonomy): Eukaryota > Metazoa > Chordata > Chondrichthyes > Carcharhiniformes > Scyliorhinidae > Scyliorhinus > Scyliorhinus torazame. The sequence goes on from NC_092709.1 coordinate 13,866,718, forward strand.
GGAGGTGGGTGGGTGGGGGGGTAGGGAGGTGGGTGGGTGGGGGGGTAGGGGGGTGGGTGGGGGGCTGGGGAGGTGGGTGGGTGGGGGGGTAGGGAGGTGGGGGGTGGGGGGGGGGCAGGGAGGTGGGGGGGTAGTGAGGTGGGGGGGGCTGGGGAGGTGGGTGGGTGGGGGGGTATGGAGGTGGGGGGGTGGGGGGGGTAGGGAGGTGGGTGGGGGGTAGGGGGGTGAGGGGGGTAGGGAGGGGGGGTGGGGGGGGTAGGGAGGGGGGTGGGGGGGGTAGGGAGGTGGGTGGGGGGGGTAGGGAGTGGGTGGGGGGGTAGGGAGTGGGTGGGGGGTAGGGAGGTGGGTGGGGGGGTAGGGAGGTGGGTGGGGGGGGTAGGGAGGTGGGTGGGTAGGGAGGTGGGTGGGTGGGGGGGGTAGGGAGGTGGGTGGGTGGGGGGGTAGGGAGGTGGGGGTGGTAGGGAGGTGGGTGGGTAGGGAGGTGGGTGGGTGGGGGGGGTAGGGAGGTGGGTGGGTGGGGGGTAGGGGGTGGGTGGGGGGCTGGGGAGGTGGGTGGGTGGGGGGTAGGGAGGTGGGGGGGCAGGCAGGTGGGGGGGGTGGGGGGGGTAGTGAGGTGGGGGGGGCTGGGGAGGTGGGTGGGTGGGGGGTAGGGAGGTGGGGGGGTGGGGGGGTAGGGAGGTGGGTGGGGGGTAGGGGGGTGAGGGGGGGTAGGGAGGGGGGTGGGGGGGTAGGGAGGGGGGTGGGGGGGGTAGGGAGGTGGGTGGGGGGGTAGGGAGTGGGTGGGGGGGGTAGGGGATGTGGGTGGGGGGGGGTAGGGATGGGGGTGAGGGGGGTGGGGGGGGTAGGGAGGGGGGGTGGGGGGGGGTAGGGAGGTGGGTGGGTGGGGGGTAGGGGGGTGGGTGGGGGGCTGGGGAGGTGGGTGGGTGGGGGGTAGGGAGGTGGGGGGGCAGGGAGGTGGGGGGGTGGGGGGGGTAGTGAGGTGGGGGGGGCTGGGGAGGTGGGTGGGTGGGGGGTAGGGAGGTGGGGGGGTGGGGGGGGTAGGGAGGTGGGTGGGGGGTAGGGGGGTGAGGGGGGGTAGGGAGGGGGGTGGGGGGGGGGTAGGGAGGGGGGTGGGGGGGTAGGGAGTGGGTGGGGGGGGTAGGGATGTGGGTGGGGGGGGTAGGGATGGGGGTGAGGGGGGTGGGGGGGTAGGGAGGGGGGTGGGGGGGGTAGGGAGGGGGGTGTGGGGGGGTAGGGAGGTGGGTGGGGGGGTAGGGAGGGGGGTGGGCGGGGGGTAGGGAGGGGGGTGGGGGGGGGTAGGGAGGGGGGTGGGGGGGGGGTAGGGAGGGGGGTGGGGGGGTAGGGAGGGGTGGGGGGGTAGGGAGGGGGTGGGGGAGGGTAGGGAGTAAGGGGGTAGGGGGGTGTTGGGGTAGGGAGGGGGGTGGGGGGGTAGGGAGGGGGTGGGGGGGTAGGGAGTAAGGGGTAGGGGGGTGTTGGGGTAGGGAGAGGGGTGGGGGGGGTAGGGAGGGGGGTGGGGGGGGTAGGGGGTAGGGAGGTGGGGGGGTAGGGAGGTGGGTGGGTGTGGGGGTAGGGAGGTGGGTGGGTGGGGGGGTAGGGGGGGTGGGGGGGTAGGGGGTAGCAACTCGGCCAAGTTAACGTCCAGGTGGAGAATAGGTAGGTGGGGAGGGAGAGGTAGGGAGGTGAGGGGGGTGGGGGGGTAGGGAGGTGGGGGGGGTAGGGAGATGGGTGGGGTTGGGGGGTAGGGAGGTGGGGGGGGTAGGGAGGTGGGTGGGTGGGGGGGGTAGGGAGGTGGGTGGGTGGGGGGGTAGGGGGGTGGGTGGGGGCTGGGAGGTGGGGGGGTAGGGGGGTGGGTGGGGGGCTGGGGAGGTGGGTGGGTGGGGGGGTAGGGAGGTGGGTGGGTGGTAGGGAGGTGGGTGGGGGGGTAGGGGTGGTAGGGAGGGGGGTGGGGGGTAGGGAGGGGGGTGGGGGGGTAGGGAGGGGGGTGGGGGGGGGTAGGGAGTAAGGGGGTAGGGGGGGTGTTGGGGTAGGGAGGGGGGTGGGGGGGGTAGGGAGGGGGTGGGGGGGGTAGGGGGTAGTGAGGTGGGGGGGTAGGGAGGGGGGTGGGGGGGGTAGGGAGGTGGGTGGGGGGGGTAGGGAGGTGGGTGGGGGGGGTAGGGAGGTGGGTGGGCGGTAGGGAGGTGGGGGGGTAGGGAGGGGGGGGGTAGGGAGGGGGGTGGGGGGTAGGGAGGGGGGTGGGGGGGTAGGGAGTGGGGGGTAGGGAGGGGGGTGGGGGGGGTAGGGAGGGGGGTGGGGGGTAGGGAGGTGGGTGGGGTGGGGGGGGTAGGGCGGTGGGTGGGTGGGGGGGTAGGGAGGTGGGTGGGTGGGGGGGTAGGGAGGTGGGTGGGTGGGGGGGTAGGGAGGTGGGTGGGTGGGGGGGTAGGGAGGTAGGGAGGTGGGGGGTAGGGAGGTGGGGGGGTAGGGAGGTGGGTGGGTGGGTGGGGGGGTAGGGAGGTGGGGGGGTAGGGAGGTGGGTGGGGGGGTAGGGAGGTGGGTGGGTTGGGGGGGTAGCGAGGTGGGGGGGTAGTGAGGTGGGTGGGTGGGGGGGGTAGGGAGGTGGGTGGGTTGGGGGGTAGGGAGATGGGGGGGTAGGGAGGTGGGTGGGTGGGGGGGGTAGGGAGGTGGGTGGGTGGGGGGGGTAGGGTGGTGGGTGGGTGGGTGGGGGGGTAGGGGGGTGGGTGGGGGGCTGGGGAGGTGGGTGGGTGGGGGGGTAGGGAGGTGGGTGGGGGGGTTGGGGGGTAGGGAGTTGGGTGGGTGGGTAGGGGGGTGAGGGGGGTAGGGAGGGGGGTGGGGGGTAGGGAGGGGGGTGGAGGGGTAGGGAGGGGGGTGGGGGGGTAGGGAGTAAGGGGGTAGGGGGGTGTTGGGGTAGGGAGGGGGGTGGGGGGGGTAGGGAGGGGGGTGGGGGGGGTAGGGAGGGGGGTGGGGGGGGTAGGGGGTAGTGAGGGGGGTGGGGGGGGTAGGGGGTAGGGAGGTGGGGGGGTAGGGAGGGGGGTGGGGGGGTAGGGGGTAGGGAGGGGGGGGTAGGGAGGTGGGGGGGTAGGGAGGGGGGGGGGGGTAGGGAGGTGGGTGGGGGGGGTAGGGAGGTGGGTGGGGGGGGGTAGGGAGGTGGGTGGGGGGGGTAGGGAGGTGGGTGGGGGGGGGGTAGGGAGGTGGGGTGGGGGGGGGGTAGGGAGGTGGGTGGGGGGGGGTAGGGTGGGTGGGTGGGGGGTAGGGAGGTGGGTGGGTGGGGGGGTGGGGGGGGTAGGGAGATGGGGGGGTAGGGAGGTGGGGGGTGGGTGGGGGGGGTAGGGAGGTGGGTGGGTTGGGGGTAGGGAGGTGGGGGGTAGGGGGTGGGTGGGTGGGGGGGGTAGGGGTGGGTGGGTGGGGGGGTAGGGAGGTGGGGGGGTAGGGGGTGGGTGGGGGGCTGGGGAGGTGGGTGGGTGGGGGGGGTAGGGAGGTGGGTGGGGGGTTAGGTGGGTGGGGGGGTAGGGAGGTGGGTGGGGGGTAGGGAGGTGGGTGGGGGGGTAGGGGGGTGCGGGGGTGGGGGGGTAGGGAGGGGGGTGGGGGGGTAGGGAGGGGGGTGGGGGGGGTAGGGAGTAAGGGGGTAGGGGGGTGGGGGGGGTAGGGAGGGGGGTGGGGGGGGTAGGGGGTAGGGAGGTGGGGGGGGTAGGGAGGTGGGGGGGGTAGGGAGGGGGGTGGGGGGTGTAGGGAGGTGGGTGGGAGGGGGTAGGGAGGTGGGTGGGAGGGGGTAGGGAGGTGGGTGGGGGGGGGGTAGGGAGGTGGGTGGGGGGGGTAGGGAGGTGGATGGGGGGGTAGGGGGTAGGGAGGTGGGGGGGGTAGGGAGGGGGGTAGGAGGGGGGTGGGGGGGGTAGGGAGGGGGGGGGGGTAGGGAGGTGGGTGGGGGGGTAGGGAGGTGGGTGGGGGGGGTAGGGAGGTGGGTGGGGGGGTAGGAGGTGGGTGGGGGGGGGGTAGGGAGGTGGGTGGGGGGGGTAGGGAGGTGGGTGGGGGGGGTAGGGAGGTGGGTGGGGGGTTAGGGAGGTGGGTGGGTGGGGGGGTAGGGAGGTGGGTGGGTGGGGGGGTAGGGAGGTGGGTGGGTGGGGGGGTAGGGAGGTGGGTGGGTGGGGGGGTAGGGAGGTGGGGGGGTAGGGAGGTGGGTGGGTGGGGGGGGTAGGGAGGTGGGTGGGTGGGGGGGTAGGGAGGTGGGTGGGTGGGGGGGTAGGGGGGTGGGTGGGGGGCTGGGGAGTGGGTGGGTGGGGGGTAGGGAGGTGGGGGGTGGGGGGGGGCAGGGAGGTGGGGGGGTAGTGAGGTGGGGGGGGGCTGGGGAGGTGGGTGGGTGGGGGGTATGGAGGTGGGGGGGGTGGGGGGGGTAGGGAGGTGGGTGGGGGGTAGGGGGGTGAGGGGGGTAGGGAGGGGGGGTGGGGGGGGGGGTAGGGAGGGGGGTGGGGGGGGTAGGGAGGTGGGTGGGGGGGGTAGGGAGTGGGTGGGGGGGTAGGGAGTGGGTGGGGGGTAGGGAGGTGGGTGGGGGGTAGGGAGGTGGGTGGGGGGGTAGGGAGGTGGGTGGGTAGGGAGGTGGGTGGGTGGGGGGTAGGGAGGTGGGTGGGTGGGGGGGTAGGGAGGTGGGGGTGGTAGGGAGGTGGGTGGGTAGGGAGGTGGGTGGGTGGGGGGGTAGGGAGGTGGGTGGGTGGGGGGTAGGGGTGGGTGGGGGCTGGGGAGGTGGGTGGGTGGGGGGTAGGGAGGTGGGGGGGCAGGCAGGTGGGGGGGGTGGGGGGGGTAGTGAGGTGGGGGGGGCTGGGGAGGTGGGTGGGTGGGGGGTAGGGAGGTGGGGGGGTGGGGGGGTAGGGAGGTGGGTGGGGGGTAGGGGGGTGAGGGGGGGTAGGGAGGGGGGTGTGGGGGGGTAGGGAGGGGGGGTGGGGGGGTAGGGAGGTGGGTGGGGGGGGTAGGGAGTGGGTGGGGGGGGTAGGGATGTGGGTGGGGGGGGGTAGGGATGGGGGTGAGGGGGGTGGGGGGGGTAGGGAGGGGGGGGTGGGGGGGTAGGGAGGTGGGTGGGTGGGGGGTAGGGGGGTGGGTGGGGGGCTGGGGAGGTGGGTGGGTGGGGGGTAGGGAGGTGGGGGGGCAGGGAGGTGGGGGGGTGGGGGGGGGTAGTGAGGTGGGGGGGGCTGGGGAGGTGGGTGGGTGGGGGGTAGGGAGGTGGGGGGGTGGGGGGGGTAGGGAGGTGGGTGGGGGGTAGGGGGGTGAGGGGGGGTAGGGAGGGGGGTGGGGGGGGGTAGGGAGGGGGGTGGGGGGGTAGGGAGTGGGTGGGGGGGGTAGGATGTGGGTGGGGGGGGTAGGGATGGGGGGTGAGGGGGGTGGGGGGGTAGGGAGGGGGGTGGGGGGGGTAGGGAGGGGGGTGTGGGGGGTAGGGAGGTGGGTGGGGGGGTAGGGAGGGGGGTGGGCGGGGGGTAGGGAGGGGGGTGGGGGGGGTAGGGAGGGGGGGTGGGGGGGGGGTAGGGAGGGGGGTGGGGGGGGTAGGGAGGGTGGGTGGGGGGGGTAGGGAGGGGGGTGGGGGGGGTAGGGAGGTGGGTGGGGGGGGTAGGGAGGTGGGTGGGGGGGGTAGGGAGGGGGGTGGGGGGGGGTAGGGAGGTGGGTGGGGGGGTAGGGAGGTGGGTGGGGGGGTAGGGAGGGATGATTTTGTTTTTTGCACAGCATAAGGTTGATTCCCCCACCACCTCGGTTTCGAGGTGGTGACAGGACTTTGGTCGATTTGCCTACCGCCGGGAGGTCCTCCTGTTCCCAGTCCCGGGCTCTCAATCCCAACAATCCCGTCCCTTGGCGGGAAACTTGCAGGAAAACCTCCCCCTGCGTTCTTCTTTCCTTCCCTGGCTGTCGAGGCTTCCTGACGTGGTTCTGTCAGCTCTGCCCGGCCAACTCCTCGGGCGTGATTTACTGTCAGAGTTGGGACTGGACACGGCTGGCAGATCCCGTTGCCCCGGCGAGATCTAACCGAGGAGACCGCGGCTGGGCACCGTTCGGTACTGATCCGCACAAATGTGGACCAGGCGTACCGGCACTTGGTGGGTGGGTGGGGGTGTGAAGGAGGTTTCCCAGGCGATCGGCCGCTGGGCTGGGCTGGGTGGCACACTGACACCGCCAGTGTGTCCAATCGATTGAAGCTGCCTATGCCGGGAATCGGGCTCAAGGACCCCCCCCCCCCCTCCCAGCAGGTGACTTGGGGCATTGGGGCGTGGTCTGGGGGTCGCATCAGGGGGTCGAGAGATCGGGCCGGTCTGCTTGCAGGAGCTCATCCGTGCAGGACATGTGGCTAAGTACAGCCTCGGAGGGGCCTTCCTCGACAGGGTGCCGAGAGTGCCGTTTGACAGCGGGGTCGTTCCCGGACTCTATTTTTGTCACTTAAATCATGCCTGGAAACACCCGATTAGATTATCCCTTTCTCTTCTATACTCAATGGAATACTATGCAAGGCTAGCAAATGAGAAAACTTAAAACTTGTACTTGGCAACCTGGGTTGTTATTTACCCAACCTGTGTTTGTTCTTTGTTATTTCCTGAGTTCACGGAAACATTGAACTGAACTGATGCTATCACACAACCTAACTGATATGTCTGAATTTGAAATATGTCTGAATTTGAAATATGTCTGAATTTGAAATTTAGACAATGTAGATTCAAACCAATGCCTGTCCTTCATTGAATAACGAGTGGCACAGTGGTTGGCACTGCTACCTCACAGCCCCAGGGACCTGGGTTCAATTTAGGCCTTGGGTAACTGTCTGTGCGGAGTTTGCACGTTCTCCCATGTCTGTTTACTCCCACAGTCCTAAGATGTGCAGGTCAGGTGGATTGGCCATGATAAATTACCCCTTTGTGTCCAAAGGTGTGCAGGTTAGGTGGGGATACGGGGATAGGGTGGGGGAGTGGGCCTGGACAGGGTGCTCTTTCAGAGGGTCAGTGCAGACTTAGTGGACTGAATGGTCTCCTTCTGCACTGTAGGAATTCTATGGAAAAAGCCAGGTGAACCCGCCAGTAGCATTATCTAAAGAGGCAGGCACCCCAATAGCAGGTAAATAAAAATGTATCAAACCTTCTCTATTGGGGAATGTCTGAGTGGTCTGAAGTGTTTTTGGAGCTGAGTTTGCAATAAGAGTTTTGCTGCAGCCTCATCAGCATGGCAGAGGGGCAGGTGACATTGCCTCTGGGACTTCAGCGTGACAGTGTCTGCAGAGAGGGCAAGCTTCTGTTACCGAGGACCCCTCCTAGGGAGTTACAGGATTCTGTCTGGCAGGCCAGTGACTTTGTTGCGTTGTGTTTAGCTGATGCTCCGGACATTGCTGAATAGTAGAGACAACGAGAAATGGGTTTGGGGTTGATGTCGTGTTATTGACCCTGGGATAACACGGACTGCATCTGGATGCAGTTGTACTGGAAAGCAGACACCAAACTTAGACGTTGGTTCAATACGATTTATTGAACTTCTGTAACAAGGCACACAGCTTGCTGTGGGTTGACACTCTACTACTCTTAGTGTGCTAACTCGAACTAACTCGACCAGGCTAGCCCTGAGCCACGTGTAGAAGGTGCTAACTAATATATACACCCTGACTGTCACTACAGTTGGCACCAGTGGAAAGAGGCGGAGTGCTGATGCCTCGTGGGTTTTATAGTTGGAAGCCTCCCTCTAGTGTTCTGTCTAGTAATTGGTTGTGTTCTGTCCTGTGTGTTGATTGGCTAACCTGGGCGTCTATCACTGCCTGTCTGTACCTCATGATGTGTGTGAGTGCATATTATGACCGTTGACAGCATTGGTACATGTGTGAGATGGTGTGGAGTACATGGATGTTCGGTATGAGTCTTGAGAGCTAGGGAGTGCTGCTGGGTGAGAGATTGATGGTGTGGTGGGTTGAAGATGCCATGTGAAGATGCATTCAGTGGCATTGATCACTTATGGGTTAAGGTCATTAAACTTCTTTTGACACTGCTGCCAGCTCCTTGGATCCAGACTTTTGAAAGTGCATCTTCCCGATCACCTGCTCCCATTACCTTTGAGTGTGATCTTGATGGCGTCTTGGGGTTCACAGGACCATGGTGTCTTTTCTCTGCCCTCTTGTGCCACTGCTGCTTCTAGCTCTGCTACTATCATACAGATCCCTCTGTGCGGCCTGGTGTTCAGCTTGCAGGAATTTCTACTGCAGCAATCTTTCCACCTTTCCATTAATAGGCAGCCTTCTTTTTATAAAAGAAACAGGCTGCTTGTATGTACCATATGCCTTGTGAAGAACGTGCTGGTAGGAGTTGAAAAGAGGACACCAACACTGGAGGTGTGGAAAGTTGCATCGCAGTCGTTCAGATGAAAGGGGTAGAAATGCACATGCAGCAAATCCAGGCCTCTGTCTAAAAATGTAGTCTATACGTTCGAAGTCCACCGCAATTATTACAGAAACAAAACTATTCAAGGGAATGCAGGTCCAATATTTTAGCCCCTGCTGCAGTAAAAGTTGAGTATCATCACCAATGATTTTATTTGGGAATTCTCATTGGAGGGAGCACTGAAGTTGTACATCGCCCTCTGCCCGTGGTCGGAAGATGCTTGCTCAGAAAGGGCACAATGCCGGCATCAGGCTGGCTTTATTTACCAATCTGCTTCACCAGAGAGATTGCAGTTACTGCCGGCACCACTGTATTCTCTGACAAAATTGATCAACACCGACTTGCATTTACGTAGCCCCTTTAAAGTGGTTAAGAGCGCTTCAGAGCAGTTCACAGGAGTGAATATCGGTCAGAAATCTGACACCGAGCCACATGAGGAAATATTAGAACAGGTGTCCCAAAAGCTTGGCCGATTACATTGGTTTGAAGAAGGATTTGGAAGGAAGAGCCTGAAGGGGGTGGTGGAGAGGCTTGGGGGAGGTGACAGCAGAAATATTTTGTTTCTGTTGTTGCTTCCACTCGTAACCAAGTTCTGCGACATCAATTTGGCCGAGCCTGTTGTGGGACTTGGGTGGTGTGTCTAATTCTGTTTCTCCAGTGCTATGCCAAGAGTCATTAATTAGCTGTACCCGATGTTTTTAAAAATGTGTTGTGCTTGGTCTCTCGACAGGTTGCAACATGCCAAACTACAGGCTGAGCTACTTTAAAATAAGAGGGAGAGCTGAAACTGCTCGTTATATTTTTGCGTACAGTGGAATAAAATATGAAGAAAACACGATTGATATAGCAGATTGGCCCAACTTGAAAAACTGTAAGTAGCGCAGGTTGCAAATGACAAATTGTAACCATTTGGAACAATTTCTTTCATTTACTTTTACAGTTTGTCTTCCCATCAATGCGAATAGAATTTGCGTTCTGCTGTGCAGTCCTGCCTTGTCCTGGGTGAGGTTATTTTGTGTCAGAAAATAAATACGTTTGAAAAGTTTTTGACTTGAAACTTTGGCCGGGCCAGTGAGCAGAATAATTGCAATCTCTTTTGCCAGTAAGAACAATGGACAGATTAATTCCAGAAAAACTGTTAATATCCCCAACATTAACAACCTTCCTCGCAGGATGTGAGCTCCGAATAATTTCAATCTCTTTTTCCGGGAGAACAATGGTGAGGTTAATACCAGAAAAACTGTTAATATCCCCAACATTAACAACCTTCCTCGCAGGATGTGAGCTCCGAATAATTTCAATCTCTTTTTCCGGGAGAACAATGGTGAGGTTAATATCAGAAAAACTGTTAATATCCCCAACATTAACAACCTTCCTCACAGGATGTGAGCTTTGCTGTTATGTTGGGTTCGCTGTGGGTTTCAACAGCGTGTAAATGTTTCCATCACTAAAGATATTGTTCTGAAGACTCAACATGAAACCTGATAGAGGTTTGTGAAATCACAGAACTGTTACGATGCAGAGCGAGGTTAGTCGGCTCATTTTGTGTGCATCAACTCTTTGAATGAGCATCATGGCTTAGTGCCATTGCTTAGCGCCTTTTCCCTGTCCCCTTGCACATTGTTTCCGTTCAAGTAATCATCTAATACCCTCTTGAATGCCTCGATTGAACCTGCCTCCACCACACTTCCAGGGCAATGCATTCCAGAGCCGAAACAATTGTTGTGTGAAAAAGTTTTTTTCTCTGATTACTCTTGCTTCTTTTGCAAATCACTTTAAATCTGTGCCCTCTCATTCTCAAACTCTAGGAGGATGCAGACATCCTTCAGAGTGATTTGGACAAGTTGAGCGAGTGGCAGATGCAGTATAATTTGAATAAATGTGAGGTTATCCACGTTGGTAGGACCCCAGCTATTCACAATATATATTAATGATTTAGGTGAGGGAATAAAATGTAATATCTCCAAATTTGCAGATGACACCAATTTGCGTGGCAGGGTGAGCTGTGAGGAGGATGCGGAGATCCTTCAGTGTGATTTGGACAAATTGAGCGAGTGGGTAAAAACAAGAAGGCAGATTATTATCTGAATGGTCATAAACAGCACTGCCAACTAGCACGGATTTTCCGTATTTAGATACATAGAAGATAGGAGCAGGAGGAGGCCTTTTGGCCCTTCAAGCCTGCTGCGTCATTTATCACGATCATGACTGATCATCCAACTCAATAGCCTAATCCTGCTTTCTCCCCATAAGCCTTTGATCCCATTCTCCCCAAGTGCTATATCTAGCTGCCTCTTGAATATATTCAATGTTTTAGCATCAACTACTTCCTGTAGAAATGAATTCCACAGGCTCACCACTCTGTGTGAAGAAATGTCTCCTTATCTCTGTCCATAAGACATAGGAGCGGAAGTAAGGCCATTCGGCCCATCGAGTCCACTCCACCATTCAATCATGGCTGATTTCAACTCCATTTACCCGCGCTCTCTCTCCTTAATTCCTCGGGAAATCAAGAATTTATCAACTTCTGTCTTAAAGACACTCAACGTCCCGGCCTCCACTGCCCTCTGTGGCAATGAATTCCACAGACCCACCACTCTCTGGCTGAAGAAATTTCTCCTCATCTCTGTTCTAAAGTGACTCCCTTTTATTCTAAGGCTGTGCCCCCGGGTCCTAGTCTCCCCTGCTGATGGAAACAACTTCCCTACGTCCACCCTATCTAAGCCATTCATTATCTTGTAAGTTTCTATTTGATCTCCCCATTTGCATTTAAAGTTGCATAACCGGGATTTAATGACTGGGGCTGGATTCCATTCATGAGAAACTAACTTGCATTTTGGTTCAGTAGTTGGCTCACCGTTCCTCATTAGCAGGTCCCTTGCCTAGGAGTAAGAAAGTCGTGGCCTTGAGGGCTGTTTCAGAGACTTGAGTACATAATCTAGGGACTCCCCTGCCCCAGTGCCATAGTGCTCCACTGTTGGGAGGCCCCCATCTCTCAGATGAAATGTTAATCTGAGATTCCATCTGCCCCCTCGGGTGAATGTAAAAGATGCCAGTCAAAGAAGAGCAGAAATCATCGTAAATCATAATTCATTGAAATCAGAAATCATAGAAATCATAGACATCAGAAATCATAGTATCCCGACGTTGCAGAAGGAGGACATTTGGCTCATTTAGTCTGTGTGGTGGTATGTATTAGGGGTAATATGGTACACCACGTGTCGACAGGCTATTGGTGGAGGGATGCCGGGTCCTGATAGGATCGGCCGCCGACTGGGCTCTGCCCAGAAATGCCGGTATAAGAACCCGGATTTCCCCCAGCAGCTGCATTCTGTAACCAAGCTGCTGGGGATCAAGTTTTGCTTAATAAAGCCTTTAATTGACGTTACTTCAACCTGCCTTGCGGCATATTGACGGTACAACAGTCTGCCCCCACTATCCGAATGAGCTGGAGCGGTTCACGCCGTTCCAGCTTCCCTACCCAGCGCTAACTGGGTGCCGCGCCAACCCGCGCATGCACAGTGGTGCCGTGCCAACCCGCAAATGCGCGGGGGACTTCCTCAACGCCCCAGCCCCGATGCAACATGGTGCGGGGGTTCAGGAGACGGCCGCGTAATAAAATAGGGGCGGGCCTGGAGATGCCAGACCCCAACGGAGGCCTCTCTCCTCTCCTCTCCTCCCCCCCCCCCCCCCCCCCCCCCCCCCCCCCCCCCCAATGAAGGAGCTCCCCTGCAGAGTTCCCGCCGGCTGCAAGCAGGTGTAAATGGTGCCAGCGGGACTCTGCCGTTTCCGTTCGGCCCATCGAGGCCGGAGAATCGGCGGCCCGGCCGCGGACAGCGGGCCACGACCGGCGGCGCGCCAAACACGCTGGCGCAATTAGCGCCGATTCTCCGCACCTCGGAGAATTACGTGCCGGCATCGGGGTGGCATGGTGCGGTTGCGCCGATTCTCCGGACCGTCGCGGGGCTCGGAGAATCCCGCCCCCTATCTCCGCATTCTCTGCTCTGAGAAGACTAATTGGAAAATGACAATTTGTTTAAGGTAAAAGGCGGATGATGGGGAGCCCTTTTTTCTTTTGGTGACATGGTAAATTTCAATCACCATTCCAACCGGAATACTTAACGTTCTTTAAGTTGAACCTGGCAGTATGTTGGGAATTATTTTTATCTTTAAACTTGCACATCTTTGAATGCCAAATTATCTGGAGTTTGAGTTGTTTTTCTCGCAACTATCTGAAGTGTGTTTTCCTGCAGATGAAGCCCCCCAGTTACTTGGATTCCAAGCAGCTTTTTTGTGGGATTGTAAGTAGTTTGAAGACTGGGTTGTAAGTGGGTCTTGTGTCGTGGAGCAGGTTTTGTTGGGAGTAAATGCCTGAGAGTTGTGATTCCTTTTTTATCATTTCATGGCAGAGAATGAAATCCTGTCTGGAACTTGACCTAGATTTTAGATTGTGTGTTTTTATTGAGCCCTCTGTGCCGCCCAAGTATGCGGGACAAGGCGAAGGTTGGAGAAGCAGCCTCCAGGCAGTCCATTCACCGTCTGTCTTTAAAGAAAACAACAGCTTGCTCTCCCCTTGCAAAAACAAAACGGGACGGCTTGGCTCAGGTACCAAGGGCTTTGTGCTAATCGCTGTCAGCCAGCCAGTCAGAGCCTGAGGAGACCTTGTTGGTACCTGTCTCTGTTGACCTACTGAACTCACTGCAGGAATTACGCGTCACTCTTGAGGAAGGCTAAACCAACATGGTTGATCAGCTGACCTGCTCTGTTTTGCTTCTGTGATGAATTTCAGATATATTGTGTCACATATGATTGGTGCAGTAAAGGGTTGAAAGCCTGGGTTAGTGTGTATGACTGCTGCAGTCACACTTTTAAAAATCCTGGTTTGATAGGTAGCAGGCTATTTGGAGACAGAGGTGCAATTAAAGCATCGTAAAGGTTTGGTCTAAAGGAATTTTGTTTATATGAAGAAGGTTCCCTGGGGAGTGGATTAAGAGACATTGGGCTGGATTCTCCGGTCCCCCAGCCGTGCGTTTATTGGCCACGCGCTGTTCGCTGGCTATAACATTGCTGGGAGTTGGGAAAGAGGATTGTCTGGCTGATGGACCAGAATTGCCGACCGAAGAAATGGAAGTGTCCGCTTGCTTCAATTGGCCTGGGAAAGGCAAGGAACTGATGGGCGTGTTGGGTGATCAAGAGAAGAATGATGGGGTGGTTTGAGAGAGGAGATCATGCAATTAATATGTAGGTAAAGCAAGCAGCTGGGAAGGCAAATGGTATGTTAGCTTTTCTTTTACAAGGGAATGAGAGTATGAGTAACGGCACTGAGGTGTCCCCACACCAGGTGGACTGCACCAGTTCATGAAGGTGGCTTCCTAAAGGTAGTTCGGAACTGACAGAAAATGCTGTCCGAGCCTGAGGTGCTCACATTCCATGAAAGAGGTTCTGTTATAATTATTGATGGCATTGATGATGAGGAGTTCTGGTCCAGTTTTGATGACCTTACCGAAGAAAGGACATACCCGCCCTGTCGGGAGTCCAACCAAGGATCACGAGCCTGGTTTCGGGATGAGGTCATTGTCCTTTTGAGGAGAGATTTGTTATCTTCCCTAGAGTTAGAAGAATGAGAGGTGGTCTAATTGGAAATATACAAAATTCTGAAAGAGATTCACAGACTAGAATCTGAGAAAATATTTCATGCTGGCTAGGGAATGTAGAACACTCAATCACAGTCTTAGAATAAGGGGGTGGCCATTTTGGATTGAGACAGAGAGAAATTTCTTCACTCAAAAGGATTGTGAATCTTTGAAACTCTAGTTGTTGAGTCTATTCCAGATTGGAGGTCGATAAGAGTTTTTGGGTTACTAAGGGATACAGTGATAGTGCAGCGAGGTGGACGATCTGTCACAATCTTGTTGAGTGATGGAACAGGCCCGAAGGCACAAATGACCTACTCCAGCCCCTAATTCCTATGCTGTGCGATGCAATCTCCATGGTTACATCCAGCCAGAGCTGGAAACCTGACCGCAAGAAAAATAGCAGCAACGGGAAATGTAAAAAGGAAGTATTGAGCTGGCATTGTAGATAAATACTGTTTGGTGAGACTGACCTGGAGCGCATAGCAGTGTGGAGAGCTGAAAGGCTCCTTGATGATTTGTTGCAAGATTTCCACAATTTGTTTGTGTGATGCATAATCACGACACGGCAAGTGATTGCTGGTTGGGCAGAAGTATGTGCTACATTCAAGACCCTTTTTTTTAGCAGCCCAGCAAGATGGCGCCGGAACATGGGGAATCTCTGCAAGCTCCCCCAAACAGATCCTCTTTTACATCTCTTATAAATTTGGCATGTCTACACTGACACTTACCAACTTCTACAGATGCACCATAGAAAGCAGACTATCCGGCTGCATCGCAGCCTGGTACGGCAACTGCTCGGCCCAAGACCATAAGATATGACACAGTCGTGAACACAGCCCAGTCCATCACACAAACCCGCCTCCCATCCATTGACTCCGTCCTACACCTCCCGCTGCCTGGGGAAAGCGGGCAGCATAATCAGAGACTCCTCCCACCCGGCTTACTCACTCTTCCAACTTCTTCCATCGGGCAGGAGATACAGAAGTCTGAGATCACCCACAAAAAGATTCAAAAACAGCCCCTTCCCCGCTGTTACCAGACTCCTGAACGACCCTCTTATGGATTGACCTCATTAACACTACACTCCTGTATGCTTCATCCGATACTGGTGTCTATGTATTTACATTATAGAACAATGCAGCGCAGTACAGGCCCTTCGGCCCACGATGTTGCACCGAAACAAAAGCCATCTAACCTACACTATGCCATTATCATCCATATGTTTATCCAATAAACTTTTAAATGCCCTCAATGTTGGCGAGTTCACTACTGTAGCAGTTAGGGCATTCCACGGCCTCACTACTCTTTGCGTAAAGAACCTACCTCTGACCTCTGTCCTATATCTATTACCCCTCAGTTTAAAGTTATGTCCCCTCGTGCCAGCCATATCCATCCGCGGGAGAAGGCTCTCACTGTCCACCCTAACCAACCCCCTGATCATTTTGTATGCCTCTATTAAGTCTCCTCTTAACCTTCTTCTCTCCAACGAAAACAACCTCAAGTCCGTCAGCCTTTCCTCATAAGATTTTCCCTCCATACCAGGCAACATCCTGGTAAATCTCCTCTGCACCCGCTCCAAAGCCTCCACGTCCTTCCTATAATGCGGTGACCAGAACTGTACGCAATACTCCAAATGCGGCCGGACCAGAGTTCTGTACAGCTGCAACATGACCTCCCGACTCCGGAACTCAATCCCTCTACCAATAAAGGCCAACACTCCATAGGCCTTCTTCACAACCCTATCAACCTGGGTGGCAACTTTCAGGGATCTATGTACATGGACACCTAGATCCCTCTGCTCAGCCACACTTTCAAGAACTTTACCATTAGCCAAATATTCCGCATTCCTGTTATTCCTTCCAAAGTGAATCACCTCACACTTCTCTACATTAAACTCCATTTGCCACCTCTGAGCCCAGCTCTGCAGCTTATCTATATCCCTCTGTAACCTGCTACATCCTTCCACACTATCGACAACACCACCGACTTTAGTATCATATGCAAATTTACTCACCCACCCTTCTGTGCCTTCCTCTAAAACATTGTGGACCTTGTGTTGCCTTATTATGTATTTTCTTTTTATTTTCTTTCCATGTACTAAATTATCTGTTTGAGCTGCTCGCAGAAGGATACTTACCACGTGACAGTATACAAATATAATCCAATCCAATCCAATAATAATAATAATGCAAATAGTAGGAAATAGAAGTGGTATTTGCCTGTCTCATGTGGTTCTCTTTCCCAAAATGATGCTGCAATTGCTTCAAATTATCCCCTTAAATTCAGTTTAAGTGAGTTCAAATCTATTCAATTTGTCTGCCCTGGAAACATATGGACTGGGATTGTCCGACCCTCTGCCGGGTTGGAGAATCCCCGGGGTGAGGCACAAATCCCACCTCGACGTCGGCTTTCCTATTCTCCGCCGCCGTTTTTCGGGCGCCTGCGGGTTTCCCGCCGTGCCGGTCGGGAGCCGTTGACAGCGGTCCCCCCCGGCGAATCTCCCAGCCCCGATGGGCCGAGTGGCCGACGCGTTTGGCCGAGTCCCGCTGGCATGGATTACTCGCCTCCTACACGGCGGGACCTGGAAGGTAAGTGTGCGGGGGCTGTCCTGGGGGGGGGGGGCTGGGGGATCCGACCCCGGGGGGGGGGGGGACCCCCACGGTGGCCTGGCCCGCGATCAGGGCCTACCAATCGACGGGCGGGCAGGTTCCGTGGGGGCCTACTTTACTCCGCACCGGGCTCCTGTAAGGCTCCGCCATTTTGCCCGGCGGCGGCGTGGAGAAGGGAACCCCTGCGCTCGGAAACACACCGGCTGTTCGGCGCATTCGCGGAAATACGCCGGCCGTTCGGCGCATGCGCGGAAATACGCCGGCTCTCACCAGCAGCAATGTGTTAATGGCCGGACGATCTGTTTCCGGTGGCATTGGTTGAGGGAGCGCTTCCCTGCACCTCTTTGATGTAGCGCCACGGCATCTTTTAGACCCATCCCAGTTTAACATCTCATCCAGTGAACAGCAACTCCATTTGGTGCAGCACTCCCTCAGTAGTGCGTTGGAGGCACGGCCTCGATTTTTGCACTCCTGTCTCTGGAGTGGGACTCGAACCCACGATCGTATGGCTCGGAGGTGAGAGTGCTGACCACTGTGCCATTGTCCGACTTGTAGAAGTATGCCAAGAGGCTTGCGGTAATTGGTACTACTCCTCAACTCTGTCAGGTTGTGTTTTCTTGTTTTTTCTGCTTGTCACCTCTGTGCTCAGTGGTCTGTATTGGCTCTGGTTAGGCAATTTCTTGATTTTTGTTTTCTTGAAATAAAATTATCATCCTCACTTTCAAATCACTCCATGGCCTTGCCCCTCCCTATCTCTGTAATTCCTCCTGCCCTACAATGGTCCAAGATATCTGCATATGTCTGACGATGTGCCTGCTTGGCATGCCAGCTCGGGCGAACATTTCAGTGTCTGGTATTTTGTCCTGCTATATCTGATCTTCAGATACTTCACAAAACAGCTCAAGTGCAAGTGGTTAAGCTTCTTGGCATGACACTGATACACCGTCCAAGTCTTGCAAGCACTGCTTTGTACACGCTGTTGGGAAAACCATATCTTTATGAACTAGACTTTTCTTTCAAGATTTGGAAGGGCGTTGCATCATTTGGACACTTGGGATATTTTTATTGAACAACAAGGCCAGAAGTTCACCTTTGGACTGGGAGCAGAAGTGCCTTTTCAAATAAATCACCTGACAGGCCTTTTACTTGAAGGAGAAGAGCTGTTTTAAACTGCAATCATTTTAATTGAAGGGGGAGAAACTGAAACATGGTAAAGGCTAATGTAAATCACATGAAGGAGGCGAGCTTTAGGTTTTGAACCTGGTGTTTTTAAACTTGGGGCGAGATCCTCCGGCCGTTCACGAGGGCGGGAATATTCACTCCTGCCGACAGCGCAACCCTGCCATGGGTTTCCCGGCAGCATGGGGTGGGTTCAATGGGAAATCCCATTGATAGCAGCGGGACAAGAAGATCCCGCTAGCGGCCAACAGCGGGCCATCACCTGTCGCCGAGAAACATTTTGTGTGGAGGCCAGAGAATCTCAGCCTTAGCCTCTTTTCTTTTCAGTGGATAAGCTGAGCAGGATGGCTACCTTAACTGACTTCCCCCTGCCTTGCCTGAAATGCCCTGGGTGGTTATCAACATGTAGCCACTGTAACTTGTCGGCGTTTGGAAACCTACAAAGCTGAGACAGAAAGAATTGATGCAACTCAATATATTCCTCCATGTTGAAGCTCTGTTGGGTGAAAATGTCCAGACATCTACTGGGCATAGGAGTCCATCTTCATACCAAGGAACTCCAGATCGACAGCCTTGAACCCTGCAAACTTTATCCGTCTTGTAAAATTCTTTTCTCACCACCCGTCTCTGCAGAGTCTACTTGTGTGCATGCTGGGGAGGTTTCAAGAAGAGATAGGTAGTTATACTTGCAAATAATAATTGTGTAACCAGTTCTTGCCTCTTGTTAAAAATAGGTTTTGTGTTACCTTACATCAGTTGTTCTGAGTTTATTGAAAGAATCCTGATTAAAGTCTCCTCCATTCTGGGTATCAGTAATGAAGGTAAACAACTAGTCATTTTGGTGAGTAAATTAAACTTTTAAACTATAGTATGACATCTGGGGTATTGGGGCTACATAATCTGTGCACTCCTTCATTCTGGTCCTAACTTTCAGCTTGGCAGGCAGACCTTTGTTTGCTGTCCGATGTTTGAAGGGTTAGACTTGCTTTGGCAATTCTTGCATGTCTTATCGTCAGTATGGGCAGCTCGAGAGAATGTGCTGCTCAGATGAGTGCCCTTATCCACTGCTGACACTTCTGGTCATGGACTGAAACTGTGGGCCTGAGATGGGACTTTCCTGGAGCAAACCTTAGTTTTCTTTGTGCCGATCATAAGGCTAAAGTTGTTGGCGCGCATTGGAGAACAAGTCCGTTCTGAACCGGCAGCTCAAACACATTCATTGTGTGGGGGGCATGGTAGCACAGTGGTTAGCACAATTGCTTCACAGCTCCAGGGTCCCGGGTTTGATTCCCGGCTTGGGTCACTATCTGTGCAGAGTCTGCACGTTCTCCCTGTGTCTGCGTGGGTTTCCTTCGGGTGCTCCGGTTTCCTCCCACAGTCCAAAGATGTGCAGGTTAGGTGGATTGGCCACGCTAAATTGCCCTTAGTGTCCAAAATTGCCCTTAGTGTTGGGTGGGGTTACTGGGTTATGGGGATAGGGTGGAGGTGTGGGCTTGGGTAGGGTGCTCTTTCCAAGAGCCGGTGAAGGCTCGATGGGCCGAATGGTCTCCTTCTGCACTGTAAATTCTATGATCTATGACTTAGTAATCTGGTACTAAATGTAGAAAACAGACGTTCAAGGACCTCACATCAAGATGATTCTTTATTGTACAATCGAGAAAGGATGGAATACACTGCGCCAAGTAACGTCTGCTCATCGGACTTCGGCATCGCTCACAGAGGAGCAAATGACATACAGGCACATATGTGATCCAAGAAACATCATGCTTTGGCACAGGAAAGCACCCTTCAAACCTTTCACGCAACAAAATGACTACTCAGTCATAAGAGCAGAAACTTTGATGACACATTTCTTGATTGAGCACAATGTGGCATTTTCTGCTGCCGATCATTTGACTGATTTGTGAAAATTATGTTTACGGACAGCCCGATTGCTTCGAAGTTTGCTTCACGCTGGACAAACCGATGGTCGTTCTGACCCTGGTGCGGAGGAACAACTCTATCCTATCATTGTTCGGTTCTTTGAGGCAGATGTGAACTGGGTGAGCAGTGTGCTATGTGAAACGCGACAACGACAGAGAGATCAAGTGGCAAAAACATTTTCCAACTTCTGGACAGTGTTCTTAAGGAAAACAACACTCCTTGGAAAAACGTGATATGCTTTTCTGCAGCCAATGCAGCAGTGATGATGGGAGTCCACAATGGTGTCGCTTCCTTTGTGATGAAAAACCCCTCCGATATTTTCATTCTTGGATGCCCATGTGAGGGGGGGGTCCTGAGATGAGACCGCTTAAAACCTGATAGCTAGGATAACATTAGAATAGTTCTTCATGGGGCGGCACATGATGCAGTGGTTAGCACTGGGACTACGGCGCTGAGGACCCGGGTTCGAATCCTGACCCTGGGTCACTGTCCGTGTGGAGTTTGCACATTTTCCCAGTGTCTGCATGGGTTTCACTTCCACAACCCAAAGATGTTCAGGGTAGCAAGAATTGGCCACGCTAAATTGCCCCTTAATTGGAAGAAATGAATTGGGTGCTCTAAATTTTTTTAAAAAAAATAGTTCGACATAAGTTAGTTTATTGAGGATTGAGACTAATCATAGAAAGTATACCGAGTAATCATTATTAACCATTAAACATGTATTCTTAGAAAAAAACAGTAATGAGTATTTAAACTCTTGCTAATAGTAGTGGCCGGAATGTATGATGGGATTTAAGCGAGCTAACTTGACCACGTTCCTAAGACAGACAGAATCAGACCGAAATAATGTGGTCAGCATTAACACAGCCAGCTTAATAAGCCATTCTTATCAGTAGATTCAGCATCCTGTGCTCAGACAGACTATGGTACAAGCAAGAACCATCCGATATAAGAGAAATGGCTTTGACAAAGAGTCATCGGACTCGAAACGTTAGCTCTTCTCTCTCCCTACAGATGCTGCCAGACTTGCTGAGATTTTCCAGCATTTTCTCTTTCGTAAGAGAAATGGGAGTAGGGAAGGGCAAGAGATAACAGATGCAACGTCCTGAAAAACAACAGATGGCCAGGGAACAGGATGGGGTTAAATCATGAGCTGATCACACAGTCACCATGCTGCCTAAAGAAAAATTCTTTGGTCAAGGTAAAATCGACAGCTACAAGTATTGGACCGAGTCCAGCTGAGGGAGGGCTACTGATTTTTGGAACTTGTATAACTGCTGAACCTAGAGCAATGCAAGGCAGAGTGGTTTTGACGTTTATCCAAATCACTCTGCCTCGTGCGTGGACCAGGCTTGGAAAATAAAGCCGCCTTAACCAGAGTGGCTGTCTCCCCGGGTCTTTGTGTTTAGCTGAGCTGGAACTAAATGAGAGAATCCCCACGTAAAAGCCAGCTCAATACTCCGTCCCTGAAAACGCTCCTGCAGATTTTGGCGCTGTGAGCAGGTTGGCCCACAGAAATCCGGCAGAATGATGAGTCTCCTATGTGGGTGAGTATGTTTTAATTTACCACCCGATAAAGGTGTTGCGGTTGGAGCCATAGTTGTGAGGTGCGAAAAAGGGGAAAAAAAGCTGCGATGTAGGTAGTGGCGGGGACACGCAACACTGACTACACGCTAATGTTGGTGGGCAAAGACGGACTTTTGTACCACGCCGATGAGCGGTGCAAGATATCCGCCGCAGGTTAAAAAGATTGGAAAGGGTAAGGCACGGCGACGATTCGATGGAGGCCAAACAGGGAACCCCCAGTGGGGACCCGATGGCAGTATGATGGAAACCATTGTTATTGAGCATAAGAAGTTGTTCATAAACCTGGTTGAGAGGGGATATGATTCTGAAGTCTCAAGATTGAGCAGAAGGCTTGGTGGGTAGGGCAGCTTTTTAAAAAATGAATAGAAATATCGGCTGTCATACTTGCTGCTGTGATGAAAAACAGTCTCTGAAGCGAGATGCAGTAACAAGACAGATCAAGCTGGTGTCATTATTCTGAGTCTGTGTGTACAACAAAGTTTAAACCCCATGACTGTCACTCCAGGGGCAGTTGTGGAGAAACGTCACTGATGACGCCCTTTGGGTGAAGAAGTTTCTCCCAAGTTCAGTCCTAAAATCTACTTCCCCTTATTTTGAGGCTATGTCCCCTAGTTCTGCTTTCACCCGCCAGTGGAAACAACCTGCCCACATCTATCTTATCTATTCCCTTCATAATTTTATATGTTTCAATAAGATTCCCCCCCCCCTCATCCTTCTAAATTCCAACGAGTACAGTCCCAGTCTACTCAACCTCTCTTCGTAATCCAACCCCTTTAGCTCTGGGATTAACCTGGTGAATCTCCTCTGCACACCCTCCTGTGCCAGTACGTCCTTTCTCAAGTAAGGAGAGCAAAACTGAACACAATACTCCAGGTGTGGCCTCACTAATATGTTATACAATTGCAGCATAACTTCCCTAGTCTTAAACTCCATCTCTCTAGCAATGAAGGACAAAATTCCATTTGCCTGCTTAATCACCTGTTGCACCTGTAAACCAACTTTTTTGCGACTCATGCACTAGCACACCCAGGTCTCTGCACAGCAGCAAGTTTTGATCTTTTATCATTTAAGTAATAATCCCTTTTGCTGTTATTCCTACCAAAATGGATAACCTCACATTTGTCAACATTGTATTCCATCTGCCAGACTCTAGCCCATTCACTTAGCCTATCCAAATCCCTCTGCAGACTTCCGGTATCCTCTGCACTTTTTGCTTTACCACTCAACTTTGTGTCGCCTGCAAACTTGGACACATTGGGCGCAATTCTCCCATCGGGAGACTACGTCCCGAGGGCGGAGTGAAAACTGGAGTGTTTCACTCCGGCGTCGGAGGCTGTTCCCAGCCCCCTATTCTCCCGACCCCGGGGGCTAGGAGCGGCGCCGCGTCATTTACCCGTGCCGGGCCTTGGCGCCGCGTAAATGACATGACCGGCGCCGCATAAATGATGTCACCCACGCATGCGCGGTTGCCGTCCTCCCCAAGGCTGCCCCGCAAGAAGATGTCGGATGGATCTTGCGGGGCAGCGGAGGAAAGGAGGTCCTCCTTCAGAGAGGCCGGCCCGCCAATCGGTGGGCACCGATCGCGGGCCAGACCCCTTTTGAGCACCACCCCGGTGCAGGAACCCCACTCGCCCCCCCCCCACAGGCCGTGGGGGGTGGCAGAATTCCGCCCATTGCCTTTGGTCCCCAACTCCAAATCATCTATGTCAATTGTGGGCCCAACACTGATCCCTGAGAAACACCCATTAATCCCCAGGAGAACACCCATTAATCCCCACTCTTTGCTTTCTATTAATTAACCAACCCTCTATCCATGCTACTACTTTACCCTTAATGCCATGCACCTTTATCTTATGCAGCAACCGTTTGTGTGTCACCTTGTCAAAGGCGTTCTGGAAATCCAGATATACCACATCCATTGGCTCCCCGTTATCTACCGCACTGGTAATGTCCTCAAACATTTCCACTAAATTAGTTAGGCACGACCTGCCCTTTATGAACCCATGCTGCGTCTGCCCAATGGGACAATTTCCATCCAGATGCCTCGCTATATCTTCCTTGATGATAGATTCCAGCATCTTCCCGACTACCGAAGTTAAGCTCACTGGCCTATAATTACCCGCTTTCTGCCTACCTCCTTTTTTTAAACAGTGGTGTCACGTTTGCTAATTTCCAATCCGCCGGGACCACACCAGAGTCTCGTGAATTTTGGTAAATTATCACTAGTGCATTTGCAATTTCCCTAGCCATCTCTTTTAGCACTCTGGGATGCATTCCATGTGCCTTTGATTGCAGTATGTGACACACTGTACATTACAGAATTGCTTAATTATATTGAGCGTTCCAGATACTCCATAAACAGTTTACCCCTGGACTTAACAAAACAATACACCAGAGCCAAAGCTAATTCGACTTTAAAAGCAGGCTCTTGCAAGCTTTATATAAAGAAGAGATTAAAAACCGCATGCATTCAGCACATTACAGTTAACCAAACCATCTCACTAATGTGAAAACCATTGAAAAATGAAACACATGGAAGAGTGGGATTTTGACAAATAACCAAACTCAGTGATTTTCTTAATTATTCCAATTCACCAGGAAAGCTGCTATCCCCCCTCAAATCCAATCTTTCAGTTGTTCCTGTAATCATTGATTGAAACTCGGGTTGCAATGATATTTCATCACGTGCATCACATACGATTGCTGGCCATTCGGCCCATACCATTGTTTATATGCCACCTCACCCTATTCTTACATTCCTTTCCCCCTTATGTATCCGTCTCGCTCCTGTTAAACATCTAGGGCGTGATTCATCCATCGCGGGCGAATCCTGCAGGAGCCCCAAATCAAGCTCCGCTCCGCCCATTGAGAGCACCAAGTCGCCACGCCTGGTGCAATCTGCATCGCGTCTTGCTGGGCGTGATCCAGATACGTCGAGGTGAGGTGGGGTGGGGGTGGGGGGTCTCCAAGGCCATTCGAAGCCCCCTGGGTGGTTGCGGGCAGGACAATACCCGGGCACCCCAGCAATAAACCCACCCGATGAAACCGAATCCAGAGAGAGAGGAGAAACATCAGCCAATTAATTCACTCGTACCCAATACCACTTTAAATCTCTCCCCCATTGGAAATATAAACAACTTTCCCATTGGAGGCCAATTTCCCACCTGTAAAGACTTTCCGAGAAATGTATATCTTTGAATAATTTTCTCCTGGGAAATTCTGCCCTCATTGCTTATCCTTCCCTAATATCTCCTTATTGTGGGTTGGATGTTTGAGAATGCACCTGTGAAGGACCTTTGAGACATTTTGGGCATGGTTCTCCCACTGTGTTGCTGATCCAGGCACGCTGGGAGCATTACAGGAGAGGCCCAAATCTGGCTTTGCGCTGCACCGGTCACCCAACCCGTGGTGCCCGGCACGCCTATTTGAGGTTGCAGTCTCCCGGGAGACACGAGTGAGGCCTCACCCAGGTGCTGATTAGATCTGGTGCCTACAAATGGAGACCAGGCATGAAGGCCAATCTCAGGTTCATGGAAGCCATTGGAGCCCCCACCCCCGGGTGTTCGGGGGCAGGGCAGGGGAGTACCTTGGCACTCCCCATTGGCACTGCCAGGTGCCAGGCTGGCATTGTCGAGAGTCGGAGCCTGAGGGGGGCTATGCCCATGAAAGGGAGGGTATGAAGGATGGGGACGTAAAGGTTGAGAGGGGTCCTGAAAGTGGGGCGAAGTTGCGAGTGGGGGGGGGGGGTGGTTAATGCCCATATCTGTGGGGGCGGCATTGCCCATGGTGGGGGCTGTAGAGGAGCCTCAATCTCACTGTGATCTAGGCACCCTTTCAAAATGGCGACCCAAACTCTGAGGAGCCGGTCTCGTGGTGAGTTCAGCTCCCCCCTGCTGAAAACATTTCTTGTGTGGGCTAGACCAGGGAGGAACTCCCCGAGACTCAGAAGTGTGGGAGAATCCAGGTCTGGATCTCACTCAAAAAGCCAGCGGGAAACACCCCACCAAACTCTCCCAAATGACACTGTCAATGTTTAGGAGAATAGCGCCCTTTATTGAATAGCGCCCTTTATTGTGTTAACGGTAAATTGAGTGCAAGTCGTATAGTATGATCAACGTGTACTTTGAATGAAAAATGGTGATTCGTTGGTGATTTTTCTCCACAAAACAATTATGATTTTAGGGCTTTGGTGTACATTCTGACAAATAGAACATAGAACATAGAACAATACAGCGCAGTACAGGCCCTTCGGCCCACGATGTTGCACCAAAACAAAAGCCATCTAACCTACACTATGCCATTATCATCCATATGTTTATCCAATAAACTTTTAAATGCCCTCAATGTTGGCGAGTTCACTACTGTAGCAGGTAGGGCATTCCACGGCCTCACTACTCTTTGCGTAAAGAACCTACCTCTGACCTCTGTCCTATATCTATTACCCCTCAGTTTAAAGTTATGTCCCCTCGTGCCAGCCATATCCATCCGCGGGAGAAGGCTCTCACTGTCCACCCTATCCAACCCCCTGATCATTTTGTATGCCTCTATTAAGTCTCCTCTTAACCTTCTTCTCTCCAACGAAAACAACCTCAAGTCCGTCAGCCTTTCCTCATAAGATTTTCCCTCCATACCAGGCAACATCCTAGTAAATCTCCTCTGCACCCGCTCCAAAGCCTCCACGTCCTTCCTATAATGCGGTGACCAGAACTGTACGCAATACTCCAAATGCGGCCGGACCAGAGTTCTGTACAGCTGCAACATGACCTCCCGACTCCGGAACTCAATCCCTCTACCAATAAAGGCCAACACTCCATAGGCCTTCTTCACAACCCTATCAACCTGGGTGGCAACTTTCAGGGATCTATGTACATGGACACCTAGATCCCTCTGCTCATCCACACTTTCAAGAACTTTACCATTAGCCAAATATTCCGCATTCCTGTTATTCCTTCCAAAGTGAATCACCTCACACTTCTCTACATTAAACTCCATTTGCCACCTCTCAGCCCAGCTCTGCAGCTTATCTATATCCCTCTGTAACCTGCTACATCCTTCCACACTATCGACAACACCACCGACTTTAGTATCGTCTGCAAATTTACTCACCCGCCCTTCTGCGCCTTCCTCTAGGTCATTGATAAAAATGACAAACAGCAACGGCCCCAGAACAGATCCTTGTGGTACTCCACTTGTGACTGTACTCCATTCTGAACATTTCCCATCAACCACCACCCTCTGTCTTCTTTCAGCTAGCCAATTTCTGATCCACATCTCTAAATCACCCTCAATCCCCAGCCTCCGTATTTTTTGCAATAGCCTACCGTGGGGAACCTTATCAAACGCTTTGCTGAAATCCATATACACCACATCAACTGCTCTACCCTCGTCTACCTGTTCAGTCACCTTCTCAAAGAACTCAATAAGGTTTGTGAGGCATGACCTACCCTTCACAAAGCCATGCTGACTATCCCTGATCATATTATTCCTATCTAGATGATTATAAATCTTGTCCCTTATAATCCCCTCCAAGACTTTACCCACTACAGACGTGAGGCTCACCGGTCTATAGTTGCCGGGGTTGTCTCTGCTCCCCTTTTTGAACAAAGGGACCACATTTGCTGTCCTCCAGTCCTCTGGCACTATTCCTGTAGCCAATGATGACATAAAAATCAAAGCCAAAGGTCCAGCAATCTCTTCCCTGGCCTCCCATAGAATCCTAGGATAAATCCCATCAGGTCCCGGGGACTTATCTATTTTCAGCCTGTCCAGAATTGCCAACACCTCTTCCCTTCGTACCTCAATGCCATCTATTCTATTAGCCTGGGGCTCAGCATTCTCCTCCACAACATTATCTTTTTCCTGAGTGAACACTGACGAAAAATATTCATTTAGTATCTCGCCTATCTCTTCAGACTCCACACACAATTTCCCATCCCTGTCCTTGACTGGTCCTACTCTTTCCCTAGTCATTCGCTTATTCCTGACATACCTATAGAAAGCTTTTGGGTTTTCCTTGATCCTTCCTGCCAAATACTTCTCATGTCCCCTCCTTGCTCGTCTTAGCTCTCTCTTTAGATCCTTCCTCGCTACCTTGTAACTATCCATCGCCCCAACCGAAACTTCACACTTCATCTTCACATAGGCCTTCTTCTTCCTCTTAACAAGAGATTCCACTTCCTTGGTAAACCACGGTTCCCTCGCTCGACGCCTTCCTCCCTGTCTGACCGGTACATACTTATCAAGAACACGCAGTAGCTGATCCTTGAACAAGCCCCACTTATCCAGTGTGCCCAACACTTGCAGCCTACTTCTCCACCTTATCCCCCCCAAGTCACGTCTAATGGCATCATAATTGCCCTTAGGGAGCGCTGAAGATTGGGATGGTGTGTTGTGACTGTCCGATGGGTAGGTACCTATTTTCCCCACATTGGATATGTAGCGCAGAAATAGGAGACTCCTCTCATTCCATCTGCCTGATCCAAACCTGCACATCATTCTGTTCCCTTTTTTTAATCATGTACTCATTTGCCCTCCTTGGCAAACCAAGCTATTTGCCTCAACCACATCCAGTGGATGCAAACTCTTACCCCATTCCCCTTTTGCATTTTGTTCAGCGGATTTATGAAATTAATTTTGCTTCTCTTTCGGTTGGGCTTGCCATCAGTTACTCGCAATCCCGCCTCTTGAGTCAGCAGGTTGTGGGTTCAAATCCCACTCGGAGACTTGAGCGCATAATTTTAAGGTGGAAGCACTGAGGGGGTGCTGCCCTGTTGGAGGTGCCGTTTTGCATTTGATGTTAAACCAAGGGCCTGCCTGCCTGCTCAGGTGGGTGTACTATTTTGGCACTATTTTAGAGCGGGTCAGAAGGGGTTTTGCCTTCTGTCTTGACCAATATTTACCTCAACTAATAGCACTAAAAGCTGAAACAATCCAACGCTTGACAGCACC
Source organism: Scyliorhinus torazame (assembly GCF_047496885.1). Lineage (NCBI taxonomy): Eukaryota > Metazoa > Chordata > Chondrichthyes > Carcharhiniformes > Scyliorhinidae > Scyliorhinus > Scyliorhinus torazame. The sequence goes on from NC_092709.1 coordinate 13,894,975, forward strand.
ATGAATAACCATGATACAAAACATGTTAAGTATTAAGTACACAATGATCACCAGTTTCAGAAAGCATCAACTAATGTTTGCTGTTAAGACAGGTAATAGTTATGTCATTTAAAATGTTTTGTGAGGATTATTTTTTTTAAATGACTGCATGCTCAGACCTGCAGATATAATGATTGGAAATTTAAGTGCATGTAGTAGGGGTCTGGGCACAGGCTCTGTCAAAGTTTTCGCATTAAGCCCTTATTTTGATAAACATTCCCAGCAAGCTTGACAGGAAATCAGCTTTCACAGGAAGCCTGTGCAATGCTGGGGATAGCTTTGCAACTGATGCATTCCTGGTACGTTCTGTGAGGTAGGGGGATGTCAGAGGGCTGACTGCAGGCTGTCTGGGGGTAAACGGGGGCGGGGGGGAATAAAAGACTGCCCGAATTTCTTCAGCAGGCATCATGCATCCCGTTGAGGAACAAAGAACAAAGAAAAGTACAGCACAGGAACAGGCCCTTCAAGCCCGTGCCGACCATGCTGCCCGACTAAACTACAATCTTCTACACTTCCTGGGTCCGTATCCCTCATCCCTCTATTCCAATCCTATTCACGTGTTTGTCAAGATGCCCCTTAAACGTCACTATCGTCCCTGCTTCCACCACCTCCTCCGGTAACGGGTTCCAGGCACCCACTACCCTCTGTGTAAAAAAACTTGCCTCGTACATCTACTCTAAACCTTGCCCCTCGCACCTTAAACCTATGCCCCCTAGTAATTGACCCCTCTACCCTGGGGAAAAGCTCTATCTATGCCCCTCATAATTTTGTAGACCTCTATCAGGTCGCCCCTCAACCTCCGTCGTTCCAGTGAGAACAAACCGAGTTTATTCAACCTCTCCTCATAGCTATTGCCCTCCATACCAGGCAAATTTCTGGTAAATCTATTCTGCACTCGCTCTAAAGCCTCCACATCCTTCTGGTAGTGTGGCGACCGGAATTGAACACTACACTCCAAGTGTGGCCTAAGGAGGAGAGCTGCAGAACTGGAGAAACTAGTCGAAGTTTGCAAGGTTCACCTAGATTTTGCCGTTTTTTGCGGGGGGGGGGGAGCGAGCGGTGGAGCCTAGAAATAGGCACAGGAACTTTCATTGACCCAACGCTGATCTTGAGCAGCAGCTGACCAAGAAGGCAAAGTCGGGACAGATGACGTGAGGCCTTCACAAGTCCAGATAATGTTTTGCATCGTGCCCATGTGGGAAATAACGACTGGTGGATGTGGTCGCGGAAAGTCGGATCAGTACAACATTGGAAATTAGTTTAACATCCTCTGCTTGGGTTCAAAGGGCCTAGACCTACTGAACCAGGAGGGCTACCTGACTGTGGCAGGCGGACATGAGAGGGTAAATAGTTTTGAGCAGTTTGATGTGCCCGGTTGCCCGACCTGTTGCTACCTCCATGTAATATTTTCTGAGATGGCATCTTTGGAAGCAGGGCTAACTGCTGGGAAGCAGCTGGAAACCAATTGCCATTATTAATCCTAGTGAATGGTGTATTCCATCATGTTCATTATTTGTCCCACAGCACAGAAACCGGAGTTGAAGCTGAAGACAGCAGGTTGCTGGGGAGTTAACAAACCTCCTTTAAATCCTCCCCCTTCCTGGAGCCATGGGATGTGGGCGGCACTGACAAGGCCAGTATCTGTTGCCTACGCCTAATTGCCTTGGCGATCTGCCGCCTTGAACTGTCATAATATACATCTATGTATATAATGGAGTGCAGACAGGCCGTGATTGACACACGGGATGACCAGCAAGCACACCCAACAGAGCAGCCAATCACCAGACAGGACACGACCACTATAAAGCCAGAGGACACCAGTTTCCCGCTCACTCTCGGGACCCAGCCTCTGAGACAGTCCGAGTTAGTGGGCTGGTAGATAGTAAGTCTGGTTAGGCTAGTATCAGGTTTCCAGTCAAGTCAGCATAGTGTCAACCCGCAGTTGAACATGTATAATAGTTTAGATGTTAAATAAAATTGTGTTGCATCTTATCAAGTGTTGGAGGTCTGTCTCTCGCTACACTGCATCAAGTGCAGTCCATATCGACCCAGCCTACCCAACACATCATGGTACCAGTGAGTGATGCTGAAAATTGATGGACCTACCTTGAGTGAATCAGCATTGACCAGCAAACAGCCATCTGGTGACATGGAAAACGTCCGCCCTCCTCCGCAGCTCCGCATCGCTGGCAACCTCTGTGCAAATTGGAAGATCTTCAACAAAAGTATCCAGAAGCCACCGACTTCGAGGCCACATCGGACGCCAGGAATATCGCACTATTCCTCTCCACAGCCGGGGACCACGCCATTCAAATCTACAACTCCCTTACATTCGCTGAAGGCGAAGACAAGACAAAATTTAAAACAGTCCTACTGACGTTCGACAGCCACTGGGACATTGAGGTGAATGAGAGCTTTGAACGGTATGTTTTCCAGCAGAGGCTTCAGGATAAGGATGAACCTTTTCAATCCTTTCTGACCCATCTCCGCATCCTCGCGCAGTCATGTAACTATGACTTGACCACTGATTCCATGATCCGGGATCAGATCGGTTTTGGGGTCCACTCCGATTCCCTTCGTCAGCAGCTCCTGAAAGTCAAGCTGCTCACCCTCACCATCGCCATCGAAACGTGCGTTCTCCACGAACATGCTAACAATCGGTACCCCCACATCAGGGCTGCAGAAACGGCAAAGCTAACCTCCCACGAGGCGGAACGGGTGCAGGCCATCGCACAAATGCAGGGCCTAAGTATCGACGAGAGTGGCCATTCCGCACGCTTTTTCCGGGCCCCTGCGCATGCGTGCCACAACCGAGGGGACGGCGAGACCGACGACCAGACTGCCCAGGTGCATACGTTGTTCGACCGCACTGCGCATGCGCGATGGCACATGGAACGCGTTGACGTCATGACGTGTCTGAATTGTGGCTCCGCCCATTTAAAGCGGCAATGTCTGGCAAAATCACGACGGGTATCTACAGTGTGGCAAGCTTGGCCACTACGCAGCCCTTTGCAGATCTGCTACACTGCCCAGCATCCAGCAATCCCAGCCGCGGTGCAGAAGCGTCCGTTTAATACAGCAGGCCATGCCAGACTCCGACCCCGACAGCCCAACAGATCCTGATGCTGCGTGCCTCAAATCTCCATACCGGGTGGGCATCATTACGAAGCATGCGCTGCCTTTCTCCAAGACAGCGAAGCACCTCCGGATCCTCAGCGTGGACGAGTGGTGTGCTGTCCTCACAGTCAACAAGGCTCGCATCCGGCTCAAACTGGACACCGGGCACCGGCGAACCTCATCTCCAAATCTGATCTCGACACCATCCGCGTCAGACCAAGCATTCTTCCACTGGCCTGTCAGCTCCTTGACTACAATGGTAATGCCATAGCAGCCAGTGGCTCATACCAGCTCGGAGTTTCCAGTCAGTCATTTTAAGCGACACTGCGATTTGAGATCGTGGGACCTGACAGAGCATCCCTGCTCGGTGCTCGGGTCTGCAAACTCCTGAACTTGGTTCAGCGAGTCCACACCATGTCATCCTCACAGGCGACGGCTTCACCTGATGAGAACTTCCAGGCTGAAATTGATGACATCACCACGCAGTACCACAGCGTGTTCGACAGAATGGGTACACTCCCATACCGATACAAAATCCTGCTCAAATCGAACGCCATCCCTGTGATCCACGCACCACGTCGGGTGCCGGCGCCCCTCAAGGACCGCGTCAAGCAGCAGTTACAGGACCTCCAGGACCAGGGCATCATATCAAAGGTCACAGAACCCACGGACTGGGTCAGCTCTATGGTCTGCGTCCGTCAGGGGAGCTTTGAATCTGCATCGACCTCAAGGATTTAAACCGCAATATCATGAGGGAACATTACCCGATATCAAAACGAGAAGAGTTGACCAGCGAGATGGCTCATGCCAAACTCTTTACGAAGCTGGACGGCTCCAAGGGGTTCTGGCAAATACAGCTGGATGCACCCAGTCGCAAGCTGTGCACATTCAACACCCCGTTCAGTCACTACTGCTACAACCGGATGCCTTTTGGCATCACTCTGCCTCAGAGATATTCCACCGCATCATGGAACAGATGATGGAGGGTATCGAGGGGGTGCGCGTGTATGTTTACAATGTCATAATCTGGTCCACAACTCCTCAAGAACATATTGATTGCCTCAAGCAGGTATTCCACAGAATCCATGAGCATGGCCTCCGACTCAACAGAGCGAAGTGCTCGTTCGGTCAATCAGTAATCAAATTCCTTAGTGACCACATCTCGCAGCAAGGCGTGCGGCTAGATGCTGACAAGGTCTCGGCGATCCCAGAGGACAAGAAGGCGGTCCTCCGCTTTCTAGGGATGATCAAATTCCTCGGGAAGTTCATTCCCAACATGGCGACACACACCACAGCCCTCTGTCATCTCGTCAAAAAGTCGAAGGAATTCCAGTGGCTGCCCGCTTATGAGAACGAATGGTGTGAGCTGAGGGCAAAACTCACCACAGCCCCGGTTCTGGCGTTCTTCGAACCTACCAAAGAGACCAAAATATCCACTGACGCGAGCCAGGACGGTATTGGGGTGGTGCTCCTTCAACGGGATGACTCCTCCTCATGGGCCCCAGTTGCGTATGCCTCCAGAGCCATGACGCCCACTGAGCAACGGTACGCTCAGATCGAGAAGGAATGCCTGGGCCTCCTAACGGGAATCGACAAATTTCACGACTGTGTGTGTGGCCTCCCAGAATTCACGGTTGAGACGGACCACAGGCCACTAGTCCACATAATCCAGAAGGATTTGAATGACATGACGCCTCGGTTACAACGAATCCTTCTCAACCTATGCCGCTATGACTTTGAACTTGTCTACACGCCAGGCAAAGAACTCATTGTTGCAGATGCCCTTTCCAGATCTATCACCACACCATGTGAACAAACTGACTTTGTCTGCCAAATCGATGCGCAGGTGCAATTTTGTGCCTCGAACCTTCCGGCCACTGATGAGAGGGTCATCCAAATTCGTGAGGAAACGGCCAAGGATCCTCTGCTACAGCGCGTGATGTAGCACCTCATGAATGGCTGGCAGAAGGGACAGTGTCCCCAGTTTTACAACGTCAAGAACGACCTGACGGTGGTGGACGGCATCCTCATGAAGCTCGATAGGATTGTGATTCCGCAGAGCATACGAGCTATGGTGCTCGGCCAACTCCACGAGGGTCACCTGGGGGTCGAGAAATGTCGACGCAAAGCTCGAGAGGCAGTCTATTGGCCGGGCATCAGCCAGAACGTTGCCAATACGGTCCTCAACTGCCCCACATGTCAGAAATTTCAGCCAGCTCAAACCAAAGAAACTGCAGCAACATGAGATAGTGACCTCCCCATGGTCCAAAGTCGGTGTCGACCTTTTCCACGCCAAGGGGCGTGACTATGTCCTCCTGATCGACTACTTCTCTAATTACCCTGAAGTGGTTAAACTATCCGACCTCACGTCGAAGGCGGTGATTAAAGCATGCAAAGGAACGTTTGCCAGGCATGGGATACCGCTCACGGTGATGAGTGACAACGGTCCCTGTTTTTACAGCCAGGAATGGTCTGATTTTGCCCGCCTATACAACTTGCGTCTCGTAACCTCCAGCCTCCACTACCCGCAGTCAAACGGGAAGGCCGAAAAAGGGGTCCATATTGTCAAGAGATTACCATGCAAGGCTGCAGACTCAGGCTCCGACTTCAACTTGGCGCTGCTGGCATACAGAGCATCCCCGCTGTCCACTGGGTTGTCTCCCGCGCAAGCATACGACGGTCATGCCACGGATCTCCCTGAGCTGGTCCCAACTGATCGTGTTCGCGTGCAGTTGCCTGACGGCGGCTGGTCCGCCACAGCTGTGGTGGTCAAGCAAGTGGCCCCGAGATCGTTCCTCGTCTGCATGGCTGATGTCTCCTTCCGACGACGCAACAGCCGGGCGCTGCGCAGAGTTCCATGCCCGCCACCTAACCATGATGTCCCGCCTCACACAATGCTTCCTCCGGACGTGCCCTGCCACAAGGCCACCGGTCTACCAGCAATCCTGACGACCTCTGCGACCACCGCATTGGCGGCAGTCCCGCCTATCCAAGTGCAGGCGGCCCCTGATCCACCCTTGAGGCGGTCAACCAGAATTTGTCGCCCGCCGCAGAGACTAAACTTATAGACTGAACTTTTGCACAACTGTGTTACCTTATCGTTTTGACCTCTGTAAATATCGTTTTTTACCGTTTCATCTGCCCTATATCCGCACTAGCGACACCTTCCTGTGTACATGAGGCCATTTTATCACATTCTGTATATAGTCACGCACATATACACATCCACACGCACATACACCTTAATATTTATTATCTCAACACACATGATACAAAAAAAAAGAAAAAAAGGGGGGGGGAGAGATGTCATAATATACATCTATGTATATAATGGAGTGCAGACAGGCAGTGATTGACAGACAGGATGACCAGTAAGCACACAGCACAGTGCAGCCAATCACCAGACAGGGCACTACCACTATAAAGCCAGAGGGCAGCAGTGTTCCCACTCTCTCTCGGGACCCAGCCTCTGAGACAGTCAGAGTTAGTGAGCTAGCCAGTGCAAACACCATGTGGTAGCTAGTAAGTCTGGTTAGGCTAGTATCAGGTCTCCAGTCAAGTCAGCATAGTGTCAACCCACAGTTGAACATGTATAATAGTTTAGATGTTAAATAAAATCGTGTTGCATCTTATCAAGTGTTGGAGGTCTGTCTCTCGCTACACTGCACCAAGTGCAGTCCACATCGACCCAGACTACCGAACACATCATGAACCGCTGAAGCCAGTGTGGTGTAGCCACACTGATTGCTGAAGGAAGGGGGTTCTAGGATTCTGACCTGGAATGGCAAAGGAATAGCTACGTATTCCCAAGTCAGGGTGGTGTGTGGTTTGGGGGGAAACTCGCAGGTGTGTGTCCCTGCTGCCTTTGTTCCTCTCGGTGGTAGAAGTCGCAGGTTTGGTAAATGCTGGCATGGGAGGATGGCAAAGTCAGCCATGGGTTCCTGATTGGTAACAGAGACTAATATTAATACTGCATAGATGGGTGCAGGTTGGTACCCTCCACCGTGGGCATGCCTGCTCAGCTTCACTATCTGGCCGTATAAAGGAGGATTTGCGCCCCGAGTGAGGTACTTGCACCTGCGACCCTGCCAAACAGGAGCCAACATCAGAGATGGCAGCAAGTGTCAGCTTGGCTTCGTTGGTAACATTTCATTTCTGAGCAAGAGGTTGGGGGTTTAAACCTCACTTAAGAACTCCATCTTGGCTGATACTTCAGTGCAGTTTTGAGAGAGTCACATTGTTAGAATTGCTACCCTTCGAATCAGATGTTAAACCAGGATGTATCTTAGCCCCATGGCATTACTGAAAGATGAGCTGGGGAATTCTCCTGGTATTCCAGCCAATACTTATCCAGTGGCCAACATGATCAAAACTGATTATTTATTCCACTGCTGTTGGTGGAACTGTGCCTTTGAAAACTGGCTGCTGTGTTTATTTACAAAAAAGTAAATGGCCAAGAAGCACTTTGGGATCCCGAACAATGGGAAAGATGTTGCTATGAATTGAAGTCTTACTTCAAAATTCCATTTTGTTTCTTTGACTGTTCATCGGTGCGCATGTGCAGTGCGGCCGCATTTGTTTTTATATGGTTGTAGCCTTTTGTTTTCAAGTTCGGGGGGCCAAAGGGACCATTGGGGCCAAAGGGACCCAAAACCATTTCCCCCATTTTTGTCAGCAACAAACAAGGTAAGAGAAAATGGTGGATCGCACCCGTCGGCTGGCGTGGGTCGCGAAGGTCGGCCAGCGTGCGTCGTGAAGGTTGACCGGTTGGTAAAAATGGGTCCCCGGAAAAAAAGTTTGGAAAACACTGGTCTAACCAATGTTCTGTGTCTCTCCCAGAACCTCGCTAATAAGGTAGACCAGCACATAGACCGCCCCTGCACAGCCAACCCCACTCTGCTCACACCCATGGCGCTGAGATGACCAGCCCCACGATTCGGGGAGGCTTCTGGAGGTGGTCGAGGCCACGAGGGATATCCTGTTCCCTCGAGGGTCCCGGTGGGTAACCTGGGAGGAAGTGGCAGTGGCCGTCAGCTCGGGCAGGGTGACCAGAAGGACCGGTACCCAGTGTCGCGAGGTCAACGACCCTCAGCGGGCTGCACAGGTGAGTTGGCACAGGCCCCAACACAACCCTTGACTCCGATGAGACTGCACCTGGCACCCCCTCCGCCCTCCCCCTCCACCACACGCATGTGGCTAATGATGCCCTCCATGTGTCTCCGCAGGAGAAGCTGTCCCACAGATGTCGGGATAGGGCCCAGACTGGCGGCGGGGTGCCGGACATCAGAATCCTCACCACATCCGAGGAATGGGCCTTGGAGGTGGTGGCCGTGGACAGAGCGGTCACGCTGAGATCAACACATTCTGCAGAGGTGAGGATCCATACTTAATGACCCATCCCTCCCACTGACCACATGTCCGTTCGCCCGCAATACCTCCAGCCGGCCCACCCGGGTTGTCTCCCCCACCCGCCTCCCAGGAGAGCTCCGAGGATGCCACCATATATGCGTCACGGCTGTCATCCCCACCCTCCACCAGCACAGAGACGCACATCGCGCTGGGCAATGTTGGTGGACACGATTCTGGTACACAATCTAGTGAGTACCACACAGTTGCAGAGGCACATCAGGTAGAGGCAATGGCGCCCAGGCGAGACAGCTGTTGGAGTTCTGCTGGATTCCAGGACCCAGCTGGATCCCAGTCAGATGCTGAGCCTCTGGAACATGTTTACCTGGAGCTGGTGCAGACGTTGGGATGCGGCCGTGACATTGAGGGGAATGTCCAATTGGTCCAGGAGTTCCAGAGGCTACGGGTGCAGGAGATGGCAGCAGCAATGCATGGCACCAAGGCCAACACTGCTAGGGTGGCAACCGCTGTGGCGCCTGGTGCACAACATCAGCAGCATGGAGGTATCCAAGGCGTGGCGCGGTCGGTGACTGCCATGGCTGAGGGCCTGAGTAGACTGTACGACTCGATGGGGACGTGACCCAGTACTCGGCGGACCTTGATGAAGCTCTACTGGACATGTCCTAGTCTCAGATGGGAATAGCTGCGGCACTGCGGAGCTTGGCCCAGTCACCTGAGGAGCATTGCTGAGGGCATTGTCTGGTGCAGAATGCGGAGCTACCAGGACTGTGCAGAAGATGGCATCAGCAATACACGGCATCAATGCAGAGCCAGGTGATGCAGAGGCAGTCGGGGCTCAGTCCTGCTGCCCCGCCGTCCCGAGGGAGCTGTCCTGGGCACCGACCGGGAGGAGGGGGCACTGCGGAGCTTGGCCCAGTCACCTGAGGAGCATTGCTGAGGGCATTGTCTGGTGCAGAATGCGGAGCTACCAGGACTGTGCAGAAGATGGCATCAGCAATACACGGCATCAATGCAGAGCCAGGTGATGCAGAGGCAGTCGGGGCTCAGTCCTGCTGCCCCGCCGTCCCGAGGGAGCTGTCCTGGGCACCGACCGGGAGGAGGGGGCACTGGGTGCCAACCCGCACCCATACCATGGTGTGGCGACGATGGCCACCAGCTCCCCGAGTTCCACCCCTCTGAACGATGCCCGCAGTGAGCGCTCAGGACAGGGTGACACGGCTGTGCATGTGCCACTGTCAAGTGAGCCCGGGCCCTTCAGACTCAAAGCCCCCAGAGGTCGCATGCCAGGGGCATCAAAGGCCAGGGGACCTGCTAAGCAGCAGCCTGCCTCCATGTCAGTTGTACATCCTGTGGAAACACCTCTAAGCAGCGGTAGAGCAAGGAAGACCAAGCACGTCGAAGATCACGTGCATCCATGACGCCTCGGATGGTGGCATCATTGGGAGAGTGGGGCAGTGTCACACACTGGTGTGAAACATTAAAAACCTTTCACCACAGCCAGTATGACGTCTTCTGTCACTTTCTTCCACAATATAGGCCGACCTCTGAACCCTTGCCCCATCCCCCCAGGCATGGGGCCTGCCCATCCCGACACACTGCATCCCGACACACTCCGCAAACAGGCAGGGTCAGATCATGGCATAGATTCTGGAGCACCCGCACTCAGCGGATTATCATCAACCCCCCCCTCTGCCCTCGGCAGTGACCCGCTGGCATTGCCAATACAGTCTCCGCACCCTGGATTGATTTAACAAAGACCGTGGGCGGGCGTGGGGTGGGGGGGGTGGGGGAGGGAATCGCATTGACGGACCACGTCCTCTGTGAAGCGGGCACGTGTGACGGCTTCCCTGGTCCTCCGGGCTTGCTGGACCCTTTCCATTGTTGCCTGTCCTGCAGCCTCTGCCCGATCCTCCAGTTCCTTCCCAGCATAGTCCTCCAGCCCCTGCTGGTCCGGCTCCTCCTCGGACGTTCCTCATCCTCCAGCACGCCACCCTGTGGTGACACAGCAGAACACCAGAAAGTGGGCGACCCTCCGGGGGCTACACTGCAGGATACCACCGGAGCGCTCGAGGCACTGGAACCACATTTTGAGCAGTCTTGATGCACCGCTTAATGGGTCTCATTGTATCGGGCCTCCACATTGCTATCCGCCATATTGGCGTCATTAGCCAGGTCCTAAGCTGATACCCCTTATCCCCCAATAGCCAGTCTTCCATCCTGGGGTGTCCTCAGGCCAGGGATGTCTGATTGCTCCAGGATGTAGGTGTCGTGCACACTCCCTGGAAAGCGTGCAGACACGTGCATGATCTTCATGTGGTGGTTGCACACAAGCTAGATATTCAGGGAGTGGAACCCCTTGCTGTTAACGTAGGGCACTCCAGGTGGCCTGGTGAGTACAGGGGGACATGCGTGCAGTCTGTCGGCCCCTGCACCTGGGGCATCATAGCGATGTCGGAGAATCCTGCTGTCCATCTTGTTGAGCTTAGTCTGTGTCAAAGGTTTATATGATTATCTGCCCGGGCAAACAGGGCATCCGTGACCGCTCAGAGGCACCTGTGGGCTGTATTGTGAGAGATCCACACCAGCCCCCGCTTGAGCCCTGGAATGATCCCGAGGCATAAATGTTCAGGGTTGCAGTGACGTTGACGGCCACGGCCAGTGGGTGTTCTCTTCCTCCTCCATGCGCTGCACCGTCTCCTTGTTGATGCAGATCCACCTGCGGGGCGCGCTGTCCGTCATCTGCTCGAAAGCCCAGCAACGCTTGCATACCCTGGGCCGAAGCGGGCCTTCTCCCTCTGGATCTGGCCCTGGCCTGCTGGGCAGCTGGGTCCTCGGGGTGTGGGGCGGGGCCCTGCACATGGGCCGCCATCTCTGGCTACGCTGTCTGGCCGCCCGGCCTGCCAGCAGCACAACAAGGGCAAGATCCGCGGGGTCCAATCTATCGTCCTTGCCGTTAAATATCTGTAAGGAGTTCCTCCGGCCGTAGACATGTCCCCGGGGCTGGGGCCCATCCCTTGGGTATTCAGACGTTGGCTTCTCCGCCCGGGATGTTGCCTCCCACAGTGTTCAGGCACAGTGTCCAAGTTTCACGGTCTGATTGGGATGCTAGGCAACAACCCCCACATGCCACGTGCCTGCCCACCCACGGGAATCCACTTCGGATGTGTGATGCGCTCACTTAACTGTGATTGCCAATTCCCTCCTCGCAATAGCCTTCAGCCGCACGGCCAGTCAGTGGAGGTTACGGGTGGTCAGTGAGGCAGACAGACTAGGGACTAGGATTGCCCCCGGAATGGGCACATTATCCAGGGGTTGGCATGGCGTTTGTCCTGCCCCACCAGTTCCGATACTCCCACCCCCATGGGGGACCACCCCAGCCGTGAGTAGCCCCCAAGCACAGGGGCAGCAAGCCCAGTGCACCCGGGCCCATTGCCTGTGAGTGAAGATGGTGGTCCTCAGCAGTCCTTCCGCCAGTTTCACGTTTTTGTAAAGTACTAATCGGCACCAGCGTGACCACTGCATCAGGCCGCTGGATCACGGGAGCCCCTTGGATATGGGGTGGCTCCCGTTAAGTATATGGAAATAGGGCTTAAGTGGTGATTATTAGTTTCTTGCCACGTTATGGCGGGATCCCGATTTTGCCTACGGGAATGGGCCGGTTGCATCGCAAACTGTTTGGCGCCTGACGCAGTTCTCGATTTTGGCCCCTCCTGCAATTCAGCAGCCTCGTCGTACACTCACTCGAGCACAACAAGGCCATTGAATCGCCCCCTCATTCCTTAATTAATAGTGCAACACCACCTCCCTTTTCACACCCTCCACTCTCTTGCCTAAAAATCCTATACCTCGGAATGTTAAGGTGCCCTTCCTCAACCATGTTCCTGTGATGGCAACAATGTCACAATTTCATGTGCCAATCCACACCCTTAACTCATCAGTTTTACCTATTACCCTCCTGGCATTAAAGTAAAGACCATCCATCCAGCCTTGTCTTATTCTCTTGCCTTTCAACATAGCTGAACTCTGACTTACTTGCTTTACTGTAGCATGATGTGAACAACTAATACCCTCCCCCTGCCAAACTCATTTAGTTATGTAGCACCTTTCAAAACCTCAGGAGGCCCAAAAGCACTTTACAATCGAGGAAGCACTTTTTGAAGCATTGTAACGAAGGAAACCTAAAAGTGCAATACTATGATTACATCTGGCGGGATTGGATTTCACACTCACTAACTTGGACTCTGTGTGATTCTCTCTTCAGCTCTGATTTTCAAACAAATTCCAGTTCTGAATGTGGATAATATCATCATCAACCAGAGCTCGGCTATTGCAAGATATTTGGCCAGAGAAACAGGTACCATTGGTCAATGCAGTTAATTTCATTTTTAATATTTCCGTGCCAATACAATCATGATCGGAGTTCAGTGGGATCTATTTTCCAGTCCGACAATGACATATTTTCCATTCATTTTTTAAAAATTGTTTCTTTAGGCTTAGCGGGAAAAAGCAACCTTGAACAAGCTCGGGTGGATGCCATTGTAGACACAATAAATGATTTCATGAATATGTTCCCCTGGACCGAGAAGAACCAAGTTGTGAAAGTACGATTGAATTTCAAATGTTTATAAGGTGGAGAAGTGCTTGTAGTTGAGATAAAATGTGCTTTTCTGATGCCGATGTTGCTCACTGGGTAACACTCTCGCTTCTAAATGGGGGTCCCAAGCCTCAACCCAGAGACTTGAGCGTCATCTACGTCGACACTTCCAGTGTGGTACAGAGGGAGGGAGTGCTGCATAAGAACACAAGGAATAGGAATAAGGAATGCTCTGCCATTCAATAAGATCATGACTATTGATTATGGCCTTAACTCCACTTTTCTGCGCCCCCCCGCCCCCCCCCCCCCCCCACACCAAAACGTTTGACTCCCTTATCAATCAAAGATTTGTGTAACTCAGCCTTGAATACATTGAATTACACAGCCTCCACTGCTCGTTCGAGAAGTCCAACACTAATGTACGTCTGAGGGACGAAATTCCTCCTCCTCTCAGTCTTAAAATAACTTCATCTTTCCTTATTTTGAAACTGTGCCCCAGTTCTTAATTTGGCTCACAAGGGGAAACATCCTCTCAGCATCTAACCTGTCGAGCCCCCCTCAGAATTGTGTGTTAGATCACCTCTACTTCTTCTAAACCCCCAAAGAGTATAGGCCCAACCTTCCCTCAAGGCAAACCCCCTAATCTCAGGGATAAGCCTAGTGAATCTTCCCTGAAGTCTCCAATGCAAGTATTAGAGGCGCCATCATTCAGAAGAGATACTAAAACGTAGGCCCTGACCCTCTTCTCAAGGGGATGTGGAGGATTCCATTGCATTATTTCAAAGAAGAGACTGGGGTTTCCCCAGGGGCTCTGGACGATGTTCATTATGTGGTGATGACCAGATAAAATGTTTCTCCTGATTTAAGAAAGGATATAAATCCAATAGGAACTCCAAGGTTCACTCAACTATGACGTAGGATGGGGAGGGTATTCTCATGAAGAAACGTTTGATAGGCTAGAGTTTAGAAGATTGAGAGGTGATCTTATTGAAACATAAGATCCTGAATGGGCTTGACAGGGTGGATGCTGAGAGGATGGTCTCCCCTTGTGGGAGAAACTAGAACTAGGGGACACAGTTTAAAAGTAAGAGGTGTTATTTCTCGCGCAGAACTTTTTTTTCGAGGGCCGTGAAGCTTTGGAACACTTCCCCAGGCAGGATCAAATGACTATTTTTAAGATAGTAGTACATAAATTCTTGACTAATAAGTGAGTTAAAGATTATAAGGGGTAGCCACAATATGGAGTTGAGGTCATAATCTGATCAGCCTTGATCTTATCGAATGGCAGAGCTGGCTTCAAGGGCCAAATAGCCAATTCCTGTTCCTAATTTGCATGCATCTATGTAGAACATAGAACATTACAGCGCAGTACAGGCCCTTCGGCCCTCGATGTTGCGCCGACCTGTGAAATTACTCCAAAGCCCATCTACACTATTCCCTTATTGTCCATATGTCTATCCAATGACCATTTGAATGCCCTTAGTGTTGGCGAGTCCACTACTGTTGCAGACAGGGCATTTCACGCCCTTCCTACTCTCTGAGTAAAGAACCTACCTCTGACATCTGTCATATCTATCTCCCCTCAATTTAAAGCTATGTCCCCTCATGTTAGATATCACCATCCGAGGAAAAAGGCTCTCACTGTCCACCCTATCCAATCCTCTGATCATCTTGTATGCCTCAATTAAGTCACCTGTTAACCTTCTTCTCTCTAACGAAAACAGCCTCAAGTCCCTCAGCCTTTCCTCATAAGATCTTCCCTCCATACGAGGCAACATTCTGGTAAATCTTCTCTGCACCCTTTCCAATGCTTCCACGTCCTTCCTATAATGCGGCGACCAGAATTGCACGCAATACTCCAAATGCGGCCGCACCAGAGTTTTGTACAGCTGCATCATGACCTCATGGCTCCGAAACTCAATCCCTCGACCAATAAAAGCTAACACACCGTACGCCTTCTTAACAACCCTCTCAACCTGGGTGGCAACTTTCAGGGGTCTATGTACATGGACACCAAGATCTCTCTGCTCATCCACACTGCCAAGAATCTTACCATTAGCCCAGTACTCGGTCTTCCTGTTATTCCTTCCAAAATGAATCACCTCACACTTTTCTGCATTAAACTCCATTTGCCACCTCTCAGCCCAATGCTGCAACTTATCTATGTCCCTCTGTAACTTGTAACATCCTTCCGCACTGTCCACAACCCCACCGACTTTAGTGTCATCTGCAAATTTATTCACCCATCCTTCTATGCCCTCCTCCAGGTCATTTATAAAAATGACAAACAGCAGTGGCTCCAAAACAGATCCTTGTGGTACACTACTAGTAACTGGACTCCAGTCTGAACATTTCCTATCAACCACCACCCTTGGTCTTCTTCCAGCTAGCCAATTTCTGATCCAAATTGAATCCCATGCCTCGGTATTTTCTGCAGTAGCCTACCGTAGGGAACCTTATCAAATGCTTTACTGAAATCCATATACACCACGTCAACTGCTTTACCCTCATCTACCTGTTTGGTCACCTTCTCAAAGAACTCAATAAGGTTGGTGAGGCACGACCTACCCTTCACAAAACCGTGTTGACTATTTCTAATCAAATTATTCCTTTCTAGATGATTATACATCCTATCTTTATAAACCTTTCCAAGATTTTGCCCACAACAGAAGTAAGGCTCACTGGTCTATGGTTACCGGGGTTGTCTCTACTCCCCTTCTTGAACAAGGGGACAACGTTTGCTATCCTCCTGTCTTCTGGCACTATTCCTGTAGACAAAGATGACTTAAAGATTAAAGCCAAAGGCTCAGAAATCTCCTCCCTAGCTTCCCAGAGAATCCTAGGATAAATCCCATCCGGCCCAGGGGACTTATCTATTTTCACACTTTCCAGAATTGCTAACACCTCCTCCTTATGAACCTCAAGCCCTTCTAGTCTAGTAGCCTGAATCTCAGTATTCTCCTCGACAACATTGTCTTTTTCCTGTGTGAATACTGACAAAAAATATTCATTTAGCACCTCTCCTATCTCCTTGGACTCCAAGCACAACTTCCCACTACTGTCCTTGACTGGCCCTACTCTTACCCTATTCATTCATTTATTCCTGACATATCTATAGAAAGCTTTAGGGTTATCCTTGATCCTACCTGCCAAAGACTTCTCATGTGCCCTACTGGCTCTTCTTGGCTCTCTCTTTAGATCCTTCCTAGCTAACTTGTAACTCTCGAGCGCCCTAACTGAACCTTCATGTCTCATCTTTACATAAGCCTCCTTCTTCCTCTTGACAAGTGTTTCGACTGCCTTAGTAAACCACTGTTCCCTTGCTCGACCACTTTCTCCCTGCCTGACAGGTACATACTTATCAAGGACACGCAGTAGCTGTTCTTTGAACAAGCTCCACATTTCCATTGTGCCCATCCCCTGCAGTTTTCCTCTCCATCCTATGCATCCTAAGTCTTGCCTCATCGCATCATAATTGCCTTTCCCCCAGATATAACTCTTGCCCTGCGGTATATACCTATCTCTTTCCATCACTAAAGTAAATGTAATCGAATTGTGGTCACTATCACCAAAGTGCTCAACTCCCTCCAAATCTAACACCTGTCCTGGTTCAGTACGCAGTACCAACTCCAGTATGGCCTCGCCTCTCGTTGGCCTATCTACATACTGTGTTAGGAAACCCTCCTGCACACATTGGACAAAAACGTACCCATCTAAAGTACTCGAACTATAGCGTTTCCAGTCAATATTTGGAAAGTTAAAGTCCCCCATAACAACTACCCTGTTGCTTTCGCTCCTATCCAGAATCATCTTTGCAATCCTTTCCTCTACATCTCTGGAACTTTTCGGAGGCCTATAGAAAACCCCTAACAGGGTGACCTCCTTTCCTGTTTCTAACCTCCATTCATACTACCTCAGAAGATGAGTTCTCATCAAACGTCCTTTCTGCCACCATAATACTGTCCTTGACTAACAATGCCACCCCTCCCCCCCTTTACCACCTTCCCTGAGCTTACTGAAGTATCTAAACCCCGGCACCTGCAACAACCATTCCTGTCCCTGCTCTATCCATGTCTCCGAAATGGCCACAACATCGAAGTCCCAGGTACCAACCCATGCCGCAAGTTCACCCATCTTATTCCGGATGCTCCTGGCATTGAAGAAGACACACTTTAAACCACCTTCCTGCCTGCCGGTACACTCCTGCAACTTTGAAACCTTACTCATGACCTCACTACTCTCAACCTCCTGTATACTGGAGCTCCAATTCAGGTTCCGAAGCCCCTCCTGAACTAGTTTAAATCCTCCCGAAGAGCATTAGCAAATTTCCCCCCCAGGATATTGGTACCTCTCTGGCCCAGGTGTAGACCATCCCGCTTGTAGAGGTCCCACCGACCCCAGAATGAGCCCCAATTATCCAGAAATCTGAAACTCTCCCTCCTGCACCATCCCTGTAGCCACGTGTTCAACTCCTCTCTCTCTCCCTATGCCTCGTCTCGCTATCACGTGGCATGGGTAACAACCCAGAGATAATAACTCTGTTTGTCCTAGATCGAAGTTTCCACCCTAGCTCCCTGAATTCCTGCCTTACATCCCTATCCCCTTTCCTACCTATGTCGTTGGTACCTATGTGCACCACGACTTGGGGCTGCTCCCCCTCCCCCTTAAGGATCCCAAAAACACAATCCGAGACATCACGCACCCTGGCACCTGGGAGGCAACACACCAACCGCCTCTCGTTCCCACAGAATCTCATCTATCCCCTTAACTATGGAGTCTCCAATGACTAATGCTCTACTCCTCTCCCCCCTTCACTTCTGAGCAACAGGGACAAACTCTGTGCCAGAGACATGTACCCCATGGCTTACCCCTGGTAAGTCCCCCCCCAACAGTGTCCAAAGCGGTATATTTGTTGCTAAGGGGAACGACCACAGGGGATCCCTGTACTGACTGCTTCCTCCCAGCCCCTCTCACCGTCACCCATCTATCTTTATTCTTTGGAGTAACTACATCCCTGAAGCTTCTATCTATGACCACCTCTGCTTCCTGAATGATCCGAAGTTCATCCAGCTCCAGTTCCCTAAATCGGTTTCTGAGGAGCTGGAGATGGGTGCACTTCCCACAGATGAAATCAGGGACACTGACGGCGTCCCTCACCTCAAACATTCTGCAGGAGGAACATTGCACTACCTTCCCTGCTATCCCCTCTAGATAAAAAAAGAAAAAGAAAGAAAGAGCTTACCTGTTATTCACCCCCTTCTTAGCAAGCACTCACTCAGCAACCTCTGCGCCCCACACGATAACACCTGAGGGAACATAAAAGAAAAACTACTTACCAGTCACCAGCCAGACACTTACCTGCAGGCTGTGACGTCACGGTTCAACTTCTTTCTACTTCTACCTGCCCTCGGGCCTTCCTCTTGATCTTTACAGCGGTTGGTTTTTTTTGGTCAGAGGAGGGGGTAGGGAGGGAAACACTGAAGAAGTGTTTCGGGTTTAAGTGTCACTTGACAACAGCTCCTTCACAAACCACCTTCAAGTTAGGGTGAGCACAACGGATGTGTGCAAATTTCCCCTGCAACAGCCAATCAGCAGCTCCGCTCTACTGCCCTCTGCTGGATGCTTGTCTTCACTTGAACAGCTAGGGTCTCTTGCTCAGGTACACCTTCAAGTTAGGGTGAGCACAATGGATGTATGCAAGTTTCCCCCGCAACAGCCAATCAGCAGCTCCGCTCTACTGCCCTCTGCTGGATCAATCTGTAAGCAGATTGCTTTTAACCTTTAAGATACTGAGCTAAACCTCTGACCCCCATATGCTCTCCATTGTAAAGAGCTCCACCCTCCATTGGTAGTATCGCTGGCTTTTAAAGCAGACCGAGGCAGGCCAGCAGCACGGTTCAATTCCCGTACCAGCCTCTCTGAACAGGCGCCGGAATGTGGTGACTAGGGGGCTTGAAAAAAAATGAAAATGAAATGAAAAGTGCTTATTGTCACAAGTAGGCTTCAAATGAAGTTACTGTGAAAAGCCCCTAGTCGCCACATTCCGGCGCCTGTTCGGGGAGGCTGGTACGGCTTTTCACAGTAACTTAATTTGAAGCCTACTTGTGACAATAAGCGATTTTCATTTCATTTAATTTTCATTTCATAGAGGAAGTGTATTAAACTGTTTCTAATGTATAATTTTTAAGACTCTGTGAGCTGGTTTATCTGGAAGATGTAACTACTTTCTCCTTTTTAGCAAAAGATTATGGAAGATGTTTTCGCCAATAATATCCCTTTACTTCTTGATGGTTTAAGCAAGCTCTTGGGAGACCAAATGTGGTTTGTTGGTGATTCAGTGAGTATAATTTATTTAAGTTTAATTTAATAATCTTTTTATTGTCACAAGTAGGTTACATTACCACTGCAATGATGTTACTGTGAAAAGCCCCTAGTCGCCACATTCCGGCGTCTGTTCGGGTACACTGAGAATTCAGAATGTCCAAATTACCTATCAGCACGTCTTTTGGGACTTGTGGGAGGAAACCCGAGCAACTGGAGGAAACCCACTCAGGCACAGGGAGAACGTGCAGACTGCGCATAGACAGTGACCCAAGCCGGGAATTGAACCTGGGACCCGAGGGCTGTTGCTAACCACTGTGCTGCCCATTAAAACTCACCTGCAGGAGATTCACAGCAGAGATCAACCAGAGAGACCGAGTGGCCATTCCTGGCTGGGATGCTTGCCCAGTACGCAAGTTGGTAAAGGCACTACAACTGGCCTCTGATTTCCTGGGGCAGTAAGGGATAAAACCCTGCTCCAAATTGAGTTAGCGAATGGTATGTGTGTGTATGCCAGGAGAGGCTTGTGACCCAAGGCTTGCGACCCAATCGGGCCTGGCTTAGCTGTGATGTCCCATTGCCAGATAACAATCTACAAGTATATATCTCCATTCATGCATCTTATATCAGGATACAGGTTATGAGCAACTTGAGACACCACGTGGTGTAGCATGTTTGATGGAGCTGTGGGCTCCAAACCCCTCCATCACTGGGATTTCTGTTGCCTCATGCCTGTCTGATTAATTGGTAGAGATCGATTGTTATGATTACTCATCAGCTCCATGGCATTCTGCAACCGCCAGGATCGTCGAAGGTAAACTAGATGGACCCCATTTTCATTCAGCAATTCATGTTTGCCTAAATCTTTTTTAAATTTGCTCATGGGGCGTGGGCGTCGCAGGCTGTGCCAGCATTTATTACCCATCCTGATTGCCCTTGAGGGGGCAGTCAAGAGTCAGCCACATTGCTGTGGGTCTGGAGTCACATGTAGGCCAGACCGGGTAAGGATGACAGATTTCCTTCCCGAAAGGACATTAGTGAACCAGATGGGATTTTACAACAATGGTTTCATAGTCATCATTAGAGTTTTAATTCAAGATTTTTTTTTAAAAAAAATTTTTTAATTGAATTAAATTTCACCATCTGTAGTGGTAAGATTTGAACCTGGGGCCCCAGAGCATTACTCTGGGTCCCTGGTTTACTAGTCCAAGTGGTAATACCACTAGCCACCACCTCCCGTATGAAAGATCACAAAAGTGACTGGATAGCAGCCTATTCCGTTGGAAGATGGGGGAGGAAACATTGATCCATTACAGAGGGAAAATCAGTTAAACATTAAAATAGGATGCCTAAAGGATAAACTATGGGCAGTGAGGATAATGTTCTGTTTAAGCTGACCACACACAGCAAGATAGTAGCCATTATGCGACAACTGTTGATTATATTGAACTCTAATTCTGCAAAGTGGCCATTTTAAAAATGATATTTTTGTTTATAGGTTACCTGGGCTGACTTCCATTGGGCCGTCTGTTCCATCACCCTCACCAATCTAAATGTTGACACCTTGCACAACCATCCCACATTGTTAGCTTTGAAAGAACGCGTGGAAGCTCTCCCTAAAATTGCAGCCTGGATAGAACAGAGACCAAAAACTCCATTGTAACATTACAGCATTGACCTTCACTTAACAGTGCTTATTGCAGTTCAGAAAATGGAATTTTATTTTCTAAACGACAGTATAATTCTTTAAACTGTATTTATTAATCAGTGTTGGTTCTGTAATAATAGATTTCAAACATTTCACTTTTTTCAAGTTTCGCGTTTGCAAGCTATTCGTTCAAACTTGACAGACTGTATAGACCAAGCTTGCTTTCCCTTCAGTTGAAAAGATTAAAGGGTGATCTAGTGGAAATATTTAACGATTATAGGATTTGATAAGGTAGAGAGAGAAATTAACCTTCTGAACAAGGAGGCATGAACTAAAATTAGAGTTAGGCCATTCTGGCGTGATATTTGGAAAAGCAAAGATAAGGGATTTTTAGGTTTATGGGGGTAACACTTGAAATAAGGTAGTTTTAGGTGGGATTAATTTAATGTTTCTTAGCCTGGAAGGGACCTGTGGTTGGATTTAAGCTAGACAATTGTGTTTGTATGTGTGGGGTTGGTTTCCGTTCCAACTGTGCTTCCATTGTGATAGAGAGCGATGGTGTGAAAGATCAAAAGCCAAGTAGAGGAATGCAGTGGTGCTTAACAACTAGCCCTTGTAAGGCAAAACAAAAGCTTTCCTATGTCCGTAGCTTCTTTTTTTTTTATAAACTGAAAAGCCAGACCAGCAGCAGATACATAGTCGGAGAGGGACATCTCCTGGAGCACTGCTGAAAGCAGGTGGTGATGGGCAGCTAGAGAGGGAACGTCTCTCCCTTTGCCAGAAATCATACGATGAAGTAATAGTTAAGAAAAGCCAAATGTAGAAATCTGAAGGACAGCTACTTGAGGAAATTGTGGTCTGAGGTTACTGAACAGTCCCGTATTCTCGCACCTTTAAAGACGGACGGAGAATGCCAGAAAGATCTGAAGTGATTTTCAGGTTTGTGAGATTTTACAACAGCCCGTGGAATGTGAATTGAAATGTGTGTGGAAATTGGTGTCTGGACCTAGAGTACGTAAAAGCGATCGAGACAAAGACATCCTGAAAGGGGTTGGTTTAAAACCTGGAGTGGATTTCACAATGCAACCGGATAATAGAAAGTCTTATTACAAGAGAAGATTTTTAAAAGTTTTGGGAGTGGGGTTTGAAGACTCATGTGACAATCTTTTGGGTGCATAGAGGTGATATTCATAGTCACTAACCTGGCTTCAGAGAAGAATGTTAATTACCACTGCAAATCTCTGTTTTAAAAAGGACTTTGTGTTAATGAGAGTATTGTAGGTGCCAATGTCATTTGTGTTAATTGTATATTTGTTAAGCTAAGGCGGGGGGGGGGGAAATAAAGGAGTATTATATTCCAATTTTTTCATGTTTTAATAAATATATTTCTCGCTAAAACTACTTAGTGGTCCTGATTCTTCATCCATGTGAAGAACATCTACCTGTACTATCCAAATGCATTAAAGTATTTTCTCCTAAAACTTGCAGCCACATCTGTGGCTAGCCAACGATTGATGGATATGGCTGAATTGACTGTGATTGAGGCATTTCCCGATTGGACGGCACTCTCTGAACAATCCTGCATGTGCTACGAATTACATTCCTGCATGTGCTAAGAATTACACTAACAACCAATTTAAGATTTTCAGTCGATCTTGCAATGTGGCTCATTTAGAAGCAACATATTTGTATGCAGGGCCCGGTCCTCTGCGTAGAAAAAAATATGTCCAGGCATTGCACATTTTTAGATCAAATAAAAGCACGGGGTGCAACTGTATTCCTCATGGAAATGACTTGACCAGAGTTGACATGCCTTTTTTTGAATTTAAACAAAGGTTTGAGGGATAGCAGTTCCCTGGTGCATTCTCCACGGCAACACCTCGACTAGAGTGTGCTTGCCAACCAATCAAAACCCTTCTCCCAAGCAATGTAAATGGTTGTTCCCTTTGAAATTTGGCGTTCTTGCATCTGCCCTGCTGAGTTTAAGGCAAAAAGCTTCAACAGCATCTCTTTTTTTTTCAGCAACTTTTCCATGGTGACCAAAACATTCACCGAAGTGTTGATGTATCACCTAAATCCAATCATCTATTTCACCACCTGAAAAATTAAATTAAGGGATTCAGTAGTTTAAACTTCCAGTTTTTGCTGTGCGCTAATACTGCAATGCGATTTGTCTGTTTGCCTGTATCATTGTTGCTGGATGCCCAGAGATCCCCTTAACTTGGTGCAAGATTTAAAACGGCTGCTAAGAACGGGGAAATCCATCCACAGATCACTGGATCTTTGGTGACAGCTTTCTTGGAAGTCAGCAATGAGTCCATTTACTTCGGCACTGACCACAATTCCAAGCTTAGGCTGGGATTTTCCGGAACCGCTGTGGCCAAACCACCAAAAGTCCATTAAATTTCCGCAGGACCTGAATACTGAGGATAACATGCAATTGTTCTTTACCGTCAATTATAATTCATTAAAAAGTCAAGTACAGACACCACATCAAATTTTGCAGACAAGCATAAAAATAGGGAATAATGGCGATAAGGTCTGTCACCAATCACCTCTTTAACCTGTGATTATCCCTCTCTCCAGTTGCTCCGTCTGGACCTGTAGACTTAATTACCTGCAAAGACTCGCATTCAAAGTATTGTATTGCATCGTTGACTTTGTCTATATATATGTTTCTGGAACCCACCTCTTCAGCAGTGCTCCGAAAGCTAGTGACATCGAAACAAACCTGTTGGACTTTAACCTGGTGTTGTAAGACTTCTTACTGTGCTCACCCCAGTCCAACGCCGGCATCGCCACATCACAACAATCACTGAAGTGCCTAAGCAGATTGGGGGTTGGGGGGGGGGGGCGGTTTGCCAATGATGGATGTCAGGTTTATAGTACAATAAGAACTTGGTTGAATATAGAAAATTTAGAGCAGGCTTGTCTAACACCCCCCTGGCCTGCGGGGCCACAACCCATCCCCTGAAGCCTCTGTAATCCGCCTGCGAACTTTCATTCAACTTACCTGTAATGTGAAGAGCAAGATCTGCAAATATCTGCCTGTGCATGGAGGCTGCTTCTTCCCGCCGTTTGCACAGCGGCGAGCCTATCAACAACTTCAGGAGATGATCAGTTTCTCATTGGATGAGCAGTGAGTATTGTGAAGCTAATTGGCTGTTCCTTTGTTTTCAGAGCACGTGGGCTCTTGCCCTCCTGCACAGGGCAAGATGGCGGACCAAACAGGGAGGCCACGGGAAAAAGTGGGAGGGGAGAGAAAGGACAGCAAACAAGGGCTCAGGGCAGTGTCATGATATTCAAGTGACCATCACAGCACATACACACATACATAATGATAGACAGAGCAACGTACCAATTAGCACATAACACGACAGCCAATCACAGACAAGAGCATACACAGTACAAAACAAGAAACACAACACTTCCTGGGCAGTCCATCAGGAGACGGCACAGGGCAAGAACCTCAAAGCCAGACACTCACACAGTCACCACGTGCTGAGTACCAAGTTTGTTATATAAATAGTTTAAAGGAATAAAACTGCGTTGTACCAATCGCAACCGTGTTGGTTCGTCTGTATCTCAGAGCACCCAACACTTCAGGCAGGAGCTGTAAGCAGGAAGAATCAAGTGTCAACCAATTGGGTGATAGGCAAGGCAGGCCCCAGTGTGGTTGGCAGTCGGGTAGGCCCGCCAAAATAAGAAGGGAGCCCGGCTGACGGCTCCCAACCAATTCCTCCTGGAATGGTATCCAAACTCTAAATGGAATGTACATGTGTGCATGAAGAGTCTGAATGTGTGAGACATCGAGTGAGAAAGTAAGAAAGGCTGATTTCTGTATGAGAGAACCCAGAGACTTGGCAAGAGTCAGAAACACAAATCAGGCCTTCCAGCTTCTCCCTCCCCAAAATCCAATCCGCAAAGCAGTTTGGCAGAGGACAACTGCACAGGCTGAAAGGTAACCCACTTCCGCCACCTGTTTCTGTATGAATTTTGCTGAGGCCAGCATGGAATATATGCTACCAGAGGCGAATGCAAGGTCCGTGCTCGTTACACATAACTTTTTAAAAAATATATTTAAAATTTTATTCCGGAAAAAGGCAAAATGTTGCATACAAAACCATATAAATACATAACACAAACATAAAATGTCATTTTTTTTGAACAAACAAATTAAACATAATCCCGAAAAACCTTAACCCCCCCCCCCCCCCCCTGCTGCTAACCACAAACAGATCCTGGAAGAAGGCGTTGAACAGCTTCCACCTGGATAGGAAGGGGTTTCCTCCAACCCTCTAATGCCATACTTAAACTTTTCCAACCTCAAACATAGCCAAGTCCACTGACCATGCAGAGGCCCTCAGTGGCACCGCCGACCTCCATCCAAGCAGGACTCGTCGCCAGGCAATCAGAGAGGCAAAGGCCAAGACATCAGCCTTCCTCCCTCAAGAAGCTCCGGTAAGTCCGACACCCCAAATATCACCACCAATGGACACGACTCCAACCTGACCCCCACGATCTCCGACATAATCTCAAAAAGAGACCCAGAACTTAACCAGCTTAGGGCAGGACCACAACATACGCGAATGGTTCCCCTTAAACAACATTCACACCTATCCTCTGCTCTAGGGAAGAACCCACTCATGCACACCCTAAAGACCACGCTAAAATGTATCAGGCTCAGCCTGGCAGAGGAAAAGGTGGAATTCACCCTAAACAAAAAATATATATACACATACATAGTAGGTAACTGAGGGAATGTAGAATTCCTTACGAACAAAGTCCCGCACCTGCAGATACCCAAATGCACTCCTTCTCGGGAATTCAAATTTCTCCAACAACTTCACCATTCCCGCAAATCTACCTTCCACAAACTGCTGAACCTCTCGATCTCAAAGAACAAAAGACAAAGAACAAAGAAATGTACAGCACAGGAACAGGCCCTTCGGCCCTCCAAGCCCGTGCCGACCATACTGCCCGACTAAACTACAATCTTCTACACTTCCTGGGTCCGTATCCTTCTATTCCCATCCTATTCATATATTTGTCAAGATGCCCCTTAAATGTCCCTATCGTCCCTGCCTCCACTACCTCCTCCGGTAGTGAGTTCCAGGCACCCACTACCCTCTGCGTAAAAAACTTGCCTCGTACATCTACTCTAAACTTTGCCCCTCTCACCTTAAACCTATGCCCCCTAGTAATTGACCCCTCTACCCTGGGGAAAAGCCTCTGACTATCCACTCTGTCTATGCCCCTCATAATTTTGTATACCTCTATCAGGTCGCCCCTCAACCTCCTTCGTTCCAGTGAGAACAAACCGAGTTTATTCAATCGCTCCTCATAGCTTATGCCCTCCATACCAGGCAACATTCTGGTAAATCTCTTCTGCACCCTCTCTAAAGCCTCCACATCCTTCTGGTAGTGTGGCGACCAGAATTGAACACTATACTCCAAGTGTGGCCTAACTAAGGTTCTATACAGCTGCAACATGACTTGCCAATTCTTATACTCAATGCCCCGGCCAATGAAGGCAAGCATGCCGTATGCCTTCTTGACTACCTTCTCCACCTGTGTAGCCCCTTTCAGTGATCTGTGGACCTGTACTCCTAGATCTCTTTGACTTTCAATACTCCTGAGGGTTCTACCATTCACTGTATATTCCCTACCTGCATTAGCCCTTCCAAAATGTGCCCTTCCAAAATCTCCTCCAAATCCTATACATGGCATCCAGCCCCGGTGGCATCCAGCCCCGGTGGCACAAAACGATGGTTCCCGCAGATTGGCGACAATAACGACATGGGCGCCAATCCAAAATGCTGCCGAAATTGATTCTGGATCCTTGGGGACACCATCACCACCGGGCTCGCTGCGAATGAGGCCAGAGAGAACAGAAGAGGGACTGTGATCAACGCCCGCAGATAAACCTACACAGGAGGCCTCCTCCATCTGCCCCCATCCCGACCCCAGCTCCTCACACCCTCGCACTTTCACTATGTTCACCACCCAGTAATAGAATATCAGATTCGGTAGAGTCAACCCTCCTGATCGCTGTCCCCTCTGCAGAAAAGTTCTTTGACTCCTGGGAGTCTTACCCACCCACACAAAGGTCAAGATTAACTGGTCCACCCTAACGAAAAAAGATTCA
The DNA here is from genome assembly GCF_047496885.1 of Scyliorhinus torazame. Taxonomy (NCBI): domain Eukaryota; kingdom Metazoa; phylum Chordata; class Chondrichthyes; order Carcharhiniformes; family Scyliorhinidae; genus Scyliorhinus; species Scyliorhinus torazame. Next base: position 13,922,209 of record NC_092709.1, read on the forward strand.
GGGAGAAAGATCGGGAGACACTGCTGAGGTTCTTATTTGTATTCAAGAATATTCATTTTAATTGTCTGCACTTTACCCGCTAAGCTAACAGGAGGGCTTCCCACCTCTTCAAGTCCCCATTCACCCCCTCTACCAGACTGGCCAAGTTCAATTCAAGCAACAAAGACCAGTCATGAGCCACCTGAATCCCTAAATATCTAAACTTAGTCATGGCCAGCTTGAACAGCAGCCTCCCTCCACAGGGAATTCATTGAGAAAATCACGCTCTTGCACACATTGTTTCCCGAGAAGGACCCAAACTACCTCAACAGTTCAATTTTCCTTCCCACACTAGATAAAGGATCAAAAACGTACAAATTGTCTGCATAAAGGGACACCCTATGTTCTCCCCCCCACCCACCCCCCCATACCTTTTCACCCCCCATACCTCTCCACCCACACGACGACATGAGTGTTACGGCCAGAGCCTCAAATCACCAGTGCAAAAAATAAGGACAGCGGCCATCCCTGCCTTGTTCCCCTATACAACTGAAAATATCCTGAGCCACACCGGATTCATCCGTAAACTTGCTGTAGGGGCATTACAGAATATTTTGCACAGCAAATAAATATCGGCCCAAACCCAAATAGTCCCTGGACCTCGGATGTACTTCTATTCCACCTGATCAAAAGCCTTCTCTGCATCCATAGGAATAATTACCCACGGCATCTTCCTCTTAGAGGGGGACAGGGCCACATTCAACAGTCGCCTGATATTGGCCGAAAACTGTCCAACCTTGTCAAATCCTGTCTGATCCTCAGAAATCATCTCGGGCAAGCACCCCTCCAGACGCTTTGCCAGAACCTTAGCCAATATCTATGCATCGGCATTCAATTGTGAAATAGGCCTGTAAGACCCACACACCACGGGATCCTTGTCCTTTTTCGGGATCAGGGAGATCAACAACTGTGCCAACGTGGCTGGCAGCATCCCCCACGACAGAGTCATTGAACAGCCTCAATAACTGTGACGCCAATGAGGCCGCAAACTGCTTGTATAACTCCGCCGGTCCTGGTGCCTTCCACGAATGAATAGAATGAAATGAAATGAAAATGAAAAGAAAATCGCTTATTGTCACAAGTAGGCTTCAAAATGAAGTTACTGTGAAAAGCCCCTAGTCGCCACATTCCGGCGCCTGTTCGGGAAGGCTGGTACGGGAATTGAACCGTTCTGCTGGCCTGCCTTGGTCTGCTTTCAAAGCCAGCAAGTTAGCCCCTTGATAAACCAGCCCCTGAACTAATATACTCCATAACCTCCACAAAACCAACGACGGCTGCAACTCTTGCCCTTCGCACTCTCCACCTCCTGGAGTTCAGCCCGTCCAAAAACGACTCCATCTCCAGGGACTCTGCTTAATTCAGCCCCTGGTAGAAAACCCCAAAAGCTCCACTAATCTTGCCCAGAGCAGTAACCAGCCCTCTCCCTCAATCCGGGCCATCTCCCGAGCAGCAGCCTGCCACTTCAGCTGGTGAGACAGCACACCACTGCCCTCAACACATGCTCATAAAATGCCCCTTGCAACTAGCAAAGTTGATTCACCGCCTCCCCCATCAATACGAACTCAAACTCCATTTGTAAACTTTCTTCCCGCCAACAACTCCGTTGTCGAGATTGCAGAATACTGCCAGCCCACCTCCAGAGTTGTGTCAACCAACATCTGCTGTTCCACCCGACCAACCTTGCCCCTGTGGGCCTGATAGGAAATTACCTCCCCTCCCATCACTGCCTTCAACACTTCCCACAATGTGGAAGGTGACATCTCCCCATTCTGATTAAACCCTACGTAGCTTCCGATGGCCGAAGCTATTCTTGCACAGAAACCCTCGCCTGCAAGGAGCGACAACCTCCACAGGGGGCGCTGGACCTGGCCCATCTACAGCCACACATCCAGAAAGTATGGTTCATGGTCAGATTTTACAATTGCTACTTACTCAGCCCCCACCACCCCTGGAAGTAACAGTTTCCATACCACAAAAACATCTATTCGGGTGTAGCCCCTGTGCACGTGCGAGGAGGAACGCTCTCTCTCCCTCCCGCACCTGTCCCATAAACACTGCCAGCTCTTTTGCCATCCCCAAAGTTACAAAAGACTTGGGACTCGACCTGTCCATCCTCTGATCCAATATACTGTTGAAATCTCCCCCCATAATCAACTGATGCGATTCAAGCTCGGGAATGGCCACCGATACCTTCTCGATAAAGTCTACATCGTCCCAATTTGGAGCAAAACCACTGGTGCACCCAACATCCCACTCATTATTACATACTGCAGCCCCCCTCCCCCCCCCCCCCCCCCCAAGGGTCTGTCGGAATACTTGCTACTGTAAAAACTACCCTCTTGTTCAACATGATCATCACCCCTCTCGACCACATATCAAAATTGGAGTGGAACACCTGCCCCACCCACCCCTTAACCTCGTCTGAACCCCAACCCTCAAACGTGTCTCCTGCAGGAAGACTACATCGGCTTTCAAACTCTTCAAAATGAGCAGACACCCGGAATCCTTTAACCAGCCCATTTAGCCCCCTAACATTCCACGTTACCATCCTGTGGGAGAGTCTCTAGGCCCCCCCCCCTCTCTACTAGAATCATCAATATCCCCTCGTGAGTAAATGCAACTGGGCAGAAACCTACCCCGCTTCTGGACACACCCAAAATGGCCACCGTCTCCACCCTCACACAAATCTATAAGCAAAGAAACCTGCATCACCAACATGTCTACCCTCTCCACCCGCCCCCACCCCCGGTTCCTACCCACTCCCCTTCACTTCCTACCCACTCCCCACTCTCTCCCCTTCACTTCCTACCCACTCCCCAACCTCACCCCTTCACTTCCTACCCACTCCCCACCCTCTCCCCTTCACTTCCTACCCACTCCCTACCATCTCCCCTTCACTTCCTACCCACTCCCCACCCTCTCCCCTTCACTTCCTACCCACTCCCCACCCTCTCCCCTTCACTTCCTACCCAATCCCCAACCTCTCCCCTTCCTACCCACTCCCCACCCTCTCCCCTTCACTTCCTACCCACTCCCCACCCTCTCCCCTTCACTACCCACTCCCCACCCTCTCCCCTTCACTACCCACTCCCCACCCTCTCCCCTTCACTTCCTACCCACTCCCCACCCTCTCCCCTTCACTTCCTACCCACTCCCCACCCTCTCCCCTTCACTTCCTACCCACTCCCCACCCTCTCCCCTTCACTTCCTACACACTCCCCACCCTCTCCCCTTCACTTCCTACCCTCTCCCCATCACTTCCTACCCTCTCCCCACCCTCTCCCCTTCACTTCCTACACACTCCCCACCCTCTCCCCTTCACTTCCTACCCACTCCCCACCCTCTCCTTCACTTCCTACCCACTCCCCACCCTCTCCCCTTAACTTCCTACCCACTCCCCACCCTCTCCCCTTCACTTCCTACACACTCCCCACCCTCTCCCCTTCACTTCCTACACACTCCCCACCCTCTCCCCTTCACTTCCTACCCACTCCCCACCCTCTCCCCTTCACTTCCTACCCACTCCCCACCCTCTCCCCTTCACTTCCTACCCACTCCCCACCCTCTCCCCTTCACTTCCTACCCACTCCCCACCCTCTCCCCTTCACTTCCTACACACTCCCCACCCTCTCCCCTTCACTTCCTACCCACTCCCCAACCTCTCCCCTTCAGTCAACCAACCCACCTAATTCCAAAAAACACCCCCCACAATAAACAAAGAAAACCCATCCAACCTAGGCTTGTTACCTAATTCCACAAACAAAACAACACCCCGCCCCATGAAGCCAGCTGCAGCCCCTGCCCCACATTGATCCCATTAACTAGCATAACTGATAGCCTAAAGACTGCACACTTGGGAGACAAGAACCGAAGCAGTGAAAACCCATGCACCCCCTTCCCATACCAGGAAAAGTGAACCCACACGGCTTTCTCGGAGACAAATTATCCCATATTACCCCCGGAAAGAACCAACAGAACCCAGAATATCAAAGACACATAAAATGGCAAGAAACATGAACATGTGAAAATTCAAAAACTTCATAACATCTCAAAACCCCAATCAGATCTCTCTCAGTCCATTCTTCCTCAGTCATTCCCTTCCTCTGGTGAATTAAAATAATGGTCACCGTGTTCAAGCGACCCACAATCGAGTCGGGTAGACCATCCCAAACCGCATCTTGCTCTTGTAGAGCACCCCCTTGGCCTTGTTGAACCCAGTTCTGTCCAGATATCCCAGTAGATTTGAGTGGAGTGTCCCTCTCAGCTGTACTCTCGTGTGGTCTTTGCCCACTGTAAAATCCACTCCTTATTCAGATATTTATGTAGATGGACTATTGCCCTCGGCAGCAGGTCCCTGGATTTCTGCTTTTGTCAAAGCGACTGGTGGGCCTGGTCCACCTCTGAGGTTTTCGTGAAGGCCCCTCCCCAACCAATTTCCCGAACATCTTCACCACGTACTTGGCCCTCGTACCTTCAATGGCCTCAAGTAGCACGACTATTACAAAGAACTGTACAGCACAGGAATAGGCCCTTCAGCCCTCCAAGCCTGTGCCGATCATGATGCCTGTCTAAACTAAAACTTGCTGGACTTCCAGGGTCTGTATCCTTTCATTCCCATCCTATTAATGTATTTATCAAGATGCCTCTTAAACACCACTTATCGTATTTGCTTCCACCACCTCCCCTGGCAGCGCATTCCAGGCACTCATCTCGCACAACTCCTCCAAACTTTTCCCTTTTCACCGTAAACCTATGTTTTATAGTAATTGACTTTTCCACCCTGGGAAAGGGTCTCTCCACTCTGTCCATGCCACTCAATTTCGTAAACCTCCGTCTGGTCACCTTTCAAACTCCATTGTTCCAGTTAAAAAGAGAGTTTATCCAAATCGCTAATACCCTGCAGACCAGGTAACATCCTGGTGAACCTCTTCTGTACCCTTTCCAAAGCATCTACATCCTTCTGGTAGTGTGGCGACCAGAAATGTATGCAATTTTCCAAATGTGGCCTAACAAGATTCTGTACAGCTGCAGCATGACTTGCCAATTTTTGTAGCAAAATTCTCAAGTTCTGATGCCTGGATTGGTTCCCCTGGTCATCCACTTTGGCCTTCAAGACTTTTTGGGCCTCCGCCAACAATGCTACCTCAACCTCTAGAGACAATCAGACTGCTGTGGTCCGAGATCACCCTCTCCACCTTTCGAATTGTTGCATCCTGCAATTCCAACCGCTGCTCCAACCATTCCAGGCATCCTGGGAGGGAAATTTGCTACAGCTCTTCGGGGGTTTTGGGGGGGGGTTAAACTAATTTGGCAGTGGGATGGGTAACTGATTTGTAGTCCAGGAGATAGCGTTGCTGGAATTCAGGGAGTTGAGGGTGGTGCAGTACTGAGGAAGGTACCAAGATCACAAAAGTGGACCTGCAGGCATGAAGGTGGTTTGAAGTGAGTCTACTTCAATGCGAGGAGCATCAGGAATAAGGTTGGTGAGCTTGAAGCATGGATTGGTACCTGGGACTATGATGTTGTGGCCATTACGGAGACGTGGATAGAACAGGGGCAGGAATGGTTGTTGGGAGGTCCTGGGGTTTAGATGTTTCAGTAAGCTTAGGGAAGGTGGTAAAAGAGGTGGAGGAGTAACATTGTTAATCAAGGATAGTATAATGGCTGCAGAAAGGCAGTTTGAGGAGGATCTGTCTACTAAGGTAGTGTGGGCTGAAGTTAGAAATAGGAAAGGAGCGGTCACTTTGTTAGGAGTTTTCTATCGGCCCCAAAACAGTAACAGTGATGTGGAGGAAAAGATTGCAATGCAGATTTTGGATAGGTGCGGTAGTCACAGGGTAGTTGTCATGGGTGACTTTAACTTTCCAAATATTGATTGGAACAATTATAATTCGAATAGTTTGGATGGGGCTGTGTACAGGAGGGTTTCCTCTCACAATATGTGGATAGACCGACAAGAGGTGGGGCCACATTGGATTTGGTACTGGGTAATACAGACAGAGGGATACAGACCGAGGAAGTGTAGAAGATTGTCGTTTTGTCGGGCAGCATGGTCTGCAGGGGCTTGGAGGGCCGAAGGGCCTGTTCCTGTGCTGTACTTTTCTTTGTTCTTAATGAACCGGGCCAAGTGTTAGATTTGGTTGTGGGAGAGCACTTTGGAGATAGTGACCACAATTCGGTGACTTTCACTATAGCAATGGAGAGGGATAGGAACATACGACAGGGCAAGGTTTATAACTAGTAGAAGGGTAATTACCGTGCGATTAGGCAAGAATGGTGGAGCATAAGCAAGAATGGTGGCGCATAAGATAGAACATAAGATGGAAACAGCAACTGTCAGGCATAGGTACAATTGAGATGTGGAGCTTGTTCAAGGAGCAAATACTTGGTTTAAAAACTCACTATTCTTAGAATTCCCCCTATACCAAAAAGGGCTGACATTCTAAATGGTGAACAGGGATTCTCACTCCGACTCCTGTGCAGGCTTAGGTGGGTGCTATTCAGGTCAAACTATGTTTTCAAGTTATCCCCCGGTATAACCCATACCTTCACAGAAGACTTTTACCTACTTATCACTTAGTAGCATCGATATCCTGGGTTCTGCATTGCTAAGTAAGTAAAGTAGGCTTTGTATTAACCACTGTTTCAGGTTAAAACTCAAGTTATTTTATTATATTTTTTCTTTTAAAAGATGCAATCACTGTCTTTACAGAAAAGTAAAAAGATCTTGCTTCTGGATTCTCCTGGTTGGTTGAATAGATCTTCAGGTCCACCTTGACAATCATTCTTTAATTTTTGGTCTTCCTCAGATGGATTCGCTGTTCTGCTCGGTGGCTATGCTCTATCTGTCCCATGTACCGAGCTGGGAGAGCTGGCTCTGCCTCCTCTTTAAATTCTGATCTTCTTTAGATGTATTAGCTATTTTTGTTCTGTCCCTTTCCCATGACCGAGCTGACTGTGCCCTCTGCTGGCCTCTGAGCTTCTCTTGGCCTCTCTGGTTCCTTCTCTGCCTACCGTCCCCTTTCTCAGGGTTTATATCTCCCTTCTAGCAGTTAAGTTTTTATGACTTTATTGTAAAATAACGTTTATTTCACTTGGATTGTGAAAGGTACCTTTAATCTGAATTTTTCTAACACGACTAAGTATTCATTTTGAGCATGACCTCAGATCATAGATCTCTAATTATATTGTTTCCTTTGTGATGTTCAAAAATGCTTTGATTTCAAAGGTGTGACTTTTGATTCCTGTCATTTCTATAGTTTTATCAAATTGTGTCCCCAGCTCATAATTTTGACTATGATTTGGGTCTAATTTGTGTTCTCGTAGACACATTGTCTCCAGCTTCCCATATTCACCTGGTGTCAGCAGAATTTCACACCTCTAAACATTTGTCACCTAATTCAACCGAACCTCATCCATTCTTTTCCAGCTGCTTACTTAACTGCAATGAAGGTGTGAAATATTGCTTTTAGCTTTATACTAAAGATTCAATTGGTGGTGAGTTAAAAAGACTTGCCTCACATTTAAACATTTGTCACCTAATTCAACTGAACCTCATCCATTCTTTTCCAGCTGCTTACTTAACTTCCAAAGGTGTGAAACATTGCTTTTAGCTGTATACTAAAATTCACTGATTATGACTTGAAAGACCTGCTTGTTTCGTTTGCTAAGCTGCTTGACTACCTCCTAAAGGCCATCTGCAATTCACAGCCCTCTCCTGCAGCTGCTGTTAACCCTTCGTGGGATTTTTCCCTACATTCTCTCATGTTTCTTGAATCAGGTATTGCCAGACTTCCATGTTTCAAATGACATATCTTTCCATATTTTCAATGACATACTGTATCTATGTCTCTGTCAGGCAGGGAGGAAATGGTCGAGTGAGGGAACCATGGTTTACAAAAGAGGTCGAATGTCTTGTCAAGAGGAAGGGGGCTTATGTAAGGATGAGAAAACAAGGTTCAGTTAGGGCACTTAAGGGATACAAGATAGCTAGGAAGGAGCTCAAGAAAAGGCTTAGGAGAGCTAGGAGGGGGCATGAGAAGTCCTTGGCGGGTAGGATCAAGGAAAACCCCCAAGTCTTTGGCTTTGATCTTTATGTCCTCACTGTCTACAGGAATAGTGCCAGAAGACTGTTTATAAGGAGGCGATAATGTACACAAATCATTGAAGGTGGCAGGGTAGGTTGCAAAAGTGGTTAAAATGGCAAATGGAACCCTGGCTTTATAGAGGCTGACAGTACGAAAGCCAGAATCTATGATGAACTTTTAGAAAACACTGATTGGGTCTCAACAGGAGTACTGTGCCAAATTCTGGGCACTGTACTTAAGGGGGTGAAGACTTTAGAGAAGGTGCAAAAAATATTTATGAGAATAGTTCCAAGAGGTGAGTGAGTTATCTGAATAGATTCAAGAAACTGGGGTTGCTTCCCTTGAAGAGAAGGTTGAGAGATGCAAAAATCATGAGTCGAGAGGGAATAGATGCACTGAAATTATTCCTGTTGGAACAATTTAAGTTGAATGGCACAAGAATTAATGGTGACATGAGAGAAAATGTTTTCTGTGCAGCGAGTGCTTAGGAATGCATCAAGTGTGTGGTTGAAGCAGATTCAAGCATGACAGTTAAAGGGAATTTGGATAAGCACCTGAAGAGAAGATGTACAAGTCTACATGGAAAGCGAGACAAGGCGAGTGGAACGAGGCGAGTAGTCTTGCGGAGAAAAACAGCACAAACTCACAGGCTGAAAGGCTTTAACTATGCGATGATTCTACTGTGGCAGACAACAGGAACACAGCTGATGCTGAGAGATTGTAACTGAAGGACTGAATCAAAAGTAGGCTGTAATTGACCAAGGTGAGTGAGCGATCACCTTTTCTGAAGCTGTAATATAGATTGACGAGTTAGCACTAGAATCTATATTTGAAAACTGCAGAATCTTTATTTGCACTTAATTTCTCCTTTTCAGTTAGTAACAGTACAACAGATAAACAAAGCAAATATGGCTTCACTGATGATATGGTAATTCTCATTATGAATACACAAAATTGAGAAACCAAAGTAAAAATGCAATTATTGGACCAATACGCAAGTTTTACCATATCTGGAGATAGGAAGTCCTCAGAAATTTTAAAGTGACCACAAATTAAGAGATTTCTCTTCATTCTTGAAGAATTTGTCAGTGGAATTCACAGCTAATAGGTTTAGAACATTTCCTTAGTCGGTTTAGAGTTCTGGTAAACATGGCATTCCTTATCAGAGACAATTTATTGAGAAACAAAGGCCAAATAGAATTCAATGTATCAGAACGAACAAAATGTCTGGTCTGAGAAAATTATTAGAAAGTTACAGATATCGGGAAAAGGTCAGAAAACATTGAATTGTAATGCTGTAGTACCAATATTTTACCACTAGAGAACACCATTACCATTTAGACTGCTTCAGCAAGGCCTACTTGTGGCTTATATATGAAACTACAGCAATACTATATTAATACACATCAAAATTTGTTTCTGGTGTGTTCGGATATGGTCAGAATCTGGACCAGCATTCTCACACAAATTGGTCCCAGCTCCCATTTTCTCAATAAAAACAGGCCTGCTACATCACATACAACAAAAAATGATTAGAGTCTTTTGTTAATTGACTGTTTCACTGCTTCCAATTACAGTATCAGAGGTTCCTTTTCAGAGGCGTGTTCCACACAGAGTTCTCTTCACTTATCCAAACAATGCTTATGGGGGATGCAGGAAAGGGCAGGCGATTGTTACAGCCCTAATGAAGTCTTCAACAGTGTTGCCATGTTAAGTGGAATGTTTCCCTCGCCTCCTTAAAAACAAAAAATTCACATTGAAACTTGCCAACATTAAAATAGTTTTAAATAAAAGCATTGTAAAATCCTGGAAATGCTAGCTTTCAATTGGTATTGGTAGTGAAACGGTGATGGCAGCAATGAGACAGTCATGGGGTAAGATCTTTTGAAAAGAGAGAGAGATGAATGATGAATAGAAAGAGAGGGATGGTATCATGTGGTTGGTATATTATCCTTTTACCACTGGGAAATGGCTTCTAATCCTGTCCACATTCCTGGCACAAAAGCCATTCCTCCGCTCAGATTCTGGCAAGGACTCTTTGGAGAACATATATTCTCATGACAAATATGAGCTCCCATAAAAAAGGAATTTGAATAAAACACTTTGCATGTGTAGCAAGTTATGTGGAAAAATGACAGTTCTGTGCAGCCAACTCCTTTTTTTAAATACTGCTATCTGGCAAACTAACAAGTTGGGGTACAATTTGTAATGAGATTAGAAAAACACGGTTATGGGATGGTCACCTGTGCAACTCACCTGTTTCTGTTGAAGTCATATCCTGTTCTAATTTCAGTTTATGCTCACCAATTTTAAGCATGGACTCTTCAATTGTCCCTTTGCTGATCAGTTTTACAACACGCACTATCCTACAAACAAAAACGATTGCAAGTGTATGATTAAGATTCCTTGTATCTTTTCATATTCTTCCTTTTCAAATATTGACTCAATTATCGTCTAAGTAATGCGGCAGTTTTGCCTTCAATAGTTACTTGAGGTTAATTCGCTTTATTCCAATAAAAAGTTGCCCTTTGTTCTTCGAGTGACAAACCTGGCTGGGTCTCTCTGCTACATCTAGTGGAAGATTTGAGAGATTTCACTCTCTGGCTTAAACCCTCCTGCACAAAACAGATCGGTTGTAGTTGATAGAACATCTAGCCCCCAACAGCAGATATTAAACAGTTCTAACACTACCTTCATTAATTTGGTTGTGTGATATTTTCTTCCTGATCCTATCTTTTTAAAACATTGGACAAAATTCTCTGCCTTGCGATCTGGTCCCCCTCGCTGGTGGCAATAACTAGGTTTGTGCTCCGCGTGGCAGCGGCTTGCTAAACTGCCATTTACATGCATTTAAATGTGATTAGTGTGTTGGGCACAGTTTGCTCCGCCCTTCAGCACCGCTCTGCTCCTCAGGTGGAAGTCTCACGGGTGTGAATTACTACAAGTATTGACATACGTGGACTGGGCGCCATGGCTGCGGAAGGGGGAAGAGAGAGGCCAAAGAAAAGTGCTGAAAAAACACCGAAAGCGGTCAGGCTTGCTGGGCAAAGGCTGTCCAGGCCGGAGCAGTAGCGGGTAATGTCTTGTTGCCAGGACCATGGACTTGGGATGTCCTCGGGATCGGGGTGGCCTGGCTCAGACCCCCATTGCTGCAGTCCGTGTTTTAAACTCATCCTTTGGTGCTAGAGGCTCCTGGCTACTCACCCTGCAGAGTGCTGCCTGTGTCCTTTAAATGTTCAGAAGTCCTCTGGTCATCTGGGACACCACCCAGGCCACCACTCTGGATACCCCCATACCCTAGTTATATCAAAGACCAAGCCCACCAGGTGTTGGCACTCCTCAGAAGCACTGCCCCGTTGCAGAGGAAGCAGGGGATCAGCAGAGCTCACCCCAACCAGAGGATACCTGCCCTTCCTTTGGAACCTCTCCCTTTTCAGGTCAGAGAACTCACCAGTGACCCCACCCCTCTGGATCACCAGCAGTCTGCTCCTGGTGAGATTGGCAGCACTGACCACTTCCGCCACCACCTCCAAGGCAGTGTTCAGGAGGGCAGGCTCGAGTCTGCAGCCCACGCTGAGGAAGAGGGTATCCCTCCGTTCTTCACTGGCATGGAGCTGTGGGTCCACCTTGGACTCCCAACCTCAGGGGACATGTTTTCTCTGAGCCATCTTGGTGGCTGCACTGATTGTGCGGTAAGTGGAGCGTTTAAAAACAGCTCCAGCTGCCAGGTTTGTGGTGCTATCTCCGGCCCCAGCGGTTAGAGCACCCGCTCGCCCGGGATTGCTCGGAATTCCCGCCAGCACATTAGCATGCCCTGAATTGTTCCCTGAATAATGCCCCAACGGGAATGCAAACTGCACAATTTCAGTCCTGGCGTCAACACTTGGTGAATTATGCCCATTGTAATTATTTCCCCGCCCCCCCCCCCAAACAATAGGCTGGAAATTCTGAAATTGTTATTTTATCATACAAGAAATTATGAAAGAAAAGTTGTCCATGCAAATCTATAGTGATAAAAGCAGTCCACCGCTATAAATTATATATCCACACCAACTGTTGGGAGGTGTTTTTTCAGCATTTTTTGGGGGCCTCTCTCTTCCCCCTTCTGCAGCCATGGCGCCCAGTCCACGTATGTCAATATACAACCAACTAACAAGGATCCAAGGCAGCAGTATGCTTTGATCTTTACACGAGATGATTCAAAAAGGTTGATACAATCCTAAGTATAAAATTGTGGCTGTGGTAGAATATTAACAGCTGACATTACAAAGATGCCACTTTGCAATCACAAATGTGCCTTGGTACTGTTATGTGCCAGGGTTTAGAGAACACCAAAGTATATCATGGAGTTCACCTGACCCACAACTTTTAATAGATTTTGGTTATGGGGAGCACATTAAGGTGTGAAGCAACAGAGATCGAAAGTATTTTAAAAACAAAACAATGTTTATTCTATGAATCCAGTTAACATTTTATAAACCCACAGTAAACATTTTACCAACTGCCAACACCGATAACAAAAAGATACATAACTCTATAGGTAACCCAAAGGAACTTTCCTAACAACATCCATAAGCCAAAACACTTTTTAACAAAGACAGTGGGTGGAATTCTCCACCCCACGCCAGGTGGGAGAATCGGCGGGGCGCCACGCGGGTCGCGCCACGCCGCCCCGACACCCGCACCAGTTTGCAAAAGGCGAGTGGCGATTCTCTGGCCTGGATGAGTCGAGCAGCCGCCCCAACACAACAGGTACCCGCCGGAGCCGTCCACACCTGGTCGCTGCCGGCAGGAACTGCGCGGGAATGCTGGGGGTTCCTGCACCGGGGAGGGAGGGGCCTCCGATGGGGTCTGGACGCGATCGGTGCCCACCGATTGGTGGACTGGCCTCTCTAAAGGAGGACCTCCTTTCCTCCGTACCCCGCAAGATCCATCCGCCATCTTCTTGCGGGGTGGCCTCGGGGAGGATGGCAACCGCGCATGCGCGGGTGACGTCAGTTACACTATGCCAGCCGCGTCATTTACGTGGTGCCGCTTTTTATGCGGTGCCAAGACCCAGCGCGCGTAAAATACGCAATGCCGCTCCTAGCCCCCCCGGGGCGGGAGAAAAGGGGGCTGGGAGCGGGCTCCGACGCCAGAGTGAAACACTCCCGTTTTCACTCTGGCGTCAATAGCTGGTTAGTGATGCAAACAACTAGATAGCTGGTTTGTGATGCAGACTGAAGCCAACAGCATGGGTTTAATCCTCATACCAGCTCAGGTTATTCTGAGGCCTAGTTTCTCAATCTTGTCCCTCGCCTGAGGTATGGTAATCCTCAGGTTAAATCACCCCCAGTCAGTTCTCCCCCTCAAAGAGGAAATCAGCCGAAGGTCATCTGGGACTATATCAACTTTACTTTAATTTGTATTATTTAGTGTTCTGCAAGTTAGAACTCGAGTTGTGGTGAAAATCAGTTTTTTAAATTTTAAAGTTCCCAATTCAGGTACAATTTAGCGTGGTCAATCCACCTAGCCTGCACATCTTTGGGTTGCGGGGGTAAGATCCACGCAGACACGGAGAGAATATGCAAATTCCACACTGACAGTGATCCTGGGCTGGAATCCAACCCGGGTCCACAGTGCCATGAGGCAGCAGTGCTAACCACTGCACCGCCTGAAAATCATTTTTTAACTAATTTCAGATGTGGATAATAAATTAGAAAACTAATCTCTTCAAAATTTCATTCTTTCAACAAGCGAGAATCTAACCATCGCCTCTTGACATCCAATAGCTTTGAATCCCCCACTAGCAACATCCTGGCATTGACCAGAAACTTAATGAGACCAGCCATATAAGTACTGTAACTTCAAGAGCAGGTCAGAGGCTGGGAATTCTGCAGGGAGTAATTCACCCCCTGAATCCCCAAAGCCATCTACAAGGCCCAAGTCAGGAGTGTGATGGAATTCTCCCTCATTTGCCTGGACAAGTGTAGCCCCAACAACACACAAGAAGCTGGATACCATCAAGAACAAAGCAGCCTGCCCACCACCTTAAACATCCACTCGATTCCCACCATCGCTGACACAGAATGGCAGCAGTGTGTCCCATCCAGATGACACATTGCAGGAATTCATCCAGGTTCCTTTGACAGCACTGTCTGAACCCAAGACATTTACCACCTGGAAGGGAAGCAGATGCATAGGTACACCATCACCTGCCAGTTCCTCTCCAAGCCACACAGCATCCTTACTTGGAACTGTATTTCTATTCCTCCACTATCACTGGGTGGTGTCTACAACACATGGACTGCAGTGGTTCAAAAAGGTGGCCCACCAGCACTTTTCTCAAGGGCAATTAAGGACCAGCAATAAATGCTGATCTATCCAATGACGTCCACGACCCATGAATGAATAAAAGAAAACAAATTAAAGTACTCTCAACTTTGTGTCAAAGTGTATCATATCGAGCCATCTAGATTCGGAGTTACGTGAATCAGGTAGATGGAAGTACAATTTACAAGCCAGTTCTCACAGCGATGCGCAGTGTTGATCAAATACTAGGCTGAAAGAAAATTGCGATGCTTTGCTGCTCCAATGCTGGAGCTATTAAGATGGTTGCAGGATGTTGGGATATAAATATTCAAACAACTAAAGAGTTAAATGCTCTATTATTTTTCTCTAGCCATTGTAATTTTGAGGGAAGCAATGGTATTTAACTGATCTGGGGCATATATTCGGACATGATCCTTATGGTGCTGATGGCTAAATATCACTTACTTTTGTCTGGAAGGATTAGAGTTCATTTGGTTTCGCTTAAATGTTAATTACTATACATTTTATATCATTCATTTAGTGCTGAAAAGGGGTTGGAAGCCCCACCAGAACAAAATTCAATTTATTTAAAAAGATATCCTTGGCAGTTACTGGTCTTGTTCGCAGTTGAAATGTATTACTCTTGTATCAGAGTTGCCCTGGCTGGTTAACACATGTAACCTATTAACTAGTGAAAATATTGTTACACGTGTATTTAAAATTAAAAAAATTTTTTTTTTAAGAGCTTTGAAATAAAGTTTAAATCAAATCTGCAACAAGGTAAAGTCTGGAATTAATTTACTCAAGTTTAAAAACTTTAGCCCTTTAAGCCCTCACTTCCACCCTATCCCTGTAACCCAATAACCCCATCTAACCTTTTTGTTGGTCATTAAGGGCAATTTATCATGGCCAATACACCTAACCTGCACGTCTTTGGACTGTGGGAGGAAACCGGAGCACCCGGAGGAAACCCACGCAGACACGGGGAGGATGTGCAGACTCCGCACAGACAGTGACCCAGTGGGGAATCGAACCTGGGACCCTGGAGCTGCGAAGCCACAGTGCTATCCACTTGTGCTGCCAGAGGGAAAATTATAATTTGGGGGAATGTCGCAATTAGGTTGCAATTCATGCCTTAGAACACTGCCCACAATTTCTGCTTGTACAAGCAAAACGTTCTGGGCTCTGACCTCATGCAAAAGAATTCCTGGTACAGGTCCCAGTGAAAACATCCGATGAACAATACTAACTTAACCTCTTAAATCTGGAAGATAGGCCAGAAACTCAGCGGCAACCTAGCAAAACTGTGGCAGACTTAAGTGTTCCCAGTCTCAACATCAATCACTCCATCCCATAATGTTCCCAGATGGGAAATATAGAGCAAATGGCAGAACCCTTAAGAGTATTGATAGGCAGGGGGATCTGGGTGTGCAGATACACAGGTCACTGAAAGTGGCAACGCAGGTGGAGAAGGTAGTCAAGGCAGCATACTGCATGCTTGCCTTCATCGGCTGGGCCATAGAGTATAAAAATTAGCAAGTCATGTTGCAGCTTTATAGAACCTTAGTTAGGCCGCACTTGGAATACAGTGTTCAATTCTGGTCGCCACACTACCAGAAGGATGCAGGGGCTTTGGAGAGGGTACAGAAAAGATTTACTAGAATGTTGCCTAGTATGGAGGGCATTATCTATGAGGAGAGGCTGGAGAAACTTGGTTTGTTCTCACTGAAACGACAGACATGAGGGGCAACCTGATAGAAGTCTACAAAATTATGGAGGGACATGGACAGAGTGGATAGTCAGAAGCTTTTCCCAGGGTGGAAGAGTCAATTACTAGGGGCATAGGTATAAGGTGCGAGGGGCAAGGTTTAAAGGAGATGTACGAGGCAAGCTTTTTTTTTTTATACACAGAGGGTGGTGGGAGCCTGGAACTCGCTGCCAGTGCTGGTAGTGGAAGCAGACACGATAGTGACTTTTAAGGGGAGTCTTGACAAATACATGTAGCCATCTAAGATGGCCACCTGCAAAGAACCATGGGAATTATGGCCAACCCAGGACTCCGACAGATACAGAGCCTATGTGTATTTGAAACACATGTAACCAGACCGGATTGAAACCCCCCGCTCGTTTGCATTTCAATGGCCCATTTTCCCAGGACAATAGAACTCCAATCAAGCACAGTCACAGACTGATCGGCGCCACTCCCTTTACTCAAAGCCCAACTGCCAAAGTCAATGACCGCTAAGGACCCGCCCAGCTACCAAGGCACCCGCCCCTTTATTGGCCAAAATCAAAGACAGTGATCAGAGCCCTGTCGAACTATTGGGTTCAAGGTTAAGGACCGCCCCAAAGAGCGCAAAATCCCAGAGGGATAAAAGAGGACACAGCCATGTGTTCGGTCTCTTTTGGATCCGGCCTCTGCTAGCCCAATTGCAGCAGGAACAGCCAGCTAAGTTCCAGACCAACGATTGCTACCTGACGGATGAGCCCAGCAGAGACAGAGCCACTTTCTTTGAACCAGCCAAGTGAAATCCAGATAAAGGCCTTATCCATTTGCACAGTGCCGGTCGCCCTGAAGTTAAGTATAGGTTATTGTGGCTGATAGGTGTAGTTTAACTCCTGGTAGATATTGTGTTTTGCATGTCGAGATAACTCTTGTGCATGTAAATAAACCATCTTTTGAACTAACTAACTGATTGTGTGTTCATTTGATCGATACAAGGGAAGGCTTGAGGTTCACCAACATCATTAATATTAGCAACAGTATTGGTGACACTGTTGGGACTGAAACGGTCAACATACATGAACAGGATGGGGGAATAGAGGGATATGGACTCCGCAAGCGTAGGGGGTTTTCAGACAAGCATCATGGTAGGTGCAGGCTTGGAGGGCCGAAGGGCCTGTTCCTGTGCTGTAATTTTCTTTGTTTTGCAAGAGTACAGAAATTTGTATTTCAAAATTAAAGCAGTTTACATTGCGTTATTTGAAAACAACGCAAGTGTCCTCCACAGCATCAACAAGAAGCAGATGAGATTCAGTAACGGCGTACAGGAATTGCAGGATACAAGCAGTTGTAGTAAAGCCTGCCAATTTATTTCTTTAATTTATCTTTAACTTATTCCTTCACATGGAGTCGCTGGTTCGACCAGCGTTTAATGTAAGCCTACTTGTGACAATAAAAGATTATAAAATTTACTGCCCATCCCCAATTGCCCTACTGCAGCCCTATTGCCCCAAGTACATCCACAGTACTGTCAGAAATGGAAATAGTTATTTGATACAACAGAGTGGCTTGCTAGACCATTTAAGGAGATCTGGAGTCACATGCAGACCAGCAGATTTCCTTCTCGAACAGATCTTTGAACCAAGGTGGGCTTTTACAAGAACTGACAATGGTTTTAATTCCAGATTCATTAAATGAACTCAAATGCCACTCGTTGCCATCATGGGATTTGAACCCGTGACCACAGAGTATTAACCTGGACATCCCTAGACCAACAAATTACCACTATGCCACTGCCTCCCCTGAAGTAAAAACCTCTGGCAAACTGACATGCTTGTTCAAATTTTAGTTTTAATAGAAGCGTGGAGTAACTAGTCATCACTGGTCAGGTTTGTGTACTGTGAATTCATACTGACAAAGTGAAACACAATAAAAATGGCATCAAGCCAATCATCATCTTTCTCACCCTTTCTGTGCATCCCCTGGGGTTAAAAGCACCAAGAATATCATTTATGAAAAACTTAATTCAAGTTCAAAAGTGCAAAGCTTACAAATTATAAAGTAGTTTTAATATTGTACCTTGCATCTACTCTCCATTTCGTTCACTAGATAGCAAAAGGAGGGAATCGGGAAAAGCAACTATTAACAGAATGGGTGGTATTAATGAAATGGGACAATGAGGACAATGAAATTGGAGAGTGAAAGGGGAAAGTACATCAGCAAGGAATTGCAGGAGCTGAGTGGACTGCATTTTGAACTAGTTTAGGGGAAAAGCAAAATACCTACAAAAACTACCTACAAAGGGAGAGGGAAGAATCATCCAGCATAAACTAAAGTGAGCTGAGGGCAGACAGGAGGAAACTAAAGCATTTAAAAGGATATGAAAATATTAAGGAACTTTAGGCTATCCTATTCAGTTTCCTATGGAAGGAGATATTCCACAGGTTAAACACAGCCTGTGGATATTGGGGATATGCAAGTGAATGGTCATCAAATGGAAAATTCTTGCTCTGATCAATCCTTTACAAGATAAATGGGCGCGATTCTCCCAAAGAGAACAAAGTCTCATAGTAACCGCGTTTAGCGTCCCAGCGTTCACAGTGCACCTTGGCAGTGCCAGACTCGCATCCAGATAGCACTGTCAAGGTGCCAATGTGGCAACGCCAGGGTGCCCAGATGGCACCAGTGCCAGGCCACTAGCCTGCTCAAAGGGCATGCAGGTGGGGGCGTCCCATCCGAGGCCTCGGAGGCAAAGGGGATGAATCCTAAAGCCTCAGGTACCTCTGGAATTTGCACATTAGTGAGGCTAGCTGTCTCGCTCCAATGTGCAGATTTGCCAAAAAATGATCCTGCCCACAACGGGCATGACTAAATCACAATGTCTCGCAAGATCGCGTTGGATCCCGCGAGCCGGATAGATCCCGGGAGCAGGGTCTCCCGGCTTTTATCGAACACGCAGTGCCACGGCGAGCTGCTTTTCCGGCTCAGTGAGGCCACTGGATCGCAAAAGAATAAGAAACATTTTAATTGATCATAATCTGAACATTAATTATGGAAAATTCAGATGCAAGAATTTAATTTATTTTTTCCACCCAAAGCAGGCAGCCATTTACTTTGCATAATTCTGGCAATGGATCTCTAAAACCAGATCTCAGCAAGCATGCAAGAACAATACAGATTCTCCTCTCTAGAGAACCATAGAATCCCTACAGTGCAGAATGAGGCCACCCAGCCCATCGAGTCTGCACCGACCCTCGGAAAGAGCAACCTACCCAGGCCCACTCCCCTATCCATCACCACAATCCCACCCACCTGAACAAAGGGCAATTTAGCATGACTAATCCACCTAATCTGCACATCTATGGACAGTGGGAGGAAACCCACGCAGACACAGGGAGAATGTGCAAACTCCACACAGACAGTCACCCAAGGTTGGAATTGAAACGGGGTTCCTGGCACTGTGAGGCAGCAATGTTAACCACTGTGCTGCCCTCAGATCTCAGACATTCCACTCAAGAAAGGGAAAGTCATGGGAATGAACCACCACTCCAACATTGCACTGGAAAGCCAAAATATTGTGCTCTTAAGCTGCTTTGAAAAGCACCTCTGACAAGAGAAATAGTGAACATTAATTTTATATCTTACTTTTTCTGTCCTACTCTGTGACATCGATCTTCTGCTTGCTTATCATTATAGGGATTGCAGTCAATATCGTGAAGGATGACAATGTTGGCTGAGGTGAGGTTTATACCCAGTCCTCCGGCTTTGGTTGATAACAGGAAAACAAAAAGATCCATATCTGTATTAAACTGATCTATCAAGTGGATTCTGAAAAATAAAATCCATTAAAGAGTCACATGTAAATTGCTCAGAACTAAAAATGCAAACTTTGTTCATAAAAATCAATCCTTTCTCTACGTAATTCAAATGCTCTAATTATTAGGTTGGCAAACATAACTTCAAATGGCAGCCTGCAATTCAAACATTTAAAGCTCGTAGAAAATAAAAACCTAGCAACAAAATATAAACATGCTTCGGTATATAAATTATCAAATGTCTTCCTTAAACAAAAAGTCAAAATATTTAACTTTCAGGATGTTCGCTTTAGCAATCGAACCACTAGCAATCGCGCTCAGAGCAGAGGCAGAGAGCACAGAGTCTCACTCTATGCAGATGACCTGCTCCTCTACATTTTGGACCCACAGAGCAGCATGGACGGAATCATCGCGCTCCTGAAAGAGTTTGGCGCCTTCTCGGGCTACAAACTCAACATGAGCGAAAGCGAGATCTTCCCAGTACACCCACAAGTAGGGGGGCAGCACTAACGGGACTGCCGTGGAAACAAGCCCAACACAAATTCCGCTACCTGGGGATCCAAATAGCCCATGACTGGAAAGGGATTCACAAATGGAACCTTACCAGTCTGACGGAGGAAGTAAAAAAGGACCTGCAAAGATGGAACACACTCCCACTCTCCCTCGCGGGGAGAGTCCAGACGATCAAAATGAACGTACTGCCCAGGTACCTCTTCCTACTTAGATCCATTCCGATCTACATCCCCAAGGCCTTTTTCAAAGCGCTGGACAAACTAATCATGGCATTCGTATGGGGGAGGGGGGGGGAAGAATGGTAGGATCCCAAAGAAGGTCCTACATAAAACAAAATCGGGGGGGGGGGGGGGGGGGGGGCTCGCCCTCCCAAACCTTCTATTCTACCACTGGGCGGCGACGGCCGAGCAAATAAGAGGATGGATCAAGGAGCCAGAAGCCGAGTGGGTGCGCGCGGAAGAGGCCTCCTGCATGGGGACCTCCCTCCGGGCCCTCGCCACGGCGGCACTCCCATCCCCACCCAAAAAACATTCCAGCAGTCCGGTGGTGATAGCCACCCTCCAATCCTGGAACCAACTACGGCAGCAATTTGGCCTGACCAAAACGTCGGACAAAGCTCCCATCTGCAATAACCATAGGTTCACACCAGCACTGACTGACGCCACCTTCAAAAGGTGGGGGCAGGACGGAGGGACACTGACAGTCAGGGACCTATACACGGACGGCAGGATCGCAACACTGGACGAACTGACAGAGAAATTCCAGCTAGCCAGGGGGAATGAGCTAAGGTATCTACAGCTCAAAAACTCCCTACGAAAGGAGACAAGGACGTACCCACAACCGCCACGACTGGAAGAACTACTGGACGCAAGCATACTAAACAAAGGAATCTGTAGTGACATGTATGACCGACTGATAGAAAGGGCCGACACCGTACTGGACGCAACAAGAAAGAAATGAGAGGACGACCTGGGGATTGAGATAGGGTGGGGACTCTGGAGCGAAGCACTGCATAGGGTCAACTTCACCTCCACGTGCGCAAGGCTCAGCCTGACGCAACTAAAAGTGGTACATAGAGCCCACTTAACAAGAATCCGTATGAGTAGGGTCTTCCCGGAGGTGGAGGATAGATGTGAATGGTGCCAAGGAGGCCCGGCCAACCACGCCCACCATGTTCTGGTCTTGCCCCAGACTTGCAGGGTACTGGACAGCCTTCTTCGAGGCAATATCCAAAGTGGTGGGGATCAGGGTGGAACCATGCCAAAAAGTGGCGGTCTTCGGGGTTTCGGGCCAGCCAGATCTATTCCTGGGGAGGGCGGATGCCCTTGCCTTTGCCTCCCTGATTGCCCACCGTAGAATCCTGTTCGGCTGGCGGTCAGCAGCACCACCTAAAGCTGCAGACTGGCTGTCCGACCTCTCGGAATCTCTCCAAATGGAGAAAATCAAATTTGCCATCCGAGGGTCAGAAGGCGGCTTCCACAGAACGTGGGAGCCATTCACGCAATTGTTCCAGGACCTGTTTGTGGCCAACGAACGAGAGGAAGAATAGCCAGGTAGCCAAGAATCGTGGGTGGGGGGGGGGGGGGAGAAAGAGGGTAGGGGAGAGGGAAGAGACAGGAAACGAGAGAGGAGAATCAGGGACGTTGGGGGGGGGGGAAGAAGAGAGAGAGAGAGGAGAAGGCAGGAAAATGAGAGCTGGAAGGAAGGCACGGGATACAACAACGAACAGGGCATCTCCAGTAGGGAACGAGGAGAATGAAGACGTGAGGAACGGCAGAAGTGGCGGTGAACGCGAGACGGCAGCGAGATCCATCCGGGAGAAGTGACAACAACACCAAACCCATTCGAGTATTGCCCACTGTAATTGTCAATTGTCTCTCCGGCACCCGAATGTATATTTACCTCCCCGGTCCGGTCCCCCCCCCTGTCTGTACGGAGTCTTCATGTTCTCCCTGTGTCTGCTTGGATTTCTTCCGGGTGCTCCGGTTTCCTCCCACAAGTCCCGAAAGAAGTGTTTGCTAGGTGAATTGGACATTCTGAATTCTCCCTCAGTGTACCTGAACAGTCGCCGGAGTGTGGCGACTAGGATATTTTCACAGTAACTTCATTGCAGTGTTAATGTAAGCCTACATGTGACACTAATAAAGATTATTCGGAGGCAAAAATCTGGGATATTTTGAAGGAAACCCATGTGCAACATACTAACATTTTAAGGCATTGAAGAGCCTAAATCTTTCTCTAGATACTGAGGGCTCTACTGAATCCTTGTTGATCGTATTTGTGAAATGTAAAAGATCCATTATTGTGAAAAATG
Organism: Scyliorhinus torazame; assembly: GCF_047496885.1. Classification (NCBI taxonomy): domain Eukaryota; kingdom Metazoa; phylum Chordata; class Chondrichthyes; order Carcharhiniformes; family Scyliorhinidae; genus Scyliorhinus; species Scyliorhinus torazame. The sequence goes on from NC_092709.1 coordinate 13,944,991, forward strand.
AATCTCTCTCTGTACAGCATGGGCGTGTATAAAGATACTTCAGCAAAGAGACAAAGGTGCCCAAACTGTAGAAATTTTAACTTAGTGAAGCAGAAAACACCAAGCATTCTGTACTCTTTTGTACAAGTTAGATACCCGGGGCGACATTTTCCGACCCCCGCCGGGTCGGAGAATCACCGGGGGCTGGCGTGAATCCCGCCCCTGCCGGTTGCCGAAGCGGGCCCCCCCGCTCGATTCTCCGGCCCGCATGGGCCGAAGTCCCGCCGATAAATTGCCTGTCCCGCCGGCGTAAATTAAATCACCTACCTTACCGGCGGGACAAGGCGGCGTGGGCAGGCTCCGGGGTCCTGGGGGGCGCGGGGCGATCTGACCCAGGGGGGTGCCCCCATGGTGGCCTGGCCCGTGATCGGGGCCCACCGATCCGCGGGCGGGCCTGTGCCGTGGGGGCACTCTTTCCCTTCCGCCTCCGCCACGGTCTCCACCATGGCGGGGGTGGAAGAGACTCCCTCCACTGCGCATGCATGGGAAACTGTCAGCGGCCGCTGACGCTCCCGCGCATGCGCCGCCCGGAGGTGTCATTTCCGCGCCAGCTGGCGGGGCGGAAATTCCTCCAGCTGGCGGGGCGGAAATTCCTCCGGCGTCGGCCTAGCCCCTCAATGTTGGGGCTCGGCCCCCAAAGATGCGGAGCATTCCGCACCTTTGGGGCGGCGCGATGCCCGTCTGATTGGTGCCGTTTTGGGCGCCAGTCGGCGGACATCGCACCGTTTCCGGAGAATTTCGCCCCAGGTCCATTTTGAAATGAACAAATGTAATAACTGCGACTTTACTGTGACATTTAAAACCCTGAAGAATCTGCTTACATGATTTCCCAGGATAAACTAATCAGGAAAAATGTGAACTACACCACTAGATTTAACTTGGATCCAAGAGTTTTTATTTTAATTCTTTACTTAAAAGTCAAACAGAATGCTTCCAACCCAGAGTGTTAATAATTTACAATCACAACTGTGACAATGAATGTACGCTACAATTTCTTACTGATTTATGGGGAAGAGTGGCTGAGGCAATATAATATTCATTTTGGGTGAAATAATATGCTTTATTCATATAGTACAGAAATATGAAATATGCATATACTCAACCTGTCAGAGATTGGAGTTTTGCCATCCAACCGAAGATACCTGTGCTTGTGGTGTCTCAAGAATACTTCTAGAATGTCCAACATCATTGTAAACTGGCTAAAGAGGACAATCCTGGAACCCTGAAAACAATAACAAATTAGGCCAGTTGATACAAAGTGGAACGAGGTCTGGAATCCTATTCATTTTATGATGGCATCATGAAGTTGGGTTAAAAAGTCACTGCATGTCACTTATTATTCACAAATTATCCATCTTAAAATTCTTGCAACTGGACTTCAGAAATGAAGATGAAAACGTGGTTGAAACACTCCAGTTCATTAGTGCGTTTTGTGAGCTGGTTGTAAAACATACTCGGGCATTGGTTTTGTTCCATTACAAGTATCTTATGGTGTTAAGTATACTTAATTTGAGGTCTGAAGTTTGAGGTCTGAAGTAGACTTGTGAAATATACCTACTACTACGGTCTTCCCCTTATGCACTCAAGTATTTTCTGTGGAGTCCTGATTGGTGTGGGTTGTGGATCAATTAAAATTTAATACATATCATGCAAATTTTAGAATCCAGGTCAATAAGTGTCTCACATGTGGGTGTGGCTGATAAAGGATTATTAGTGCAAGACACCTGATCTAAATTCAATTCAATATATCCTTTAGTGCAGAAGTGAATATTTTAATGGCTCCATTTTACAGCCAATGTTTTCTGCTACACATCGATTTTCATTCCTTTTGCAGTCATGAGTTTGAAATTCTGTTACTATTACCGGGGGAAGAGGATGGTGTAGTGGTATTGTCACTGGTTACCCGGAGACCCAGGGTAATGACCGCGGACTGGGGTTGAAATCCCACAACGACAATGGTGAAATTTGAACTTTTAAGGGCGGCATGGTAGCACAGTGGTTAGCACTGTCGCTTCACAGCTCCAGGTTAGATTCCCAGCTTGGGTCACTGTCTGTGTGGACTCTGCACGTTTCCCCATGTCTGCGTGGGTTTCCCCCGGGTACTCCAGTTTCTCCCACAGTCCAAAGATGTGCAGGTTAGGTGGATTGGCCATGATAAATTGCCCTTAGTGTCCAAAAAGATTAGGTGGATTACGGGGATAGGATGGAGGTGTGGGCTTAGGTGGGGTGCTCTTTCCAAGGCCGGTGCAGAATCGATGGGCCGAATGGCCTTCTTCTGCACTGTAAATTTTATGATTCTATACCGGGGTTGCTTCATGGTTTCAATGTACAATGTACAAAGAGGGAGAAAACACATTTTGTTGTTTTTTTAATCCCAATTAAACTATATTCAGATAGAAATTCTAGGTGAAATAAAATCTCTGGATGTAACAAATCATGTAATTAATTAAAACTTGAACATAACTAGAGACTAGAAACACAATTTTCTGCATCACGAAGCAGGCCTAATACAAGCTTCAATTGAGGCTGCAATTTTCAGTTGTGTGGGGTGTGTGGGATGCCTTTTCTGCCCTGTATACCTATCATGAATTTTTCCAGTCAAGTTATTCAAGGGAAGGGAAAAAATAGAGATCCTGCAATACACCTCCAAGCCCAGAGCATGCTTGACAAACTCTCTAAAAATATTTGCTGTATGCATTCTCCATTCAGCTTATGCAATAATCACATCAGGGCAAATATTCACAAGTTATATTTACTTCATGAAGTAAAATGGCTAAGTTCCATTATAGAATTGTTTGAAAAATTACCTCCTCCTTAAGCTCTGCAAGTATATTCTCCAGAATTTGGAACTTCCCTGAATCCAAGAGCAATTCCATTTCTAATTGAAAGCTTCTTATGCTAGCATACTCTTGACACAGACTGTGCAATTCAAAATCTGTCATCGCCTCCATGTCTTCAAAGATGAGATCAGGATTGGCATCTCTGTGAGTGGGCTCCTAGAGATGGGTATGAATTAGCAGGAAAACGTGAACGGAGAGGTCACTCAACTTACTGCATCTTAATCATAGCCTTCACACACAAGTACTGCCTAGGTTAATTGGATTGGCAGACAGCTGGGCTCCCAGCACCCTTTTAAAATTTGGCAAAAGGAAGTTTTCTTTTTAATTTTAGAAATATTTAAAGACATATTTACATTGCCAATCCATAGACAAACAATGCTATACAGAAGTCACCTATTTTGGTGCAAGAAATTAATTCTGTTAAGTTTAATTTATATCGGTTTATTAAAGAAGAAAAAGGAATTACATCAGACTAGTCAAAACGGTTGGAAAGAAAAGTGAAACATGGTTCTAGATTAAGAGCCTTTTTGTGAGTTGAGACCCCAATTTATATCTGAGTTAAGAAAAGTGAAACATGGTTCTAGATTAAGAGCCTTTTTGAGAGTTTGGAGATCCTGTTAGTATATATGTATTTTAAATTAGGTTTTACAATCCTTGAAGTGAAGGGATAGGTTACAAAGTGGTTAGGAGTTTAGTCATTTTAGGGGAAATTCGAAGTGAAAAAAACTGTTGCCAAGCGATAGGGGTCCAAGGAAAAGACTGAAGGGCAATTCAGTCAATGTGTGCCTACTAATGTATGAGGCAAACTCTCCTTGCAGGGAATCCTGCAAGACTGCGGAGGAACTGCGTTTAGGGAATTCATGTGTTTGCCCTGAAATTAAAGTAATAGGAAATTTAGATTTTGTTTTTTGTGGGCGTCACAATGAGAGATACGAACCAAGGGAAAAGCATCTAATGAATGCTCAAAAATCCAACAGAAGAAAACAGTTTACAACTGTGCCAGCCCAAGAAAGAAGCTGTGGTATTGACATAGCGGTACATTTTCACTGGGGTTGCATGTTAGTACAGGTATTGCTGAGATAAAGGGAGTAGTGAAAGTTTAAATCATTTTCTTGTGTTTCTGTTGAAATCTTTCCAACCTTTTTGACTAGTCTGATGTAGTTCATTTTTCTTCTTTAATAAACAGTTCGTTTGTTCTGTTAAAAGTAAGCTAGCTCTTGTGAATGTGTTCAGTAACCGAGCTCCACAGTTTCTAAGAAACAAAGTTAAGATCCATCAAGCCAGGTTTCACTTTGGGATCCAATATTATTAGCTAATCTTCTTCACTTCGCTGAAAGTAGGTAGTTATGGTTTTATTTTAAATCCTGGAAGCAAGCAGGGATGCCATGAAATAGCAGCATTCTTGGCTTCCAACAAGCAGTAGTACCTTTTTCATCAGCTTGGCCATTTTCCTGAGCTTTTCTGCAGTGTAATACTGCCTGTGGAGCAGTGGATGGTTTGCCATCTTCCGAAGTTGCATCATCACATTACATAATTCATTCTTTTCTGAGATGTAAACACAGAAGTCAAATCACAAGACAGTCAAATGAGTAGAATTTGGAAAATACATTAGGAGGGGCTGGTTTAGCAGTGGGCTAAACAGCTGGCTTGTAATGCAGAACAAGGCAGCAGCGCGGGTCCAATTCCCGTACCAACCTCCCCGAACAGGCGATGGAATGTGGCGACTCGGGTTTTTTCACAGTAACTTCACTGAAGCCTACTTGTGACAATAAGTTATTATTATTGGTGAAAATAGTCAGTTCAAAGAGTAAAAAAACCTCCCTACATTTGGATCTAATTCCAGGTGTTCTCCAAACATATCTGAAAGATTTAACTACCAAATTGGTGCATAACGGGGAAGCATGTCCTGAGGCAGTCACTATCTGCAGTCTGCTGCGCTTCATTACCAAACAATTCCACTTTGGGAAATATCCAGGGAGAAAATAACATCTGAAAAGGGGTTCTGCTCAGCGGCTCAGGTTGTAATAAGAGATAACAAAGGAAAGGAAAGAAAGTACTTGAATAAGTCAAAAGGCAATGGATGTATTGGGGGTCTTGAAAAACATTACGGTAGACAAGTCCCCAGGGCCTGATGGGATATATCCCAGAATACTGAGAGGCGCAAGGGAGGAAATTGCTGGGGCCTTGAGAGAAATCTTTGTATCCTCACTGGCTACAGGGAAGGTCCCAGAGGATTGGAGAATAGCCAATGCTGTTCCTTCGTTTAAGAATGGTACCAAGGATAATCCAAGTAATTACAGGCCAGTGAACTTTACGTCAGTGGTAGGGAAATTATTGGAGAGGATTCTTTGAGACAGGATTTATTCTCACTTGGAAACAAGTGGAAGTATTAGCGAGAGACAGCATCGTTTTGTGAAGGGGGGATGATGAGTTTTTTTTGAGGAAGTGACGAAGATAATTGATGAGGTTCGGGCAATGGATGTTGTCTACAAGGACTTCAGTAAGGCCTTTGACAAGGTCCCTCATGGCAGATTGGTACAGAAGGTGAAGTCGCATGGGGTCAGAGGTGAGTTGGTAAGATGGATACAGAACTGACTCGGTCACAGTAAATGGAGGGTAGCGAGTGGAAGTGTGCGTTTCTGATTGGAGGGCTGTGACTAGTGGCGTTCCTCAGGGATCAGTGCTATTAGTAAATTTGCAAATGACACAAAGGCTGGTGGAATTGCGGATAGCTATGAGGACCGTCAAAGGATACAGCAGTATATAGATTGGTTGGAGACTTGAGCGGAGAGATTGCGGATGGAATTTAATCGGGTCAAATGTGAGGTAATGCATTTTGGAAGGTTTAATGGAAGATGGGAAATATACAGTAAATAATAATATAATAATCTTTATTGTCATAAGTAGGCTTACATTGACACTGCAATGAAGTTAGTGTGAAAAATCCCTGGTCGCCTCATTCCGGCACCTGTCGGGCACACAGAGGGAGAATTCAGAATTCCCAAATTCCCTAAACAACACGTCTTTCAGAACCTGTGGGAGGAAACCGGAGCACCCGGAGGAAACCCACGCACACACAGGGAGAACGTGCAGACTCCACACAGACAGTGACCCAATCTGGGAATCGAACCTGGGACCCTGGAGCTGTGAAGCAACAGTGCTACCCACTGTGCTACCATGCTGCCACCTTGCAGAACCCTTAAGAGTATTGATAAGCAGGGGGATCTGGGTGTATAGGTACCCAGGTCACTGAAAGTGGCAACACAGAGTGGAAAAGGTAGTCAAGAAGGCATATGGAATGCTGCCCTCATCGGCCGGGGCATTGAGTTTAAAGATTTTGAAGTCATTTTGCAGAACCTTAGTTAGGCTGCACTTGGAATATAGTGTTCAATTCTGGTCACCACACTACCAGAAGGTTGTGGCGGCTTTGCAGAGGGTACAGAAAAGATTTACCAGGATGTTGCCTGGTATGGAGGGCATTAGGTATGAGGGGAGGCTTGGAGAAATTGGAGTTTGTTCCCACTGGAATTACGTAGGTTGAGGGGCGACTGGATAGAAGTCTACAAGAATACGAGGGGCATGGACAGAGTGGATAGTAAGAAGCTTTTGCCCAGGGTGGAAGAGTCAATTACTAGGGGCCATAGGTGTAAGGTGCAAGGTTTAAAGGCGATGTCAGAGGCAAGTCTTTGCATACAGAGGGTGGTGGGAGCCTGGGACTAGCTGCCGGGGGAGTTAGTGGGTACGATAGTGACTTCAAGGGGCGTCTTGACAAATACATGAATAGGCTGGGAATAGAGGGATATGGTCCCAGAAGGGTAGGGTTTTTTTTTTTTTTTTTTTAGTTCAGACGGGCAGCATGGTCGGTGCAGACGTGGAGGGCTGAAGGGCCTTTTCCTGGGCTACAAGTTTCATTGTTCGTTGTATTGTTCAGATTATTATTCCTCAAACAAATTGCATTCACTGTTAAACACTTTCTCCCCATGTTCATTTAAAATGATATGGACTTTAGTTAAGTACAAGCTAAAATATAAATAAAAGCTATCTCCACTGTTTTTTATTATGCTAGTGATGTGGCATGCTGTTCCTGCAAATTCTTGATGCTGTAGAAGACATTTTGTGATATTCCTGAAAATCATCAATGCCTTGAAGGTACATTACCCCTGCTACTTTCACCAGATCAGTGTACTAGCTTCATGGAAATGATACAAAGAGTATGGGTGCAAGCTACCACAAAATGTCATCTAAAGTAGCATTTAACCTCAAAATGATAAAAAAAATTCTAGGACCACCACTCGTGTTCTTGATGTTAATCTATGACACAATACGGAGTGAGTGAACAAAGCTCAGCAGGTTTTAAAAAGAAATATTCTTCATTAGATATGAACTCATATCATCCTTTGTGTTGAATTGGGAAGTAGTGCATTTTTAAAAGCTACTGTAGGACAGAATGAAAAACATAACTAAAATGACACACTTAATTAGGATGAACATACAGCAGACAAGCTGTCATTAGTAGGAATACCATGTACCGTTGCTGTTGATGGATTTCTTCAACTTCTTGTAGAGGGCAGTATAAGCCTGTTCCTGTTTATCAGACATTGGACATAGCTCTTTGCGATCTTGTTTGGGTGGTAGTTGCTGCAAGACCTAAACAACCGATTTAGCACACTTAAATAATGAAGCAATTTTCAAGACAAGAAACAAGAGAAGGAGAAGAGCTAAATGACCATTTTCCTATTTAGTCATTTATTTACAATCTACTGAAACATTGAAAAGATTTTTGAGATCTGTTCCCATCATGTTTGGAGCTTACACCAATTACATAAATTTTTTTTTTTTTTTTTTTTTATAAAAAGTACCCAATTTATTTTATCCAATTAAGGGGCAATTTAGCATGGCCAATCCACCTACCCTGGACATCATTGTGTTGTGGGGGCAAGACCCACGCAAACAAGGGGAGAATGTGCAAACTCCACAGACAGTGACCCAGAGCCGGGATGGAACCTGGGACCTCGGCGTGTGAGACAGCAGTGCTAACCACTGCGCCACCGGGCTGCCCTACACCAATTAAGTTTATATTTATATATGCTGGGAAAACACAGATAGGTTTGCTTAAAAAAAAAGTCTGTTTAAGGTGACCAAAATGGCTAGAATACAGGCATTCAAGCTTTTTTTGTTTTACAGGCGAAAGAATATTAGCATCAGAGGCAACATTGATGTTCAAATTAATGTTCTCACTTGATTTGCAGACTTCACAAGTTACTGATACAAATAGATCTTCAGTTTTGCTTTAGGATATATCTATAAATGAGGGCGGGCAGCAATTTTGCTTCAGAATAGGTCTATCAGTGAGGGCGGGCAATAGTATCTAAGACATGCCTTTCAAAACCTCCAGAACCACAATTCTAACAAGTCAAAAGTGACCAACAAATAAGTGCAAGTGGGATGAGTGCTTCAAGGATCAGAAGTTTGGGCACTACGGTCTAATGATTTATTAAATTCTGGCAGCTTCACAGATACTACGAACAGCAAACAAAGATGGTGTTATCAATAACGAATTGCAATTTGCCTAAAGGGCCATCCACAGCTGATGCATTCCCATCAGACAACAGCAGTTACCTATATTCCATTTAAGGTATTCATAGCTTGGAGCAGTTTGCAGTGTGGGTCCTACAAATGGCTCTGGCTGGATGGGGAGAAAGAAATGCATTTGCTAGATTCTGATCCCTAATCTTTATTCAGGGACCCATATTGATAAGTTTGAAAGAGCAGACATCAGATGAGAACAGCTCAAGAGGCCTGTGCCAACAGACTGCCAACATTTCTTGCATAGGTTCACACTGCAAAACGGACATGTGGGCGTGATACTGAAACAGTTTGATTACCTATAGAAGGAGTAACTACTTTTTATTTTTATTTTTTTAAACTTGTTCATGGGACGTGAACAGGCTGGACCAGTAATTTTTGCTTGAACGGAGTGCAATTTTAAGAGTCAATTTTAAGGGTCTGGAGACACATATAGCCCAGACCAAGTAAGGATGACAGGTTTCCTTCCCTAAAAGGACATTATAAAAGGTTTTTGAAACAATCGATAATGTTTTGATGGTCATCATTAGACTTTTAATTCCAGATTTTTATTGAATTCAAATTTCACCGTTTGCTATGGTGGGATTCGAACCGAGGATTCCAGAGCATTACCCTGGGTCTCTGGATTACTAGTTCAGGGACAATACCACTAGCCACTGCCTCCTCACCTGAAGGAGCATCAGCCTCAGTGAGGGAACAAGATGTTACAATCAAAAGGAAACCCCAAACTGAAAAGGTCTATGGCATTGATAAGCTGAACATGCTTTTTAAAAATACACGCTTAAAATACTTTGCTCATTGCCTATTGATGTTCTTGGGCAATGGCAAACTGCTGCACGGGAGTATAAACACAAGAGTCTCTTGCAGAATAACACTAATCCAGATGCCTACACCATTAATGTGTGGTGACCTGCATGGCAATCACTTTTACATTATATGCTGACAGCATTCTGCAACATGCCGCATGTGCAGACTGCTTTGTAACAGAAACATTGTTCAGACACCACTCCATATGTCAGAAACTAGAGCTGTCAACACATCAGATTGCAGGTAGAACTGCCTTACCTCACTCTTTACCCTCCTCAAGATAAATGGCTTCATGATCTTTTTGGCATGAGCAATCCTCCCTTTTTCAAAAGTACTTTGTTGCTCTAAGATTTTCTACAAAGAAACAAGGCATTAAGTGTAGTGTAAAGTAAATCAGAACAATAGAATAGTAGTTGTGCCGGATATCTTGGTCGCGAAGTACATTTATACTGAAATAAATTGAAAAAATATAAAAATGGTTGGAGAAAATACAAGTACATGAGCTATAGCAGACTATACTCTCAGAGCCAGTAAATAAAAACAATCACATTTTCAGCATACACCTCAAACCATAAACTAGACACTGGCTAGTATAGACAGTCCTCAATAGATTACATTCTTTTTTTAGCAGCAACAACCCTATGTGAAATGAGTTTAGGTACTTCCTAATGGATAACGATGCTCAGTACAAACCTAAACAAACCAACAACTAAATTGGCAATCTCACTCCAGAGTCTGTCAGTAGAAAATGAGAATGCCATACAGGGTTTCCAAGTTGGCCTCAAGCATATTGTGATGTGCAGAGGCATTTAATTTAAATCAGATGCGTCACATTCTTGGCTGGCACAGTTTGATACAGACATTAGATGTTTAATAGGAAAAAAAAAAAAAATCAAATGAATTCAATCCATAAATATTTAAAACAATCAGGGATATTCTGGTCACTGATGTTCATTTTAGGAAAAAAAACAAAAGAAAAACAAGGTTTTGGGAGGGAGAAAATCTTGTCATAAGTAACAAAAACAGAAAATACTGGACAATCACAGCAGGTCTGCCAGCATCTGTGGAGAGAGAGAGAGAGAAAGAAGCTAACGTTTCGAGTCTGGCTGACTGTCAAATGACTCTTTGTAATTATAAGCATCTTTTCTGGGCACTACATCCACAATACCACATCCAAGATGATAGCAACAGAACACCAGCACCATTTCAGAGAGTAGTTCAGCAGTACAAATCTCAGGTTTAGGACTGCAGAAACGGCCCAAGCATATTGCAGGATAATATCTGCTGCACTCAAAAGTTCACATTTAAAACAACTGTTTACACAAAGGCTTGCACATATCTCAGTGCGTCATTCTTCATCTGGAAAAATTGCCTTCACGGAATGCTTGCGAAAGAGCCACTTTTCAGGCCTGTAATGGGAAGCTCTAATCTGTTGGCAAAGAATAGGTTTTATCCACCCCAGACAGAAAAGGCCCACTTGTATTTATATTGATAGCTGGGCAGGAACTGTTAAATTCACTCCCTTTGATTGTATGCAACTCACCCATGGCAACAACAGATTTGCCTGGTTTGCTTTTGGCAATCCTGATCCTTTTTCTGCTATCAACACGTTCTGCTACTTCACATTCAGACAATTTTGTCCTTTATTCAGTTACTAACACCTATGTTGGATCAAAGCATTACTCTTTAATACTATCATTACTACTTCCTTTGACTTGTGTTCCATGACATTTTGTAATTTAATCTCTTCTGCCCTCTTTAATCTTCTATTCTGCTTCACGTGCCCCTCCCCCTTTATTCAACAGGATAATACAAATCTACCTCACTCATGTTTTGAAGTGTTGTATTGGACTCAAAACACTAACTTTTGTTTCACTTCCTGCGCATGCTGCCAGAGCTGCTGAGTTTATGAACAATTTTATGGTGTTAATAATAGATTTGCCTAGTTTACTTTAATGGCTTGACACTAGAGTCAGAGAACCCACTGGCAGTAAAGTAGAAACATAAATGCTGTAAGAAGGTTCTTTCTTTTTGTGTTTTGCTTCTAAAAACAACAGGTTGCCAGAGTACAAAATAAATCGAGGCAGACACAAATTCTGGATCGGTTATCATTAGACCAGTGCTCTCGTGCCACAAATGCCTTAATATACATCAATCCTCATCAGTACATGTCTATCTATATAACTGGTTTGCAGACCATCTAATACTTACAGTTTTAGAGGAAAACATCCTGCGAATCTCACTGGTACTACTGCTGAACATGTTTGGCATGACAAAATTCAGCAGAGACATCAATTCTAGAAGATTATTCTGCAGTGGAGTCCCAGTCAACAGCAAGCGATGTTCAGCCTAGTAATTAAAACATAATCTGATCAGAGTTACAAATTTACAGATTACTCGCCCGCAATATATTTCTATACAGCTCTCTTGAAAGTACATCGACATACTAAAAGAAAATGACAACAAACAGAATTATTCTGAGGCAGCATATATTTAAGATGACCACAAACGGCACAGGATGAATAGTCTTAGGAACAGCCCAAAGAAGCGTAAGTTAGGTGGATTGGCAATGCTAAAATTGCCCCATGGTGTCCGGAGATGCAGGTTAGGTGGGATTCCAGGAATGGGGCTGGTGAGTGTGCTGAGGTGGGGGTGCTCTTTCGGGGGGGGGGGGGGGGGGGGGTCAGTGCTGACTGGACAGAAAATGTTGGAAAAACTGAGACGGTCTGCAAGCATCTGTGGAGAGAGAAACTAGACATACAGACTCAAAACATTAACTTTTTCCTTCTCCAGCATTTTCTGTTTTTATTTAAGCATTGGACTGATTAACTGAATAGCAAATTGCGCAGTGATTGGTGCTTCAAATGTTTTAAAGCTTACATTAAATGTCATGAGATGCTGATAACGAATGGAACTCATATTTTTCAGCATGTGCCCTTCATCAAAAACCGCATAATGGAGTTTCAAACGTCTAAAGAGACAACGGTCATCTGCATTACTTATTGCGCAGTTATACCTGTTAATTGAAGCAACAAACAAAATTATTGTACTCAGTGAAATGATGCAAAAATGACAATATTCAATAGCAATTTTTAAGCATAGAAAAAACAGCTTTATAAGTGATTCTAATTTTTGGTTTGTTTCCTTTTATCTTATCCAGATATTGCCAATGATTATTAGGGCGACACGGTGATGCAGGTGGTTAGCACTGCTACCTACAGCGGTGAGGTCCCGGGTTCGATCCCGGGTCTCACTGTCTGTGGGGTTTGTACATTCTCCCCGTGACTGCATGGGTTCCACCCCCACAACCCAAAGATGTGCGGGTTAGGTGGATTGGCCATGCTAAATTGCCCCTTAATTGGAACAAATATATAATTGAGTACTCTCAATTTATTTTAAAAAGCCAATGATTATTAGATCTTGAACACAATGGGGATTATAGAACTTCACACCAAATGACAACCCAATAGATTTCCTGCTCATCGGCTAGGAACTGTATTTAGCATGGCCGACACTTAATCTATATAGCGAAATTAAATCAAAACTTGGATCAGTGTTATTAGGTAAAATCCACACTGAATTATCAATATCCTAACTGTTGTAATCCCTCACATCCATTACTAGAGGGAGCGCCAACTCAATTTTTGTACCATCTTTATCAATGCCAGTCCAAACACTTTGTACTCCCTCTTGTGGCAGAGAACAGAGGCATTCTGCAGTTGGCTTAATCCTCAATACTCATCTATACAAACATTTTCATTCAACAAACGTCAATGCCTACATAGGCATCCATAGCATTAGTAGGTTTTCTTTATTATTCAACAACCCAAAGTATCTGTTGCAATGATGCATCCATAACTTACGTAGTTACTATTACACTGAAGTCCACAAACTTGTGAAGAATATCAGATCGAAGGACCTTCCGGTCTTCTAAAGATCCTAAATAACAAAAGCATCAAATCCACAGTTAGTAAAAAAAAAAAATCAAGTAATTAGTGCTTTACCTGATAAAACCAGTTATATTATACCAAAGAATTAATGTGTATATCTAATATATATATATTTTGCAGGAAAAGTATAAATTTATTAAAATAATAAGCCAGCTGGTACTGTTCCAAAAATATAATCTAAATGAACTAGAGTTTATTCCCGTCACTTGATGAATGAAATGAATGATAATCGCTTATTGTCACAAGTAGGCTTCAAATAAATTTAGAGTACCCAATTATATATTTGTTCCAATTAAGGGGCAATTTAGCATGGCCAATCCACCTAAATACTGTGAAAAGCCCCTAGTCGCCACATTCCGGCACCTGTTCGGGGAGGCTGGTATGGGAATTGAACCGTGCTGCTGGCCTGCCTTGGTCTGCTTTCAAAGCCAGCGATTTAGCAGTCTGCTAAACCAGCCCCTGCTTATTAATCATGCAGCAAGACATGATATTCATTAAAACTAATGTCTGATTTCTAGTATTTGCTGAAGATGGCAGTATTTATATTTATTGTTCGCCTCCCTTCCAAAGCTTTTTTACCAGTTATTTATCTGTATTAATTTGAAATTTGTTACATGGGAGGTGTGCGCAGTTCATCTAGCCCCACTACTCAATAGGTCACAACATTAGTTTTAAAAGGTTTGATCTACTCACCAAACTGGCCATTCATTTGTCTTCACTACTGTTATCCAGAATTTAACCAGGCTTTTTTCGGTAAACAACAAACATTAAGTTTACTATAAAACCAGGTCGGTCAAATAGAAAAGCAAAGCTAGTTTACAGTGTGAAACATGAAAGTGTATTAACTACACTTTTGAGACACCCAAAGACACCCAACCACTTTGCAGGCTCCCTTGAGCCATTCCTGGAACAAAGACACAATCTAACAAGTAGGATTTGCCTCCCTCCTAAAAACTTCTCTTCAAAGGCCTCTTACCTCGGCTTCTCCGCAAAATCGCTTGTCACAAATAGGCTTCAAATGAAGTTACTGCGAAAAGCCCCTAGTCGCCACATTCCGGCACCTGTTCGGGGAGGCTGGTACGGGATTTGAACCGTGCTGCTGGCCTACCTTGGTCTGCTTTCAAAGCCAGCGATTCAGCCCTGTGCTAAACCAGCCCCTCGGGCTAAAATCAGCAGATTCATTTGGCGAATGCTAGGTAACAAATAAAAGTCCAGTCCATCATGGGGATATTCATTACAATATGCTTAAATCATCATTTGAGAGTTTGATGATACATTTCTAAAGCTTCCTGGGCGGGATTCTGTGATCCTGAGGCTAAGTGTTGACGCGTCAACACGGCCTCGGGATCAACAATTCTGGCCCCTAGTGGGCTAGCATGGCACTGGAGCGGTCCACGCCACTCCAGCTGCTGATCCTGGTGTCAACTGGGCGCCGTGGGGTCCGCACATGCACAGTGGCTCCTTTCAACGCGCCGGCCCCGACACAACATGGCGCAGGGCTACAGGTGCCGGCGCAGAAGGAGGCACCCAGCCAGAGAGTCCGGCCCGCCGATCGGTGAGCCCCGATTGCGGGCCAGGCCACATCGGAGGGCTCCCCCCCCCCACCCCCCCGACCCTTCCATGCTGAGTTCTCGCCGGCTGAGAGCATGTGTGGACAGCGCTGGCGGGACTGGGCTTTTTTACGACGGCCGCTCAGCCCATCCCAGGCCGAGAATCAGCGGGGGCGCGTAGAGCAGCCGCCGACCGGCGCTGCGCCAACTCTGCGGAGAATCGCGTGCCGGCTGAGAGAATCCCGTCCCCTATGCTGTGGGCTTTATACTACTTTCTACCTTAACTGCCATTATGTTTTGAAAAATTTTAGACATAAAATTGGAACCTTCGTCTGACTAGATCTCTGTCGGTATAGAGTAATAAACTGGGTTAATGTTAACTTCACTCCGAATACTTTAGCTGTAATCATCCTTAAGGAGATGCCTCTTATGCAGGATAAAGTCCATCCAAGTTAGCTTCTGGAAGGTCGGAATCACAATCAACAATCTCCTAACGTTTGACTAGAGAACCTGTCCTTAATAACCCCAGTCTGGTCCTCCGGAATAATCGTCAAAAGGGTACTCTCCAACCAGCTAGTACCCAAGGCAACAATTTTAAAATCGACATTCAAAAGAAAGATTGGCCTGTAAGAGGCATATTCCTCTGGATCTTTACCCATCTTGAATATCAGGGATATGTTAGCCTCCCAAGTGTCAGTGGTACAAGTCCTGCCTCAAAAGAGTGACAGTACATACCCACCAATAATTCTATTAACAGATCCTTAAATTCTCTGTAAAACTCACACCCAAAACCATCTGGCCCCAGGGCCTTGCCCGGTTGAAGCTTCCTAATGGCCGCAGCTACCTGGTCTTTAGAGACGGAAGCATTAAAGGGATAAGCGCTGATCTTCCGATCCTGCATGGTGTCCAAGAGAAGAGAAGAAATGTTCCATCCGTCATTACGTCGCCAGACTGATCTGACCTATTTAACGCGGCATAAAAATCCCTAAAAGCTCAATTAGTTTCCTCACTCTTCATTCGCCTCCCACCCCCGAACGGCACACAGAGGGGATAGGCCTAGAAACCGCCTCCTTAGTCAGGCAAGGGCGAAGAGAAGAGAAAGGAGTTCCCAGTGACCGAGACCTTGTCCATCAAGGGCTTACGATAATTGAAACCACAATCCACAAACAAATTAGCTGTGGCCAATTCTGCAAAGCCTTGATGACAAACCCGAGAGAGCAATTCGGTGTGCCATGCACATTCATTAGAGAGACGGTTTCCCCAAGTATAAATCCCTAACAATCACATACCTGCCACCCTCACCCTTAACGCAGTTTTGTACTTTCAAGGGACATTCTTGTTCATCAGCGTTGCCACATCCGCTACTCGTTGAAAAAGAGGCAAAAAAGACCTGCTCCACCCATTCCTGCCTCAATTTCAAGTGCTCCCTGTCATCCAACTGAGTCTCCTGTAACAAAGCCATGTCCACTTTCTCCTTCTTGAGAGGATTTTTTTCCTTTTGATAGGGTAATGAATTTCCTGTACATTCCATGAGCAAAGTTTAAAATTAGTTACTGCCATTGCATATACCACAAGTAGGATAGGATTTTCACAAAACATTGGGGCGTGCGCCACAACACCCGTCTCCATCTCAATTTATACCACAGGCACCAACATGTTCCCAACACGTTCCTTTCACGGATATTAGGTCTGTTCTGTACCAATAGTCAACGTCATAGAAGCCTCAATATAATAATACAGAAGAATCACCCGCAATAGTTACAAAGGGACATTTACATAGAACATAGAACAATACAGCGCAGTACAGGCCCTTCGGCCCACGATGTTGCACCGAAACAAAAGCCATCCAACCTACACTATGCCATTATCATCCATATGTTTATCCAGTATTTCTCAGCAAAAGGACCTGTAGGACTAACCCTACAGCCATATTGTCATTGCCAACAGGATATAACCTCCTCAACAAGGGGAGCGCCAACAATGGAACGGAAGTCAAATGTCCCTTCCACATTTTAAGCCCACCCATGAAGACCTGCACTCAGCACGCACCCTTCAGCAATGGCGCCACTTAATTCTGCTGTGATTAAGACACAGATAAGTAGCATACGGCACAACTACCATGAATAAAGATAATAAGAGTCCCCAAAGCACTCAAGAACAAGACAACATTCATTAGTGTTCAAATATTAACACCTCCCTTTAAGCAGAATATATGACAATAAAATCAGACAAACACCATGACAAGGAGAGAGTATTTATTAGAGCTTTTCAGTTTTCCGAGCTGCAGCTCATCAATTCCATTCCTTGCCCATTGTGGACTTAACAAAGGCCAAGACAATAGTCGGATTATCAGAAGACGTAACGGAGTCGTGGATATCACTTTCAGGGTCGCAAGATAATGCATAACATAATTCACTCCAGCTGCCTTCGAACTTCATCGAAGCCTTGACACTTCAGCTGCGACACCACAGAAATGCCCTGGAAAAAGGAAATCAGAGCTCCCTCACGGAGACAGGCCCCGCCACACCATCTCCAGGATCCTCTGGCGATTGCAAAATTGTGGAGGCGAAAGATTATAGGCCTGGGACATTGACTGCTCCTTGGCCTCAAAAGGCACTGTGTGCCCTTTCCAATTTGAAACACCCAGCCTGCACATCCATCTCAAGAAAACATGGCAGCCAATTCTCAAGTAAATTAGGAGTCGTACCTTTCACTCCCTCAGGCAGACCGATGATTTGGATATTCTTTCTGCCCTCGGTTCTCCAAATCCTGCAGGATTTCTGACATGCCACATAACTGGTTTTCCAAGGATTGAATAAGAGCTTCAGCTAAAGCAGCAACATTTTTGATTATTTCCTCCATTTCATCAAGCCTTTAATTGGTATTCTGCAACTCTGTTTCATGATCACTTATGTTTTGTGACAGCAAGCAGAGTCTCTGATCAACAACCCGGATAATGTTGGCAGTCATAATAGCGCCAAGCCAAGAGACCACTCGAGGATCAAGCTGCCATATTGAAAAGGCAGCTCCATCCCCATTGAATGGGGTGCCCTTTTATCGCCGGATTTCTTCACGCTTTTCGGCATATTCTCACCAATACTAATCTAGGAGTCTTCTAGGGGCATAGCATCAAATGTTAGTTCACGATTTGGCAAATTTATGCCGGGCAATCAGAATAAATTGACAACTTAAAAAGCATGTGGTGCCACAGGTGTCGGAAAAGCTGCTACTGCTGCATTCGCATCATAGTCCTCCCTTCCATGAACTGCCAGTTTATCCACTCCAGTTTTCCGTATCCCTACATGTACTGTGTCATGAATCTGCCCAGCAACAGGTAGGAGATCTGCCCAGTAATACAAATGCACCAAGGCATAATGGGATGCTATTTGTCCAGCAACAGCGTCTTGGGTCTGCCCAGAAACAGGCAGAAATCTGCCTTGAGACAGCAGTAGCCAGCATTCGGACGGCATAATGCGATGCAATTTTAAAAGTAACAAGATGCAGGTGCCTAGACTTATAGTTGCCAGCACTCAAAAGCAGAGAAGCAGTTTACACCTAACAGCCAGGGAGGCCAGTTTTTACATCTAACAGTCTCTAAGACCAGTCTCCAATTTAACAACTGGCTAGCATCAGAGTCAAGATCATGCAGAAACCTTCGTAAAGGCAGTTTAAATATCTTCGCTGGACCAGGAAAAGACATTTCCTAGACTTCACTTCTGTTGCGTGGTAACTATAAGGTGGATTTGACTTACAAGTTTATTTAATTTGGATGTTGTTTGGGAAAGAGGAAGTCTTGTGGAGTTCAGGGATTGTAGATGTATTTTGGAACAAGGGGTTGTTCAATAAAGTGTGTGTTTAGTGATTCATATAATTAATGATCTTCGAGAGTATTGTAGTTCTGTTTGTGTGTTTGTCTTTAACTTAATAACTAGTCTTTTGAGTCTTTTTAAGAATTGTTACATGATGACTAGGCTGGTTAATCTCACTGGGGTTTCACTCGACTCCTCACACCACTACCTAGCAAACAACTATCCACTTCTCATCTGCAGGTCTGTGAGGTCTCCACTTCCTCATTAGTACCGGGCAGCATGGCAGTGCAGTGGTTAGCACTGTCACTTCACAGGTCCAGGGTCCCAGGTTTGATTCCTGCTTGGGTCACTGTCTGCACGCTCTCCCAGTGTCTGCGTGGGTTTCCTCCCACAAGTCCCGAAAGACGTGCTTGTTAGGTGAATTGGACATTCTGAATTCTTGCTCGGTGTACCCGAACAGGTGTCGGAGTGTGGCAACTAATAATAATCTTAATTGTCACAAGAAGGCTTACATTAACACTGCAATGAAGTTACTGCGAAAAGCCCCTAGTCGCCACATTCTGGCACCTGTTCAGGTACACAGGGAGAATTCTGAATGTCCAAATTACCTAACAGCACATCTTTTGGGACTTGTGGGAGGAAACCGGAGCACCCGGAGGAAACCCACACAGACACAGGGAGAACGTGCAGACTGCACACAGACAGTGACCCAAGCCAGAATCAAACCTGGGACCCTGGAGCTGTGAAGAAACAGTGCTAACCACTGTGCTACCGTGCTGCCTGGGGATTTTCACAGTAACTTCATTGCAATGTTAATGTAAGCCTACTTGTGACAATGATAAAGATGAAAAAAAAAAGAATTCCAATCTTAATATAATGACATTCTGAATTTCCTTAGCTTTAGTTTGGGCTAACTGTGCTATGTTGCTTAACTCTACATCAGCTTGTTGAGCCTCAACTTGGGAGGATTTATTGAACATCTCTTTCAGATTATCTAGATCTTAAAATAAAGTTTCAGCTAACCAAATATCTGTCTGTGGTATCACTGACTTCTGATAATGGACTTTTGTTCACGTTGCTCAGGTCATCACACACCAAGGGAAAACTCAACATACTTTCCTGTAACTGCTCCATCTCTTAAACCTCACTTTGGCATTCAGTTATTGGGGAATTATTGGCGGCATGGTGGCACAGTGGTTAGCACTGTTGCCTCAGCTCCAGGGACCCGGGTTAAATTCCCGCCTCGGGTGACTGTGTGGAGATTGCACTTTCTCCACGTATGTGTGTGGGTTTCCTCCGGGTGCTCTGGTTTCCTCCCACTGCCCAAAGATGTGCAGGCTAGGTGGATTGGCCATGATCAATTGCCCCTTAAGTATCCTAGAGGTTAGATTAGGTGGGGTGACTGGGTTAAGGGGGTAGGGTTGGGGGCCTGACCCCAAGTACTGTACCCTTTCAGAGGGTCGGCGCAGACTTGATGGGCCAAATGGCCTCCTTCTGCGCTTTAGTCATTTTATGATTCTACTACCTTTACTCCGGCAATCATTTCATTTCCCAAGAGTAAATCAACTGCATTCACGGGTAATCTCTAGAACAACCCTTACCGTCACTGCCCCAGACATTATGTCACACTCCCAAGTGCATCTAGCACAATGGTACAGGTATGTACTCCCTGCCTGTTATACACTCCCTGCCAATACCATTTATTAAAACTTGGCTTTTAGTGCTTTCTGGTGGAAAAGCCATGCCTTTCCAAGGGCAAAGTGTTTCAGTGGCTCCCTTATCTCTAATATTATAGGTTTAGCTGTCTTATTTGGAGGGATAAGGGGTTACATTAATGACAAGAATTCATTACAGCTCTCATGCATTTCATTCACCGCTCCTGAACGGACAGTAGTTTCACCGCTGTAGTTAATGCTACAACTTGATTTGCTGGATTTTCAGTGAGGGTGCTATTTCCTGAATCGCCCATGAATAAGACCCATGGATTTCCCTCACACCTTCCAGCAAATTACACCTTGTTACAATGGAAACATTCAAAGTATTTGAATATCACTTCGACCCTCAACACATTCCTTTCTAGTCGGAGGAGGAATTTCTGGGGAATTTCCAGCTGTCCATTCTTTGACTGGCTACTACTATCTCAGATTTGTGGCGTTGATGGAAAAAGAGTTTAGATTTATGAACCAACTCATAATTGTCAGCCATATTGCGGAAAATAAATGCTAATGTTATGGGGGAAACATATTGGCATGGATGGAAGATTCACTTGCTAACAGAAGTAGGGAGTCGGCAAAAATGGGTCTTTTTCAGGTTGGCATGATGTAATGGGTGGTGGGCAACAGGGATCAGTGCTGCCACCTCAATTATTTAAAATTTGCATAAACGAATTGAATGACGGGATGGATGGGATAGTTGTCAAATTTTCTGATTACACAAAGAAAGGTAGGAAAGTAAGTTGTGAAGAAGACATAAGGAGGCTACGAAAAGATATTGATAGGTTACGTAAGTGGGCAAAGATCTGGCAAATGGGGTATGATGTGGGAAAGTTTGAAATTATCCATTTGGTAGGAAGAATAAAAGAGAAGCTTATTATTTAAATACTGAGAACAAAGAACATTACAGCACAGGAACAGGCCCTTCGACTCACCAAGCCTACGCTGATTAGAGAGAGAGATTATAGAGCTCTGAGATGCAGTGCGATCTGGGTGTCTTAGTGCATTTTGGTCTGGAAAATGGAAAGGCAAATTATCTAAATGGAGGGAAACTTCAGAGTGCTTCAGTGCAGAGATCTGGGTGCTAAGGGGTTAAATTTCAGTTAGCTTCATGTTAACCAAAAGTTCTTGCATTTCTATAGGTTTTAGTTTCAGATGAAACTTTACCGTGTTGTAATTAAGTGTTTACCAAGTCAAAAAAACTAAACTGTTGCTAAGCAACCAGAGATTCATACTGAACAGCAGAAGCATTTTGTGTACAATCTAGAACCAGGTTATTCAGAAGCGAAATGCTTTTCACAGAAACTGTCAGTAGAAGCATGACAATAAAGTCCAGGGCAGAAAACAAGTCCAAAAACCTAAAGAGCTTCCCTGGAAGCTGAAGACAAAGGGACAAGGAACCAGAATCTGAACAAGGTACTGTTTGCTGAAGTTAACGGGGCAGAGAGAGGCTCCCAGAAGGCAGAGTGCAAGGTGCAGACTGGGGGAAGTTGACCAACGAGAAGCCAGATGTTTGAAGTAATTCCAAGGCTGCCAACACCTTACAACAGCCTGTGAAGCAGTGGTGTTCTGTTGACATGGCTGGGTACCGAGACTGCGTGAAAGCTGGAATGCATCTGGTGATCCAGGGCAGAGAGAGGTTGAAAGCCTGGAGGCAAGTCCTTGATGACGCCACCGAGAGACAGCCTCGTGTGGGAGAAGATTTCAAAGCTTGTTCTTTGAGAGTGGAGTATGGAAAGCCTAAGTTAAGAGTTCCAGTGAGATCAGCTAGCTCACACAGTGTAATTTAATGAGAAATTCACAGAGGTTGTTTTGGACGGCATCTGTCACTTGGTTCCAGAGTGTGGTGTGTCTGACCACATTTCGCCTATTGGTTTATATGGACTGTGTACATACTGAGAACATTAGTAGGAGATATATTTTGTAACTTGCAATCCTTATAAATCTGTATATATCTACAAAGGTATAACTGGGATGAAGGAGTGTATTATAGTTAATCTTTTCCTTTTTTATTCTTTAAGTTAATAAGAACATAAGAACTAGGAGGAGTAAACCATCTGGCCTTTGAGCCTGCACCGCCATTCAATGAGATCATGGCTGATCTTTTGTGGACTCAGTTCCACTTTCCCGCCCGAACACCATAACCCTTTATTCCATTATTCCTGTATTCTTCAAAAAACTATCTATCTTAAAAACATTTAATGAAGGAGCATCAACTGCTTCACTGGGCAAGGAATTCCACAGATTCACAACCCTTTGGGAAGAGGTTTTCCTAAGCTCAGTCCTAAATCTACTTCCCCTTATTTTGAGGCTATGCCCCAGAGTTCTGCTTTCACCCGCCAGTGGAAACAACCTGCCCACATCTATCCTATCTATTCCCTTCATAATTTTATATGTTTCTATAAGATCCCCCCAGATCCTTTTAAATTCCAATGAGTACAGTCCCAGTCTACTCAACCTCTCCTTGTAATCGAACCCCCTCAACTCTGGGATTAACCTAGTGACTCTCCTCTGCACACCCTCCAGCGCCAGTACGTCCTTTGAGGTAAGGAGACCAAACTGAACACAATATTCCAGGTATGGCCTCCCTAACACCGTATACAATTGCAACATAACCTCCCTAGTCTTAACTAGTCTTAACTCCATCCCTCTAGCAATGAAGGACAAAACTACATTTGCCTTCTTAATCACCTGTTGCACCCGTAAAACAATTTTTTGCGACTCATGCACTAGCACACCCAGGTCCCTCTGCACAGCAGCATGTTTTAATATTTTATCATTTAAATACTAATCCCTTTTGCTGTTATTCCTACCAAAATGAATAACCTCACATTTGTCAACATTGTATCCCATCTGCCAGACCCTAGCCCATTCACTTAACGTATCCAAATCCCTCTGCAGACTTCCGGTATCCTCTGCACCTTTTGCTTTACCACTCATCTTAGTGTCGTCTGCAAACTGAGACACATTGCCCTTGGTCCCCAGCTCCAAATCATCTGTGTAAATTGTGAACAATTGTGGGCCCAACACTGATCCCTGAGGGATACCACTAGCTACTGATTGCCAACCAGATAAACACCTATTAATCCCCACTCTTTGCTTTCTATTAATTAACCAACCCTCTATCCATGCTACTACTTTACCCTTAATGCCATGCATCTTTATCTTTTGCAGCAACCTTTTGTCAAAAGCTTTCTGGAAATCCAGATATACCACATCCATTGGCTCCCCATTATCTACCGCACTGGTAATATCCTCAAAAAATTCCACTAAATGAATTAGGCACAACTACCCTTTATGAACCCATGCTGCATCTGTCCAATGAGATCATTTCCATCCAGATGCCTCGCTATTTCTTCCTTGGTGATAGGTTCCAGCATCTTCCCTACTACCGAAACTAAGCTAACTGGCCTATAATTACCCGCTTTCTGCCTACCTCCTTTGTTAAACAGTCGTGTTACGTTTACTAATTTCCAATCCGCCAGGACCACCCCAGATCAACAGTCCCAAGACTGATCATCCATATCTCGAAACAAAAAATGTTATGATCTATCAAGCCAGGCTGACTTCTAGCTGGTGTTTTTCCTGAAGTTCAGCTTTCGTTTTGATACTTCTTCCTTCTAGGCTGGAGATGATTTTCTCTGGCACGGTTGTCTATTTTCTCTGCAGACTCAACAACATTCCAAGTTCATAGCAAATGATGTGCCGGGCACTCGCTGCTTTCAGAACAATAAAGTAATTCTCTCACTTCAGTAAACAGAAGAGAGGGAGAAAGGAGTGTTTCTTTCACTTCCAAGTTCTAAACGCTTCTCTCAGAAAGTATTACGGAGGAATCACTGACCGTTGTCAGGCAGAACACTGTCCCTGGTCAACTTGCCAACTAATCAATCAGACTTCCTCCAAACCTGCTTCCTAAGATCCACTCTGCGTCGAGCAGTCTGACTGCTCTCGTCCAAAAACAAAATCTGGTAACACAGCGTCCTGACAAGCAGGCTACTTCAACCTCGAGTCTTCGGTTTAAAGACACATTTCAATTATGGGTCCACAGACCAAAGTAATAAAATAGCAGAAAAGAAATGGGAACAGAGGGAATAAACAGGAAGGGCTCCCTGGAGTTGGTTATTCTCTTCTCAAAGGAAAAACCAAAACAAACTTTTTAAACAGTTTCAAGCATAGTGTATGCTTGAAACTGTGACCCCTTTTGTATAGTCCACGGTCAAGAGGTTTCTAGCTTCTTTAAAATGCTTAATTTCACTTTGTTGTAAAATGATGCTTTACCCAGGATTAGCTGAGGCCTGCATCAACTCTTAAAGAAACAGTGGGCTGGATTCCCCGCAGCCCCGCGCAAAATCGCGTTTGGCGCGGGGGCGGAGAATCCATTTTCATGCCAAGATCAGGCCCGGATCCGTCCGGCGATTCTCCGGGACCCGAGAATCAGTGTGTTCGCGGAGTAGTCCGCGCAGCTGGGGGGCCACTGCCAGAGGCCCGCCCAGAGATCCTCCGCTCCCAACTGGCCGAGTTCCCAACGGAGTGGTTCGAACCACCTATTGCCATTCTGGAAGCTCACGTGCAGCTGCAGACTCAGTCCACGGCCGCCCTGGTTTTGGGGGGGGGGCGGAGGCGCATTATGGGTGGCCGGGGGACAGATCGGGGCAGTCAGATCTTCTGGCGCGCGGCCGGTCAGGGGGGGCCAATATTCCTGAGCTGCCTCCGCGGTCAGAGTATGCCATGACGCTCGGCACAGCTGCTGGAGGCCGCCACCGTGTGCGGACTCGAAACCAGAAGCGCGGGGGCCGCAAATCACGCTGGGTCCCTGAAGGTGAGTGAATTAGCTGACCGTTTTTATCGGAAACTCAAAGTGAAACGCCGGTGTGAGGACATAGTCCCATTTTGGCAGAATCCAGCCCAGTGATTTTTAATACACATTTTTCCAGAAAATTCTTAATTACTGTCTGTAGCTCCTGTGCCAAAGCATTTTCTGCAGTAACGATTGTTATTGACGTGCCAACAGTTAATATTGAAATTCCTGAGGACTTCCGGGTGCGGCGATGACCAGCTGAGTCGCACGTTTCGGCAGCTCCCTGTGAAACGGACTTTTGGGCTCTTGATAGGAGCCCCAACGGCAATTTTAACGGCTGAAAACACCGTGCGGTAAACCAGAAGGGTGTTCCCCCTGGACACGGATGGAAAAAGGAGAGGAAAGTGGCCGGATTGCAGCGGATCCTTTGGAACAACGGCAAGGAAGGCAAGCAGAAACCAAGATGGCGTCGGAAGGTGGCAGTTTCATATGGGGCCCTGAACAACAAGAGTTTTTGAAACGCTGCGTGGAGGAGATAAAAAAGGAAATGAAGAAAGAGTTGTTGGCCCCGATATTACACGCGATTGAAGGGCTGAAAGAGGAACAAAAGACCCAGGAGCAGGAGCTTCGGGTCGTGAAGGCGAAAGCAGCAGAGAATGAAAACGACATACAGGGCCTGGTGGTGAAGTCGGAGATACAGGAGGCACACCAGAAACGATCTGTGGAGAGGTTGGAGGCACTGGAAAATAACGCAAGGAGGAACAACTTGAGGATTCTTGGCCTTCCTGAAGGTGTGGAGGGGGCGGACGTCGGGGCATATGTGAGCACGATGCTGCACTCGTTAATGGGAGTGGAGGCCCCGACGGGTCCGTTGGAGGTGGAGGGAGCATACCGAGTTATGGTGCGAGGATCGAGAGCAGGAGAAGCTCCCAGAGCCATAGTGGTGAGATTTCTCCGTTTTAAGGATAGAGAAATGGTCCTTAGATGGGCAAAGAAAACTCGGTGTAGTAAATGGGAGAACGCGGTGATCCGCGTCTATCAAGATTGGAGTGCGGAGGTGGCGAGAAGGAGGGCGAGCTTTAATCGGGCCAAAGCGGTACTTACAAAAAAAAGATAAAGTTTGGAATGCTGCAACCGGCAAGACTGTGGGTCACATATCAAGGGAGGCACCACTACTTTGAGACGGCGGATGAAGCGTGGACTTTTATTGTAGAAGAAAAATTGGAATGATTGGACTACGAAAATGAACGTTTGGACAAAGTGGTGGGACGAGTGGGGGGGGGGGGGCGAAGAGGGATTGTATGATTAATCCTGCGGTATGGTAACTTTTCTTTCTCCCACAGGTGGTGATGGGGGGAGGTGGGGAGGGAGAGGAGATGGGGCGTTGGCCATGGGAGGCGGGGCCGAGGGAGAGGCGCGGGCTTGGTTCCCGCGCTATGATAATTATGGCGGGAATAGAGAAGCAGGAAGGAGGGGGCGCCGCACGGGGCGAGCCGTGATCACGGGGGGAAGCCGAGGTCAGCCAGAGTTTGCTGACTTCTGGGAGCAACATGGGGGGAGTAATTACGCTAGCGGGGGGTCTAGCGGGGGGGGGGGGGGAATTACTGGGTTGCTGCTGCTGGGGAAAGGGGGGAGTGGGTGCGGGAAAGGATGGGCGGGGGGGCACCGTCTGGGAGAAATACAGCTGCGTGGGAACTGGGCGAGAAGCTGGAAAAAGATGATGGCTAACCGGCAAGGGGGGGGGGGTGGGAAGCCCCCCAACTCGGCTGATCACGTGGAACGTGAGGGGGCTTAACGGGCCGATAAAGAGGGCACGAGTACTCGCACACCTTAAGAAACTTAAAGCAGATGTGGCCATGTTACAGGAAACGCACCTGAAACTGATAGATCAGGTTAGGTTGCGCAAAGGATGGGTAGGGCAGGTGTTCCATTCGGGGCTGGATGCGAAAAACAGGGGGGTGGCTATATTAGTGGGGAAGCGGGTAATGTTCGAGGCAAAGACTATAGTGGCGGATAACGGGGGCAGATACGTGATGGTGAGTGGCAAATTACAGGGAGAGATGGTGGTGTTGGTAAACGTGTATGCCCCGAATTGGGACGATGCCAATTTTATGAGGCGAATGCTAGGACGCATCCCAGACCTAGAGACCGGAAAGCTGATAATGGGGGGAGACTTTAACACGGTGTTGGAACCAAGGCTGGATAGGTCGAAGTCCAGGACTGGTAGGAGGCCGGCAGCAGCCAAGGTGCTTAAGGATTTTATGGAGCAGATGGGAGGGGTGGACCCGTGGAGATTCAGTACATAGAACATAGAAAATACAGCACAGAACAGGCCCTTCGGCCCACGATGTTGTGCCGAACCTTTGTCCTAGATTAATCATAGATTATCATTGAATTTACAGTGCAGAAGGAGGCCATTCGGCCCTTTGAGTCTGCACCGGCTCTTGGAAAGAGCACCCTACCCAAACTCAACACCTTCACCCAACACCAAGGGCAATTTGGACATTAAGGGCAATTTATCATTGGCCAATTCACCTAACCTGCACATCTTTGGATTGTGGGAGGAAACCGGAGCACCCGGAGGAAACCCACGCAGACACGGGGAGGACGTGCAGACTCCGCACAGTCAGTGACCCAAGCCGGAATCGAACCTGGGACCCTGGAGCTGTGAAGCAATTGTGCTATCCACAATGCTACCGTGCTGCCCTTGAGAACAAATAAATCTACACTATATCATTTAACCGTAATCCATGTACCTATCCAATAGCTGCTTGAAGGTCCCTAATGTTTCCGACTCAACTACTTCCACAGGCAGTGCATTCCATGCCCCCACTACTCTCTGGGTAAAGAACCTACCTCTGATATCCCTCCTATATCTTCCACCTTTCACCTTAAATTTATGTCCCCTTGTAATGGTTTGTTCCACCCGGGGAAAAAGTCTCTGACTGTCTACTCTATCTATTCCCCTGATCATCTTATAAACCTCTATCAAGTCGCCCCTCATCCTTCTCCGTTCTAATGAGAAAAGGCCTAGCACCCTCAACCTTTCCTCGTAAGACCTACTCTCCATTCCAGGCAACATCCTGGTAAATCTTCTTTGCACCTTTTCCAAAGCTTCCACATCCTTCCTAAATTGAGGCGACCAGAACTGTACACAGTACTCCAAATGTGGCCTTACCAAAGTTTTGTACAGCTGCATCATCACCTCACGGCTCTTAAATTCAATCCCTCTGTTAATGAACGCGAGCACACCATAGGCCTTCTTCACAGCTCTATCCACTTGAGTGGCAACTTTCAAAGATGTATGAACATAGACCCCAAGATCTCTCTGCTCCTCCACATTGCCAAGAACTCTACCGTTAACCCTGTATTCCGCATTCATATTTGTCCTTCCAAAATGGACAACCTCACACTTTTCAGGGTTAAACTCCATCTGCCACTTCTCAGCCCAGCTCTGCATCCTATCTATGTCTCTTTGCAGCCGACAACAGCCCTCCTTACTATCCACAACTCCACCAATCTTCGTATCATCTGCAAATTTACTGACCCACCCTTCAACTCCCTCATCCAAGTCATTAATGAAAATCACAAACAGCAGAGGACCCAGAACTGATCCCTGCGGTACACCACTGGTAACTGGGATCCAGGCTGAATATTTGCCATCCACCACCACTCTCTGACTTCTATCGGTTAGCCAGTTTGTTATCCAACTGGCCAAATTTCCCACTATCCCATGCCTCCTTACTTTCTGCATAAGCCTACCATGGGGAACTTTATCAAATGCCTTACTAAAATCCATGTACACTACATCCACTGCTTTACCTTCATCCACATGCTTGGTCACCTCCTCAAAGAATTCAATAAGATTTGTAAGGCAAGACCTACCCCTCACAAATCCGTGCTGACTATCCCTAATCAAGCAGTGTCTTTCCAGATGCTCAGAAATCCTATCCTTCAGTACCCTTTCCATTACTTTGCCTACCACCGAAGTAAGGCTAACTGGCCTGTAATTCCCAGGGTTATCCCTAGTCCCTTTTTTGAACAGGGGCACGACATTCGCCACTCTCCAATCCCCTGGTACCACCCCTGTTGACAGTGAGGACGAAAAGATCATTGCCAACGGCTCTGCAATTTCATCTCTTGCTTCCCATAGAATCCTTGGATATATCCCGTCAGGCCCGGGGGACTTGTCTATCCTCAGGTTTTTCAAAATGCCCAACACATCTTCCTTCCTAACAAGTATTTCCTCGAGCTTACCAATCTGTTTCACACTGTCCTCTCCAACAATATCGCCCCTCTCATTTGTAAATACAGAAGAAAAGTACTCGTTCAAGACCTCTCCTATCTCTTCAGACTCAATACACAATCTCCCGCTACTGTCCTTGATCGGACCTACCCTCGCTCTAGTCATTCTCATATTTCTCACATATGTGTAAAAGGCCTTGGGGTTTTCCTTGATCCTACCCGCCAAAGATTGTTCATGCCCTCTCTTAGCTCTCCTAATCCCTTTCTTCAGTTCCCTCTTGGCTATCTTGTATCCCTCCAATGCCCTGTCTGAACCTTGTTTCCTCAGCCTTACATAAGTCACCTTTTTCCTCTTAACAAGACATTCAACCTCTCTTGTCAACCATGGTTCCCTCACTCGACCATCTCTTCCCTGCCTGACAGGGACATACATATCAAGGACACGTAGCACCTGTTCCTTGAACAAGTTCCACATTTCATTTGTGTCCTTCCCTGCCAGCCTATGTTCCCAACTTATGCACTTCAATTCTTGTCTGACAACATCGTATTTACCCTTCCCCCAATTGTAAACCTTGCCCTGTTGCACGTACCTATCCCTCTCCATTACTAAGTGAAAGTCACAGAATTGTGGTCACTATCTCCAAAATGCTCCCCCACTAACAAATCTATCACTTGCCCTGGCTCATTACCCAGTACTAAATCCAATATTGTAGACCTAGGAGTAAGGAGTTCTCGTTTTTCTCCTATGTCCATAAAGTCTATTCACGCATAGACTTTTTTGTGTTGGGTAGGGCATTGATCCCGAGGGTGAGGGGAACGGAATATACGCTATAGCCATTTCGGATCATGCCCCACACTGGGTAGACTTGGAGATAGGGGAGGAAACAAGAGAGCGTCCACCCTGGAGAATGGATATGGGACTAATGGCGGATGAGGGTGTGTGCTTAATGGTGAGGGGATGCATTGAAAAGTACTTGGAACTGAATGACAATGGGGAGGTTCAGGTGGGAGTGGTCTGGGAGGCGTTGAAGGCGGTGGTTAGGGGGGAGCTGATATCAATAAGGACACATAAAGGGAAGCAGGAGAGTAAGGAACGGGAGCGGTTGTTGCAAGAACTTTTGAGGGTGGACAGACAGTATGCGGAAGCACCGGAGGAGGGACTGTATAGGGAAAGGCAAAGGCTGCATGTGGAATTTGACTTGCTGACCACAGGCACTGCAGAGGCACAATGGAGGAAGGCGCAGGGTGTACAGTATGAATATGGAGAGAAGGCGAGCAGATTGCTGGCACACCAATTGAGGAAAAGGGGAGCAGCGAGGGAAATAGGGGGGGTGAGAGACGAAGATGGAGAGACGGAGCGGGGAGCGGAGAGAGTGAATGAAGTGTTTAAGACATTTTATAAAAAATTGTATGAAGCTCAACCCCCGGATGGGAGGGAGAGAATGATGGAGTTTTTGGATCGGCTGGAAATTCCCAAGGTGGAAGAGCAGGAAAGGATGGGATTGGGAGCACAGATCACGGTAGAAGAAGTGGTGAAAGGAATTAGGAACATGCAGACGGGAAAGGCCCCGGGACCGGACGGATTCCCAGTTGAATTTTACAGAAAATATTTGGACTTGCTCGCCCCGCTACTGACGAGGACCTTCAACGAGGCAAAGGAAAGGGGACAACTGCCCCCGACTATGTCAGAAGCAACGATATCGCTTCTTTTAAAGAAGGAAAAGGATCCGCTACAATGCGGGTCCTATAGACCTATTTCCTTCCTAAATGTAGATGCCAAGGTCTTGGCCAAGGTAATGGCAATGAGAATAGAGGAATGTGTCCCGGGGGTGGTTCATGAGGACCAAACTGGGTTTGTGAAGGGGAGACAGCTGAACACGAACATACGGAGGTTGTTAGGGGTAATGATGATGGCCCCACCAGAGGGTGAAACGGAGATAGTAGTGGCGATGGATGCCGAGAAAGCATTTGATAGAGTGGAGTGGGATTATCTGTGGGAGGTGTTGAGGAGATTTGGGTTCGGAGAGGGGTATGTTAGATGGGTGCAGCTGTTGTATAGGGCCCCAGTGGCGAGTGTGGTCACGAATGGACGGGGATCGGCATATTTTCGGCTCCATAGAGGGACAAGGCAGGGATGTCCTCTGTCCCCATTACTGTTTGCACTGGCGATTGAGCCCCTGGCGATAGCGCTGAGAGGTTCCAAGGGATGGAGGGGAATACTTAGGGGAGGAGAAGAACACCGGGTATCTTTATATGCGGATGATCTGCTACTATATGTGGCGGATCCAGCGGAGGGGATGCCAGAAATAATGCGGATACTTGGGGAGTTTGGGGATTTTTCAGGGTATAAATTGAACATGGGAAAGAGTGAGCTGTTTGTGGTGCATCCAGGGGAGCAGAGTAGAGAAATAGAAGACCTACCGTTGAGGAAGGTAACAAGAGACTTTCGTTACCTGGGGATCCAGATAGCTAAGAATTGGGGCACATTGCACAGGCTAAATTTGACGCGGTTGGTGGAACAGATGGAGGAAGATTTCAAGAGATGGGATATGGTAGCATTGTCAATGGCAGGGAGGGTGCAGGCGGTTAAGATGGTGGTCCTCCCGAGATTCCTTTTTGTGTTTCAGTGTCTCCCGGTGGTGATCACGAAGGCTTTTTTCAAAAGGATAGAAAAGAGTATCATGGGTTTTGTTTGGGCCGGGAAGACTCCGAGAGTGAGGAAGGGATTCTTACAGCGTAGTAGGGATGGGGGGGGGGGCTGGCACTACCGAGCCTAAGTGAGTATTATTGGGCCGCTAATATTTCAATGGTGAGTAAGTGGATGGGAGAGGAGGAAGGAGCGGCGTGGAAGAGATTAGAGAGGGCGTCCTGTAGGGGGACCAGCCTGCAGGCTATGGTGACAGCCCCATTGCCGTTCTCACCAAGGAACTATACCACGAGTCCGGTGGTGGTAGCTACACTGAAGATTTGGGGACAGTGGAGACGACATAGGGGAAAGACCGGAGCACTGGGGGGGTCCCCGCTAAGAAACAACCATAGGTTTGCCCCGGGGGGAATGGATGGGGGATATGGAATGTGGCAAAGAGCAGGTATAATGCAATTGAAAGATCTATTTGTGGATGGGAAGTTTGCGAGTCTGGGAGCGCTGACCGAGAAATATAGGTTGCCCCAAGGGAATGCATTCAGGTACATGCAATTGAGGGCTTTTGCGAGGCAGCAGGTGAGGGAATTCCCGCAGCTCCCGACACAAGAGGTGCAGGACAGAGTCATCTCAAAGAAATGGGTGGGGGACGGTAAGGTGTCGGATATATATAGGGAAATGAGAGACGAAGGGGAGACTATGATGGACGAACTAAAAGGGAAATGGGAAGAAGAGCTAGGGGAGGAGATTGAGGAGGGGATGTGGGCAGATGCCCTAAACAGGGTAAACTCGTCGTCCTCGTGCGCCAGGCTAAGCCTGATTCAGTTTAAGGTATTACACAGGGCA
This sequence comes from Scyliorhinus torazame, assembly GCF_047496885.1. Classification (NCBI taxonomy): domain Eukaryota; kingdom Metazoa; phylum Chordata; class Chondrichthyes; order Carcharhiniformes; family Scyliorhinidae; genus Scyliorhinus; species Scyliorhinus torazame. Next base: position 13,977,814 of record NC_092709.1, read on the forward strand.
CATATGACTGGAACACGGCTCAGTAAATTTTTTGGGGTGGAGGATAGGTGTGCGAGGTGCTCGAGAAGCCCAGCGAATCATACCCATATGTTTTGGTCATGCCCGGCACTACAGGGGTTTTGGATGGGGGTGACAAAGGTGCTTTCGAAAGTAGTAGGAGTCCGGGTCGAACCAAGCTGGGGGTTGGCTATATTTGGGGTTGCACAAGAGCCGGGAGTGCAGGAGGCGAAAGAGGCCGATGTTTTGGCCTTTGCGTCCCTAGTAGCCCGGCGCAGAATATTGCTAATGTGGAAAGAAGCCAAGCCCCCGGGGGTGGAGACCTGGATAAATGATATGGCGGGGTTCATAAAGTTAGAGCGGATTAAGTTCGTCCTAAGGGGGTCGGCTCAAGGGTTTACTAGGCGGTGGCAACCGTTCGTCGAATATCTTGCGGAAAGATAGATAGGGGAGAACAAAGAAGGCAGCAGCAGCGGCCCAGGACTTGGGGGGGGGGGGGGGGGGGGGGGGTGGGGGTGTGGCCTGAGACAAGGCAGTTGCCAATTAGGGCTAGTTTTTATTTTTTGTTATTTAATATTTATTTATTTGTTGTTGTTTTTGTTTAAATTTAAAAAAGGTCATTATTATCTGTATTGTTACAATGTTGTGTAAAGGATGCACAATGTACTGTGTTGGTTGACCAAAAATTTTCAATAAAATATTATTTAAAAAAAAAAATATTGAAATTCCTAATGTAGCTACTTTACATTGAATTCCCCCATACTGTCCATCGCATTTACTGAATAACCAACTGAATGATGCAAGTTACTGCAATGCACCAAAATACCAGAGTTTCACAGGAGTGGAAACCACAACTTACATGATACATTCCTCATTGGTGTCACTGCACATAGAAGGTTTAATTTCTTGCCTCAGGTGAAGTGAAAATCTGATAAGCACAGCAAGCTGCTGCACACAGACCTGGACAGGAGAAACTTCTTGGCAAAGGTTTTGGCACAGCAGCTATTGTTTTCTTTTGGTTAACTTGAGAGTTTGCTGTGTGCAAATTGGCTGCCATGTTTCCCATGTTAAAACAGTGAATTATAGGCTGGAATTAAGTTTTAAAAAAAAAAAACAAGTGTATCAGGTGTGGGTGGAGTGGTGATTGAAGTCTGAAAAATCTGTTTCCAGGCACAAAGTGGACTCAAATCTGCCCATTTCTTGCTTTAAATAAGGCTAGAAACCGGGCAGGCAACCAACCTACTCAAGAGGAAGCACGATGGAACTTTAAAACCTGGTTCGCAACCTGTCTTACTATCAAATTTGAACTATTAAGTACTTCAGGAAACCTGGTTGAGATGGGGACTTGGTAGATTCTGGTAGTAAGTGCCTTCAGACTACCTCCTTGGTCCAGTTGCCTCCAAGAAGCCTCAACAATTAACACCCTCTCCACTACCTCAGGCTCGGATTCTCTCTGCCCCTCCCCTATAAATCAGCTCAGCTTCCAAGCAGGAACTGGTCAGCAGTATCACTGGCATGTGAAAGAATCTCAAATTGAGAATACCCCCACAACTTTAGTAAACATTTTTGCCTATGCTTCAACTAATTAATTAGCTCTGAAGTGCCTTGGTATGCTCTGGAAAGTGTAATTCTTTCCTTTGGTATAAATTACATTTTAATTTGCATGCATTAGGTACATGAGAAAATTTGGCTACTGAAAGCATGTGAAAGTAAATCGAACTGGTGACTTTTTTTCTGTGTTTGCTGACCTAATAGTTTTCCATAGTCTCAAATATTCCCTTGTGTATGTACAAACCAGTCAGCATAGTTAATGCAATAGTAATGGCTATCTGAACCAATCTCAAATATAAGCCTTACAAGGTGGGACATTATAGATGGACATCAGAATCAAAACTTGCAGTTTGAAACATAAACTCATTTTAAACAGCACTTCGCAGTTTCTAAATAAGAGTGCCAATCTGCACAATACTGCAGGTGTTTTAATTCCAGACCTGTGAAGTTAGCTTATTTGACAGATTTGGGGTGGGGTGGGGGGGGGGGGGGGGGGGAGGGAGAAGAGAGGAGAAAGAGAAGGCGTGCAAATGTGCCAGGGGCACATGTTCAACTCACAGCACAGCAGCCATTGTAATTTAAATTCAATTAATAAAATCTGAAATTGAAAATTAGTCTCAGTAATGGTGACCATGAAACTTAACAATTGTCATATAGGCCCATCTGGTTCAGAAATCTGCCATCCTTACCCGATCTGGCCTACATTTGACACCAGACCCACAGCAATGTGGTTGACTCTTAAGCCCCTCCCCCTCCCAAAATAGCCAAGCAAGCCATAAATTCAAGGTATTTGGGGATTGGCAACATGCTGATTTTGCTAGTGATATCCACATCCCATGAATGATGACATCAAAAGTACACTCTTGAGAAATTCCTATATCAGGAAAAACTTCATTTCCAATAAATGAAGTGGTGGCGGGGGGGGGGGGGGGGGGGGGGGGGGGGGCAGTGGCATGGTAGTATCGTCACTGGACTAGTTATCCAAAGACTCTGGGAAGTTCTGGGGACCCGGGTTCAAATCTTACCATGTCATGTGGCAAAATTTGAATTTTTTTTTAAAAACTGCAATTAAAAGTCGAATGATGACCATGAAACCAGTCTATGGTTGTAAAAACCCACCTAACTCACTAATTAATGCCTTTGGGGAAGGCAGTCTGCCATCCTTACTTGGTCTGGCCTACACGTAACTCCAAATCCACAGCAATGTGGTTGACTCTCAAATGCCTCTGAAAATGGAGGGCAGTTAGGGGTGGGCAATAAGCACTGGCCCAGCCAGCAATGACCACATTCCGTTAATAAAACAGATCCTTAACCAAGTGTTAAAATTCAGATGCCAGAACTTATTAAGCATTCAGGCAGAATAGAGGACAAAATGATCGTGTATCTGCTCTTTTACCATGCTATGTACTGGGGCAAAAGACCAAAGCTCAAACGTCAAACATAGCAATCGAGTAGAATAGAAATTTAAATAATTGGCCAATCACAAATGTTTCAAAGTTGCAACATAAATTGGCCAGTGACCAGTATTGAAATTAGAAAATATAGCACAGCAATATTTTTTATCTTTCTGGAATACGATGGTAATAGCAAAGCCGGCTGCGTGATATATTCACACGTTGATGTGCAAACTGTCCAGCAACTTGCATTGAGGGAAGAAATAATCCTTGAATTGCAAAATCGTTACAAGTTGCTGGTTAATTTGCACCATTTTAGTTAACTTTGTGAAAACGGTTTCTCATGGTTACTCCATTTGTGCATTAATTGGACACTGAACTGTGCAAAAAGTACAAGCATCATTTTAATAAAGTGGTAAAGACTGCCAATTAACCTCGCTTGTCCAGAGTGCAGAAAAGTGTAGAAGAGCTGCATTCCTTCAATTTGTGCATTATTTTAGATTTTCAAAACGTCAAATTATTTTCCCTTCTGCCTCTTTGCATCCAATTATCTCTCTTCCCAATTTCAGTACCCGAGTCAAGACTTTCCTTCCTCTAATTAATACTCAAATCATATTGGCTACTGTAAATTCGATGATCACTGGTCTGGTCTTTCATTAAGGTTCCAGTTATCCTGGTTGTGTTGCTATCAGCTCACTGTTCCAACAACTTAATAGGAATTTGTTTTCTAAAAAAACTGAATAAAATGAGCAACTTAACTAACGGGTATGCCACGAGATGCCCGACAAGTAAAATCTAGTCCAATGTGTAAAAAGAAAATAGAGATTCTTACTTAAAATTGCAGTTTGTCTCTAAGCTAATACAGCAAAGACATTCATTGAAAAAGAACACAAAGTCTCAAGAGAAAGATGCGCTTTCCTCCTCCCCCCATCATCTTCAAGTGTCTAGTCTACCAAGATACAAACCTGGTTTGAAAGTAACCCATTGCCCCTTTTGCTCATCGAATGATGGGTTACTTAATTACATATAATATACCGAGAATATTTGGCATTTTGGACTAATTTTAGGTACTGTAAATTAAGTCAGAGAGCACCATCTCTTCCTTGCAAAGTTCTGCAATTCTCTTCTATTTGATGCAAAACCTGGACAATATCTAGGGCCGGGCTTACAAGAGGCAAGTAACATTTGCGCCACACAAGTGGCAGGCAATGACCATCTCCAACTAGATCAAACCATCGCGCCAAATTTAATTATAGGATTGAATGTGGAGACTCTGGTACCAGATTTATGGTACTTTATTTAGAAAGTGTTTCAATTAAATCAGGCGAGGATTGCAATCAAAAACATACACAAACAAAAGTTTTGCAGCCCAATTCTGTGATGACAGTTTACTCTTTATTAGGGTTCTGGCACACAAATCTTACCATAATACAGAAGGACTTTGAGAGCAGGGCACCATTGCTTAAGTTCGCGAATCCAGTTGTCTAAAGAAAAGTTAAATTAAAAACGTTCAGTATGAATATGTTTATTAAATGGTGAATGAATCAAATTCAAAATTTTAAAAATCTATTTTGACTCGCTACGGAAAATTGCCAAGTCTCAATAACTGAAGAGACACAGATCAGTGGTGGGAAAAAATTGAACAGGAAAAAAAAGACAAGTTAATTACTGTATTTGTTTTGATAGATTCCCACTTAATTTAGTATTTTGGGTTTTAAATGTTACCTAGGGTTGAGGCAGGTACAATGATGAGATGTGGTCCTTTATCTCCTTCCTGGTAAAGATAAGCAAGGAACGATATAGCTTGTACAGTTTTCCCCAAGCCCTGTGTACAAATAAAACAATTATTGAAACATGAAGAAACCATTAGCTCATAAAAAGGAAATGTTGGCTTCTTACACTACCAAGTATGCGAACCATTGAAATCTACACCATCGATATTTACTGTGGGGCAAACCTCAGGGTGAAGCTATCACTCACCTCTTGAAAACAATACCAGTGAAGTGGAGGATATGGCAGTGGTACTAATTAATACTTTGTTTCTGTCTTTACCAAATTAGATGGCTCAGTTGAAATGTGGGTGTTGAGCAACTGAGCTGTATAGTGATAGATAAAGAAAAGGTGCCAGAGAGGCTGGCAGCACTCAAGATAGAGAAGTTGCCAGGGCCAGATGGGATGCATCATAGATTGCAGAGAGGTAAAGGAACATATTGTGGAGCTGTCCACGCCACTCTGACCACAGGATTAGTCCTGGGGGACTGGAGGATTGCAAATGTGACGTTGTTGTTTAACAAAGGGGCAAAGGATAACCCAGGAAACTCTGACCCGTCAGTTTGACATCAGTAGTGGGAAAACTGATGAAGGCCATAATATGGGATGAGATAAATATACACTAAGTTAACACTAGACAGTCAACATGGTTTTGTCAAGGGCCGGTCATGTCTGACAAATTTAACTGAATTCTTTGACGAGGTGACACAGGCAATGGATGAAGGTAACGAATGTTGTACATTTGGACTTTCGGAAAGCATTTGATAGGGTGTCACATGGTAGGTTGGTTAATAAATTAAAAACGTTTGGGATTGAAGGATCCTTGGCAGCATGGATTAGAAATCGGCTGAGATATGAAACTGAGGAGAGATCTAGGTGGGCATTTCTCAGACTGGAGACGAGTTGAAAGTGGTGTTTCCCAGGGCTCAGTGTTGGGACCCTTGCTTTTTATGATTTATATAAATGATTCAGAGGTGGGTGTTGAGGGCCAAATCTCTAAATTTGCAGATGACACTAAGCTAGGGAGAATAGTGAATTGTGAGGATGATGCTGAGTGACATCAGAGGGACATTGACAAGTTGACCAAATGGGCAGATACCCGACAGATGAAATTCAATTAAGTGAAATGTGAGGCAATGCATTTTTGTAGAAGAAACGTGGGGAGATAATATAGACTTGATGGTACAACTGAGGGGAGAATGGGAGCAGAGGGACCTCGGGGGGTGGCGTTCAAGTGTATAATTCTCTGAAGGTGGCAAACAGTTATTAAGGAGGCTTACAGGATCCTTGGGTTTATAAATAGAGGCAATAAATAGAGGCAGAGTATAAAGCAAGAAAGTGATGCTACACCTCTACAAATCATTGGTCAAACCACACTTGGAGTATTGTATTAATTTCTGCGTGTCTTATTTAAGGAATATGTTAAAGCCCGAAAGAAAGTGCAGATGAGATTTATTAGAATGATACCAGGAATGAGGAATTTTAGATACAAAGAAGGATTGGAGTATTGGGCTTGTTCTCCTTGGAGCAGAGAAGGTTAAGAGGTGATTAAGAGGTGTTCCAAATTATGAACAATTTTGACAGGGTAAAGGATATTTTGTTTCCACTAGTTGGTATGCCAGTGACTAGTAGGTCACACTTTCAAGATGGTCAGCAACAGAGCTAGGAGTGAGACGAGGAGAAAATTATTTTCTCAGGGTTGTTAGGATTTGGATTGCGCTGCCTGGGAGAGTGGTGGAGGTAGATTCCACAAGAGGCTTCAAAAGACAGGTGGATACATATTTGAAAGTGATTATTTTAGAGAGCTATGGAAATGGTGCTGGAGAATGGGACTAGCTGGGGTAGCTCTTTTGGGAGCCAATGCATACATGATGGGCCAAATGATCTCCTTCTGTGCTGTAAACAAAAAAAAATACTGACTTGCATTTCAAAGAGCACCGCTGTCATCGTTTGAGAACAGAATATTCCTTTTGCAATTTTGAACTATAAAAAGCTTTGTAAAGTAATCAAGGAGGGTTAAAATGTTTTTTGTGTAAATTCTGAGCAAGAATGCAGATTTAACACTTCAATTCCCATCCACATGGCCAAGTTTGAATCCAGCTACTTATCCCATTTTATCTTTGGGAGATTATTGAAATGGAAATTATTTAAGTCTTGAGAGATCAGAGTACCATTGAATTAAGAGTTCAGTACATAGAAATATAAGAAGCATCTCCTGTGCCCCTCATTGTTCTTCTCAATTCACAATAGGGGCGGCGATCAAATTCTTCTAGGTTAACACAAGAACAGGTCCAAAGAATTGCTGAGTTATTAGATAATGTGTCAGAGGATGCATCATCAACCAGGATTAACAATGTCGAGGCAACCAAAATGATTGATTTGCTGCAATACGACAAAGAACCTTTTTTACTTACCATTTCATCCGCTAATATACCATTCACTCGATGTTTATTCAGCAAGACCAACCAGTTTAATCCCACTAGTTGATATGGTTTAAGTTCCAAACTGTAAAACAGAACATAGAAAAAGACAGATAAGACACACACTTAAGAAAAAAACTCCTGCATGTAATACGTCCTACAAACATGACTTGGCTGACTTTCTGTAACACTTCTGCTGTCACGCCATTTCTGTCACACCACTTTTGACATCACTCATAGTTATTACTCACCATGAAAAATGCCATGGCAGATTTGTCAGTATTATAATCAATATATTAGCACATGCACACATATAAAATGCAATTGTAAAGAAAAAGATTAGTGGCCAGGGAGGGGGACAGAGAGAGTGGTCGGTGTACCTAGATTCTGACAGGGGCCGAAGACAATGTTTAGCTGGAGGGAATGACAGCTCCTTCAAGATTGGACGCCAGAGAAGCAATCTGATTTCAGGGTTAGAGCTGGGCTTCATAAGGTCATAAGAAAAAGGAGCAAAAGTAGGGTATGCAGTCCATCAAGCCTGTTCTACCATTCAATAAGATTTGATTGTGGCCTTAACTCCGCTTTCCTGCCTGCCTGCCTCATAAGACTAAAAGTGAGGTGGTATTTGGAGGGAGAGAAGTCTTCAGATTCCCAGCTATCATGAATTTGGATTATGAAAAGAATCTGTTGGGAAGAAGGTTTGAGGATAGCATAGACAATTTGGAAGCAATAATGTCAAAAGAAATTCTTTTAAAAAAAAATTTAAGCAGGTGACCGAATTGTGGAACAGACTGCATAGAATGTACAGCACAGAAACAGGCCATTCCTTCCACTTTATCCATCAGCAAAGGTGATGAGCAGAAAATCATGGAAAATTTCAGGAACAAAAAAAAGTACTAGATACATTTGATAATAGAACTAAGTTTAGAATTCACTAACCTAACACACTAAGGAAATTATTTGGAAGGCTAGCTAAGACGGAACATGCATCTTCCCCCACACAATACAGTGCCATGATGCATTGTTTTGAACATAGTTAAATAGTCAGAAAACCCACATTATACTCCTGTTTCGCCATCTATGTTTGTAACCTCAATCATTGTAAAAGTACACAAGCAACCACCAGAGGGTGCTCTTGGATTATAGATGAACAGAACAGAACAGGACAGGAACATCTACTGCCTCAAAACGTTTTTACTAATTACATAGAACTGACATAATAATAATCTTTATTAGTGTCACAAGTAGGCTTACAATACACTGCAATGAAGTTACTGTGAAAAGCCCCTAATCGCCACACTCCGGCACCTGTTCGGATGCAGGGAGGGAGAATTCGGAATGTCCAAGTCACCTAACAAGAACATCTTTCAGGGTTTGTGGGAGGAAACCGGAGCACCCGGAGGAAACCCACGCAGACACGGGGAGAGCGTGCAGACTGCACACAGGCAGTGTCCCAAGCCGGGAATCGAACCTGGGTCCCTGGCACTGTGAAGCAATAGTGCTGTGCTAACCAGTGTGCTACCAGCAGTAATACAGGTTATTTTGCCCAACTGGTTTAAGCCTGTGTTTATGCTCTACACAAATCTTCTCACACCATCAGCATATCTTTTTACTCCTTTCTTTCATGTACTTACAAAATGAATAAGTGATATTTTAACTTTGTCATTGGGCTTTCAAGAGCGCAAAGCCAAAAGACCAGAAGACAAAGGAACAGAATTAGACCACTCGACCCATCGAGTCTGCTCCGCCATTCAATCATGGCTGATATGTTTCTCATCCCCATTCTCCTGCCTTCTCTCAATAACCCCCGATACCCTTATTAAACAAAAACCCATCTATCTCTGTCTTAAAGATACTCAATGATTTGGCCTCCACAGCCTCATGCGGCAGATTTCCACAGATTCACCACCCTCTGGCTGAAGATATTCCTCCTCATTTCTGTTTTAAAGGATCGTCCCTTCAGTCTGAGATTGTGTCCTCTGGGTTCTAGTTTCTCCTACAAGTGGAAACAACCTCTCCATGTCCACTCTATCTTGGCCCCTCAATATCCAAGTTTCAATGAGATCCCCCCCACCCCTTCTGCACTTCAACAACAAACCCAGAATCCTCAACCGTTCCTCATACGACAAGCTCTTCATTCCGGGGATCATTCTTGGGAACCTCCTCTGGGTCCTTTCCAAGGCCAGCACATCCTTCCTCAGCTGCTCACAATACTCCAAATGTGGTCCGGCCAGAGCCTTATACAGCCTCAGAAGTACATCCCTGCTCTTGTAATCTCGCCCTCTCGACATAAATGCTAATGTTGCATTTGCATTCCTAACTGCCGACTGAACCGGCAGGTTAACCCGAGGAGTTCTGTTCAAGATCTCCAAGTCCCTTTGTGCTTCTGATTTCCTAAGCATTTCCCCATTTAGAAAATAGTCTATGCCTCCATTCCTCCTTCCAAAGTGCATAAGCTCACTTTTCCACATTGTATTCCGACTGCCACATCTTTGCCCACTTTCCTAGCCTGTCCAAGTCCTTCTGCAGCCCCCTTGCTTCCTCAATACTACCTGTCACTCAGCATATCTTTGTACCATCTGCAAATTTAGCAACAGTGCCTTCAGTTCCTTCTTCCAGATCATTAATGTATATTGTGAAACGTTATGGCCACAGCACAGACCCCCGAGGCACACCACTAGTCACCGGCTGCCATCCTGAAAAAGACCCCTTTATCCTCACTCTCTGCCTTCTGCCAGTCAGCCAATCCTCTATCCATGCCAAGATCTTGCCCTTAACACCATGGGCACTTAGTCTCCTATGCAGCACCTTGTCAAAGGTCTTCTGGAAATCTAAATAAATCACGCCCACTGGTTCTCCTTTGTCTAACTTCCTTGATACCTGCTCAAAGAACTCTCAACAGATTTGTTAGACAGGACCTCCCCTTGTCAAAGCCGTGCTGACTCAAGTCTTATTTTACCATGCACCTCCAAGTACTCCGCAATCTCATCTTTAATAATGGACCCAAAAACCTAACCAATGACCAAAGTCAGGTTAACCGGCCTATAATTTCCTGTCTTCTGCCTCCCTCCCTTATTAAACAGTGGTGTTACCACTTTCCAGTCCTCTGGGACCCTCCCTGCCACCTGTGATTCCTGAAATATCACCACCAATGCCTCCACAATCTCCTCAGCTATCTCTTTTCGAACCCTGGGCTGTAGTCCAACCGGTCCAGGTGATTTATCCACCTTCAGATCTTTCAGTTACCCCAGAACCTTCTCCTTAGTGATGGCCACTACATTCACCTCTGCCCCCCAATTCTCCTGGAGCTCTGGCATCACACCGGTGTCTTCCACCGTGAAGACTGATGCAAAGTAACTATTCAGTTCATCTGCCATTTCTTTGTTTCCTGTTACTACTTCTCCAGCCTGATTTTCCACTGGCCCAATGTCCATCTTTGCCTCTCTCTTACCTATTATATAAAAAAAGTTTCCTATCTTCTTTTATATTAATAGCTACATTGCACGCATTTCATCTTCTCCTCCCTTAGTACTTTTTTTAGTTGTCCTCTGCTCATTTTTAAAGGCTTCACAGTCCATCACTAATTCTCGCCACTTTCTATGCGTTTTCTTTTGCTTTTATGCTGCTCGACATCCCTCGTCAGCCAAGGATGCCTTGTCCTCCCCTTAGCATGTTTCCTCCTCCTTGGGATGAATTTCTGTTGTGTCTCCTGAATAACCCCAAAAAACACGTGCCATTGCTGTTTCACCATCTTCCCTGCTAGGCTCCTTTTCCAATCAACTCTGGCCAGCTCGTCCCTCATGTCTTTGTAGTTACCTTTGTTTAATTGTAATACCATTACATCGGATTCCGGCATCTTCCTCTCAAACTGCAGGGTAAATTCTATCATATTGTGGTCACTGCCCCCTAAGGGTTCCGTCACCTTAAGTTCCCTAATCAAGTCTGCCTCATTACACATCACCAAATCCAGAATTGCCTGTTCCCGAGTAGGCACGGTTACAAGCTGCTCCAAAAAATATATATCTTAGATATTCCACAAATTCCTTTTCTTGGGATCCACTACCAACCGGAATTTCCCAGTCCACCTGCATATTGAAGTCCCCCATGATTATTGTCATATTGCCTTTTATATCTCCGGATTTATTTTCTGCCCCACATCCTGACTACTGCTAGGGGGCCTGTATATAACTCCCATCAGGGTCTTTTTACCTTTGCAATTCCTCAAATCTAGATACAGATTCTATGCCTTCTTGCTACCAATTTAACTACATTACTTACTAACAATGCAACCCCACCCCCTTTGCCCATCTGTCTGTCCTTTCAAAAGGACACATCCTTGGATTTTTGGATCCCAGCCCTGATCCCCTTGCAGCCACATTCAACATTATTTTGATTTACTGTTTTCAAAAAGTATAATTGTGGTGTTCATCAGGCTGATAAATATTAGTGCACCGTTTGTACAGGTCATTAGAAACTTTGCTCAATACATCACACCAACATACGAGGAGGTGGGGAAAAGTTTCAGGATTTAAATTTATGGTAAGTTGGTGAATTCATTATGTAAATTTTATTGGAGGTGTGGTAGATGAGGAATCACCAATGGTGCTGTACCCTAGAGGGAGAAAGAACAGATACGCAATAAACAGAATTGATCAGGCCCCTGCAATGCCAACAAATTCTGTAGAGATTAAAATAGTTGGTAAAACAACAAGCACAAGAGAAAGGTACTATTAAAAACAGCTAAAAGTAGGCTCCTCAGCAGAGCCAACAAAACCGACCAAAATCATCCCATTAGAGGTTGTCTCAGTCACTAATAGCTTAAATATCATGCTGGCATTACGAAGTTATATGCATTCTTGATACTGGACAAGGAATCCTAGGCTCAGCAAGGCATTCAAGGATTATTTTGCAAATATCAAGGAGTCTGCTTGGACAGTAGCAGCACTCGCATCTTTGAGTTGTGGATTCAGGCTCCCCTCCGCAGCACATAATCCCGGATAACATATTACTGCAGTATTGAGGAAGCTCTGCCCTGTCGAAAATGCGATTTTTCAGCGATTTTTCAGCTAAGACCATCAAGGATGAACACAGAAGTTCCTATTCAGTTATTGTTACGCTCCCAGTTGGTGTTACAACTCGATAGGAAGATTCCAGAATGGAACCCTGGCTCAAAAGACCGTAACTTTGACCGTTTTTTAAAAACGTGGAGGAACAGGCACAGGACTGCTAATTAGTTTTAACGAGTGAAATAATCATTAATTAAACATGAAAGCTTGGATTGTGTTACAATATTCCCTTACTTCCCCCTTAGCTTAACAAATACATAGATTTTAAGACCAACACGGATTGCAAAATACATCTCAAGCTACAATGGTATCAGTAACACAAGTCCCTTTTAAAACCACAGATTGGCTGTGGTCAAATACCCACACTCCTCTTTGAACCCAAGTTATTGTCTGTGCATTACTCCTCAGAATCCCCCTCAGATAATGGTCACGTGAGGAGTTTCCAAACACTACTCCCAAAAACACGCTTTAAAATATTCTTTCACATTGCTTTTCGGCAGCAGTCTAGGTTCCACAATCTAGTCAGGCTTTTCTAAATGACTCTTAAACACAGCTTCTGTCCCAGTTTTAACAGTGGACCCAGTATCCAGATTTTACACCCCTCCCATTAGGATTTATTTGTCTTGACTGCTGTACCAACTGTTCACATTTGCTTTAACTCTACAGTCCCAGAATCTGTTAAAATGACATCAAACTTTCTGAAGTCTGTTTTTCACTTTAAACCTGGTTTACACAATTGACTCTAATTCAAAACACTTGGTCTACTCTTCCTTGAATTCTTCTGATCAATACCTTGGTCTCTATTCTCTTAATTGCACTCATCTTAAGACATTATTTCTATCCCAATTCCCTGGTTAGCTGGACAGTAACTGGTTGCCGGAGTGTGGGGACTAGTGGATTATCACAGTAACTTCATTGCAGTGTTAACGTAAGCCTACTTGTGACAATAATAAAGATTATTATTCATTAGGAAGCCTGCCTCTTTGCAGTTCCCGTCTTGTCCAGTCTTTCTTCTGGCAGAGTTGAGAAAGGTTCACTCCCTGGTGTCCTGTCTCCAACTGCAATCAAATTCAGTTAAACTGCAAACAGAAGTTTTGAAGTATTTGGAATGTCCAGAGGTCATAAAATGACTTAAGGAGATTATGTTTTTTTAACCTAGAATAACACGAATAAAAATAAAAATGCCAAAAGAGTAAATTCCAAATTAATTGCAATTGTTACTCTTTCCTACCACACTGAACATGGGATTTACATCACAAATTTCCCCTCCTGATATCATCCTGATTTGGAAATATATTCCTGCTCCTTCAATAGAGCTGGTTCAAAATCCTGGAACTCCCTTCCTACCAGCACAGTAGGTGCAATTCCACCACAAGGACTAGAGCGTTTCAAGGCAGCTCACTGCCACCTTCAGAAGGGTAATTATGGGTGGGAAATAAATGTTGGCTCTACCAGCGAAACTCACATTATTTGAATTAAGAAAAAAAAAAAAGCAGCACAGGTATGGAACAGATGTGACAAAGATAGAATAATGGAAGAGAGTCCTTAAGGGAAATGAGGTGGGAGGAAGTACATTCAAACTAACTTTATAATAGATACTGATTAACAGTTTATTCCCAGAAAGAGAGAGAAGCCAAAGGCAAGAGTTGGAGATGGACTATTTGAAGGTGAGGCATGGTGAATTTTCTGCCTCTATATTTTGGTTAGAGCACAGAAGGAGGACATAGCCTGCCATGATGCAGATGTCCATGGTGCATTGTAATTTTTAATTTTTAAATAAAAAATATAGTTTCAGATAATGATCCAAATTTCTTTTGAATGCCAAGATTGAAACTGCCTCCACCCACTTAAGGCAGTGCATACCAGATCCTGACCACGGTGTGAAATCAATTTTTTTCATGTTGCTTCTGGTTCTTCTGACATTTGTCCTCTGGTTCACGACCAGTCAACAGTTTCTTCCCATCTATCCAGGCCCCTTGTGATTTTGAATATCTCCATCAAATCTCCTCTTAACCTGCTTTTGTCCCAAGGAGAACAGATCCAACTTTACTAATCTATCCTCATAGTTGTAGTCTCTCACCCCAGAACCATTCCTATAAATCTTTTCTGCAATCTCTCCAATGCTTTTGCATAATTCCTAAAATATGGTGCTTAGAATTGGGCACAATACTCAGTTGAGGCTTAACCGGTATTGTATAAAAGTCCACCATATCTTCCTTGCTTGTGCATGTTTTGCTTCTATAGAAATCTAAATCCCTGTCTTACTGATCACTTGCTCAACCTGCCCCGTCACTTTCAATTTATGCACACAGACTCGTTGGTTCCTCTGCTCCGGCACACACACCAGAATTGTATCCTTTATTAAGATACTGCCTTTCCACATTTTTCCTGCCAAACATTTCACACCTCTTTGCATTAAATTGTGTCGATTTTACCTGGAGTCCTCGCACATCAGTTCACGATACTTATGACATAATAATAAGAATAATCTTTTATTAGTGCCACAAGTAGGCTTACATTAACACTGCAATGAAGTTACTGTGAAAATCCCCTAGTCGCCACACTCCGGCGACTGTTCAGGTACACGGAGGGAGAATTAGAATGTCCAATTCACCTAGCAAACACTTCTTTCGGGACTTGTGGGAGGAAACCGGAACACCCGGAAGAAATCCAAGCAGACACAGGGAGAACATGAAGACTCCGTACAGACAGTGACCCAAGCCAGGGAGAGAATACGGGTCCCTGGTGCGGTGAAGCCACAGTGCTAACCACTGTGCTACATTAAGTGAACATCACATCCATGCTGCCACTGTCCCTTTTATTTCATGAGCTTCAACTTTGCGGACAAGCCTGTTAAGTTACGTGGCACTTTATCGAACACCCTTTGTAAATCCATCAACCTTTGCCCTCATCAATCCTTGCTTGAATTCTCTTACATTTCTAACATTTTCCAGTTCTGATGAAAGTTAAAGTATCAGGTCAATGACCTGTTTTTCTCTCTACAGATATTGCCTGACCTGCTTTTCCCAGCATTTTCCATTCTATTTCACATTTCCAACATTATCCTTTCATAATATTTAGTGCACACATAAGGAAACCAAAACAGAGCCTTGCAGAGCTGTCTGCAACAATTAAACCCTTTCCATTCGTGACCAACTATTTTTGGACTGACACACTTAATTTACTGTTAATTCTGGTTAAAGCTCAGAAGTTCATCAAATATCTTGAGTACTTTTTAACCAATTGATAGCCTTCCTTCACAAAATTGTTAACACCCCAAAATATTTTAGTCTGACCGCCTTACTCTCAAACTTTGTATGTCCATTATGCCATCCATAACTTTCACATAGTTTAAAAAAGTAATATTTTGACTTCCGGTTGCGGCGATGCCCAGCTAAGCCGCACGTTTCGGCGGCTCCAGCTCAAACGGACCTTCGGGCTCTTTTAAGAGCCCCAACGGGAAATTGTTTCAGGACGAAACCCGGTGTGGGGTGAGTTAACAGGGAGTCCCCCCCAACGAAACAGAAAAATAGCGGCGGTGGTGGCTACATCGCGAAGAATCCTCGAGGAAAGGGACAGGAGGAAAAAAGAAGCAAGATGGCGGCGGAGAAAGCCCAGGCGACATGGGGGCCCGATCAAGACGAATTCTTAAGAAGGAGGTGCTGACCCCGATGCTACAGGCAATTGAGGGGCTTAAGGAGGCACAAAGGACCCAGGAGACGGAGCTCCGCGTGGTGGAGCAGAAGGTGACGGATAATGAAGACGAGATCCTGGGCCTGGCGGTCAAAACACAGACGCACGAGGCGCTCCACAAAAAGTGCATTGAAAGGATTGAGGCCCTAGAAAACAGAGCACGAAGGAAGAACCTTCGGATCCTGGGTCTTCCTGAGGGAGTGGAAGGAGCGGACTGCGGGGCTTACGTGAGCACGATGCTAAGCTCGCTGATGGGAGCTGAGGCCCCTTAGAAGTGGAGGGGGCTCATCGGGTCCCTGCGAGGAGACCAAAGGCGGGAGAACCACCTAGGGCGACAATCGTGCGATTTCATCGCTTCAATGATAGAGAAGTGGTTCTGAGATGGGCCAAAAAGGTACGGAGTAGTAGATGGGAGAATGCGGTGGTACGGGTGTACCAGGATTGGTGGAGGTGGCGAGAAGGAGGGCGAGTTTTAATCGAGCCAAGGAGGTGCTACACAAGAAGGTGAAGTTCGGGATGCTGCAGCCGGCGCAACTATGGGTCACGTACCAGGAGAGACATCACTACTTCGAAACGGCGGAAGAAGCATGGACCTTTATTAAAGACGAGAAACTGGATCGGAACTCTGATCTTAGAGGGGAAATGACACTGTCGATGTATATAGGGATGTGAATTGGGAAGGGGGGGGACACTAAGAAATGTGGGCGCCTGTGGGGGGAAAGAAGAGACAGGTGGGGGATGAGGAATGGGAATGGGGCGGTAGAGGGAGCTGCGCCACAAGAGGCGGGACAACTACAGAGAATACGGGGCCTACTGTCCTTGTTCCCACGCCAGAAAGGTGATGGCGGGAAGATAGGCGCAAGGTAGATGGGAGTTCCCCACGGGGGGGGGGGGGGTCAAGGAGTGAGCCGGAGAAGCCGGGGTCAGTTGAAGTCAGCTGACTTTCAGAAGTAATATGGGGGAGCAATCACGCTAGATGGGGATCTAGCGGGGGGGGGGGGGGGGGGGGGGGGGGAGAGAGGAAGAGAGGAGGATAACTGGGTTGCTGCTGCAGAAATCAAAGAGGAACTGGTTAAAGAAAGGGTGGTCGGGGCTAGAATGCGCCACCTGGGAAACGGGTGGGAGCGCGGAATCGGGACGTGGGACTGGCCTAGAGAGGGGGATGGCTAGCCGACACGGGAAGGGGGCAGGTAGCCCCCCAGTGCGGCTGATCACGTGGAACGTGAGAGGCCTAAATGGACCGATTAAAAGGGCCCGAGTGTTCGCGCACTTGAAAGGACTGAGGGCAGACGTGGCTATGCTCCAGGAGACACACCTGAAGGTGGCGGACCAAGTTAGGTTAAGGAAAGGATGGGTGGGACAGGTGTTCCATTCAGGGCTGGATGCAAAGAATAGAGGGGTGGCCATACTGGTGGGGAAACGGGTATCATTCGAAGCTAGGAGCATTGTAGCAGATAGTGGAGGCAGATATGTGATGGTGAGTGGCAGGCTGGAGGGAACGGAGGTCGTGTTGGTTAACGTATATGCGGGATTCATGAAGCGGATGCTGGGACGTATCCCGGACCTGGAGGTAGGAAATTTGATAATGGGGGGAGACTTCAACACCGTGCTGGACCCAGGGTTCGAGGAGTGGATCCATGGCGATTTGTTAGACCGAAGGCCAGGGAGTTCTCCTTCTTCTCCCATGTTCACAAGGTGTACTCCCGGATAGTTTTTTTTGTTTTGGGAAGGTCGTTGATCTAGAGGGTGGAAGAAACTGAGCATTCAGCCATAGCTATCTCAGATCATGCCCCACAGTGGGTGGACCTGGAACTAGGAAGAGAGGAGAGGGAGCAGCGTGCACTCTGGCGATTAGATGTGGGATTGTTGGCGGATGCGGGAGTCTGTGGAAGGGTGCGGGGATGTATCGAGAGATACCTGGAGGCCAATGACAACGGGGAGGTCTGAGTGGGAGTGGTATGGGAAGCACTAAAGGCGGTGGTCAGAGGAGAGCTGATCTCCATCAGGGCCCACAAAGGGAAAGCAGAGGCCAAGGAAAGGGAAAGATTACTGGGGGAGATTTTAAGGGTGGATAAAGAATATGCGGAGGCTCCGGAAGAGGGACTATACAGGGAGAGACGACGACTCCAGACGGAGTTCGACCTGCTGACCACTAGGAGGGCGGAGGTGCTGTGGAGGAAGGCACAGGGGATGAGATATGAATATGGGGAAAAGGCTAGTCGCCTGTTGGCCCATCAGCTGCGAAAGAGGACAGCGGCGAGGGAGATAGGGGGAATTAGAGACGAAAAGGGAGCTACGGTGCGGAGAGCAGGGAAGATAAACGAGGTGTTTAAGACCTTTTACGAAAGACTTTATAGGTCCCAACCCCCGGAGGGAAAAGAGGAGATGCGGCAGTTTTTGGACCAATTAAGGTTCCCGAGGGTGGAGGAGCAGGAGGTGGAAGGCCTGGGGGCACCAATTGGGGTGGACGAGGTTACCAAGGGGCTGGGGAACATGCAGGCAGGGAAGGCCCTGGGACCAGATGGGTTCCCGGTGGAATTTTATAGAAAATATGTGGACTTGCTGGCCCCGCTGTTGGTGAGGACTTTTAACCAGGCCAGGGAAGGGGGGACTCTACCCCCGACAATGTCGGAGGCGACGATATCGCTAATTTTGAAGCGGGATAAAGATCCGCTGCAGTGCGGGTCCTATAGGCCTATTTCACTACTAAATGTAGACGCCAAATTTCTAGCAAAGGTGCTGGCAACGAGGATAGAGGACTGTGTCCCGGGGGTGGTGCACGAAGACCAGACAGGATTCGTAAAGGGGAGACAACTAAATGTTAACGTGCGACGGCTATTAGGGTGGTAATGATGCCCCCAGCAGAGGGGGTGGCAGAGATAGTGGCAGCAATGGATGCAGAGAAGGCATTTGATAGGGTGGAGTGGGAGTATCTATGGGAGGTGCTGAGGAGGTTCGGGTTCGGGGCCGGGTTTGTTCGCTGGGTCAAACTCCTCTATGGGGCCCCAATGGCAAGTGTGGTCACGGGTCGGCAAAGATCAGAGTATTTCCGACTATACAGGGGAACAAGACAGGGATGCCCGCTATCTCCATTACTGTTCGCGTTGGCAATTGAACCACTGGCCATGGCGCTGAGAGACTCCAGAAAATGGAGAGGGGTGATTAGAGGGGGAGAAGAACACCGAGTGTCACTCTACGCAGATGACCTACTGCTGTATGTGACGGACCCAGTAGGGGGGGATGACAGAGGTCATGCAGACATTGAGGGAGTTCGGAGATTTCTCGGGATATAGGCTTAACATGGGAAAGAGTGAACTTTTTGTGATACACCCTGGGGACCAGAGTAGAGGGATAGATGGCCTGCCTTTAAGGAGAGTGGAAAGAAACTTCCGATACCTGGGGATTCAGATAGCCAGGAGCTGGGGAACCTTGCACAGACTTAATCTGACACGATTGGTGGAACAAATGGAAGAGGATTTCAAGAGGTGGGACATGCAGCCACTGTCACTGGCGGGCAGAGTGCAGGCAATTAAGATGATGGTCCTCCCGAGGTTCCTATTTGTATTCCAATGTCTCCCTACACTGATCACTAAGGCCTTCTTCAAAAAAATAGACAGGAGCATCACTAGCTTTGTGTGGGCAGGGAAAGTTCCGAGGGTAAGGAGGGGGTTCTTACAACGTAGTAGAGACAGAGGGGGACTGGCGCTGCCGAATTTGGGCAACTACTACTGGGCCGCCAACGTGGCGATGATCCGTAAATGGATGATAGGAGAGGGAGCGGCGTGGAAAAGATTAGAGAGGAAGTCCTGTAAAGGGACGAGTCTAGAGGCGCTGGTGACGGCGCCACGACCGTTCTCACCAAAAAAAATTTACCACGAACCCAGTGGTGGCGGCAACATTAAATATCTGGGGGCAATGGAGGCGACAGAGAGGTGTGCTGGGTGCCTTGGTGGGGTCCCCAATTAGGAACAACCATAGATTTGCCCCAGGGAGAATGGATGGAGGATTCCAGAGCTGGCACCAGTTGGGAATTAGGAGGGTGGGAGATTTATTTATAGACGGGACGTCTGCGAGCTTGGGAGCATTGGAGGAAAAGTATAAGCTGCCCCGGGGAAATTTCTTTAGGTATATGCAGGTGAGGGCGTTCACAAGACAACAGGTGAGGGAATTTCCATTGCTCCCGACACAGGGGATCCAGGATAGAATGCTCTCGGGGGTGTGGGTCGGGGAGGGCAAGGTGTCAGAGGTATACAGAGAGATGAGAGAAGAGGGGGAGGAGCTGGTGGGCGAACTGAAAGGAAAATGGGAAGAAGAGCTCGGGGAGGAGATAGAGGAAGGTCTGTGCGCGGATGCCCGAAGCAGGGTAAATTCCTCTTCCTCATGTGCCAGGCTTAGCCTGATTCAATTTAAGGTGCTGCATAGTGCACACATAACGGGAGCAAGGTTGAGCAGGTTCTTCGGAGTGGAGGACAAGTGTGGGAGGTGCGGCGGAAGCCCGGCAAACCACACGCATATGTTCTGGCTGTGCCCGGCACTGGAGGGGTATTGGAGGGGAGTGACGGGAGTGATCTCGAAAGTGGTGAAGGTCCGGGTCAAACCAGCCTGGGGGTTAGCTTTATTTGGAGTTGCGGATGAGCCGGGAGTGCAGGAAGCGAAAGAGGCCGATGTCGTGGCCTTTGCGTCTAGTAGCCCGGCGTAGGATTTTACTCATGTGGAAGGAAGCGAAACCCCCCGGACTGGAGGCCTGGATAAACGATATAGCGGGGTTCATTAAACTGGAGCAGATTAAGTTTGCGCTGAGAGGATCGGCTCAAGGGTTCACCAGACAGTGGCAACCATTCCTCGACTACCTAGCGGAACGTTAGAGGGAAGATAGATGACCAGCAGCAGCAACCCGGGGGGGGGGGAAGAGTTTCATTTTATGTTATTTGGTTAGTTTACCATGTTAGTTAGTTACTCTTTATTAGATTGTAGTTATCATGTTACTTGTACTGTTAACTTTTCTTTTTGTCTGATGTGTAAGGGGGAAAATAGTGAATGAAAAATTTCAATGATATATTTTTTAAAAAAGGTAATATTTTCCACTGTCTAATCAAGATTAGTTTATCAATAATTTCCTGGTGTATGATGGATTAAAACTATTGGGATAGCATTAGCAACATATCAGTTTCCAAGCGTAGCACTTAAATAGCAGTGCCTTGCACCAGGGTAGAAAAAAATGAAATGAAATGAAAATCGCTTATTGTCACAAGTAGGCTTCAATGAAGTTACTGTGAAAAGCCCCTAGTCGCCTCATTCCGGCGCCTGTTCGGGAAAGCTGGTACGGGAATTGAACCGTGCTGCTGGCCTACCTTGGTCTGCTTTGAAAGCCAGCTATTTAGCCCAGTGTGCTAAGCCAGCGCCAGAGGTGGCGTAGTGGTATTGTCGCTGGACTAGTAAAGCAGATATCTAGAGTAATGCTCTGGGAAACCAGATTCAAATCCCACCAAGGCAGATGGTGGAATTTGAATTCAATAAAATGAATTCATGATGACCATGAAACCATCATCGATTATTGTTGTAACGCCCCATCTGGTTCACTGATGCCCTGTCGGGAAGGAGATTTGTCCTTACCCGGTTACATGTGACTCCAGACCCACAAAGCAATATGGTTGACCCTTAACTCAAGGGCAATTAGGGATGGGTACCAAATGGCACATCCCACATCCAATCAGAGACAGTTTTCAGCCTGTGTTGGCCAATGCACTGAGAAGTAGTCCTCCGATTACACACTTACTTAGCCGCTATTGCCAAAGTCCCAGACAAGGGCGAGAATGAACATGAAGGCAAGCAAATGGTGAAGTAGGTGGCAGATAGAGTAGACAGCAAAGCAAAATACGCAGTAGTCATGGGGCAGGGGATATAGGTGAGAGTGTGGGTGCTCCTGAAAAGAAAGTGTGCACGCATGTCTGATATGAGAATGCAGCTCTCCAGTAGCACTCCTAATAGTGAACGAATCAGGAAAAGTAGCCCCCCCCCCCCCACTAAAAATGGCAAAAAGCCAAGATTTTGTTGATTAAGAACTTTTTAATTATAATAAATTGAGACATAATAGAAAATAATTTTATAAATTTGTTTTTGTATGCTTGCACCACAATCAATTTTTTGTGGTTTAACTTTTCGACATAATAAGAATGTTCCGCCAGTACTCCTGGGAGGTCAGAAGGATTTAATGGTTGGAAATGTTTGGGAAACGCAGCCTTATATCAGCTCATAAGTTTGTATGTAGGGTGCACCTTTACTCTTAAGGACCAGTTAGTACTTAATTATGTCATGTTTTAGACCCCTCATGCTTTTCTGATCTTTATATGCATTTCTACCAACTGAAGAAATCTACAGCCCTAAACTTGTGGCTCCCAATTAAAAGAAAATGTGGTACAAGGTGAAACTTAAAGGGTTACTTCTCAGAGATATTGGTTCACCATTTTACAACTTGAACAAAATTTACTTAATCCTTAATCGTCTTTCCACAGGTTCTGTGATGCATTCATTTTTGTTTTAAAGCAGGTTGTATTAAAATATTGTGTTTATTAAAGCCTGCATGTATGTGTGAAGTGGAAACACCTAACCTTTTACTCAGAATAGCTGGCTGTTCAATGGTCCTGTGACTTCCACCATCATCTGTTATTTCCGTCACTTGCATCTCTAATCTTTGGGAAATTTCTGCACATCTGTTCATAAGCTTAAGTACCACTTCCCGTTCCTTGATTACTATTTTGCAGTTCCATATCAAGTCTTCAGACAAACCATTTGACCGATTAAACTTTTTAAACTGAAAGATAAAATAACACAATTAGTGTCCACAATAGAGTTAGCACTTTAAATGCTTAGTTAAAAATTAAGCAGTTTTCTATATTTTGCCAATTTATCATAAATGAAGGATTGAAAAACATCAACAAAATGACAATTTCTCCCTCCATAAGTACAAGCACTGAGCGAGAGCAAGTTCAACATCTTTGCATTGAATGGCAAAACCCCTCACCATCAACAGCCTACGGCATTACCACTGACCAGAAACTTTACTGGACCAGCCTTATAAATAATGTGGCCACAGGAGCTGGTCAGAGGCTGGGAGATCTGTAGATAGTAACTTCTCAAAACCTGTTCACCATCTAAAAAGGCACGAGTCAGGAGCGTGATGGAATATTTTCCATTTGCCAACACCACACCTTTCAGGGCAATGCAGCCAATTCAAACATAACTTATTGACCACATTTAATTGACCACATTTAATCTTTCCACCATCAGCACAAACCTGCCTGTAATTTGACTCTTTGCCCCACATCCCAAATCAGGTCTTTCCAGGATGCGTTTGCTTCTTGTCCCAACTTCTAAGGGCATTCAAACAGTCATTGGATAGACATATGGCCGATAAGGGAATAGTGTAGATGGGCTTTAGAGTGGTTTCACAGGTCGGCGCAACATCGAGGGCCAAAAAGGGTCTGTACTGCGCTATAACGTTCTATGTTCTTTTCCTGGAGGCTTTGTTTCTGCAAATGCCTTGGGCCTGGCATACATATGGTTTGCATTTCAGGTGTCCTGCAGGTGAATGGCAGGTCAGGTTGTGAGCAAGCAGCGTCAGTATGTGCAGCTGTGGGTCCCCCTTCTCCATCTCAAATACTTGCCAGCACTCTCCTCCAGGTTCCCACAGACTTGGCTCCCCACTTCTCCCACAGGCTTGCTAGCAGTCCATCAAACAAAGGGTCACCCTGTGCAGCTCAATGTCGTAGCATACTGCAGTAATTTGCCAAGGCTCCTTCACAGCATATTTCAAACCCCCAACCTCTACCAGCTAACATACTATATTCTATTGTAAATATTGTCATTACGTCCCTGTCACTGGGGCAAAAATTTGGAACTCCATCCCTAACAACACGAGTGGGTTCACATGTACTGTGGTGGTTCAAGAAGGCGGCTCATCAAGATTTACTCAACAGCAATTAGGGATGGGCAATAAACACTGCCTTATTCTAGGTGAGAATGAGTAGTTGACGTTGGAGGCACACATTATCCTGCTTGCTCTATTTTTATCTTTCCAATATCATCAAGTGCATTTTATCGGCTTTTGTAAGAGGGTAGTGCTGGGACCAAGTGCACAGTACAGCCTAATGCGTAGCAGAAAAGATAGTGAAAGATCGGTGGGTAGGGGAAACTTCTTCATGCCAGTATTAGCTGTTAAGTACATAAACAAAATGGTAATGGGAACATGGCCCTTTCACAATCCTGGTGAAACACTTGGCTCCTCTGAACGCCTATTCTTTAGAGTAGAGTATTCTTCATTCATTTGAGCTTCCTTCTGATGAGCTCTCCGGCTCGCCTACCCTTTGGTTCAATCAACACCCATTTCATAGGAACAAGAAGTCCTTCCTGAGCTTTAGTAATATTTCACACGTTCCACCTCAGTGATTTTGATTCCAGTACATAGAAAGATACACGTACAAACATGCACAGCTGACATAAGAGCAGCTGCTAATAACTAAAGCTTGCTTTTTTTTTTAAAAACAGGAATACAGGAACACAAGTACAGACAAATTCAGGAACAACCTGGACTTTGATTTGCATGCAAGTGGATTTCCCCACTGTGTAATAAACCATTCCGACTATACAAAATCCAGATTAAACCTCAAAAACATTCTCCTACAGTTCACAAATTAATAAGGGAAATAATCAATTTTGCATAAGTTGTAAACTCCAATGTGTTTCATACAGAAAAACACGATATAAATGTGAACTGTTCAGTCCTCTAGCTTCTTAAAGGTTGCATCACACAGACACCCGAGGACAAAAATCAACATCTGACATGTGGGAGGCTTTCAAGTGTCAGTTGAAAGGAATTCAGGACCGGCATGTTCCTGTGAGGAAGAAGGATAAATACGGCAATTTTCGGGAACCTTGGATAACGAGAGATATTGTAGGCTTCGTCAAAAAGAAAGAGGCATTTGTCAGGGCTAAAAGGCTGGGAACAGACGAAGCCTGTGTGGAATATAAGGAAAGTAGGAAGGAACTTAATAGGGGGTCACGAAAAGTCATTGGCAAATAGGGTTAAGGAAAATCCCAAGGCTTTTTACACGTACATAAAAAGCAAGAGGGTAGCCAGGGAAAGGGTTGGCCACTGAAGGGTAGGCAAGGGAATCTATGTGTGGAGCCAGAGGAAATGGGCGAGGTACTAAATGAATACTTTGCATCAGTATTCACCAAAGAGAAGGAATTGGTAGATGTTGAGTCTGGAGAAGGGTGTGTAGATAGCTTGGGTCGCATTGAGATCCAAAAAGACAAGGTGTTGGGCGTCTTGAAAAACATTACGGTAGATAAGTCCCCAGGGCCTGATGGGATCTACCCCAGAATACTGAAGGAGGCTGGAGAGGAAATTGCTGAGGCCTTGACAGAAATCTTTGATCCTCGCCGTCTTCAGGTGATGTCCCGGAGGACTGGAGACTAGCCAATGTGGTTCCTCTGTTTAAGAAGGGTAGCAAGGATAATCCAGGGAACTACAGGCCGGTGAGCCTTACGTCAGTGGTAGGGAAATTACTGGAGAGAATTCTTCGAGACAGGATCTACTCCCATTTGGAAGCAAATGGACGTATTAGTGAGAGGCAGCATGGTTTTGTGAAGGGGAGGTCGTGTCTCACTAACTTGATAAGAGTTTTTCGAAGAGGTCACAAAGATGATTGATGCAGGTAGGCAGTGGATGTTGTCTAGATGGACTTCAGTAAGGCCTTTGACAAGGTCCCTCATGGTAGACTAGTACAAAAGGTGAAGTCACACGGGATCAGGGGTGAGCTGGCAAGGTGGATACAGAACTGGCTAGGTCATAGAAGGCAGAGAGTAGCAATGGAAGGATGCTTTTCTAATTGGAGGGCTGTGACTAGTGGTGTGCCGCAGGGATCAGTGCTGGGACCTTTGCGGTTTGTAGTATATATAAATGATTTGGAGGAAAATGTAACTGGTCTGATTAGTAAGTTTGCAGACAACACAAAGGTTGGTGGAATTGCGGATAGCGATGAGGACTGTCAGAGGATACAGCAGGATTTAGATTGTTTGGAGACTCGGGCAGAGAGATGGCAAATGGAGTTTAATCCGGACAAATGTGAGGTAATGCATTTTGGAAGGTCTAATGCAGGGAGGGAATATACAGTGAATGGTAGAACCCTCAAGAGTATTGAAAGTCAGAGAGATCTAGGTGTACAGGTCACTGAAAGGGGCAACACAGGTGGAGAAGGTAGTCAAGAAGGCATGCGGCATGCTTGCCTTCATTGGCCGGGGCATTGAGTATAAGAATTGGCAAGTCATGTTGCAGCTGTATAGAACCTTAGTTAGGCCACACTTGGAGTATAGTGCTCAATTCTGGTCGCCACACTACCAGAAGGATGTGGAGGCTTTAGAGAGGGTGCAGAAGAGATTTACCAAAATGTTGCCTGGTATGGAGGGCATTAGCTATGAGGAGCAGTTGAATAAACTCGGTTTGTTCTCACTGGAACGACAGAGGTTGAGGGGTGACCTGATAGAGGTCTACAAGATTATGAGGGGCATAGACAGAGTGGATAGTCAGAGGCTTTTCCCCAGGGTAGAGGGGTCAATTACTAGGGGGCACAGGTTTAAGGTGCGAGCGGCAAGGTTTAGAGTAGATGTACGAGGCATGTTCTTTTTTTAAAAACACAGAGGGTAGTGGGTGCCTGGAACTCGCTACCGGAGGTGGTGGTGGAAGCAGGGACGATAGTGACATTTAAGGGGCATCTTGACAAATACATGAATAGGATGGGAAGAGAGGGATACGGACCCAGGAAGTGTAGAAGATTGTAGTTTAGTCGGGCAGCATGGTCGGCACGGGCTTGGAGGGCCGAAGGGCCTGTTCCTGTGCTGTACTTTTCTTTTTTCTTTGACTCCATTGCTTCTCACTGACAATGAAAATCCATGTTGTCCAATCATTCCACTTTGTTGCACAGAAGCCATTCGCTCTTTCTACTCTACAAGTTTACTGATTAAATAGATTCAAATTACACTTGTATGAAATAATTATATTGAATATCATACATCCAGGCAGGAAAAAGTCTTCTAATTCTTCTATAGAATAGGTAAAATCTTGCAACAGTTTAACTGTGTTACAAATATTCAATCTTCCCCCAAAAATGAATATACTGTTACTCATCTAGTGTAATGTGCAGAACATAACGAGGGCTGAGTCACGATCCTCAGACCGGCTCTTATAGCCAACGTATAATAATAATAATCTTTAATAGTGCCACAAATAGGTTGCAATGAAGTTATTGTAAAAATCTCCTAGTCGCCACACTATGGCCCCTGTTCAGATACACCAAGGGAGAATTCAGAATGTACAATTTACCTAACAAGCACGTTTTTCAGGACTTGTGGGAGGAAACCAGAGCAAACTCACTCAGACACGAAGAGTACATGCAGACTCCGCATAGACAGACAGTGACCCACCCGGGTCCTTGGCGCTGTGAAGCAACAGTGCTAAGCCACTGTGCTACCGTGTCGCCCATATATATTTTTCTATTGCTGATCCAATATACAACCGTTTCCAGTCAACAATGTTGGTGGAGGAGGCTTCAGTGACAATAACGTCTTTGAACGTCAAGGGCAGATGGTTAAATTCTATCTTGTAATCAGGTCTCCAACATCATTAAAGCAACTGATTCAGAATTATCCTGCTCTTCAAAGCACAGATGCAAATCATTTCATGAGTGGAGTGGATCCCACAAACATTAGATGTAAACTTCAATTTAATTAAAGTTGATGGATTTATTCAAAGAGAAGCAATGGGAGTTATTGCATATTAATGTACTGACAATAACACGTTATATTCTTCAAGCTCCCAATACTAATATACAGGCCAGTCATAGCCCTTTAAAACAGCTTAGTCTCACTTCCATCCAAAAGCAACAGGTCTCATCACATATACACCTCAAATGAACACATCGCAGGCACGGAACCAAACTTCATATCTCAAGAATTACTTTTTTTCTGCGAAGGACTTTAGCTGACGATTTAAGTTCTCGTTGCATCCTTTGAAAAAAAATAAAGAGTTTGCCCTTGCTTAGTTGTCAAATTCCTTTGAAGTTGAGGGTTTTAAAAATTGCCGTTCCCACTACTTCCCTGCATATAACACATCTGGATTTGCATTGGCACAATTAACGAAGCCAAACCTCAAGAAAACATTTTTATACTGCTTTGTTCCCGTTTTCAGTTTCTTCTTAATGGGTTGTTCACCAGAGACCCTGGAGCTCTGCGTGCAGCTCACTCCCAGCACTGCTTTGTCCTGCCATGGACTTTCCCAAGAAGCTGTCTCTCTCCAACAGATTCAGTTGCAAGATCCTGGCCTGTGTGTCTCTGGCACATTCTTCCTCATTACAAAATGACCCATCTTCAGTTCTTCACACAGTCATATTGCTTGCTTAGTGGCAGCTATAAAATGGAGGAATCTCTCCTCCGCCCCAAAGCACAAATGCACAGGGTGCGTGACCCCAGTGTACTTGCCGGATGCATGACCTGCTCTCTGCCATTGCATTTTTTTTTATTTTAAGAAGTATTTTTATTGGAGTTGTAACACAATATCAAACTTTTTAAAGGTAAATGTAAAGTGGCCAATTCAATTTTTTCCAATTAAGGGCCAATTTAGAGTAGCCAATCCACCTACGCTGCACATCTTTGGGGTTGTGCAGGGAAGACCCACGCAGACATGGGGAGAATATGCAAACTCCACATGGACAGTGACCCGGGGCCGGTATCGAACCCGGGTCCTTGGCGGCATGAGGCAGCAGTGCTAACCACTGCGCCACCCTAACACAATACCAAACATAACTGGGAAGCAGGGTGGCAAATCGAAATGGCATATTATTTACAGGTTTTACAATGAATGTTGTATTTACATTTTTAAAGATGGGGAGAGTCGTGTTGCAACCTACGTTTTTGCAGGTGGGTAGGCTGTACCACGTCCTCGGTTTCTTCCATGCAAGAGGGGCCTGTGTCCCTCCCGGTGTGGGGCTCTCCTCCTCATTGCCCCCTTGTGTTACCCCCTTGTGTAAAGTGTGCATCCCCCTTTTTCCTCAGCAGCTCTCTCCCGGTCTCCCCCTAGTTGCTGGCTACGAGCAGGTCCTCAAAGAGATTGGCAAACTTTCTCCATGCATCGTGGAATCTATCCTAAGAGCCCCGATGGAGTTTTATCTTTTCAAGCTTTAGAAATTCAGCTAAGTCTCAGAGCAACTCGAGATTTCCGGTGACGGCCACGGTAGGAGTGGTTGGACACAAGACAGCTCCTGTTCGAAGGCACAGAAAAGAGCTCTTTTCATCCGAAAACGGGAGAAACTTTGACAGAAAAGTGTAGCTGAAGGTTGGAGGAGAGGTTTCCCCTGGGGGTGGCATGTCTGCTGGTTACCAAACCCAGCAAGTGAAAGACCTGGCCAAGGATTTGGAAGAGACCTATGGCACAGCAGTTATTGGAAGGATGGCAGAGGGAGAAGGGCCAGTGCAGGATGGAAATCCCCAGATGGAACAGTTGAAATGAAAAATGAAATGAAAATCACTTATTGTCACAAGTAGGCTTCAAATGAAGTTACTGTGAAAAGCCCCTAGTCGCAACATTCTGGCGCCTGTTCGGGGAGGCTGGTGCGGGAATTGAACCGTGCTGCTGGCCTGCCTTGGTCTGCTTTCAAAGCCAGCGATTTAGCCCTGTGCTAAACCAGCCCCTAATCAGGGAAGAGTTCCATCAACAAAGGAAAGAAATGCAAGAGGACATATCAAAGGCCATCAAAGGTGCTGTGGCACCCCCAAAGGGCTCGGTGGAAAGGCACAGAGGTCGCAGATCCGAGAGGTGGAGAGGGTGATGTTGAACCACAGCGAGGCGGAGGTCTTAGGAGACCTTTGCAAGACGCGGAGGTGGAAGAACAAGAGATTAGGTCGTGAAGGCAGAACCTTTGTCAGCCTACCTGAAGGAATGGAAGGCACGAGTGCCACGAGGTACGTTGGGAAGATGCTGTCAGGGCTGGTGGCAGAGGGGGTGCTGGACAAGGCCCCAGAGGTGGATAGAGAGCACAGGTCTCGGAGACAGAAGCCATGAGCTGGGGAGTCGCCACAGGCGGTGATTGTAAGACCCATAAGTTTGTGGGGAAAAAGAGAAGATACTTTAAAAAAAAATTCATTTACAGGATGTGGGCGTCGCTGGTTCGGCCGGCATTTATTGCCCACTCGTAGTTGCCCTTCAGAAGGTGGTGGGGAATTGCCTTCTTGAACCGCTGCAGTAAGTACACCTACAGTGCTGTTAGGGAGGGAGTTCCAGGATGTTGCCCCAGCAACAGCAAAGGAGCAGCAATATATTTCCAAGTCAAGGTGGTGAGTGACTTGGAGGGGAACCTCCAGCTGGTGGGGTTCAGAGGTATCTGCTGCTAGTGGTTCTAGATGGCAACGGTTGTGGGTTTGGAATGTGTTGTCTAAGGAACCTTGGTGAGTTACTGCAGTGCATCTTGTAGATGGTACACACGGCTGCCACTGTTCGCCAGTGGTGGTGGAGGGTTTGAATGTTTATTGAAAGGGGAGCAATCAAAGCAGGCTGTGTCCTGGATGGTATTGAGCTTCTTGTGTTGTTGGAGCTACACTCATCCAGGCACGTGGAGAGTATTCCATGACACTCCTGATTTGTGCCTTATATATGGTGGACAGGCTTTGGGGGTCAGGAGATGAGTTTTTCGCCGTGGGATTCCTAGTCTTTGCCCTGCTCTGGTAGCCACAATATTAATGTGGCTAGTCCAGTTTCTGATCAATGGTAGCCCCCATGTTGACTGTGGGGGATTCAACAGTGGTAATGCCATTGAATGTCAAGGGGCGATCATTACATCCTCTTGTAGGAGATGGCCGTTGTTCGGCACATGTGTGGCACGAATGTAACTTGCCACTTGTTAGCCCAAGCCTGGATATTGTCCAGGTCTTGCTGCATTTGGACATGGACTGCTTCATTATCTGAGTTGTCAGGAATGGTCAACATTGTGCAGTCATCCGCAAACATCCCCCCCTTCCGACCTGATGGAAGAGAGGTCATTGATAAAGCAGCTGAAGATGGTTTGGCCTAGGACACGACCCCGAGGAACTCCTGCAGTGATGTCCTGGAGTGAGATGATTGACCTCCAAACACCACAACCATCTTCCTTTGTGCCAGGTATGACTCCAACCAGCGGAGTGTTTTCCCCGATTCCCATCAACTCCAGTTGACTACAGCAGTGGGCCAGGGAGAAACGGAACTGAGAATGGGAGGGGAACAAGGTCGGGAGGGGAACAAGGTCAGAACATACCAGGACATGGGAGCTGGACTGCCAAAACGACATGCCGGATTTAACAGGGCTGTGCTCTATCAATAAATCAAGTTCGGACTTCTCTACCCAGCAAAACTGTGGGTGACTAATGAAGGCCAGGAATATTACTTTGAGGCCCCAGGAGCGACCAATTACTTTATTAAAGAGCACAAACTGGGGGAGAACTGAACTTTGTGAGACAGAGAACCCAGCACCTGAGTACAGAAGAAACAGGTAGAGTGAAGGATGGAGTGTGTGTGTGGGGGGGGGGGGGGTCTTTTCCTCCCAGGTGGAGGTATTTTTTGTTGGGTCGACAATGTGTAGCAGGGGTGAAAAGTTTGTAAGGGGACAGCTGCGTCTCCCCCTCTCCCCACCTGTGGCAGAGACTTTCTTTTCTTTTCAGAGGAGGCGTGGTTTCCATGGGCATGATGGACTTGTGGTTTGGGATGTACCTTTGTCTGGGTGGCGGAGAGGGAGGTTCGCAGGGAGCCTTCTACACAGAACAAAGAGAAGGTGGGGGGGTCAGGAGGAGGAGCCTTTGGGCAGAAGTTGCCACGCTAGCAGGTAATGCTGGTGAACTGAAGTGAGGTGGGGGAGGCATTTTGTGACTGTTAGAATAAGTCTAGAATAAAATAAAATAAAAATTTTATAAAAAGGTCGGAGATCCACTCGGAGGATTTGGGAGGAGCTGCCGACTTCCACCCCAGCAGCAACCTCCACCTGGTGATCAGAGAGGGGAAGGCGAGGGCGCCTGCCCCCTTCCCGGTGAAGAGCTGTGGATGTGCTGACATCTCGAAGACAGTCCAAGCGGGCATGGTTCCGTCTTCACCCTCACAACTTGGACATAACTATCCAGAAACCGTAGAGTCTACGACATGACCAGAACATGTGGGTGTGGTTGGCTGGTCACCCCTCATGTCCACCAGCTCAGGAAAGAATCCGCTAATGTATGACCGGATTGTGCGAACCACCTGGAGCTGCACCAGACTTAGCCGTGTGCACGAGGTAGTGCTGACCCCGTGCAGCACCTCGATCCAGAGTCCTCCCCCTATATCTACGACCAGTTTCTCCCCCACCCCTCCCTATTTCCGTTGTGTCTCGTCCAGTGGGGTCCTGGTCTCTTATACGAGTCGTTTGTATATGTTGCAACATTTGTCGCCAGTCCAGCGCTACCATTTTGGCTGGAAGCGCATGTCCAGGTAACTGGGGGAGAAAGCCTTCGCGCAGCTGCAAGTACAGCAGCTTGCTCCCTTTTTGGCAGTTGGAGCTTCTCAGACAGCTCCCCCAGGGTTACAATCCTACCCTCCACGTAAATGTCCTTCACTCTCAAGATATCTCTGTCCTCCTTCCAAGCCTAAATGTACTGCCGCCGCTTCTGGTGGGAATACTCCATAATTTGTATTTAAAGACCGGTTGCGACCGGCATTCTTATTTTAACATTTTATGGAGGTATTTTTGATATAGTAACAACAAAATAAACAATATACATGAAACCATAAACATAGTGCAAAAGCCATTTACCTCTCGCACAGTTCCCACCCTTATCAACTTCCTACTCTAATCTAAACTACCCCCCCCCCCCCCCCCCCCCCCCCCCCCACCACCGTTGCTGACAATTTTACGCAAAGAAGTCGACGAACGGTTGCCGCCTCCGGGTGAAACCTAACAGTGACCCTCTCAAGGTAAACTTGATTTTCTCCAAACAGAGAAAGCTAGCCATGTCCGATAGCCAGGTCTCCGACTTCGGGGGCTTTGAGTCCCTCCATGCTAATAGCATCCGTCTCCGGGCTATCAGGGAAGCAAAGGCCAGAACGTCTGCCTCTTTCGCCTCCTGGATTCCCGGGTCTTCTGACACCCTGAAAATCACCACCTCTGGACTCAGCGCCACCCTTGTTTTTAACACAGTGGACATGATGTCTGCAAATCCCTGCCAAAATCCCCTAAACTTTGGACATGTTCAATACATGTGGACATGGTTCGCCGGTCCCCCCGCACATTTTGCGCACCAGTCGTCCACCCCAAAGAATCTGCTCATCCGGGCCACTGTCATGTGAGCCCGGTGAACAACCTTAAATTGTATCAGGCTGAGCCTGGCACATGTTGCGGACGCGTTGACTCTACTCAACGCGTCGGCCCATAGACCATCCTCCATATCACCGCCAAGCTCCTCCTCCCACTTGCGCTTCAGCTCCTCGGTCTGCATCTCCTCTGACCCCATAAGTTCCTTGTAAATATCAGAGACGCTCCCTTCTCCTACCCACCCTCTGGAAACTACCCTGTTCTGAATCCCCCTTAGCGGTAGGAGCGGGAAGGTTGACACCCGTTTACCCGCACCTGCAAATACCTGAATTTGTTTCCCCTCGCCAACCCAAACTTTACCTCCAGCGCCCTCAAACTCGGAAAGCTCCCCTCTATAAACATATCCCCCATCCTCTCAATCCCCGCTCTCCGCCATAACCGGAACCCCCCGTCCATACTCCCCGGGGCAAACCGGTGATTATCACAGATTGGGGCCCAAACCGATGCTCCCACATGCCGCCTCCACTGGCCCCAAATTCTCAGGCTGCCACCACCAATGGACTGGTGGAGTATCATGCCAGCAGGAATGGTAGAGGCGCAGTTACCAATGCCCCCAAACTGGTGCCACCTCTATGCGCACCCATGCTGACCCCTCCCCCACCACCCACTTCCTGATCAGGTCTAAATTAGCCGCCCAGTAATAATTGCTAAAATTTGGCAGCGCCAGCCCACCCTCTCCCCGACTCCGCTCAAGCATTACCTTCTTTACTCGTAGGGTCTTGCCCGCCCAGACAAAGCCCATGATCACTCTGTTGACCTGCTTAAAAAAGGACCGCGGATTAAAAATGGGGAGACACGGAAATACAAATAGGAGTCTCGGGCGGACCATCATCTTTACCGTTTGAACCCTCCCAGCTAGAGCCAACGGAAGCGCTTCCCATCTCCGAAAATCGTCCTTCATTTGGTCCACCAGCTGGGCCAACTTCAATTTATGCAGCTGGTCCCATTCCCACGCCACTTGGATACCTAGGTGCCTAAAGCTTTCCTTTACTAACCTAAACGGCAACTCTCCCAGTCCCCTCGCCTGGACCACAAACATCCCACGCTTTCCCATACTAAGCTTATACCCCAAAAACCAGCCAAATTCCCCAAGAGCCCTCATGATTTCTTTCATCCCCTCTATTGGGTCCAAAACGTACAGAAGCAGGTCATCCGCATAGAGCAAAACCAGCCCTCTCCAGCCCCTTGAGGCTCTCAGAGCAATTGCCAATGGCTCTATAGCCAGCACAAATAACAGTGGGGTGAGGGAACATCCCTGTCTCGTCCCCCGGTGCTGTCTAAAATAGTCCGATGTAGTCCTATTCGTCCGAACACTTGCCACAGGAGCCTGATACAGCAACCTGACCCAGTCGATAAAGCCCCGCCCGAATCAGAACCATCCCAGTACCTCCCACAGATAGTCCCATTCTACCTGATCAAAAGCCTTTGCTGCATCCATTGCGATCACTACCTCCACCTTCCTAACTTCCGGGGGCATCATGATCACATTTAACAGCCTTCTTACATTGGCCACCAACTGCCTGGCCTTAACGAACCCAATCTGGTCCTCCCCAATAACATCCGGAACACAATCCTCAATCCTGGAGGACAAGATTTGCCAGCAACTTGGCATCCACATTTAACAAGGAGCTCGGCCTGGAGGACCCACGTGACCGGCATTCTTAAAAGTCGGTCGCAGCCATTGGGCCCTTCGGAGCAAACGGTCACAGCGGTCGCGATTGCAGGTGTGACCCTCTGACTGCCGCCCCTGACCCACCTGCAGGTCGTGACCCCGAGTTTGAAAAGCCCTGTCATAAGCAGTCTGCAGCTGATTTAACATATCACAGTTGGTTCAGTGTAAAGTTTCTCTCCTAGTTCTTTCTAATCAAACTATCTTTGACAAATTGTTTGTAATTTGGCAATGACAATGGAGGTATACCATTTCTTATGCAGGTAGACCATAAGACATTGGTCTAATTCTGCTCCTTTCGGACCTTCAAGTCTGCTCTGCCATTCAATCATGGCTGATGAGACATTCTCCTGTCTTCGTCCCATTACCCCTGATTAATCAAGACCATCTATCTCGGTCTTCAGGATACTCAGTGATTTGGCCTCCACCGCCTTCTGCGGCAATGAGTTCCACAGATTCACCACCCTCTGGCTGAAGAAATTCTTCACCTCAGTTTTAAAGGATCATCCCTTCAGTCGGAGGCTGTGCCTTCGGGTTCTAGTTTTTCCTACTAAGCATCCTCTTCACGTCCACTCTATCTGGGCCTCAGTATTCTGTAAGTTTCAAAAGATCCCTCGTCATCCTTCTAAACACCAACGGGTACAGACCCAGAGTCCTCAACCGCTCCTCACATGACAAGCTTTTCATTCCAGGGATCATTCTTGTGAACCTCTTCTGTAAAAACGCAATGGTTCCTAAAGTAAATATACGAGGGATTATTTTACATGGCTTCTGGTATTGAGCCTAAGACAGAACATGATTCAGACATAAGGAGAGTAAGTTCAAAGTTGATTTTGATTGATTTTCCCATCAGAGTAAGATTTATGTAAGTGTGTTTTTTAAAATAAATTTAGAGTACCCAATTAATTTTTTTCCCCAATTAAGGGGCAATTTAGAGTGGCCAACCCACCTACCCTGCACATCTTTTGGGTTGTGGGGGCAAAACCCTCGCAAACACGGGGAGAATGTGCAAACTCCACACAGACAGTGACCCAGAGCCGGGATCAAACCTGGGACCTCAGCGCCGTGAGGCAGCAGTACTAACCACTACGCCACCGTGTTGCCTTATGCCGAGTGTTTTTGTTTGTAACTTTTCAGTCACTACAAAGAACAAAGAAAAAACCAGCCCAGGAACAGGCCCTTCAGTCCTCCAAGCCTGCAATGACCGTGCTGCCCATTTAACCCAAAACCTTCTACACTATCAGGGCATATATCCCTCTATTCCCATCCTATTCATGTATTTGTCAAGATGCCCTGAAACATCACCATTGTACCTGCTTCCACTACCTTCTGCGGTAGCGAGTTCCAATCACCCAGTACCCTCTTGTATTAAAAAAACTTCCCTAGCGCATCTTCTTTGCCCCTCACACCTTAAACCTATGTCCCCTAATAATTGACTCTTCCACCCTGAGAAAAAGCTTCTGAATATCTTGTCCTTGCTCCTCAATTTTGTAGACGTCTATCGGGTCGTCCCTCAGCCTCTGTCGTTCCAGTGAGCACAAATCTCTCCTCATAGCTAATGCCTCCCATACCAGGCAACATCCTGGAAAACCTCTTCTGTACCCTCTCCAAAGCCTCCACGTCCTTCTGGTAGTGTGGCAACCAGATGTGAACACTATATTCCAAGTGTGGCCGAAATAAGGTTCTATACAGCTGCAGCATGACTTGCCAATTTTTATACTCAATGCCCAGGCCGATGACGGCAAGTGTGCCGTATACCTTCTTGACTACCTTCTCCACCTGAATTACCACTTTGTGCCCTGTGGACCTGTACACCCACATCCCTCTGCCGGTCAATACGCTCGAGGGTTCTGCTATTTACTGTAAATTTCCCACCTGTATTAGACCTTCCAAAATGCATTACCTCAGATTTCTCAGGATTAAACTCCATCTGCCACCTCTCCGCCCAAGCCTCCAACCAATTTATATCCTGCTCTATCCTCTAACAGTCCTCATCGCTACCGCAATTCCACCAACCTGGTGTCGTCCAAAAACTTACTAATCAGACCATTAAATTTTCCTCCAAATCATTTATATATACTACAAACAGCAACAGTCCACAGTGCGGAACACCACTAGTCAT
Organism: Scyliorhinus torazame; assembly: GCF_047496885.1. NCBI lineage: Eukaryota > Metazoa > Chordata > Chondrichthyes > Carcharhiniformes > Scyliorhinidae > Scyliorhinus > Scyliorhinus torazame. The sequence goes on from NC_092709.1 coordinate 14,014,913, forward strand.
AGCACTCCATTCAGAAAAACACCATTCCACTACTACCCTCTTAGTCTTCCATGACCGAACAGTTCTGTATTCATCTTGCCAGCTTCCCTCTGATCCTGTGTGGCTTCACCTACTGTACCAGTTTGCCATGAAAGACCTTGTCAAAGGCCTCACTGAAGTCCATGTAGACAACATCCATTGCCCTGAATTCAATCAATCATCTTTGGCACTTTCTCAAAAAACTCAATCAAGTTAGTGAGACACGACCTCCCCTTCAGAAACCATGCTGCCTCTCGCTAATATACCCACTTGATTCCAAATGGGAGTAAATCCTGTCTCACAAATCTTCACCGATGATTTCCCTACCATTGACACAAGGCTCTCCGGCATGTCATTTCCTGGATTATCCTTGCTACTCTTCTTAAACAAAGGAACATTAGCTATTCTCTAGTCCTCTCAGACCTTACCTGTAGCCAGTGAGGATACGAAGATTTCGGTCAAGGCCCCAGCAATTTCCTCCCTGGCCTCTCTCAGGGGTTGATCCCATCAGGCTCTGGGGACTTATCTACCTTAATGTTGTCAAGATGCCCATCACCTCCTACTTTTTGATCTCAATGTGACCCAGGCTATCTACACACCCTTCCACAAAGTCATCCACCAAGTCCTTCGCTTTGCCGAATACTGATGCAAAGTACTCATTTAGTACCTCACCCATTTCCTCGGGCTCCACGCATAGAATCCCTCCTTAGTCCTCGAGTGGGCCAACCCTTTCTCTGGCTACCCTCTTGCTCTTTGTATACGTATAAAAAGCCTTGGGATTTTCCTTAATCTTGCCTGATCTTACGTGACCCTTTTAGCCCTCCTGACTCCTTGCTCAAGTTCCTGCCTACTTCCCTTATATTCCTCACAGGCTTGGTCTGTTCCCAGCCTTCTAGCCCTTCACAAATGCTTCCTTTCCTTTTGAACTAAGTCACAATACCAGTCATTATCCAAGGTTCCCAAAACTTGCATTACGTATCCTTTTTTCCCCTCTCACAGGAACATGCCGGTCCTGAATTCCTATCAACTGACATTTGAAAGCCTCCCACATGCCAGTATTTTTGGGGCAGGGAGAGAATCTGAAAAATTCTTAAGCAAATCAATAGATTGCTGCTTTGAATTGTTATTTAACTTTTAAAAAATCTAATCACCCAATTTATGTCTGTTGAAAATTAAAACTGAAACATAGTAAGAAATAGCATTTTAAACTGAAATGACTCTCCTAGCAATTGTGTAGCAATAAAAGTAGTCATAAGCACATTATTTCTTCCTCCCAATCAATTAAGTTAACCAGTTCAGGTCAGCTTTAGGGCCCTGTTTCTAATGTAGATAAGATAAGCTACAGCTAGAATTAGGAGAGGCTCAAGATGGTCACTCCAGATGGATACTGATAGATTACTGATTTATCAATTGATCAATTTGGTGCCTTTAAGGATTGATTGAGTGCATAGCTAAAGAACAGAATTATTTAAAAACACCCTGTCTGCAAAAAGACAGTCAATGTTTCAGATAATTAATAAACTATCAAACTATTGGTGCCATGTTTGCAGAAATTCAGACATGGTTTCATAAAAATGTTTTGTGTAATGAACAAGGCCATTGCATTCCAGTACATTTAGTAATGAAAATGTATCAAATACTTAGCAACAGGAAGATTTATGGCTAGATGTGATGCAAGCACCTTATCCTCGTAAGATGCCGCACGTAGACACCAAATTAATTTTGATGGACATTACTGACCAATAATAATTTTCTAAGTGACAGACATTTATTTTAATAAATCAGGAGGTCTCAGCTGAGAATTAGAAACCAATGAGTGTAACTGAGGGATTAGACCATTGATAAGATTTTCCTTAAGAGTAAGACTTCATGGCTAAGGGATTGTTCTGAATTTACGCTTTTACAAATTTCTGAACCATCTATTGATTTTTGTTTGAAGTTAATTTTCTTTATACTTTTCTTATACTTTTTGTTTAACGCTTTTCACTATGCTCTGACCAGTTTATGTATTATTTTGATCAACGTTTTTGATTCAGTTTTTATGCAAGTGTATTAAGGTGAATGATTAGCAAATAAAGTTGTATTTTGGACACCTCCAAATCAACCGGACTGGACTCTTATTTGAAGATAGAATAAGAGATCGTATAGATGCATGCAGTGTACAAGGTTGTTCAGTGTTATAACTCAGGTTTAAAATTAGTACATTATAGAAGAAATAGTACTTAAGTTAATGTACATGAAGATTTTGCTACATAATTGTTTCACATGTTTCCACTAGCACCAGATGCTAAGCACCAATAATTCACCTTTGACATAGGTCAGAGTGCTCTTTACAAATAAAAACAGTTTGCAAACATGGAACGGACAATTATATTGCTTACAGTTCAAATGGACAGGATACAAAAAAAGAGTAACTGCCTCCCAATGTGCTTAACTGAAGTTGTAACAGTGATCTAATTAAAGGGCAGTAGAATCAACTGAAAATTTAGAAAGGGGTAACATAACGCAGGAGAAATAAGATACTTGTACAAACTGTGGGATTAAATCCACACAGCAAAAAAAAAAAAAAAAACCACTGATATTACTTACACCAATGCACTACAAGGGCAATGCAACCACATGCAAACCTGGAGGTTTGAAGCTACTGAAATCCCTCTTTGAAGTTACTGGAAAGCAATCATTATAATCTGTAAAACTCAACACTTGGCACTAATAAATACCAGTGCCATGATACCCTTGAAAGGAATTAGCATGAACTGAAGCGGTGAAGAATGCCAACATTAAGACAGAAAATAGCATGGGGAAGAATGCCATTATGAATGGCAAAGGTGGGGTGGGGAGGATAGAAAAAAAACACCTTGCACATGGTTTGAGGAACTACCTCTGACAGGGTGATTGCGACACAGTGACTGCTGAAGTGACCTCAGTTCTGTCATTGTTGGGCATTAAACTCAAACATTATATTTTCTGTAACTTTTTAAAAAATAAATCTAATAGTTTAAAACACTGCTTAAACTTGCACCAAGGTGTCCCAACATGACTGTCTTGCAGAGGGCAATCTGGCTTCACTTAGGCAATTTTCTGTTCCATTAATTAATTGTTCATTTATCAAAGTGAAGGATGACAACACCAGATGAGATATATTTCAAGCAGATATGTCAACTGTTACCATTTAGCCGTTCCAGGATAGAGACTACATTGCCAAGTACAGAGCAAAACTTGTTCTGCCTCGCACAAACAATATTATTCCAAAGACAAAACAATCACACTTTAAAGAATTAGCTCATATGCAAGCTAGGTTAACATATAATATCTGCACTAGCTTTTGAACTCTTCCACAACTTAAGAAATGTACTTTTATTCCAGAATTTCAACTAGAGAAATTCACTTTATTCCAGAATTTCTACATTTACATTTATAAATCAGTGCAGTGCACTTCACTTTTCCTTTTTAGTGCTGCTAGTTACACCTTTCCTTTTTAGTTCTGCCAGTTATCTGTCTGATGTGATAAATGGTCAAAATGTCCTGGAAAGGCATTAATCCATGCTTGTATGCATCCAATTTTCGAGTTCCTGGCCACTCCTTAACTGTTTTTCTTGTTTTTACATGAAGAGAATGTAGTGGTTTTTATCATAAGTATATTTATTGAGATTTTATATTTTAGAGAATAATGCAAACGAGTTACAAAATAAAGCATTGCCATAAGAAAGGAGAAAAAAAGGCTTAACGTACATGAGTGCAGAATGGAACAGGAGAGCGACATCACAACTGTCTCGAGACAATAAGTCAAAACTAGATACTCGTAGCCCCGCCAGAGACAGAGGGAGAAACAGGAAAAGACCATTAAAACCACCGCAAAATTGTGCACAATCTTCCACAAGTCTACAATCATTACGAGAAATCAGGATAGACTTCACGCACCATGAACAAATGCACAACAATGTACAGCCCCCTGAACTCCAGCAGCACCAACGGCTCAGCAGAGCCTCCTTTCTCCAGGTATCAGACCCATCTGCATCCATGTAGGAGCCAAGAACGGATTCATCATACCCATCCTTACAAAAACAAAAGATAACACACAGAAACCCCAATTCTAAGGAAAGGTACATAACGTACCACAAAACGTAACTGAACCCCAATACCAGCCCAGGCCAAACCAAAATTATTCCATACAATTGTAAAGAGAGGAACAACAACAACAACAACAACATGTTCAGATTCGGATCAAGCCTTCAGGGCCTCCCAGGGGAAAAAAAGAAAAGAGCTAACACTACCAGAACTAACCAACCTTCACAGCCTCCCAAAAGGAAGGAGGAATATTGCCAGAACTGATCCATCTGACAGCAACGGGTCAGGACCCAACCCAGACCCATGCCTCCCGCCCAGCACCCACCAAAGGAAAAAAACAGGTCACTCAATCAAAAGGTGGTGTCTTCTGAGGGTAGAACAGTATAAGGCACAGAACTCAGCCGCTCTCCAGGTTCCCCTGCACCAGAAGGTACCCCAGCAAGCACCTTCGATGGACATCAAGCCCCTAGAAGCAAGATAACAGCCACAGCACCTGGCTTGGCCTAGCCCACCACCAATCAACACACAACAAATTATATCTCCAGCACACCGAAAACCTGCATACCCGCTGAGCCTGCACCTTCCCAACCCCACTCAGAGCAATGCACTGTCCCCACACACTAACAGCAGGAGGACAATTACTCCAGCTCCAGCCCAGGGAGGAACCCCAGCCCATGAAGAAGAATAGTCACAACCAACAATCAGTGCCCTGGGAGGAAGGGTCAATTCCCTCCTCCCCTGCGCAATGAGGGAAACATCCTCCAAACTACCAGACCAGATCCAGGACACAAGTGCTCACCCAGCCGAAGAGAAAAGAAAAAAAATACCAATGAAGGGATGTCTAGCCTAGCTCAAAGTGACCACTATCACAGAAAGGATAAAGGATACACAGCATAAGCTCCCTCCTCGACAAACCAACTGCAATTATCAATCTCATCTAAGCATGTGCCAAAACTAATCATCACGTTCTGATAGTTCAAAGGGAGGATTAGAGAGAGACAACCAAACAAAGGAAAATAAAAACTCAATCTCAAGGAGTCAGAAGGAGCCCAGTCATCTCCAGGATACAAACTCTGCCACCCAGGCCAACAAAGGATCAAGATATGGATTTCTTTGTAACCAGGAAGAGTAAAATGGTGCACAAATCACACTTCATGATCAACTCAATATGATTTTGCTAGAACGGTATAAACAACGACACAGGCCATCACACTTACATTACACATTCCCTGACAAGAAAAAGGACAGCAACAAATAAATCAACATGATCAACAGGGGTCTGTTCAGGATAATCAAAGAACCACCAGGTAAATTGCAAGATAAAGACATGTTCCATGTTGCACAGGAAGATAAAGAATCAAGCAGGAACAACGAACACTCTTCAGAATGTCTCAAGGATTCCAACGATCGAATCGAGACTATTACCTCCACCATGTCGTCTCACCAATGCCTGGACGATTCACAACCTGGACCCTGACTTAATCTGCTCGGCTACCTTCAACCCCTCATATGTATAGAGAAGAGGATCTGTGGGCCCAACAGACCCCTGGCCTCGAAGACGGGATACATTTGAATATGATGCACACATTCAAATCTGATGCACCCAACCTCCAAATCAAGATTACCAAAGCAGGCCAGCCAATTTTCCAATTCGACACCCGCCTCTCGCCAAGGGCTGGGCCCAGGGATACACCCCGCCTGGCCCCCATCTCCCAAACTTATCAGGACAGATGACACACCATGCAGCGGGATCACAACAACACCAAGTTGACCCCTAAACAGGGAAAGTACTCTTTCAAGTGCAAGAACCCTCTCATATGCGCCTCCACCTCTCTTCTAAAAAAAGTACATTGCAGTTCTTCAAAATGATCTCTAGCGACCTGCACCGCAGTGAGAGATCCTCAGCCAAGGAAACATCTTCGATGGCAGCCATCAGCAGATGCACAAAGCAACCCCAAGGCTAAGCCACTACAAGCTAGGCCCCAGCCTAGCCCACACCAAATGCCAGGAACAAAACTAGGATTTTTGCATTTTGGGCATGGTTCAACCACCGTGTTGAGCAGATCGGAGCACGCCTGGTAAATAGCAGGAAAGGCCAAAATCGAGATAAATGCCAGGCGGACCAGTTTGCAATTCACCCGGCCCGCTCCTGATGGGAGTTCCAGATCACTCCCAAAAATGGCAAGCAATTATTAGCCTTTGTTTGCGTCCATGTCAATCATGTTAGCAAGATTGACGTCAAATGCAGCAAGAAATTTCCCGACTCGCCAGCGAGAAATCACATGGATATCGTTTAGTACTCTATTAAGTGTCATTGCATACAAGCTGCAATCTCGACAACGTGGCTGTCGAGGAACACCCCACCAAAAATACCTAAAATAACAATTTTCCATTGATTAGCACCCTTTATCTCTGCTCTTCCCTGCAAAAACACACATCAGGAACTTGTGTACATAGCACAAGCCAGGTAGCCCAAGAAAAAGCACAATGAAATGTAGGATTAACAGATGAGCAGAGCTGGAGTGTGTGAAAACAGCACTGCTCCAGTGCTCACAGCACGTGAACCTTTCCTCTCCTCACAACCCCCCCCCTCCTTCTCAAAACAACCCCAGGTGTTTCTTATTTTAATAGCTAGCAAAGCAACAATAATTTCATACATTTAACACTGCTTCAATTACCAAGATAGTGGATTAGTGGATGTGCTTTAAAGCATTGCAAATCTTCATCAGTATAAAAGGACTCAAATTACGTGGGTCATAGTTTCATCCAATTTTCATACCCAAATTTCATTAGAGCCCTACTAATTGCTGGAAGGTTCTGCATTCCATCTAGTTTACAACAATATTTACGAATACACAATTATTCAACTAAACACCAGACACACAAACTAGTATGTAAAATATTAATGCCCAAAGTATCATACATAGAATCATACAATTTACAGTACCGAGGGAGGCCATTTGGCCCATCAAGTCTGCACCGGGCCTTGGAAAGAGCACCCTACTGAAGCCCACAGCTCCACCCTATCCCCGTAACTCTACCTAACCTTTTTCGACACGAAGGGCAATTTAGCATGGCCAATCCACCTAACCCGCACATCTTTGCACACAGTTCACACATTATAAATAAAGCACAAATTGATAAACCTGCAAGATCCAGGACTTCTAAAATCCAAAATCGGTATCAGCTAACCATAATCTACTCAAATTTAGATGATATATTCTATTTAGATTATATTCTATTTAGATTATCTCATCTCCTACTGTTCAAATGTCAGGTTGTGCGTGACTTCAGCCTAGTTTCTCACAAGTGTTCAGGAAAATTTCTACAATGAGACGAGGCAACAAAGTCTTATAAAGATTAGCTTCCTTATTATTCCAAATAAAAATAGCTTCCTTATTTCAAATAAAAGGTTTTTCAAGAGAGCAACCACATTTAATATTAATTTTTTATAAGGGAAAAATCTCCCAAAATTCTCAACTTCATTTAGCAACAAAAGTTGTTGATAATTACAATACAGAAAAGTAGTATAAAATGCTTGGAGTTTAAATGATACGCTGTCAATTCCAAATATGGAATCATTACAAATCTGGAGATTGTTTGTTTATCGCTTTTGCCAAGAAAAACGTGAAAGGATTTGCACAAGTGTCCATCAGCTGCCAAGCCCAAAGCAATATTACTGTCAAGTTAGATTAGGCATGCTGCAACAACCCTACTCGCTAAAAGCTGGGCGAGGCTGCTGACAGTACATTTTTTGAAATGAAGCAGAATTCTTAAATCTTCAAATGGCTTTTTTAGGTTATGGGTATTGGAAAAACCTGGAACCATCATTCATCGGATAAAAACTGCCAGAAAGAAATATAAAATCTGAATCGAAGCAGCACACAAAGGTGTTTTCTGCAAATACTGAGTTTAAGCCAATATTTCTGTAGAAAAGTCTACAGAAACGCAATATTTCTGTAGAAAAGTCTAAAGAAACGCAATAAGTGTTTGTCTTGCTATGAAATATGGCACTCAAACTACTGATTTCTTTTAACCATTAAGCAAAATACTTTCAGGTAGATAAATTAATATCCTTACAAATAAACAACAGGACTGTGCAGTTGCATTAAATTATGATGCTCAAGAATCAGGATATCACAAAGCTTTAGATTCTTTAGTTTTACATTATAACCACACTATACATTTTCCTTTTATGTTGTCAGATGAATCCACAACAAATCTGATATATCAGTCACTTTTTAAGGTAAAGTGGATACTCACCACTGATACGTTGTCAGCGGAAAGCTAAGACTTCAGACATTGCTTGCTTGAAAACCATTTTTTGTTAAGGTGCCTTCTATGCATCTGACCGTACCAAGTGAAAACACTGCAACCTTGTAATTGCAAGAATGTTGTTTTTTGTCAATCAAACAAAACTAAAAAGTTTCAATAACTTAAGAACCTTATTCTGAGAGGTGCAAAAAGAATCCTTGACTGCATCTTGAAATCATTGCTGCCAGGGAGCTTTCGGTTCATCTTCAAATACTTGAAACAATAATATATGTTCCATGATTTTCTTCTGAAACAGTAAAGAACTGGCTGGCAACAACCTCATACCCAAATACCACTTCTTTTGCCTAGAACACAGTCACAGAAATGAAGTTTCGATGATACCAGAGTGAGTGACAGAATTATCAGCCAATCAGCTTAGATATTTGAAAATAAAATCATCCCATATATATTATTCGGGTCATATGATCCTTATGCCAAATGCTATTTGTTCAGAATGAGCCTAGTGTTTAATCTAGTAAGGCCACCTATTAAACGCTCCCTACATGCAATAAATGTTGGCTATGTAATGCTTTTGGGGTTATATTTTTTTTTAAATGCAGTCTCACCAGTGTTTCCCAATTGTTAAAGGGCCGCAGTTCTGTAATCTTCTGAGACTTTCTCAAAGAACACTGAGGTATGAGTGTAAGTTCATCCACTGTAGCATCCTGCAAGAAGCTGACAATTTTAGTCCTGCATTCATCTTCCACCTCTTCATCTGCACTACTGTAGTCCTCATCAAGTGAGCTCTCACCACCAGAAAGAATGGATTCTCCATCTTCGGAATCGCTACTTTCCCTTTGAGCAATTCTCTCATCTTTTTGCCTTTTATCATGTTTTTTGCTTTTACCATTTTGATCTTTTATTGCTTCAGTTCGTTTCAACTGCATTGCTGGTATCTCTTTTGGCTGTACTTTACAATACGATGTGGCAGCTTTTCCATTTATGCTTTTAGGTTCGGGTATACAAGGCACTTCATCTTCTAAACACAAAACAAGTAGATTTCAAGTTGGAGCTATTCAAATAAGGAGAATAATTTTAAATTTAATGTAAATAGACACATCTACAAACGTGTTTTAACAAAAGCTCTTTTATGCATAATATGGTCTTAGAATTAGGTTAAAGCAGTTGGGCAGCAAGAACCAGGAGACACAAAATTTCAACATCAAAATTAAAGGACCAAGAGTTGGACGCTCAAAGGTTGAACTCAAGGCGAAAGGAAAAATTGTGGATATTAACATTAAAATTTATATTTTTCCTATGAAAGCCATTATAAAAAGAATAGTTTACTATTCTTTGCGCCTAAAAAATCTTTTTGAAAAACTTAAACTTGGGCAGCACGGTGGCGCAGCAGTTAGCACCACTGCCTCACAGCACCCGAGGACCCGGGTTCGATCCTGGCACCAGTCATTGTTATGTGGAGCTTGCACATTCTTCTCCTGTCTGCCTGGGTCTCACCCCCACAACCAAAGATGTGCAGAGTAGGTGAATTGGCCATGCTAAATTGGAAAAAATAATTGGGTACTTTAAATTTATTAAATAACTAAAAAACGTAAACTTAGTGCAAAAGGATGGCCTTGTAAATAAGTTTTTCATAATTTACCATTACTTCCAATTTAGAAAGTGAAACAGCAAATTACATTATATTGAACAGCTCCAAGAATCCACAGCTTCCTTTAAAAAAAGACAGATTAGAATGCAGGAGAAAATTAACATAAATCCCCACGTTTTAATAAAAATTTGGATACAAGCTGGAATTTCCATGCTCGTGGATCTTTTGCAGAGCACAGCTAACCCATCCTATTCTCTAAATAGTGCAACAGTCCCTCATTAAAATATTAACCAAAATTAAATCAAATCAATTTAGTAATGTTAATTTCAAAATATGAATTACTTAAAAAACATTTTTTTTGCAAGGAGTTAGGATGCAAAAGGCACCTTTAATTTCTCAAATATTTGTCTCTTCAATGTGGTTTCTAATTACAAGCATTCTTAATTCCACTGACAGGTGCTGTTTCAACAGGTAAACAGTAGTCAGGTTAAAGCTCAAAAGCATTTGCTGGAGAGATGGAACTGCATGTATTATATATTTAGGAACAATGAGATTTTCAGAAATATGTTGGCCATATAATTTAAAAGTACGCAAGAGTTTTGAAACATTAAGGATGCAGTTGTACTGTGTAACAGATTTCAGACTGGTAATTGCAGCATTCAAAGTACAGCTCAAGATTGAAACTATACAGTGGGGAGCATCTTACTGTTGCTAAAACTTCCTATTGAGAGAGAACATTGCAATATGTATGCTTACATTCACATGCAGAACTCCACTGACTGGCAGTTGTTCATGTATTAGGAAAGAATAGGTAACACAATCCACACGGACTCCTGGAGAGGGTTTACGTGTTTGGCTTTAGTATGGATGGCTTAATTTTCCAAAGATTTCCAAATTTTCATGGCACTTAGCATTGGGGTTTACCCAAATCCACTACAGACATAAGAAAACAGCCACATAGCTACAGTCTAACTGTAATTGGGCAAATTTAGTCATCAGAATAGCACACAGACACCCATTGTAGAAATTACTGGCTTTCTCTCATAATCCTAATTCTCCCTAATTTCCATGACTAAAATCTTATTGATGCATCTGGTGGGTCACTTACCACTCTGTTTTCCAAAAAGAGGTCTTTAGAAAATGCTAATTCAAAATCAAATGTTTGAATATGAAGGTTAGTCTAGGATGGTCTGTAAGCTGATGAGTCCTAATGACCTAAGGGGCAGCACGGTAGCATTGTGGATAGCACAATTGCTTCACAGCTCCAGGGTCCCAGGTTCGATTCCGGCTTGGGTCACTGTCTGTGCGGAGTCTGCACATCCTCCCAGTGTCTGCGTGGGTTTCCTCCGGGTGCTCCGGTTTCCTCCCACAGTCCAAAGATGTGCAGGTTAGGTGGATTGGCCATGATAAATTGCCCTCAGTGTCCAAAATTGCCCTTAGATTTGGGTGGAGGTGTTGACCTTGGGTAGGGTGCTCTTTCCAAGAGCCGGTGCAGAATCGACGGACCAAATGGCCTCCTTCTGCACTGTAAATTCTATGATCTATGACCTACATTTATCCAGCACTGCTGTTTACCATACAAGTTGTACGTTGGTCCATGAAATGTCCCATTATAATTCATTAGGTGCAGCACCAATAAACACATCACTGTAAACCTATAAAATAGTTTACATTAAAATCTAAAAATGTTTTTCAAAATACACAATCAAAACTCGAACATGTTGATGCAACATTATGCGAGTGATGCTAGTTTTCTTTATAAGGATTTCCTGGAGGAAATAAACCCCACATTGGGACACATGCAGCAAATTGTCTCCATTCAAAAGCTGTGATTTTACTGCATGCAGTGAAAATGTAAACAAAAATTTCCAAGTTTTGATTATAAAAATGTTACTCAATATTCCCCTCACCACTTCATTAAAAACTTTTCCGGCTTGTTTTTTAATAAAAAGATATGCTGTAAAGGACAAATCATACGGGTAACCTGTACCTTGATTGGTGAATGTCTGCAAGGTTTCCAAGGCCTCCCAATAGCACCAGTCATGTTCTTCCAGGACTTCCCTTAGTTCCTAAGAACAGAATATGATTTGCAACTGAAACATACTAATGAGCCACTTTTAATCTGGTACTACACTCATTATGCTTCCACAGCTGAGTGGATTGCAGTGCTCAATTCCTACAGGGATCCTGTACCGTCACCACGTTTTAGAAAGGTGATTTAGTCATTATCACAATACAATAATCCTTGTGTTAACAAGGTACAATCCCATAGAGGAAAGCAAAAAAAAAAAAATTTGACACTCAGGATTAACAAAACTGCCTTAAAATACAAAGAAAAAAGCAAATTACTGCAGATGCTGGAATCTGAAACAAAAACAGAAAACACTGGACAAACACAGCAGGTCTGACAACAATCGGTGGAAAGAGAAGGGAGCGAATGTTGAATCTGGATAACTTTTTGTCAAAGCAATCTGAAGGAGCGATCACAGCTCCAGGTTGAATTTCAAATACAGATGGAGGGTGAGAAGGTAAAATCCAAAACAAGTGTCTTGTGCTTAAGCAAAGGAGACTACAATGGGATGAGGGAAGAGTAGGCCAAGGTAGACTGGGAGCAAAGACTTTATGATGGGACAATTGAGAACTAGTGGATAACTTTCAAAACGATTTTTCACAGAGCTCAGCAAAAATATACACCAGTGAAAAGGAAGGACTGTAGGAAAAGCGATAGATAGCCACAGATATCTAAGGAAATAAAGAAGGGTGGGGATAAATGGGCATATATCTGGTTGACAATCAGTGGCTAATGGTGTGCCTCCGGGATCAGTGTTGGGACCGCAATAGTTTACAATTTAGAGATCATTTAGAGTTGGGGACCATGTGTCAAAGTTCACAGATGACACTTAGATGAGTGGTAGAGCAAAGTGTGCAGAGGACTAGATAGTTTAAGTGAGTGGGCAATGGTCTGGCAAATGGAGAACAATGTTAAATGTGAGGTCATCCATTTTGGTAGGAATAACAGCAAAATGGACTCTTATTTAAATGGTAAGAAATTGCAGCATGTTGCTGTGCAGAGGGACTTGGGTGTCTTTGTGCATGAAGTGCAGCAGGTAATTAAGGCGGCAAACGGAATTTTCTCCTTCATTTCTAGAAGGATAGCGTTTAAAAACAGGGCAGTTATGTTGCAGCTGTATAGGATGCTGGTGAGGTCACACCTGGAGTACTGTGCACATTTGGTCTGCTTACTTGAGAAAGGATTTACAGGCATTGGAGGGGGTATAGAAGAGAGTAATTAGCTTGATTCCAGAGTTGAAAGGATTGGTTTATGAGGAGAGACTGAGATTATACTCTTTGGAATTTAGAAGAATGAGGGGGATGGGGGTGATCTTTTAAAAACATAAAATTATGAAGTGAATTGATAGGATAGAAGCAGGGAGGTTGTTTTAACTGACGGGTGAAACCAGAACTAGCTTCAAAATAAGAGGAAATAGATTTAGGACGGAGTTGAGGAGGAACTTCTTCACCAAGAGTTGTGAATCTGTAGAATTGCCTGCCCAGTGAAGCAGCTGAGGCTACCTCTTGAATATTTTTAAGGCAAAGATAGACAGATCTTTGAACAGTAAAAGAATTAAGGGTTACGGTGAGCAGGCAGGCAAGTGGAGCAGAGTGCACAAAACGATCAGCCATGATTTTATTGAATGACAGAGAAGGCTCGAGGGGTCAGATGACCTAGAAATCATAGAATTTACAGTGCAGAAGGAGGCCACTCGACACATCAAGTCTGCACTGGCGCTTGGAAAGAGCACCCTACCCAAACCCATACCTCCACCCTATCGCATTATAGGAAGGACGTGGAGGCTTTGGAGCGGGTGCAGAGGAGATTTACCAGGATGTTGCCTGGTATGGAGGGAAAATCTTATGAGGAAAGGCTGATGGACTTGAGGTTGTTTTCGTTGGAGAGAAGAAGGTTAAGAGGAGACTTAATAGAGGCATACAAAATGATCAGGGGGTTGGATAGGGTGGACAGTGAGAGCCTTCTCCCGCGGATGGATATGGCTGGCACGAGGGGACATAACTTTAAACTGAGGGGTAATAGATATAGGACAGAGGTCAGAGGTAGGTTCTTTACGCAAAGAGTAGTGAGGCCGTGGAATGCCCTACCTGCTACAGTAGTGAACTCGCCAACATTGAGGGCATTTAAAAGTTTATTGGATAAACATATGGATGATAATGGCATAATGTAGATTAGATGGCTTTTGTTTCGGTGCAACATCGTGGGCCGAAGGGCCTGTACTGCGCTGTATTGTTCTATGTTCTATCCCCGTAACCCAACCTAACCTTTTTGTGGACACTATGGGCAATTTAGCACGACCAATCTACCTAACCTGCACATCTTTAGACTGTGGGAGCAAACCCACGCAGACACGGGGAGAACGTGCAGACTCTGCACAGACAGTGACCCAAGCGGGAATCGAACCTGGGACCCTGGAGCTGTGAAGCAACGGTGCTAACCACTGTGCTACCGTGCCGCTGCTCCTAGGTCGTATGTTCTTTGTATCTCTGCAATTTTGTCCATGCATATCCTTATTAATACAGAAACGCTTTGAACAATAGCTTCCATCTACGGCATAAAACTGCACAAAGCATATCAGAAAGATCACTTATAGCTACCCAACATTAAATATACATCCCATCAGCCTAGAGTTTAAAAAAAGGCTGCAAGCTAATTTGCTTGGTTTGCAATAGCAAAATATAAAAGCAAATTACTGCGGATGCTGGAATCGGAAACAAAACAGAAAATACTGTTCAATCTCAGCAGGTCTGACAGCATCTGTGGAGAGAGAAGGGAGCTAACGTTTCGAGTCTGAATGACTTTGTCAAAGCTGGAGAGAACTGACAATAATGTCAAATTTATACAGTTGTGTGTGGGTGGGGGGGGGAAGAGAGAGAGCGAAGGCAAACAGTAAGTCAGAGTACAAAGGAACAGGAAACAGATGGCCCAGGGATGTGCAGTGGGGTGGGAAAACAGATCGATGAAAGAAGTGAAAATAAATTGATAAAAATGGGCTGAAGGTGGAGGAGAGAGTTCACAGTCTGAACGTCTAATCGGAAGAGGTGGTGTTGTTCCTCCCGTTTGTGCTGGGCTTCACTGGAACATTGCAGCAGGTCAAGGATGGACATGAGAGCTGGACAGTGAGTTGAAATGGCAAGCGGCAGGAAGGTCCAGGGCCTGTTTGCAGGCGGATCAAAGGGGTTCTGCAAAGCACTCACCCAGTCTGCGTTTAGTCTTGCCAGCGTAGAATAGCATGCATTGGGAGCAGAAAATGCAACAGACCAGATTGAAGGAAATGCACGTGAAATGCTGCCTCACTTAAAAAAAGTGTGTTTAGGGCCTGGGATGGTGAGCAGGGAGGAGGTAAAGGGGCAGGTGCTGCACCTTCTGCAATTGTATGGAAAGATTCCGTGGGAAGAGGGTGAGGAGTTAGGGGTTATGGAGGAGTGGTCCAGGGTATCCTGTAGGGAACAGTCCCTGAGAAATACTGACAGGGGGACCGAGTGGAAGAAATGTTTGGTGGTGGCATTGTGCTGGAGTTGGTGGAACTGGCGGAGGATGATACTTTGAATGCGGAGGCTCGTGGGGTGAAAAGTGAGGACAAGGGAGCCCTATCCTGGTTCTGAGAGGGAGGGGGAGGAGTGAGAGCTGAGGTGCGGTCGATGGGTCAGACACATTTTAAAAAAAAAAACGTTGGCCAGTGGGAAACTGTGATTAAGGATGAATGAAGGCACATCAGCAGCACAGTTTTAGAAAGCGGCATGAATGGAACAGATGCGATGGATGCGAAGGAAATGCACGAAAACGATGGAGTTCTTAAAGGACGTGGGGTGTGAAGAGCTGGAGTCGAGGTAGCTGTGGGAGTGGGTGTGTTTGTAATCCATTGCTGCTCCCAATGCGGTCGACTCTACATTGGAGGGTGACTGCTTTGCTCCGTCTGCAAGCAGGATCCAGACCTTCCAAACGCTTGCCAGTTTAACTTACCGTCCTGCTGCAATGTTCCAGTGAATCCCAGCGCAAACTGGAGGAACAGCATCTCAATCTTCCGGTTAGGCGCGTTACAGTCTTCCGGGCTTAACATGGAGTTCAACAACTTCAGACTATGGACTCTCTCCTCTTACTTAACCCCTTTCATTTCTCTCAATTTATTTTAATTTCTTCCGTCGATCAGTTTCTCCCTCACCATTGTCCGCCCTCCACCCCACCTGGCCATCTATTCCCTGTTCCGAGTTGTCCTTTGACACACTGTTTACCTTTGTTCTGCCATTAATATTCTAATTTCTTTACGAGCCACTATCAGCACCGTTCTTATATTCCCTTTGTCTTTCTGTCCATAACATCTCAATTGGATTGGATTTTGTTTATTGGCTTTGTTTATTGTCGGGTGTACCGAGGTACAGTGAAAAGTACTTTTCGGTAAGCAGCTCAACAAATCATTAAGTACATTAAAAGAAAAGAAAATACATAATAGGGCACAGGTACACAATGTAACTATACAAACACCGGCATCAGGTGAAGCATAGAGGTTAATGAGGTCAGTCCATAACATCTTTGATAATCTCCATCTATCGCTGGCCCTCTTTCCAGCCCCACACTCCCTCACACAGTACAAATCCAACGCATTCTCTCCAGCTTTGACAAATAGTCACCCACTCGAAAAGTTAGCTCCCTTCTCTCTCCACAGATGCTGTCAGACTTGCTGAGGTTGTCCAGTATTTTCTGTCAAAATAGTGTGCGGGTCTTTTAAATAACTTAAACTAACTTACCTCTTTATCTAAATTTGAAAACCTATTGTGAAGTTTTCTCAGGATAGACTCTTTCTTCTCAAAATCTTCGACTAAATCTTGTGACTCAAGCTAAACAAAATGACAAGAGATGATAAAATATGCAATCACAAATAAGTAACAAAACTGAACAAATTTATTACATCAATGGTGTTTTGTTGGCATCTGAAAACCTTATAAGTGCAGACTTTAAGGTTCAGGTATATACAGGAAACTAAATTTCTTCATCCAATTAAGAAATCCATTCAAACTGGCACTGACACACAATGGAACAGCAAACCTTGCAACAAAAAAAACACTGATTAAACTCTTCACAATTTAAAACAGAAAAGGTTCTAGTTATGTGACAAGCTTAAACCTTTTTTTAAAAAAAAAGTATCATTTCAATCTCTTCACATAAATATGGAGCAATAATCATGTGGGGGGAGGGGGGGGGGGGAGAGAGAGAGAGAGAGAGAAGAGAGATTTCAATTACCCCCAAATTAAATGGCCTGAAGAAGAGGTAATAGAATGTAGTCCTACAATGTATATAGGACTTCTTCCAAACCCAGTACTTAAGAAGCTTCAAGATGGAAGGATTTACCCTTAGTTCAATAATGCAGAATGAACCAAAGCCCTCAATGAAGTAAAAGTAAGGGAACCTCTAGGCAATCGTAAAGCATAATACAAATATGCTTTATGCTGTTACGGTAATTATGACACAAGTATGGTGAAGAGCAGAGTAGCAGAAGGTAGAAAAGCTGATTTTGAGAGGCTGACGTGTTTGAGAGGCTGAGATCACAGAAAATAAACTGGACAATATTGACCAAACAGTGAGAAGTGTGAAACAGAGAACAGGAAAAATATATTCCATTTATACAAACAAGAACAAACTCAATACCAATGAGACATTTATGGATGAATAAGAAAAACCGGTGGCAGGGAAAGAAAGATACACCAAGTACATGGGATATGGACAGCAGGGAGATCATTAAACAGGGGAATAGAAAGCGATTAGGAGAATGGAAAATATAAATTGATCAAAGAACAAAAGAAAATAGAAAGCCTTCTATGGGCACATAAAGAAAAAGGAATGTCAGGATGGAAATAGGATCAGAGAGATGGGACAGGATAAATTCATACGGCGTGATAGCAAAATGGTAGAAATATTATTTTGTTTTTGTATACAGGTAAACCAGGGAGACAGTTCAGAAGGACATGGCAACAAAAAAAAAAAAAAAAAAAAAAAAAAAAAAAAAAAAAATGAGATCCTTAACAACTTGGAAATTCATCAATCTCGGTCTTGAACATACACTGTGACTAAGCCTCCACAGTCCTCTGGGGTAAAGAATTCCAAAGATTCACCACCCTCAAAAGGGCAATACAAATTCCTCTTCAACTCAGTCCTAAATGGTCTTCCTCTCATTTTGGTTTTTCCTACCAAAGTGGATAACTTCACATTTTTCCATATTATATTCCTCTGCCATGTTCTTGTCCACTCACTTAGCCCATCTGAATCCCTTGAAGCCTCCGATCATCCTCCTCACATCTCTCACTCACACCTAGTTTTGTTTGGTCAGTAAACTTGGAAGTATTACATTTGGTCCCCCACATCCAAATCATTGATAGAGATGGTGAATAGCTGGAGCCAAGCACAGATCTTTGTGCTATCCCACCATTCATAGCCTGCCAACCCTAGAATGAACCGCTTTATTTCTGCTCTCTATATCCAAAATAAAACGTAAACATGGATAATACCTGCGGTCTGGATAGATTACATCGAAGCTTTTTAAATGGGAGAAATAGCAAAAGCACTAGTACATATATTTAGTTAGAAAAAGGTGCAGTGCCAGAGCAATGGCGTACATCCAATGCAATACTTACATTTAAGAAAAGAGATAGAACGTGCCTAGAGAACCAAAGACCTGTCAGCTTAACGTTGATGGTAGGAAAAACAATGGAATCCCTACTGGATCGGAGTACAAATATACAAATCACCAAAAAGTAAGAACCCAGGTTTAACAAGGCCATTAAATAGAGAAAACCAAGCACTAGAGTTTATTTCTAACAGGTTAGAATTGATAGTACAGACGTTATGCAAAAACTTGAATCAAACCATGGTTAGATCACATCTGCTCACAATTGCGTCTTTCACAATTATAAAAAGGATGTAGAGCCACTGGAAAGAATGCAAAAAATATTTACAAGGGTGATAACAGAAAAGTGAGATTATACAAAACAGGAGGGATAAACAGGCTGGGTCTCATCTCTCTTTGACTGGAGAAGGTTGACCTAATAAAGTCTTTATAATTATAAATGATGCGTGATTCCACTTGTGAAGACAAGGAAAAGAAGCCAATAATCTGAAGAAATAATAATTCAGAAGAAACTTCATTACCCAGAAGAAACTTCATTACCCAGAAGAAACTTCATTACCCAGAAGAAACTTCATTACCCAGAAGAAACTTCATTACCCAGAAGAAACTTCATTACCCAGAAGAAACTTCATTACCCAGAAGAAACTTCATTACCCAGAAGAAACTTCATTACCCAGAAGAAACTTCATTACCCAGAAGAAACTTCATTACCCAGAAGAAACTTCATTACCCAGAAGAAACTTCATTACCCAGAAGAAACTTCATTACCCAGAAGAAACTTCATTACCCAGAAGAAACTTCATTACCCAGAAGAAACTTCATTACCCAGAAGAAACTTCATTACCCAGAGTGGTGTGAATGTGGCACATGCTACCAAATGGAGTGATTGAGGTGAATAGAATAGGTGAGTTTAAAGGAAGTTAGATCAGCATGAGAGAGAAAGCAACAGCGAGTTATTCTCTTAATTGGAAAGATTGGAGGAGGCTCAGGCAGAGCACAAACACCAGTGCAAATTGCTGTCCATGACGAGGTGTTCCAAACTGGCATACTCCAAGGTCCAGGACTGCAACCGCCAGCTTGGGGCAGCTGCTGCCAAGTAAACCCGATTTCACTTACTCAGCTTGCTTCTTAAAGCCACCTCAGCAAGTCAACAGTGGAAGCCACAACAGCTGCAGAGACAATCCTACAACGTCCAAAACCTCAGACAACACAATATTACCAGACACACCCCGAATATGGACTAAATGGATCCAATTTTCACAAGCTTGATTTTACCTTTATTCGTAACTAAACTTATTATCTGTCACTTAATCTTTTCTGGCCCAATTTCCAAAACAGAATGAAATAAACTAGAGCCCTTGTATGGGACCAGGGTATAGGTTTGGCATTATGAAGTGTTGCTCGGAATAAATTCCGGTGGCGGCCATGGGGTGAGTGGTCGAACACAGGGCAGCTCTTGCTTGAAGGCACAGGAAAGAGCTCTTTTTACCCGATACCGGGTGGAATTTTGATGAAAAGGCATAGGTGGAGGTTGGAGGAGTAGTTTCCACCGGGAGTGGCATGTCCACTGGTTACCAAATCCAGCAGAAGACGGTGCGAGGCCTAGCCAAAGAGTTGGAGGAAACCTGTGCTGCAGCAGCCAGTGAGAGGATGGCTGCGGTGGAAGGGCTCGTGCAAGGTGAAAGGCCCCAGATGGAGCAGCTGATAGCTTTTATTATGGGGGAATTCCGCCAGCAGAGGAAGGAAATGCAGGAGGATCGCTCAAAGGAGCTTGAAGAGTTCGTGGGAACGGGTTGAGAAGGGTTTGGAAGTGCACAGGTCTCAGATTCGGGAGATAGAAGGAGTAATTTTATCATAGAATTTACAGTCATCTCGGACCACAGCGATCATGTGGTGGTTCTGGAGGCGGGGCTCCAAGGGGACCAGTGTAAAACGTCGAGGACAAAAGGTGGAGTACCTCGAGATGGCAGAACCTGCGAGAAATGGGCCTGTCTGAAGGAGTGCCACGAGGCAAGTCTCAAAGATGCTGGCAGGGCTGGTGGCGCAAAATAAGGCCCCTGAAGTGGACCAAGCGCACAGGTCTCTGAGGCAGACGCCTGTGGAGCCGCCGCGAGCAGTGATCAGGAGACTCCACAAATTTGTGGAGAAAGAGAAGAATTTGCATTGGGCCAAGGAGAAGCGTACCTGCTAGTGGATAGGGAACATGGTCCAAATTAATCAGGACATCGAAGCAGAGGGCAGGGTTCAACTAGGCCAAGGCAGTGCTGTACCAGCAGCAGATCAGGTTTGGGTTGCTGTACCCGGCGAAATTATGGGTGACATTCGCAGGCCAGAAGTACTATTGAGACCCCAGAAGCGGCCGAAGACTTCATTAAGGAGCATAAACTGGGGGAGAACTGAATGCTTGGGAACCGGAGTGCTGGCACTTTGTAATGGTTGAGAACATGTTCGAAGTGGGGTAGGGATTGTGGTCCTTTTTTGGGTTTGCTTACAGTTGATGGTATTGATAAGGGCTGAAAAGTGGGGATAGGTGTTCTCATCTCCCCCTTCTGTTTTATAGGACTGTTTGAGTTTAGCATTTGTTTGTTTGCTTTTGGGGGAGGCGGCCTGGGATTCAGAAGTCTTTGTTTGGATGGGGGAGGGCAAGGTCAGCAGGGAGCCTACATCCTTCAGCTGAGGAGTGGGGGGGAGGGGAGCTCATTGGGAGGTGCCTTTGGGCAGGGACTGTCACACAAGGTGATCATAGAATGCACATGCTGGTGAACGGAAGTGAGGTGGATGGGGAGAAGGCCGAGAGGGATGGGAGATTGTTAGACGTGGCAGGGGGTGAGAGATGGCACAGTCAGGAACGGAGAAGGGGGCCATCTGGGATGGGCTAGGTATAGGGTGGAATTAAGGGGGCGGGAAGATGACGGACGGTAGAGGGGATTGGAGGCGCAAGCCTCCAGTAAGACTGGGAACGTGGAATGTCCGGGCACCAAATGTGCCAGTTAAAAGGTCGCGGGTGTTCACGCACCTCAGAAGCTTGAAAGAGAGGGCGGCCTTTCTGTAGGAGACGCACGATCGTGTGAAGGACCAGGTTAGGTGAAGGAAGGGGTTGGTTGAGCAGATTTTCCACTCGGGGTTAGATTCGAAATCGAGGGGAGTAGCAATTCTAATGAGCAAAAAAAAGGGATTTGGGATGCGAAGGAGGGGAGGGATCCGGATGGAAGATATGTGATTGTGAGTGGGGTATTGGAAGTGGCACCAATAGTGTTGGTAAATGTGTATTCCCCAAATTGGGATGATGTGGGCTTTATGAGGGGATGGTGGCAGTGATCTCGGATTTGGCCGTGCACCAGTTGATCATGGGAGATTTTAACGGTGCCCTAAAGCAGAGAGTTGATAAGTAGAGTACGAATGGCAAGGGAGCTGGGATGGGGAGTTTATGGAGAGGTTGGGTATGGTGGACCCATGGCACTTTCAGAACCCAGGAGGAAGGGTGTATTCCTTCTTTTCACATGTCTATAAAGGTATTTCGAGGATTGTGGGCAGCACGGTAGCACAGTTGCTTCACAGCCCCAGAGTGCTAGGTTTGATTCCCGTCTTGGGTGACTGTCTGTGCAGAGTGTGCACATTCTCCCAGTGTGTGCGTGGGTTTTCTCCGGGTGCTCCCGTTTCCTCCCACAGTCCAACGATGTGCAGATTAGGTGGATTGGCCGATGTCGTGGCCTTCTCCTTTCGATTGCACAGCAGCAAATTTTACTGGAGTGGCGGAAGATAAAATATGAGTTATGGGGCTCTGCAGAGGCGTTTGAGAAAAGGTGGAGGAGCTGTTTGTCGCAGGGGGGGGGGATTTGTATAGACTGTATAGTTCATTGCTGGGAAGCATGTTTCCCGGGGTATTTGTGCTGTAACCTGTTTTGATACATGTTGGTAATAAAATACATTTTTTCTTTAATTACGTTTTGCTCGGTCGGGTTTCAATTGTTAAGGAACCTGAAAGTATTCATAGCAATTTTAAAATTGAAGAAAAAAGACCACCTGCTTCCACAGAGCTTGTAAGAGTATGTCCCTTTTTTGAGACACAATGTGATTTTGAACACATTATCCCCAAAAATAACAAGCAAATTTATACAATTTGAATAATGGAAACTGCAAGTGAATACACACAAAAATAAACAGAAAAATTAACCCTTTTCCTGTTGGAGCAGACATCCGGAATTTTGGCAGAATAGCACTAGAAATGAATGGGAAAAGAATCATATGACTACGGAAATAGGGATATTTTTACATGGTCAACATTTCAATTTCCCCGATATCCTTTCTGGCAGCTAATGTATGAAATTGGAACAAAAGGCGGAGTACGAAAAAAAAAGATGTATTTTGGGCCTCTAGCATCAAGTCTTTCAAAACTAGGATCACAATTTAAATGTCTATGGTTTTTTTGCTTAAATAGCTAATACATGTGCTTATTTCTCAGGAACTTAAGTAATTGTACAATATAATCCAGCTGCTTTACATCTTTCAGATCCAATAGAGCAAGCAATCTTTTTGTTATAACATCAAACATTATCTGGAACAAATAGGGTCATGCTTCAGGTGCAAACACATTTGTCAGATTCTGGTTAGAATCATCATCAATCCCAAAGCAATGTCAACAGCACACTTTTAAAATCGAGATCACAAGTCAATGTCACAATCGAGAAGTAGAGACGGTTTCAGAATCTCAAACTTCTACTAATCTGAACTTCCCTGCCAATTTAGCCAAAACAGCGAGTGTAACCAGGAATAGTTTGCCACCAGTTCAAAGCATTGCATCTACCACTGTCTTCAAAGAAAAGAACACCATGAACTCAATTTGCAAAGAATTAAGCTATTAAAAGTGAGCCTTTTAGGAACAGGAAACCACTTTGTCCGTTGAGCCTGTTCCACCAATCAAGAAACTTGAAGGACCTGAGGGAATTGTTGCTAAGTTTGCAGATGATCCAAAGTTATGTAGCGGGACAGATAATGTTGAGGAAGCAGGGGGGCTGCAGATGAACAGACTGGGAGAGTGGGCAAAGAAGTGGCAGATGGAATACAATGTGAAAAAGACTTTGGTAAGAACAATGGGCTGGGAAAAGGCTTTGGAAATCTGAAGCACAAAGGGGCTTAGGAGTCGTAGTTCAGGGCTCTCTTAAGGTTAACATGGCAGGTTCAGTTGGCAGTTAGGAAGGCAAATGCAATCATTCATTTCGAGAGGGCTAGAAGGTAAGAGCAGGGATGTCCTGGCGAGGCTGTATACGGTTCTTGTCAGACCCAATATGGAATATTGGTGAGCAGTTTTGGACCCTGTATTGAAAGAAAGATGTGCTGGCCTTGAAGACGATCCAGAAGAAGGTCACAAGAATGATTCCCGGAATGAAGGGCTTTGAGGACTCTGTTATGGGAGTTTAGAAGGATGACGGGGGGAGGGGGGAGATCTTATTGAAACTTACAGAATACCGAGACACCTAGATAGAGTGGACGTGGAGAAGATCCTTCCACTAGTTGGAGAATCTAGAACTCTAGGTGCAGCCTCAGATTGAAGGAGTGATCCTTTAAAGCGGAGATGAGACGGAATTTCTTCAGCCAGAGGGTCGTGAATCTGGGAACACATTGCCGCAGAAGGCGGTGGAGGCAAAGTCACTCGGAGTGTCTTTAAGACAGAGATAGGTAGGTTCTTGATTAATAACAGGATCCTGGTGTTGCCCTATTATGTATTTTCTTTTACATAGAACATACAGTGCAGGAGGCCATTCGGTCCATCGAGTCTGCACTGACCTACTTAAGCTCTCACTTCCACCCTATCCCCGTAACCCAATAACCCTTCCTAACCTTTTGGACACCAAGGGCAATTTAGCATGGCCAATCCACCGAACCTGCACGATCTTTGGACTGTGGGGAGGAAACCGGAGCACCCGGAGGAAAGCCACGCAGACACGGAGAGGATGAGCAGACTACGCACAGACAGTGACCCAGCGGGGAATCAAACCGGAGACCCTGGCGCTGTGAAGTCACAATGCTAGCCACTTGTGCTACCCCCACGAATGCGAAAACGTGAATTTTACTTTCATGTACTTAATGATCTGTTGAGTTGCTCGCAGAAAAACACTTTTCACTGTACCTCGATACACGTAACAATAAACAAAATCCAAATCCAAGTACCCGGGTTCAATTCCAGGCCACTGTGCAAACTCCACACGGCCATTCTTCCCTTATCTGCGTGGATCTCACCCCCACAACCCGAAAGGATCTGCAAGGTAGGTGAATTGGCCATGCTAAAGTGCCCCTTAATTCGATACTCTAAATTTATATTTAAAAAAAGAGGAACAAGGGTTACAGAGAGAAGGCAGGCGAATCGGAATGAGAAACATATCAGCCATGATCCAATGGCAGAGCGGACTCGATGGACCGAATGGCCTAATTCTGTACCGATATCGTAAGATCTGAGATAATGGTTGATTGGGGTCCTGACTCCATAGCTCCTTGTCAATTTTGCAACACCTCTAAACCCCGCCTCCCTTATTCTTCCATCACACAATTGAATTGGTCCAGTTCTTAGTTGGTTATTTTACAGTCCCTTTATAGTTTGCTATAAAACCCTCTGAATCTTCAATGGTTTATAACGGATACCAAAAAAAACGTACACCAAAAAAAAGTTCTTGAGTAGAGAGAGCCCCAAAACATTTACATGTTTAGAATGTCTGTACAGACAGTATATTGGGCAAAGTTCACTAAGTATGGCAGCTCATTGGAATAACAAACTAGGTGGCTACAGTCCTGAGAATCCTACTGCAAAAATTATTCATATTTATCTCTTGCGATGTCTGATTTAATAACGTAGGTTTGCACTGGGCAGCACAATGGTTAGAACAGTTGCTTCACAGCGCCAGGGACCTGTGTTTGTTTCCTGGCTTGGATCACTGTCTGTGCGGAGTCTGCACGCTCTCCCTGTGTGTTTCCTCTGGGGATCCGGTTTCCCCCCAACAAGTCCCAAAAGACTTGCTTGTTAGGTGAATTGGAAATTCTGAATTCTCCCTCAGTGTACCCGAACAGGTGCCATAGTGTGGCGACTAGGGGATTTTCACAGTAACTTCACTGCAGCGTTAATGTAAGCCTACTTGTGAAACAAATAAAGGTCATCTACTAATCCCAAGACAATGAAACCTCATCAGCTGGAGGAGGATATTTAATCAAATTTGTTAGGTCGTAAAATGAAAATCCTAGATAAAAATTCTCTGCAAATTTTGTGCACATCGCAATGGTGAAGGTTTCTTATAGTTCAAATTAAAAACCTACACGATTAGGTTTCTTCTTCTTGGTGGAGGAAATAGGGAGATCTTCACTTTCTTCGGAACTGCTGTTTTGGGGCATTTCAAGTTTCCTTTTCCGAGCAGTGGCTGAAAATACAAATACAAGTTTTAAAACGAAAATAACATTGCTCACTTCCATCCCATTCCTGTTTCTTATATGATAGATGAACACACAAATAAAAATGCAGTTACCATTCAACAAAACCCTGAAACCCTCTCCAATCAACTTTCTGCACTGATTTTTTTGTTTTAAAATTTAGAGTAACCAATTAATTTTTTCCAACTAAGGGGCAACTTAGCGTGGCCAATTCACCTACTCTGCACATCTTTGGGTTGTGGGGGCAAAACCCACGCAAACACGGGGAGAATGTGCAAACTCCACACGGACAATGACCCAGAGCTGGGATCGAACCTGGAACCTCGGCGCCATGAGGCTGCAGGGCTAACCCATTGTGCCAACGTGCTGCCCCTGACTTTCTGCATTGATGCGCATTACAGAGTATCACGATTTTGTTCCTCTTCACCCTTCAGTTCAATGCACGATACGCACATACTATAAATTGTTTACATGTGGCGCTTGATATTTCAATAAATTGCTCCAGTACAAGGTTGGTCAGGTTAGATCTAAAAGGTTAGCTTGCTGTTTAAATACGGAAAGGTACAATAAAAGGCCAAGTTGAAGAAAAGTACCAAAAGCAAATGTTTTAATGCTTCCAACTTCCATTCTCTTTTTTAACTGCCATTGCAAATCTCAAACTCAATGGTATCCGCTCAACTGATGCTAGCATCAGCAAGTTGCATAATGTTTTGGTCCCTGTTGATTTGGAAGTCAGAAACCCCACTGATTCCTAGCCTGCATTAATCCACACAAGAAACAAAAGATGCATCACTCAACGAATAGCACTATACCGCCTTCTGGACTCAACAGCACATTCAACAGTTTCAGGCCGTAACCTTTGCCCCCATTTTATTTCATTTATTGTTGCAGGTTTGGGTTTTACTCAAACCTCTGTTTTTTACTTTTGATTGGCAGTTTTTCATCATTGCCATTTGCAATTCTTCTAGATATCTTTTGTTTCCTTACTT
This sequence comes from Scyliorhinus torazame, assembly GCF_047496885.1. NCBI lineage: Eukaryota > Metazoa > Chordata > Chondrichthyes > Carcharhiniformes > Scyliorhinidae > Scyliorhinus > Scyliorhinus torazame. The sequence continues at coordinate 14,041,954 of NC_092709.1, forward strand.
GGCCAATTGCCACTCTTGTTAGCCCTATTCCACCAACCTTCCGTCATTTAATCTCTTCTGTCTTACACCCTTCCCTTATTTTTCCAACCTCCCCCCTTTCAGTTGCATAAAAGTGATTAATTTTTACTCTTCCCAGTTCCAATGAAATAAGTTGATGTGAAAGGTTAACTCTGTTCCTCACCCCACATATCTCCTTCAAGTTGTATTAATTTACAACTAACTGTTTTGAGCACTTTGGTGATTTGTACACAAATTCATCCTCTGACAAAAACACTTTTCTTCAATCAGATCCATGCAACATAGATGCACTGTACAGAAACGATCCTTTCACACTCTTCAGAGAGACTAGGGTGGGACGATACTAAGAAAACCCCAGCCACACAAAATTCCTATAGAAATGGCATATATAAATGCACTGATGGCAGCTAGATAACTGGTCTCTAAACTAGCATTATTAAACACATGCATTATGAAGAATTACACAATTCTATAGCTCATCAATAAAGTAACGAGAATAAACACTATTCAATGGGCATTAATATCAGTAAAATTTGATTTAAAATGGATATCTTAAAATAAGATTTGCACACAAATCAGATTCGGCAATTTGTAACTACATTAATACTGCTGACAGTATTCTGTTAACGGACACGCACGCGCACAGCTTTCTAGGTTTCTTTGGTTCTATATTGCTAGAACAGGAGGTAAATTTCTCTGATGTAATGCACACTTATTTACTTTGCCTTACTGCCATCAATAACTAGATGCAACAAGAATGAAAGCAGAAAATTGAAAAATTACAGCAAATCTCTATTTATGCCCATGAATGTGCCAAGTAATGATGTTTACTTTTCCATCTACAGTATGAACTCCTACTTTTACGAGGGCCAGCTAACTCCTTAAATGGCTTTTATAGAAGTATATGCACAAGTACAGTGGCTGGGTGTGAACCCCTGTCATCTGGCACACATGCTCTTACAAAAAACTCGTGTTCAATAGACAAATTAGAATGCTTAATTTTAAACACATATCCACAAGAGATTACAATGTCACATGAACATTACAATAGGTAGACATTCTTCTTCTTCTGAACTTAAAAGGATGGCAAATTATCTTTCCAAGCTATCCCAAACAAATTAGAATATAGAAAAGAAGAGAATATAGAAAAGAAAAGACACAGAGCATCCTAGCCGGCTGCATCACAGCCTGGTATGGCAACAGCTCAGTCTAAGATCGCAAGAAACTGCAGTGGTGAACTTAGCCCACGCATCACACAAACTTGCCACCCCCACATTGGTTCTGTATACATCTGTATACATCTCTCACTGCCTCAGGAAGGCAGACAGCATTATCAGAGACCCCTCCCATCCAGGCATTGCCTTCTTCCAGACCATTCCATCAGGCAGAAGGTACAGAAGTCTGAAGACTCGCACATCCAGACATAGGAACAGCTTCTTCCCCACAGCTCCAAGACTCCTCAATGACTGCCCCTCGGACTGATCTGTTCCCCGTAAGAACACTATTCACGACGCCCGATGCTGCTCTTGTATTTGCTTTGTTTGGCCCCTTGTTCCACACTGTAACCAATCACTGTTTTGTCGATGTACCATCTGTCAACGGTCGGTCCGTCGGTTGGTCAATCAATCAATCAAGATGTGGTTTTAGCTATTGCTCATGTGTAAATATATTTTTGAAGCTAAATTTCTGTGGAGCAAGATACATTTTTGTCCTCTGTAAGCAAAATCTTTACAAGTCCTCTGCAATACAAAAGAAAAAAAGCTATTCTTGTAAAACCACGTATTGCTATTTACTCAACCAATACGCAGCCAACTGTTAAGTGACTCGGAAGCTAGCGTTGATTGGTAAATAGATAGAACATGAGAACATGAAAAGTTGTTTTTCAAACGTTAAACAAATGCTGATAGTTGCCAGGGTGGCATGATGGCACAGTGGTTAGCACTGCTGCCTCACATGGACCGAGTTTCTATTTCGGTCATGGGTGACTGTTCGTGTGTAGTTTGCATTTTCGCCCCATGTCTGCAAGAGTTTCCTCCAGGGGCTCCGAAATTCCTCCCACAGTCCAAAGTAGAACAGGTTAGGTGGATTGGGCATATTAAATTGCACCACAAGACATAGGAACAGAATTAGGCCACATGACCCATCGAGTCTGCTCCACCATTCAATCATGGCTGATATTTTTCTCATCCCCATTCGCCTGCCTTCTCCCCATGATCCCTGATCCCCTTATTAATCAAAAACCTATCTATCGCTGTCTTAAAGACACTCGGGCGACTTCCGGTTGCGGCGTTGATCAGCTGAGTCGCACGTTTCGGCACCTCCCATTTTAACGGACTTTTGGGCTCTTATTGGGAGCCCCAACGGAAATTTTTCACGGCCAAACTCAGTGTGAGGCGATAAAGGAAGGAGTCCCCCCGGGTGTGGATGGAAAGAAGCGATAGTAGTGGCCAGATTGCGGAGGATTCTCTGGAGCAGCGGCAGAGAAGAGAAGGGAGTAGCAAGGTGGTGGCTGAGGGAGCCCGGAACAGCAGGAGTTCCTCCGGCGATGTGTGAAGGAGCTCAAGGAGGTGCTGGCGCCGATGTTGCTGGCGATTGAGGGATTGAAGGAGACGCAAAAGACCCAGGCGATGGAGTTCCGTGGAGTGAAGGCAGCCGAGAATGAAGACAAGATACAGGGCTTGGTGATGAAGACGGAGACGCACGAGGCACTACATAAGAGGTGCATAGAAAGGCTGGAAGCCCTGGAAAATAGCTCGAGGAGGAAGAATTTAAGGATTTTGGGTTTTCCCGAAGGGTCAGAGGGAGCGGATGTTGGGGCGTATGTGAGTACGACGCTCCATACTTTAATGGGAGCTGAGGCCCCGACGGGCCCCCTGGAAGTGGAGGGAGCATACCGGGTCCTCGTGAGAAGACCGAACGCAGGGGAAATACCACGAGCAATAGTGGTGAGGTTCCACCGCTACAAAGACAGAGAGATGGTCCTGAGATGGGCTAAGAAGACACGGAGTAGCAGGTGGGAGAACACGGTGATCCGCGTGTATCAAGATTGGAGTGTCGCGGTGGCGAGAAGGAGGGTGAGTTTCAATCGGGCCAAGGCGGTGCTCCACAGGAAATAAGTGAAATTTGGAATGTTGCAGCCGGCAAGACTGTGAGTTACACACCAGGGCAAACACCACTACTTCGAGACGGCGGAGGAGGCGTGGGCATTTATTCAAGAAGAGAAGTTGGACTAGATTTGAGGAATGGATGTTTGGAAAGAAGTAGCAAGGTGGTGGCAAGGAATTGTAAAGGGGGTAGAGGGGGAGGGTTTATCTGTAAAAATGTTGGACGGGAGAATTTTTTCGACACGAAGAAATGTGGGCGCCGGTGGAGAAGGGGAGGGGGAACTGCGCCATTAGGGGCGGGGCTGAGAGGGAAGCACGGGCTTTTCTCCCGCGCTACGGAAATTGTGGCGGGAAAAGTGGGCGCAGGAAGGAAGGGGGCCCCACACGCAGGGAGGCCAAGGGTAAACGGGGGAAGCCAAGGTCAGCCAGAGCTTGCTGACTCCCGGAAGCAATATGGGGGGAGCAATCAAGCTAGAAGGGAGTCTAGCGGGGGGGGGGGGGAGGGATTAACTGGGTTGCTGTTGCTGAGGGTAAGGGGGAGCTGATATGGGACGGGATGGTCGGGCACCGTCTGGGGGACAAACGGGTGCGTGGGACCCGGGTGAGGAGCTGGTTTAAAAAAGAAAAAAGGGGATGGCTAGTAGACGATGGGGGGGGGGGGGGGGGGGGGTAAAGGGCCCCCAATCCAGTTGATCACGTGGAACGTGAGAGGGTTGAACGGGCCGATTAAGAGGGCAAGGGTATTTGCACACCTAAAGAGGCTGAAGGCGGATGTGGTTATGCTTCAAGAGACCCACCCGAAAGTGGCAGATTAGGTCAGATTAAGGAAAGGATGGGTGGGACAGGTTTTCCACTCAGGATTAGATGCAAAAAATAGAGGGGTGGCAATACTGGTGGGGAAACGGGTACTGTTTGAGGCTAAGACCATAGTGGCGAACAGTGGGGGCAGGTACGTGATGGTGAGTGGCAGATTGCAAGGTGAGGCGGTGGTGCTGGTGAACGTATATGCCCCGAACTGGGATGACGCGGGTTTTATGAAGCGTATGTTGGGGCGCATCCCGGACCTAGAGATGGGAAATTTGGTATTGGAGGGGGGGGGGGGGGGCTTCAACACGGTGCTGGACCCAGGGCTGGACCGGTCCAGATCTAGGACCGGGAGGAGGCCGGCAGCGGCCAAGGTGCTTAAGGGGTTTATGGAGCAGATGGGAGTAGATCCCTGGAGATTTGCTAGACCGAGGAGTAAGGAGTTTTCCTTCTTCTCCCACGTCCATAAAGTATACTCCCGGATAGACTTTTTTGGCCTGGGAAGGGCGCTGATCCCGAAAGTGGCAGGAACGGAATATTCGGCTACAGCCGTTTCAGATCACGCCCCACACTGGGCGGATCTGGATCTAGGAGAGGAGAAGGAGCAGCGCCCACTTTGGAGATTAGACATGGGACTGTTGGCAGATGAGGGGGTATGTGGAAGGGTGAGGGGATGTATTGAAAGGTACCTAGAGGTCAACGATGATGGAGAGGTCCAGGTGGGAGTAGTATGGGAGGCGCTGAAAGCGGTGGTTAGGGGGGAGCTGATTTCCATAAGAGCCCACAAGAGGAAACAAGAGGGTAAAGAAAGGGAGAGACTGATCGGGGAGATTCTGAGGGTGGATAGGCAATATGCGGAGGCCCCGGATGAAGGGTTATACAGGGAAAGACGGAGACTACAGACGGAGTTTGACCTGCTGACCACGGGTAAGGCAGAGACGCAGTGGAGGAAGGCACAGGGAATACAATAAGAGTATGGGGAAAAGGCGAACCGACTGCTGGCCCAACAACTTAGGAAGAGGGGGGGCGGCGAGAGAGATCGGAGGAATTAGGGACGGGGAGGGAAGGATGGAACAGAGGGCGGAGCGGGTGAACGGGGTGTTTAAGTCATTCTATGAGAGGCTGTACAAGTCCCAACCCCCGGAGGGGAAAGAGGGAATGATGCACTTCTTGGACCAGTTGGAGTTCCCGAGGGTTGAGGAGCAGGAGGTGACAGGTCTGGGAGCGCAGATTGAGGTGGAGGAGGTGGTAAAAGGAATCGGGAACATGCAGGCAGGAAAGGCCCCGGGACCAGATGGGTTTCCGGTGGAATTTTACAGGAAAAATGTGGACCTACTGGTCCCACCCCTGGCGAGAACCTTCAATGAGGCTAAGGAAAGGGGGACACTACCCCCGACGATGTCGAAGGTGACGATATCGTTGATCCTGAAACGAGACAAAGACCCGCTGCAGTGCGGGTCATACAGGCCCATCTCCCTCCTAAATGTAGACGCCAAGTTACTGGCCAAGGTGATGGCGACTAGGATAGAGGACTGTGTCCCGGGGGGGTACATGACAACCAGACAGGGTTTGTTAAAGGGAGGCAATTGAATGCCAACATACGAAGGTTGCTGGGGGTAATGATGATGCCCCCACCGGAGGGGGAGGCGGAGATAGTGGTGGCTATGGATGCAGAGAAGGAATTTGATAGGGTGGAGTGGACTACCTGTGGGAGGTACTGAAGAGATTTGGATTTGGAGAGGGGTTCATCAGATGGGTTCAGCTCCTGTACGGGGCCCCGGTGGCAAGCGTGGCTACAAACAGGCAACGATCCGACTATTTCCGATTACATAGGGGCACAAGACAGGGGTGTCCCTTGTCCCCGTTGGCAATCGAGCCATTGGCCATAGCGCTGAGGGGCTCTAAGAAGTGGAGAGGGGTGCTTAGAGGAAGAGAGGAACATCGGGTGTCATTATATGCGGATGATCTGCTGCTATATGTGGCGGACCCAGTGGAGGGGATGCCCGAGATAATGCAGACACTCAGGCAGTTTGGAGAGTTCTCGGGCTACAAATTGAACATGGGAAAGAGTGAACTATTTGTGATGCACCCCGGGGAACAGGGCAGGGGAATAGACGATCTGCCGCTGAGGAGAGTAGCAAGGGACTTTCGATATCTAGGGATCCAGGTGGCTAGGAACTGGGGAACCTTGCATAAACTTGACACGACAGGTAGAGCAGATGGAGGAGGACTTTAAAAGGTGGGACATGGTGCCCCGGTCATTGGCGAGTAGGGTACAGGCGGTCAAAACGGTGGTCCTCCCGAGCTCACTTTTCGTGTTTCAGTGCCTCCCCATACTGATTACAAAGGCCTTCTTCAAGAAAGTGGATAGGAGTATTATGAGCTTTATGTGGGCTGGAAAGACCCCAAGGGTAAAGAGGGGGTTCCTGCAGCGTAGGAGGGACAGAGGGGAACTGGCACTGCCGTGCCCGAGTGATTACTATTGGGCCGCCAACATGTCTATGATATGTAAGTGGATGAGGGAAGAAGGAACGGCGTGGAAAAGGCTGGAGATGGCGTCCTGTAGGGGAACAAGTTTAAAAGCACTGGCGACGGCGCCGTTGCCGTTTTCCCCCAAAAAATACACCACAAACCCAGTGGTGGTGGCGACTTTGAAGATTTGGGGGCAGTGGAGACGACATAGGGGGGTGACAGGTGCCTCGGTGTGGTTCCCGATAAGGAACAACCACAGGTTCGTCCCGGGAAGGATAGATGGGGGATTCCACTCTTGGCAACGAGCAGGAATTGTGAAATTGAAGGACTTGTTCTTGGACGGGACGTTCGCGAATCTGGGAGCACTGGTAGAAAAATACGAGTTGCCACCTGGGAATGCCTTCCGATATATGTAAGTGACGGCATTTGCAAGGCAACAGGTGAGGGAATTTCCGCAGCTCCCGGCGCAGGGGATCCAGGACAGTGATCTCGGGGGCATGGGTCGGTGCTGGTAAAGTGCCCGATATATACAGGGAAATGAGAGACGAGGGTGAGACGATGGTAGAGGAGCTGAAGGGTAAATGGGAGGAGGAGCTGGGGGAAGAGATCGAGGAGGGGCTGTGGGCAGATGCCCCAAGTAGGGTAAATTCCTCGTCCTCGTGTGCCAGGCTCAGCCTGATCCAATTCAAGGTTCTACACAGGGCGCATATGACGGGAGCAAGGCTGAGTAGATTTTTTGGAGTGGAGGATAGGTGCGGGAGGTGCGCGGGAAGCCCGGCGAACCACACCCGCATGTTTTGGTCATGTCCGGTATTGCATGGGTTCTGGGTGGGTGTGGCAAGAGTGATCTCAGGTCGAACCAAGCTGGGGGTTGGCTATATTTGGGGTTGCAGAAGAGCCAGGAGTGCAGGAGGCGAGAGAGGCCGATGTTTTGGCCTTTGCGTCCCTAGCAGCCCGGCGAAGGATTCTACTTATGTGGAAAGAAGCTAAACCCCCGGGCGTGGAGGCCTGGATAAACGACATGGCAGGGTTTATAAAATTGGAGCGAATAAAGTACGCACTAAGAGGTTCGGCTCAGGGATTCACCAGGCGGTGGCAACCGTTCCTCGACTATCTCGCAGAGCGATAAGGGAAAACAGGAAAGACAGCAGCAGCAACCCAGGGGGGAGGGGTACATGTGGGTCCTTGGTTTTGTTTTTGTTCTTTTCCATGCTAGTTGTTTATAATTATATTTATTTTTTCAATGTTACTATTTCTTTTTCTGCACTTGTTGTTAGTTAATATATTGTTTAAATAACGGTCAATGTACATTTTGTTACAAAGTTGTAAAAATGGAAAATTCTTTTTGATCGAAAAACTTTAATAAAATACATTTTTGTTTTTAAAAGACACTCAGATTTGCCCTCCACAGCCTTCTGCAGCAAAGAGATCCACAGATTCACCACCCTCCAGCTGAAGAAATTCCTCCGCATCTGTTTTAAAGGATTGTACCTTCAGTCTGAGATTGTGCCCTCGGGTTATAGTTTCTCCTACAAGTGGAAACATCCTCTCCACGTCCACTCTATCCAGGCTTCGCAGTATCCTGCAAGTTTTAGTAAGATTCTCCCCTCATCCTTCTGAGCTCCAACAAGTACAGACCCAGAGTCCTCAACCGTTCCTCAGACAACACATTCCAGGGATCATTCTTGTGAACCTCCTCTGCACCCTTTCCAAAGCCAGCACATCCTTCCTTAGATACGGGGCCCAAAACTGCTCCCAATGCTCCAAATGGGGTCTGACCAGAGACTTATACAGCCTCAGAAGTACATCCCTCTCCACATGAATGCTCTTTGCCTTCCTAGCCCTTTCCACATGAATGCTATTTGCCTTTCCAATTGCTGACTGAACCTGCACGTTAACCATAAGAGAATCGTGAACAAGGACTCCCAAGTCCCTTTGTGCTTCTGATTTCCTAAGCATTTCCCCATTTAGAAAATAGTCCATGCCTCCATTCCGCCGTCCAAAGTGCAAAACCTCATACTTTTCCAGTGTATTCCATCTGCCACTTATTTGAAGAATAAAGGGATTAAGGGTTATGGTGTTCGGGCTGGAAAGTGGAGCTGAGTCCACAAAAGATCAGGCATGATCTCATTGAATGGTGGGGCAGGCTCGAGGGGCCAGATGGCCTACTCCTGCTCCTAGTTCTTATGTTCATTGCCTAGCGTCCAAAGATGTGCAGGTTAGGTGAGGCTGCGGGAATAGGACGGGGAAGTGGGCCTGGGTAGGGTGCTCTTTCGGAGGGTCGGTGCAGACTCGATGGGCCTAAAGGCCTTCTTCTGCACTGTAGGAATCTATGGTTCAAATATGGTTCACACTGACAGAGGACCCTTTTAAAATATTTAATATCCAAAGAGGCAGGAAACTATGAAGATATTGAATATTTAAAACCATCATTCTTTCAGCTTGGAAACTGGACTGGATTTTCAGGGATATGGAAATAACCAACAATTTCACTTCTAGGTCATCACACGTACGCAACTATAGTCCCAAGACGTTGAACCTGCTGCGCCATTCAATAAGATCATAGTTCACCTATCTCAGTTCTATTATCCTATCCTCAAGTGCCTTGATTCCGTTAGTGTCCAAACAAATGTTGATCCCAACCTTGAAGATACTCAACTTAACGCACCCACAGCACTCCTGCATATAGAATTGGAGAGATTCATGACATTCTTTGAAGAAACATCTTAGCACCGTAGCACAATGATTAGCACTGCTGCTGCACATCACCAGGGACATGGGTTCAATTCCCCTGTGTAGAGTCTGCACGTTCTCAGTGTCTGCGTGGGTTTCCTTTGGGTGCTCCGGTTTCCTCCCACAAGTCCCGAAAGACGTGCTGTTAGGTGAATTGGACATTCTGAATTCTCCCTCAGTGTACCCAAACAAGCACCAGAGTGTGGCGACGAGGGGATTTTCACAGTAACTTCATTGCAGTGTTAATGCAAGCCTACTTGTGACACTAATAAAGATTATAAAACTAGGGATAAGCAGGATGTCAGAATTGGAATTCCTCCTCGTAGGACAACTCCCTAATCAAATCAATGATCATTTAGTACACCATCTCCAAGGCAAGTACGATCATAATTGTACACAGTACACAATGTGTGGTCTAATTAGAGCCCGATACATAAAGACTTCCTTACTCTTGTACTCAACCCTTTGCAACAAATGCCAATATGCCATTTGCAATCCTAATTGCTCGTTTAATTTAAAATCAAAAAGGGACCATTTTTTGTGCATTTGGTACACTATAGTTCATTATGTTTAACTATTTGCATATATGAATATAAGCAGTTAAATCACAGGAAAGATTGTTTAGCATTTCACAAGCAAGACACCGTACACGGGTATTGTACAAATACTGTTGCTCAACACTAAACTAGAACAAGGGGCCAGCACCCACTCTGTCCATCGGCGCAGTGCAGTTCCTCTCACTGGACAACTGTGACACACAATTCTGCATCTGTTGAATGCCCCCCACCCCACCCACCTTCTGCTCTGTTCCTGATCCTTTTCTGTCTCGTGCTCACCACCCTGCTCCCAATTCTAGACTGCGTCACTCGTAAATCCTCTCCTGAGCCTTCCCTGCCTTGCCAGTGGTGAGCAAGATACAGCGAGAGATCAGCAGTGAGACCGTCAGTGAAGCGGCATACAAGATGGTCATGGGTTAACAGTGGGGCTGAGAGTGAAGTAGTAAGGCCAAATTGCAATCACGATCCAGATTTCTAAGCTGGTGTTTTTGGGGATCAATATTCTGTGAAAACTGCAACCCATAACCATGGTAATACTGTGACATCGCACATGTAAGAAAGCTTTGAAAAAAAATACACATTTTATTGTACTGTATTTGTTTAAATAAACAGCTCAATATTATGGATAGTCCTATTTGTATAGGGAGTACACTCATTGGCAGTGACATCACAGGCACTGTGGCTGTGCAGTGAGCGTGCCCTCTGCAGTTGCGATATGAGCAAACACAGCCTTTACAAACTGCATTTGATTCACACAGAAGTATGATACTTTATACAAAAGAGAAAATGCTGGAAAATCTCAGCAGGTCTGGCAGCATCTGTAGGGAGAGAAAAGAGCCAACGTTTCGAGTCCGACGACTCTTTGTCAAAGTTTTATAGTTGTTTACTTTATAGTCGGTTATTAGCACAGAAGAGTACAGTTTAAAAAGACACGTCATCAAAGCTTTATCTTCCACTCATCGGGACAATTTGCAAGAATATTAAATGTAACGGGAACAATAGTTTAAAGTTCATGAGGAGAGAGAGTGCTGATTGCTTGGCAAGTGTGTGGATTCTGATTGGTAGAGACGATGCCTTGGAGAATGCACACGTTGACAGATGACTAACCATTAACTGACAATGGACTCAAAACTTAACTGTTTCTCTCTCTCCACAAATGCTGCCAGACCAGCATTTTCGGTTTTTATTTCAGTTAACTGCCAAGTTTTGTTTAAATTCAAACCAGGCAAGCTAATTCCGATTGGTCCAAAGCACTGCCCTGGGGATGTAGCAGAAAATGGCTGTTGCCCAGGTCCCAAAGACTGGCAGAATGCATCGAAATGCTTGTCCCTTTTGTGGTTTGCAACATATATATTTAAATAAATAAAAGGTCAGTCAATCTTCAGTAGGACTATAGAATACAAGGATATACTTCCACAATTAATCAGTCACTAGTCTCTCAAGAGTTATCTGGAAAGTGAATTAGTGTGGTAAATGCTATGTAGGTTTCTCCAAATGGAAACTGGTCAAAATTATATTTTAGTAGTAAGCTTAAATAGGACTAAATAAGTCAGAGGCATGTTTATGGAATGAATCTGAGCTAAATTCTTACACGGCAATTGAAAAGAGACTGACATATTAAGACATGCGATTTAAAAGAAAACACAAAAATGAAGTGGTCTTACCTTCTTCTCCAAACAAAATTAATCCCGAAGCTACAGCTCCATCCAGTGTACTTGTTGATTCAATTACCTGGAAGGTGGGCGAGAAGGAAATTCAGGAAGGTGGCAGAGAAAAAAAGCAATAGCAGTGAATCCATGCTGAATGGAATGTTAACATGTCAGAAATCCCGACATTCCCAGGCTTCAGAGAATTTATTCAAGGACTAATGGATCTAATGCTCCTTCCTATTCCGTACAAAATGAGAACATCTCTGTTAAGGAGTATCATCTCTGGTTTCGGCTTCTAATCTGGAGAACCCCTGCTGGAAGAGCATGAATGTTGGACAAGTGTAGGATTAGATTTGGCTGTAGCTTTCTTCACAGTTAAACAATCTGCTACGGTTGGCTGTAAATGCTTACACATTAACAGCGATCATGTGTGATATTAAATGCCACCTGCAGAATCACAACCAGATCACAGAAGTCGTTACAGCACAGAAGGGACCATACAGCCCATTATGTTAGCACAGCTCTCCCCAAGAGCAATTTATTGAGTGGTACGATAGCAGGTGGCTAGCAATACTGCCTCACAGCACCAAGCACCTGGGTACAATTCCAACATTGGGCGACTGTCAGATTTGCACATTCTCCCAGTATCTGCATGGGTTTCCTCGGGCTGCTCCGGTTTCTTCCCACAGTCCAAAGATGCACAGCTAAATTGCTCCTTAGTGTCCACAGGTTGGGTGGGGTTCCGGGGCTACAGGGATAAGGCAGGGGAGTGGGCCTAGGTTATGCTGCTCTTTCAGAGGGTCAGTGTAGACTCTATGGCCAAATGCCCTCCTTCTGCACTGTTGTGATTCTATGACTCACAGGCCTACTCCCAACATTCTTGCACATTCTTCCTTTTGTGATAACCCAATGCCGCAATTGAATTTGCCTCTACCGCACTCGCAGGCAATGCATTTCAGATCACAACAACTCGCTCTGTGAAAAGGTTTTCTTCATATCGTCATTGCTTCTTGGTCAATTACCTTAAATCTGTGCCCGCCACTTCTTGACCTTTCCACCTATGGGAACAGTTTTTCCTATCTATTCTGTCCAGACCCTTCAGGATTGTGAATACTTCTTTCAAACCTCCTCTCAAACTTCTCTTCTCCTTGAGAAAAGTAGTCCCAACATATAGTCTGAAGTAAAGTAATCTTTATTGTCACAAGTAGGCTTACATTAACACTGCAATGAAGTTACCGTGAAAAGCCCCTGGTTGTCACACTACGGCGCCTGTTCGGGTACACAGAGGGAGAATTCAGAATGTCCAAATTACCCAACAGCACGTCTTTCAGGACTTGTGGGAAGAAACCAAAGCACTAGTAAGCCCACGCAGACGGGGGGGGGGGGGGGGAAAGAGAGAGAGAGAGAGAGAGAGAGAGAGAGAGAGAGAGAGAGAGAGAGAGAGAGAGAGAGAGAGAGAGAGAGAGAGAGAGAGAGAGAGAGAGAGAGAGAGGAGGAGAAGAAGAAGAAGAAGAAACATGCAGACTCCACACAGACAGTAGCCCAAGCAGGGAATCGGACCTGGGACCCTGGCACACACAGAGGTCCCTCTGCTCCTGCAACCCCCCTTTTAGAATTGGACCATTAAATTATCCCTCCATGTTCTTCCTACCAAACAAAACCATTCACACTTTTCTGCAGTGAATGTCATCTACCGTTTGTCCACCCATCTACCAACCTCTCTGTATCCCTTTGAAGTTCTACACAATCCTCTTCACAATGCTGCCAAGTTGCCGTATCATAAGCTGTTAAGAATTGGAAAAAGTTAAATTGGGACAAAACAAAATGGGAAATTAATAAGGGCAGCTGTCTGAAGAGGGTTTTGATATGCGAGTTCGCATTCCAGTGGGAAAGTATTTACCTATGTGACGAGGGGAAACAATGGGATGTAGAAGAGGCAACTTCAAGGTGGAGAGGTAAGGAAATTGGCACTTATATTCCAAAAGCTGGGTTCACAGGGTGGGCAACATCAAAGGGAAAGAATGCTATATCCATAGCATAATAACTAGAGAAAGGGGCACAGTAGCAGCAGCTACTATCACAGTCATGCAAATGCAGAGAGCAGTCTCTCCTGGAAAGTTATTGCTAAAAAGGCAGCAGGTTAAAGTCCAAAACTCGAACTGAGAAGATTACGCATTCGCTAAAATAGAACCCAGCTTTCCCAAACGTTGACAAGTAATGTGTGCATGTAAATGATCTGCTGAATTTAGCCTGTAGAGCTATAGAAGACTGGATGTTGTTTTGGAACAATGGGCACCTTGAGTGTTTCGGAAAAGTAGATCCTTGGGAACGAAGGGATAACTTCATGTAACACTGTGTGTGTAGTTAAGAGTCCTGTTGTAGTGTATTAAAGTCCTTCCTGTCAGGCATTTTTATTTTCAGTTAATATTCTTTATTAATTATCATAAAAAGATTGGATTATTCCTCCTCGGTTTGCATATCTTTTCTCACAACATACAAAATTGAAAATATACACAACTAAGAACCGGTGCTCCAAGTTACCCTTCTGGGCTTTGAGATACCCACCCACCTTCCCAATTATCAGCGGAATTCTTAACACAGCAACCCTTTAAAGTTTCACCTTGTACTCCAAGGTTAGGTCATCAATATACTTCAGGAAGAGCAAGGGTCCGAACATCGACCCTGGAGCCCCACAACAAACCTTTCTCCAGTCCAAAAAACATCCATTAACCACTACTTTTCATTCCCTATCACGCAAGCTAATTTCAGATCCATGGTGCTACGATTCCTTTCATTCCATGAGCTACAACATTGTCCATATCTGCTCTCTGACACTTTAATCAAACACCTTCTGGAAGTACCTGTACACCACATCAATAAAATATCCTCAACAAAATTTCATTCTCAAAAATTTCAGGCAGTTAGGAAAGCACAATTTGCCCTCAACAAATCTGTGCCTTAATTAACCTGCACTTTTCCAAATGACAATGAATTTTGCCCCAAATTATGGTTTCTAGAACCTTCCTGCTACCAGGTTAAACCGACTTGCCTGTAGTTGCTGAGCGCTTTTTTGTTTACACCTTCTTTGATCAAGATTGTGACATCTGCAATTCTCCAGTCAACTGGCATTAAGTCTAAGGAAGATTGCAATTTCCACTCTCACTTTCCTTGCATTCCTCGGATACATCCCATCATGGCCCGACTCCTCATCAATAAAAAAGTAGACAGCATATGCAAAATCTCTTGCTTTCAATTTTAAACCCTTCAAATGTCTGACTTAATTCATTCTTTGCCATGACCTGTGTAACATCTTGTTATTTGGTAAAGGCAGATGCAAAGCATTTATTTAACACCTCAGCCATGCCCCTTTACATCCATGTGCAAATCCTTTTTTGATCCTAATCAGCTCCATTCCTCCTTTTTACCACCCTTCCACTATTTATATGCCTACAATGAGTCAATGCCTTTGCAAGTGAAGTGAGGAAGTTGGCTAGAAAACTACAAATACAAATTAAGAAAAATAACAACATTAATAAAAATATACTGAACTCTTAGCATGCACTCAGTGGATTTTAAAAAAAGAACAATAAACATTAAAATATTATCAGCGGCAGCACGGTGGCTAGTACTGCTGCCTCACAGCACCAGAGGCCCAAGTTAGATTCTGACTTCATGTGACTGTGTGGAGTTTGCACATTCTCTCCATGTTGCATGGGTTACCTCCGGATTTTCCAGTTTCCGCCCATAGTCCAAAGATGTGTAGATTAGATGGATTGGCCATGATAAACTGCCCCCAAATGTCCAAAGATTAGGTGGGGTTACAGGGATAGGGCAGGGATTGAATTAGAGTAGGGTGGTCTTTCAAATGGTCGGTGCAGACTCGATGGGCTGAATAGCCTCTTTCTGCACTGTAGGGTTTCTATTCTATTCTAAGTATTTGTCACTAGCTATCCCATCCAGAACCATTTATTTTACATCCAGCTATTCTTGTGGCATTTGGAAGACAGAACATTAAAGAGAGCTTTGATAAAGTCATCCAAACTTGTAACATTAGCTTCCTTCTCCCGCCACAGATGCTGTCGGACCTGCTGAAATTGTCTAATATTTTCTGTTTTTGTTTCTGATTCCAACATCCACAGAAATTTGCCCATGTCTGCTGTGTCACCTCATCAAATGCCTTCTGGAAGTACTACATGTACACCACATCAACAGCACTATCCTCAAACAACCTTTGGTTCCCTCAGAAATTTCGGGCAAGTTAGTAAAGCATAATTTGCCCTTGAAAAATCTATGCTGACTTTAGCATGCACTTGTCCAAATAATACTGAACTTGAAAATGAGCTGGGTTGAACATATATTCATTAAATTGGCACCCAAGTATTTAGCCTCTTAAAGTAAACAATATTCAATAATTTTTGTTCTTCAGTTTCCTCTACCCCATCCTGAAATTACAACTCACACTGGACTAGTAATATATGCATGCATTAGCTCGCTCAAAGCTAACCTAGATGATTACTCTGTAGCTGATATCAGAAGCATGCTGGATCATGTCCTTATTGTATTTTCTAAACAAAGATTTATTCGATAACAAACAAAAATAGCAATGCTTGATCAATTATTTTTCCTTTTCTTGTTCAAGACATTGAAGGCCAAAGCGTCCACAAAATCATCCTGGCTGGAATCAGTGCAAACCAAGGATTAAAAAACAGGGTCATCTTCTATAAGGCACAATTCAGTAACAAGTACATCAGGTAATTTCTTAATAACTCATCTAAAAGCACACATTTTACAACATTCTACTGACCTGCATTAGTTCAGCATCTGTTCTATTTGGAAATATTTCCATCAGTTTGTCTATTTTGGCAGCAGAAGAGTCCCCCAAGTCAGTATTAAAATGTGATGAGCCACTGCAGTCCAGGGAAGACACATTCGCTTTTGGGGAAAGCTGCTCATCCTCATCAGATGAAAAGTCAACAGGATCATTTCTGAAAGATGATAAATGGTATATATACACGCACACATGAATGACTACTAGAGTCTGGATAGGATTTGCGTAAACAAAGTAATGCAAAAACAGACTGTACATAAAACTACAACATCTGTATCCCCCATTTACTTCAGATCTCACCAAGGACTGTAAAAATAATAATGCTTTGACAGAATTTATAGAACATTATGGTTCATTTTAAAGTGATTGCAAAAGTACATGTCCATATCCAACTTTAAAAAAAAAATTTAGAGTACCCAATTCATTTTTCCAATTAGTGTGGCCAATCCACCTACCCTGCACATCTTTGGGTTGTGAGGGCGAAACCCACGCAAACACAGGGAGAATGTGCAAACTCCACACGGACAGTGGTCCATATCCAACTTAACCAATTATCCAGAATTAAAACTTTTATTGTAATCAGTTTCAAAACTGGCAAAACGGTAGGAAAAAAAATCATTGTTCAGGAAAAAGGAAAGCAATGAAAATTCACATAAATCACAATGCACTCAGGAAATATATTAAGTTATACTATGTACATCATGCAGCCACAGGTTAAGCCTACTACCAGAGAAGGGGTGGGACACAGATGTTCCCCTCTGACAATCCCAGTTCAATCCTAAAATGCTCTGCCCATTCCAACGTGCAGAGCCCATTCTCCCGCTGTTCCAATTAAATTCCCCTACCCAAAGTTACTTTTTGATAGTTGCGCAAGTTGGTGATCAGAATTGCCACTCAGTTGCGGTAAAATGTTTAGGTAGACTGGATGCAACCAATTGTGTGTTATGGAACAATTGCTACTTCGAGAATTTTTCAAGTTGAAATCCTTGTTATACTAAAGCAAAAATATCACTGTGCTACTTTGGCAACTTGGAACAATGCTTAGAGACACTTGATTCATTGTATCATAACACAAATCCAACAGCTTGCTTTAAAATTCAGGTTACTTTTTGCATGGCTGACAGACTGGCTGCTTCATTTGTAGCAATCAGTCATCCCACAAAGCAGACAAGTAACTTGGTTGAGTACCCGACAAAATATTTTACTTTAAATGTGAGAAAATGATACCACGTTGTAGGTCACCCCCTGGATAAGCAATTTTGCGTTGCTTGCCATGCAATTTCAGACTAATGGCTGTAAAGTTATAGTGTGTGCAAGCTGGAGGGGTTTAAATGGTTCGCCATGAGAAAGGTTTCATGTGATGTACAGAAGCAAAAAAACTAATCCAGGAGCTCCTTCAAAAGAATTTGCATGTTATGTATTCAAACTTAGCATTCAAGTCACCCTTACGTGAAAGCCTCTGCACATTCTAGCATGCCGAATACATTTTCCCGATGTTCCAATTAATTTGCCCTACCCAGTTTTCCACAATTAAAATTTTAGTTTCAGGACTTTGTGGCGGCCATGGCGCAGGCACATGTGGTAGCTCCCGCTTGTGGCGGGTTTTTGGACCTTTTACCCGGTTAACAGGAGGACTTTCTAATGGCAAAAGGTGCAGGAGTGGTGGAAAAAGAGTTTGTTCCGCCGGTGGATGGATTCATGGACCAGAAGTGGTTTTAGGCAAAAAGAGCTGTTGGAGCGAGAAACTGTGCCTGCGACACAGAGGAAGATGGCGGAAGGCAAGGGACCTGCCCTACCATTTCGGTGGTCTATGCAGCAGCTGGTGGACTTCGTGAACAAGATGATCATCCAGCAAAAGGCGGCGGCTCTGGAGGACCTGGCGAGGACGGTGGATCCGATTAAGGCGGGGATCGACCGTCTGGAGATGAGGTTGGAGTCTCAACGCCAGGTCTTCCCCAGGCAGCGGGAGGTGTAGAGGGAGTCAATGGATGAGAGGCAGGTTCTTGTGATGGACTGGGCTGTGTTCACGGCTCTGAGGTTTCTTGCGGTTTTGGGCCGAGCAGTTGCCATACCAGGCTGTGATGCAGCCAGATAGGATGCTTTCGATGGTGCATCTGTAAAACCTGGTAAGAGTTAATGTGGACATGCCAAATTTCCTTAGTTTCCTGAGGAAGTATAGGCGCTGTTGGGCTTGATGGTAGCGTCGACATTGGTGGACAAGGACAGATTTTTGGAGATGTGTACCCCTAGGAATTTGGAGCTGTTAACCATCTCCACCTCAGCCCCGTTGATGCTGACAGGGGTGTGTACAGTACAGTACTTTGCTTCCTGAAGTCAATGACCAGCTCTTTAGCTGGGGAGGTGGGGTGTTAGGTATTTAGTTGATTTGGTTATTTGCAGCCCTGTTGGCTTGTTTTGTGGTTATGTTGGATGTGCAAATATATAAATGGCTTAATAAAATAATTTTCACAAAAAAATGTTAGTTTCAGAGAGGAAGAAAACAGTCCGCACAAGCAAAATAAAATAAAAACAGGAAATGTTGGAAAAACTCAGCAGGTTTGGCAACATCTGTGGAGAGAGAAACAGGGTTAACGTTTCCTGTAACTTCTTCAGAACTAAAGAGATGGAGAAATGTGATGGATTTTGTACTGTTTATGAAGGGACAGAGTAGGTGGACCAAAATGGAAGGTCAGTGATAGACAGGAGCTAGGAGAGATTGCACAGGAGCTAGGAGAGATTGCACAAAGATGTTTTGGACACAAAACAAAAAGAAAAAATGTTAAGCGCTGTAAAAGGATAGTGGAATAAAAGGTAAGATAGCAGAATGTGTTAATAGAAGAACAAACGTCAGTGCTCGGTGAAAGCAAAACTTAACAAGTGACAGATGGCCCTGTTAGGGAAGGCGTTTATGTTGGGACAAATGAAAACAGCATATGTTGTCGAATTTGTGTTACGAGACAATTAATCTAGTACCTTCAACCATTGTTCCAAGTTGGTAAAAGTTATCAAGCCTGCTGACAAGGGTGGTCTTTGTTCTTGTCTGGCGTACTGACCTCTACCTTGCAGAGGCTGAGCCCAACTTTCAGACACTTCCTTCTCCCTCCCCCTGGACCATGACCCTGTCACCGAACATCAAGCCATTTGTTTCCAAGACGGTTACTGACCTCACCTCCTCGAGAGACCTTCCCTCCACAGCTTCCAACCTCATAGGCCCCTTCATACCAGGTCTCCTCATACATAAGACCAGAAGACTTCGGAGCCACTCAGCCCATTGAATCTGCTCCGATAGTCAATCATGACTGATATGCTTTCTGCTGTTATGGGCGAGGCATTTCAGAACCCCAAAAAGTATCATGGAGTTCAACCAACCTCTCCCTTTAATGGATTTGTTCCTTTTCCGTGCACACCGCTTTTTCCCTAGGTGTGGGATTACAATTATGGACGTGGGTTTTTAAACACAAAACAGTTTATTCCATGAACTCAACTTGACATCTTAAATAAACATTGGATCTCTTAACACCCCTTACTTCAAAGATAAGTCAGAAAATATTGCAACAATAAATAATTCTTTAAAATGTTCCTTCAAACTTCCAAGAGGCTTAACACCTTTAAACAAAATCACATCAGGTTAAAGGCTTTACTTATCACCCAAATGATCCAGAGATAGTCTTTCATGGCAGAGATCCAGCTCACCGCAAAACACAGACACACACAAGCTGCTTTTCAAACAAAACCTGCAAAACTAAACTGCAAAATGGCTGACCTGACCTCAGCTCCATCCAGTCTGACATCACTGTTTGCTTAAAGGTACATTGCTTAAACATCCATGTCTTAAAGGTACTCTCACATTACACTGCCTTCCCCCCCCCCCCCACCCCCCATGACCCTGATCCCCTAATTAATCAAGAACCTATCTATCGCTGCCTTAAAAACACGGTGATTTGGCCTCCACAGCCTTCTGCAGCAAAACGTTCCACAGATTCACCACCATCTGGCTGAAGAAATTCCCCATCTCAGTTTTAAAGGATCATTCCTTCAATCGGAGGCTGTGCCTTTGGGTTCTAGTTTTTCCAACTCGTGGAAACATCCTCTCCACGTCCATTCTATCTTGGCCTCTCAGTGTCCAAGTTTCAATGAGGATCCCATCCCCCCCCTCCCCCCTCCCCCCCCCCAAAACCCCCACCCACCTAAACCCCGAGTACAGACCTAGAATTCTCAACCGTTCCTCATATGACAAGCTCTTCATTCCAGGGATCATTCTGGTGAACCTTCTCTGGACCCTTTCCAAGGCCAGCACATCTTTCCTTAGATACGGGGGCCCAAAACTGCTCACAATACTCAAAGTGGAGTCTGACAAGAGCCATGTTCAGCCTCAGAATTACATCCCTGCTCTTGCATTTTAGCCCTCTCGACATGAATGCCAACATTGCATTTGCCTTCCTAACTGCCAATTAACCTCGAGAATCGTGAACAAGGACTCCCAAGACCCTTTGTGCTTCTGATTTCCTGAGCCTTTTCCCATTCAGAAAAATAGTCTATGCCTCCATTCTACCTACCAAAGTGTATAACCTCACACTTTTCCACATTGTATTCCTCCTGCCACATCTTTGCCAACTCTCCCTGCCTGTCCAAGTCCTTCTGCAGCCCCACCTGCTTCCTCAATACTACGTTCTGTAGCAACTGAGCAATAGCATTTGCAACAAGACCTGGACAATATCCAATACTCACACAGCTACCACGACTACACCTCCTCACATCCCTTTTGCTGCAAGGCTTCAATCCTTCGTCCAGGTTCTCCACTTCGGTTCCGATGAACAGGTCTGTAAACAACACTTGACATCTCTGCCTTTTTGCTCAACAAGACATCACCGCCCACCACTACTGTGGTCAACAGGGCACTCAACCGTGGCTGACCCATCTCCCACACCACTGCCGTCACCCCTTCCCCTGCCTCCCTCACCCCTTCCCCTGCCTCCCAGAGCTATGATATGGTTGCTTTTGTCATCACTTTTCACCTCACCAGTCTCTGTATTTAAAGGATAACCTTCTGCCATTTCCAGCCTGATGCCACAATGAAACACATCTTCCCCTCACTTTCCCAGTCATTGTTCTAGTAACGCAAACTGGAGGAACACCTCACTTCCCAATTCTGCATGGTGCAGCCTTCTGGACTCAACATTAAGTTCAACAACTTTAGACTGGGAATTTTCTCCTCCACCTTGACCCTTTTTAAAATAAAAACGTAAGATTTTTTCCAGTCGTCGTTCTTTTAAATTTGCTTTCACAGAGCATGGACCTTTTGTTCTCCTATTCACACATTCTGCTATCTTACCTTTACACCACTCTCAGCACCTTCTATAGTCCACAACCCTGCCATTAGCACTTCCTTTGTCTTGTACCCTAAACACCTTTGTGTAATCTCTCCTAACTCACAGCTATCATGACCTTCTTTCCATTTTCTTCCACCGGGTCCACTTTTTCATAAAACAGTATAAAATTGATCACATTTCTACCTCTCTAACTTTGAAGATGGCAGCACAGTAGCAATCACAGTTGCTTCACAGCACCAAGGTCCCAGGTTCGACTCTTGCTTGGGTCACTGTCTGTGCGGAGCCTGCACGTTCTCAGTGTCTGTATGAGTTTCCTCCCACAAGTCCCGAAAGACGTGTTTGCTAGGTGAACCGGACATTCTAAATTCTCCGTGTACCCGAACAGGCGCCGGAATGTGGCGACTAGGGGATTTTCACAGTAACTTCATAATAATAATAAAATAATTTATTATAAGAGTCATACGGACTCCAAATGCTACCTATTGCTCTCTTCACAGATGTTGCCAGACCTGCTGACTTTTTTCAGGATTTTCTGTTTTTACTACACACAAAGCTAGTTTCAACAGGAGTAGCAATGACAATCAGAACGGAGGCTTGATGTAACCAAACTCGAACTGTTTTAGGAAGCTAGATTAACAGAAGAGCAGTTAAATCACAAAAACCTCTTGGGCTATTTTATTACATTAAAAGGCAGCATATAAATGCAAGTTGCAGTTGTTGGTTCGAGGTAGTCAGGCATGATTAATGAGCATAGAATTTTCCCTCTGCAACATTGCACAATTTTTTTCTAAAACTTGTTCATGGGATAAATAGGGCTCGCAAGATTTATTGCCCACGAGAAGATGGGGGTGACCTTGTTGAACGGTTGAAATGCTTTTAGTACATCCACAAAAGGTTGTTTGGCGGGGATGGGGAGAGGCATCAGAGGAAATGTGATAGAGTTCGAAGTCAGGATGGTATCTGACTTGGGAGGGAACGCAATGGTGTTCCCATGCAGATGCTGCCATTGTCCTTCTAGGTGGCAGAGGGTTCAGACTTGGAGGAGGTTTGGCAAGTCGCTGCAGCAAATCTTGCAGGTGGCATACCCTGGTCTCCGTATGCACAAGTGGGATGAAAAAGAAAAACACACAGGGAGGGAGGCACATAGAAAATGAAAGATGGTGAATGAAATGGCAATCAAAATGCATTGCTTTGTCTTGGAAGGTATTGGGCTTTTAGTGATGTTGGAGATGCACTCACTCAGACAAATGGGAAGATTTCCATCACACTCCTGACTTGTGCCTTGTAGAGCCAAAAGGAGAGGTCCTTAATACTGAATTGTCAGCCTCAGACCTATAGCCTGACATGTTGTTGTAGCCACAGTATATAAATAACTGGTCCAGTTCAATTTCTGGCCAACATTAACTGCGAGAGCATTGATGGTGGGAGATTCAGTGATGGTAATGCCGTTGAATGTCAAGGAGATAGAGGCTTCCTCGGAGATGATTACTGCCTGGCACTCGTGTGACACAAATGTTACTCATCATTTATCAATCCAAATATGAATGTTGTTCAGAGAATGCTGCACGTGGGCACAGACTGCTTCACTACCCAAGGAGTTCTGAAGAGGACTGAACACAGCACAATCAATCAACATTCCTACTTCTTTGTGCTAGGCATGGCTCCAATCAGTGCAGGTTTCCCTACTGATTTCCGTTAACTACAGTTTTGCTGGAGCTCCTTGATGCCACACTCAGTCAAGTGCTGCCTTGAGGTCAAGGGCATTCACACTCAAATTAATATTTTTTATTCAGGAAACTTTCAATTTTACAACATACATGAAAGATCTAAAGCTCCCCCTCCTCCAAACGTACCCACTCCCCCATTTGCTGACGACAACCAGCCCCTTAAAAAGGTAATAAACTGCATCCACCTCGAATAGAACGCCTCCTCCAACCCCTCTAAATGGTACACCCCCCCCCCCCCCCCCCCCCTCCCTCCGACATGTCCCCCAGCCACGGTGTCACTTTAAGCGATGCCCCTCACCCAAGCAAAATCCACATCCAGGCTATCAGAGAGGCAACGGCCAAGACTGTCAGTCTTCTTCCTCTCCTGCAGCCCCGGCAAGTCCGACACCCCAAACGATCGTCAACAATGGGCACGGCTCCACTTTAACCCCCAAAATCTCAGATACAGTTTTGACGAGGGAAGCCTAGAACTTGACCAAGGACCGAAACACGAGTGGTTCACCGGCCTTCTTGAACAACGCACAAATCTATCCTCTACACCTGGAAATAACCCACTCACCCGTGCCCTATGCACCACTTTAAACTGAATCAAACTCAGTTTTGCACGAGGTGGTAAAATTAACCGTATGCAGAACCTTGCTCCACCTCCCTGCAGCTCAAAAGCACAACCCAACTCTTCCGCCCATTTTCTCGTACTTCCTCCGCCCATTTTCTCTTTACTTCCTCCAGCGAAGCCCTCTCCCTCGACTGCATAAATATCTGATATCCTCCCTTCCCCCATCTCATCCAAGAACACCACCTAACCCATGAGGGAGAGGGCTGGCAATCGAGGAAATGTAGAAAGTTCCTTCGAGCCAAGTTACATACCTGTAAATATCAAAGCACATCCGGCCTGAAGCTGGAACTTCACCAGCTCCTCCAGCCCAGGGAACCAGCCCTACATGAACAAATTCCAAACCTCTCAACCCCCTCCTTCTCTCAAATCTTATACGACGAATACATCCTAATCGGTATAAATCTATGGTTCCTACAGGTGACCGGGGGGGGGTTTCTTGTCTTACCCACCCACACAAAGGTCGAAACTAGCTTGTTAATCCTGCTAAAAAAAGACTTAGGCAGAAAAATTGGAAGACACTGAACAAGAAACTTGGAAGAATGTTCTTTTAGCTGTCTGGACCTTTCCCGCCAATGACAACGGGAGGGCATCCATCTCTTCAAGTCTGCCAGGGGATAGCATGGTGGTGCAATGGTTAGCACTGCTGTCTCAGTGCCAGGGACTCCGGTTCAATTTCGGCCTTGGCCGACTTTGTGGAGTCTGCACGTTCTCCTCGTGTATGTGTGGATTTCCTCTGGGTACTCCGCTTTCCTCCTACAGTTCAAAAATGTGCAAGCAAATTTGCCATGCTAAAATTGCCCCTTAGCCTCCAACGGTTAGGTGGGGTTATGGGGCTGTAGGGATAGGGTAAGAGAGTGGGCCTAGGTAGGATGCTCTTTCGCAGAGTTGGCACCCTCAAAAAAGGGCCAAATGGCCTCCTTCTGCACTGCAGGGATTCTATGATACATCCCCTCTATCAAACTTTGTTCAACTTATGCAATGTATTCCAGGTACCGAAAACTAGGGTAATCTCTCTAGATCAGCTGCCTTCCCCGGAGGGTTCACCGGAAAAACCTCACTTGCCCACGTTCAGTCTGTACCCCGAGAATAAAGCAAACTGCCTCAACACTTTCATTACCTTTCCCACATCAGCGAGGGTCCGTAATTAAGTCGTCCGCATACAAGGACACCCTATGCTCCCCACCACCCCTCTCTGGCCTTCCATACAACTGACAACCCAAGGGCAATAGCCAACGGCTTGATCACCAAAGCAAACAGTAACAGGGAAAGTAGACACCTGCCTTATATCCCATACACAACCGAAAGTACCCCAAATTTGATGCATTGGTGCAAACGCTCCTGTACAAAATCCTAATCCAAAAATGAATAAAATGGCATAAGAAATCTGTCCGGGCCAGGTGCCTTCTTGGACCTCATAGAAGATACAACGTTCCTCCAGTTCCTGCCCTCTTTCCATCTCCACCGCTGGGAAGCCCAACACATCCAGAAACTGTACCATAGTCGAGTCTTCCACCGGAGGCTCAGACCTGTACATCCAATTGATCTTTTCTGGATCAGAAACAAGACCCTCCTCCCACAAGTCCTTAACCTGCATTCTCATGAGAGGCTGCCTGCTGCCTCAGCAGGAGAGCCAACAAATGACTGGCCATCTCCCCATACTCGTAAAATGTCCCCCTCGCAGGACAAAGTGGCTAACCCGCTTTCCCCGTCTCCATCAACAGCTCTGTCGTTGGGGCAGCAGAGAATTGACAGTCCACTGCAAGGATAGGTTCCACCAATCTCTGCCCTCCCGTATTTATCTCAGATTCAATCAAAATTAACTACCCCCTGATGACAGTCTTTAATGCCTCCCAGAATGTGGAATGGAAGACTTCCTTATTCTTTTTTTTTTTAAATAATAAATTTTTCCCCAAGTGCCCAATTCATTTTTTCCAATTAAGGGGCAATGTAGCGTGGCCAATCCACCTATCCTGCACATCTTTGGGTTGTGGGGGCGAAACCCACGTAAACACGGGAGAATGTGCAAACTCCACACGGGCAGTGACCCAGGGCCAGGATCGAACCTGGGACCTTGGCGCCGTGATGCAGCAGTGCTAATCACTGTGCTGCCCTTCGACCTCCTCATTCTTATCAAGTTCCACACAGGTCCCAATAGCGGAAGCTGTCATCTCACACACCCCGTGTTTGTGAGCAATACCATATCCAATTTCCACAGGGTCGTTGAGCACAGCCCTCCTCCAAACACAAATCCACATAATGCGGAGCATGGTAAAGTTATGACAATCGCCGAATACTCCATTGCCCACCACCCCAGGAAGTATCGACTCACCCACAACAAGGAAGTCAATACAGAAGTAGCCCCAATGTCCATGTGAAAAAAAGAAAAACTCCTTCTCGCTCGAGTATCTGAATCTACATGTATCCCTCTTCACCTGCACCCCCCTCACCACCTATCTGCTTCATAAACACCAGCAGCTCCTTTGCCACCACCGATGTCATGAGGAATTTGGGACACAACTTATCTCGTCTGGGATCAAACACAATAAGTCTCTCTGCTCTTCTTCCCCCCGCCAGGTTTCCTATTGATCAGCACTGCAGTCCCCCTCGACCCGGTATCAAAGCTCAAATGGAACACCTGTCCCACCCACCCCTTTCCCAGCTTCATGCGATCCCAAACTCTCCTGCAATAAAATAACGGCCGCCTTCAAACGTTTTAGATGGGCAACCACCGGAGATCTTTTAACTGCCCTATTTACCCCTACCCCTTACATTCCATGTAACCAGCCTAACTGTGAGCCTCTGTACCTCTCCCACCCCCCCAACACGATCAGCAAGGAAATCCGACAAGGCCCTACCTCACCTAGGCTCCAGGCCCACCGAGATTGCACCGCCACCTCCCTCAAACCAGTGAAACCTTAACCATCAGCAATCTATTCCTCCCCATCCCTCCCTCCCCCAAGCATCAAACAACCCCCACAGCACCAAACAGACAACTCCCCCCCCCCCCCCCATCCAACCCCACCCCCAACCCAGAAAGGAACCAAACCATCCCCCCCCCCCCATCCAACCCCACCCCCAACCCAGAAAGGAACCAAACCATCCTAGACTTGGTATCTTAAACAAAGCAAACACCACCCAAGATAATCAGCTGTAGCTCCCCACCCCCCCCCCAACTTCGCTTCCGTTAACTAGCATCTCCGCTAGCAGGGTGACCCCTAACTGGGGAAAAATGCAAGTTAAACATTCAATAAATCTACAAACAGCCCCCTACCCAATCCCAAGTTTAATATTGACCATTATACAAACCTCACCCCTAACATTTCCAATCATTCCTAACAATGCGATGAGAAGCCAAACAAAAGAAATAACCCGAATACAAAATAAAAGACAACAAAAGCATGAGAAATACAATGAGCAAGAAAAATAAAAACCCACCACTCAGGTGAAACTAAGTACTTCTTTCAAACTTCTCCCAGCCAATGTTTCTTTGCAAAGTCATTCGCCTCCTCCAGCGTATCAAACTAACGATCGCCGTCTCCAAACATGACCTGCAGGCAAGCCGGGTACACCACGCCGAACCTCACTTTGGCCTTGTATAAAGAGTCGCCTTGGCCTTATGAAGTCCCACTCACTTTGCCAATTCTGTCCCAGCGTCCTGGAAAATTCTGACAGATATGGTCCTCCCTCTGCATTCCCGAGTTTCCTTTGAACCACCTCATAATCTTTTCCTTATCCAAATACCTGTGGAGTTGGACTATGAACGCCCGTGGCAGCTCACCATATCTGGGCTTCTGTATCAATGGTCCCTGTTCACTTCGGGAGGGTCTCCACACTCACCATCATATATCTCCCCTCCACCCCCACCTTTGCCAGGTGGCATTCGTACCTTTGTTTCACTCCGGCAGCCCAACGATCCTCAAATTTTGCAATCTGGAGCGACTCTCCGGGTTGTCGCTGTTGGCCAGCAACATCTTCTGCGCCCCCCCACCCCACCCCCAACAAAGTCTTCTTCCCCCTCCCCCCTCATCCAGCAACCTCTTATGCCCACCGCCAACAACATCTTCTGCTGCCCGCCCTCACCTTCAAGGTGGTGATCCAATCATCATGATCCATGACCACCTCTTCCACTTTCTGGATCGTCAAGCCCTATACTTCCAATCATTATTCCATCCTGTCGAGACCTGCCTGAATGGGCTCAGTCACCTTTGCCAGATCATCCGTGACCGCCTGCCTCCACTTCTAAACTCCTCCACCAGGAATTCCACCACCCTCTCAGTTGTCCACTGAGAGGACAACGACAACGCAGAGAAGGCCACCATTATCTCCGCTCCTGCGACATGAGGGCCTTCTGAGTCAGACGAGGACCCCTTACTAGACTAATTCCTTGTATTGTGGCCTCCAGACAACCCACACCGGAGGAGGGCACCAAACTTTCCAACTACACCACTTTTCCATCTGAACAGCTAAACGGGCAACAAGGACTAAAAACCAAATCCCCGAGCAGGAGCTCACTTCACGGCCACCACCAGAAGTCGTCGTTGAAGATTTTAGAAAAGAGCAGAAACTTGATGGGAATTTTATTTGGGAAAAAAATGAAAATTATACACAAAAAAACAAAAATGCTTACAATAAGCATTTTGCAAAACTGCTCTGAAAACATTAGGATTAGTGTATATATAGCCAGAGTTCTGTGAAAGATAGTTAACCAGAGAAAATGGAGTTACTGCTTTCAAATTCCTTTAATTAATATTTATTTTGTACTTGACAATGTTGTAGAAACAACAGGGATGGGCAAGCATCTTCTCAAATAAAACAAGTAATTTTCCAGAATCACATGGTTGCTAAAGATTCAAATTTAATGTCACTTAAAGATCTTGGTCAGAGAGGACATTTCATCCAATAATTATCCTGATTTTAGAATCAGGTCATGAAGATGAAAGGGCTTTGCACCCAAGAATATAGACCCAATCAGAGATGCTTATCATAATACCCTAGTACAAAATACTTCATATTTTCCTCTCTTAGGTTAACTTTTAGCAGTTTGTCAGAGGATGTTTACTGTACAACATGCAAAATACTCAGTTGCATTAAGAAACAGGGCACCACATGGTGAAAACAGGAAGTGGTAATGGAGAATGCATAGAAGTTACAAAAGGGTACTGCAATTAAGCCATAACCCACCATGAGTCAATAATTATTTTGCTTCATAATTATTCCTGCAAAGCACCTAATTAAGCAAAGACTAAACACACATTCCAATAGTTGGAATTCTATTAATGATTTGGTAATACAGTACACTGTGAGCAAATGAAAATTTATGAGGTTGCTATGGTCGTTTGGCAACCTCGTGAATAGGGCCCAAGCCATTTGCTCACATTGCAAATTTGATGCTGAAATAAGATGCACCAAAGGCATCCTGTGGGATAAGGGGTATCGTGGTAAGATCATTTTTGCGCTGTAGATCATGCAAGCTCATGAATAGGGCTAAGGACATCAGTTTCAGTGGAAACGGAAGAGTGTCCAGTCTACCTCAGGTTAGCAGGGCAAGGTATCTCAATTGGACCAGACAAAGCCAGCTGTTTCACGCTGATACGATGCAGTAGCAATACGAATTGTGTTTGTCACCAACATGATGCTACCGTCAAGCCAAAGAAACGTTCTGCTCATCACACAATGAGTAACATGGTATATGAATTTCAATGTCAGTGTGATGCTAGGTATATAGGCCGTACGTACTAAAGACTGGCAGATTGCATCAAACAGCATGTCCCTTCCACTTTTCGCAACAGGCAAGTTACAGACCGTATCCAACCAACCCGTGCTTGCAAAACTCAAAACACAAGTGTCCAACATTAGATATGATACGTCATTCGGACAACATTTGCTAAATAATGCTCAGTATGCTAAGAATTATGCTGGCAATGCGAGATGGTCAATTGGGCTTGAAGTGTGGCAGATTTGCATGCAATAGAAGCTTACAAGACCCTGTTCTTTGCATGCAGAAAGACCATGTACACATGTTGCACCTGTTTCTGCTAAACAAATTAAATGACAGCCATTTGCTGGTTCATTTCTCAGGGCAATGCCTTGCAGTGTCAAGGTGACTGGTTTAAATTTCAAACAAACAATGCTTGGAAGTTAATTGTCAGTCACCAACTAGTGCATTCTCTATGGCAACCCTCTATCAGAGTCTGCTTGTCAACTAATCAACTTTGCCGTTTTCCATTACACGGATAGTCTTATGAATTGTCCTGATGAGTGCAAGTTGAAAATCTTCAACAAAAAGCGACACTTTTTCAGCAATACTAAAGTAGGATTTCAGTTTAAAATGTAATGAATTATGCAGCATACGATCAATCAGGTAAAATTGCATTAGTGCCTTATGTATCAATAATACTTTGTCCAATCTGTCTATGGAAATGCATAAAAGGTGCCTGACATTTGAAATATGGATGCAGCTTTAGTGCAGATATACTAAATTGAAATGAACACCAAACATGACGGGAAATGCTCAGCTTCCAAAATGGGAGTCTTTCCAAAAGAAAGAGGCGGTGTGATGAAATTGGTTTTCATCGGAAAGTTGTGATCAGAAATGCAGGCCTGAAAGGGCAGTGGAAGCGGACTCAATACAGGTTGAGCAATTCGAAATCCCAAAATTCGCACTTGAGCGCGTCGCAAGAGTGGAGTTCCCAACGCGCACCACACATGCGTTCTTCCCAACACGTGCCCCACATGCGCACTATGTTCCACAATATTGTGAAATCTGATACACACTCGGCCCCCAAGCATTTCGGATAAGGGATTTTTAACCTGCGGTAACGTTCAAAAGGGAATTGAATAAATCCTTGAGAGAAAGGAATTACAGATCTCTGGGGAAAGAGAGTTCAGTTGCACATTCAAAGAGCAGGCATGGCTCCTGCTGTATCATTTTATAATTCCAAGTCTTTCTTTCCTATCTCAAGAGGAGTGGGGACCCCTTTCATTCAGATCATTTCACCCTGATTTCTGAGTTTTGCCATCATGTTTGCGTTTGCGTGTAGGTACCAGAAATATTTTACTGGAACAGGACATCATGCAGCATATGCTGTTTGCTAAGACTTTCTCTTGCACTCTTTAGCCCAAATTTTATTGCCCTGCAGATTGCTGATTATTTGTCCAATATTGGCACAGCAAGGGCTATGGGGGCACTGTGACTTTACAATAACAATCTACATCTATATAGTCCAAGTTTTCATTGACTTCACTCTCCCCCACTTTGGCCCTTTAAGTCGCCCTTGATCGCTCTTCTTCATTCTTTAATTTCAATTTCTCTTACACTTTGTAAATACTTGGATTGGATGAGAGCAGGTAAGCCTTCCCAAAACTAGAACACTTAATATTTACAAAATTATAAAGCACTATTTATAAAATTAACTAAATATCATGCAAACAATAATGAAGGGATGAGCCAAGGAGCTAGCTAAAAAATAATCAATAGGCACAGTACCAACAACTCTGTGATAACTAAATAAGCTTACCAGGCAGTAAACAAGCCATACAAACCACAAAGTTTAAGATTCAATTCCCATTCCCTGGTCTATTACAAGGAGAGAAAACACCCACGGTTCCCTTTTAGGAAATGCACATGTCGAAAACAGGCACAGATTGGCCTGATCTGATGCCCAACCCTTTTTCTGGACTTGATAACATAGTCAATCAATGGTCCCTCTAATTCTTTTGGAACAGGGGATGATTTTTTTTCTATAGTTTAGAGGAAACATTGCAGTCAGGGCTCACAGAAGTATAGAAAAAAATGAAGTACCTGACAGCAGTTTATACTCTCCTAACAAACTCCAGGTGTCAAATTGCTCAAAATAGATCATTTGGCCAAAAAAATAACATCTAGTAACTTTACTGCAAATAGTCATCAAGCATAAACCACTGCTACAAATTTGAGGTAAATGGGGCACACATGAAAATCCGTGATTAGGCAGTGTATGAAATAATACTTACAGTTTTTGAAGGTCCTTTGGCCTTCCATTCACTGCTGGACATGATAAACTGTTCTTGCACGGTTCTTCATTTTCAGATTCAGAGTCAAGAAAAAGGACTCCTTTTTCTTCTTTGCTAAAATATGATAAAAGGTTGGACTGCTTTCCTTCTGGTGTCTCAGGTACAATGGTCACTAAAACATTGAAAGGGAAACAATGTTTTTTAAAATTTAATGAAAGTCAGTGTGTGAAGATTTGTGAATCAATGAATGTACTGTTTCATTAAAATGGTAGATATCAAAATGTATTTTGTTTTTGTGGTTAACTGTTCTCAGTGGCAAGGGCGATGGCTATACCGTGTAAACATAGTCGATGGCATATTCAATCATTTTAGGAGCAATATGTATATCCTTGGTCAAGCCAATTACTATCTTAGAATTTTAACATGATCCACATATTGACTGTCATACCCTCTTCCTATTATCTCTATTTTTGGTCCAATGCTAACATTCTTTCATAAACTTCAGTTAAGCAGTTGAACTTTATTGTTAGGTTTGCTACCTTTGTTTGCTCGGCCTTCTGGCGCTCTCTATTCTATTTGGTGCGTCAGAGCTACTTTGAAAAATAATCGCTACTTGATTATTTGTTAAAATACTTTGGTTTGGTAAAACAACAAATATGATGAATAACTTAGGAGTGCCAATAATACATGATAAGCAATGCATTTATTGGAGTGTGGAAGAGTAAATTAACACGCAATGTCCAACAGAGGTGCACGAAAAGTCAAATATCCCAATCACAATTTAGCTGGTGGCATACAAAATATAGTTATTTTCCTATTTATCTGATCAGGTTTATAAACCCATTTATTTATCCTTTACAAGAGGATGTAAAGACTTTACAAGATTAGACTTATATAAAAATTCAATTAATTGAGGATATTCTCCTTCCATTCCCACCCACGAATGCAAATATAACACAAATTAGGAAATGGAGGAACTCAATTTTAGTTCCCTGCGTTCCCCCATTGGCACCATTCTCCCAACCCCAACATATGGGGAAAAAGTCAAGTAAACAAAATTTACTAAATTCTAATTGTCAAATCAAAATTAGTTAGAAGATCTTAGCAGTAAATTTATAGCAATGGTTTACTTATGATATTAAACAAATAGACATGATGTCTTCATAAATACACGTCTTGGGGCGGCATGCAGCGCAGTGGTTAGCATTGGGACTGCGGTACTGAGGACCCGGGTTCGAATCCCGGCCCTGGGTCACTGTCCGTGTGGAGTTTGCACATTCTCCCCATGTCTGAGTCGGTTTCACCCCCACAACCCAAAGATGTGCAGGTTAGGTGGACTGGCCACATTAAATTGTCCCTTAATTGGAAAAATAAATAATTGGATACTCTAAATTTATAAAAATAAATAAATACGCGTCTTGCAAAGTGTTTTTATAAACATGATTTTTAAATGAAATAGCTAGCAGGGTAATACCCGAATGCAGTATGCACTGCCTTATAAAAACATTGATTATAATTTATAGCTGCTCAAAGTTAAAACAACCATAGTAATTTGATAAAGAACTATACAAATAATACATTAAGTACAGGACTGAAGGGACTCCACAAAGTCCACAGAATACAGTTCAATATATTTTTTTAAAAATATTTTTATTCTCCTTTTTCACATTTTCTCCCAAATTTACACGCACCAACAATAAACAATAATCAGTTACGAATATGTCAATCCCCATATAAATAACAATGATCCCATCCTCCCACCAAACGCCAAACCTAAGCCTACATGTTCACATAAACAAATGACAAAAAGGAATCAGGAATCACCCATAGTCACCATTAACACAGACAGTCCCCCTCCCCTCCCCCCAACTAATGTTCGATGTTATCCAGTTCTTGAAAGTGCATAATGAATAATGCCCATGAATTGTAGAGCCCCTCCATCCTTCCCCTCAGTTCAAACTTAACCTTCAAGAGTCAAGAATTCCAACAGGTCCCCCCGTCAAGCCAGGGCACAGGGTGGAGAGGTTGCTCTTCATCGCATCTGGATCCGCCTTCAAGCGATCAACAAGGCGAAGGCTACAACATCCGCCTCCGCACCAGTTTCCAACCCCGGCTGGTCCGACACCACGAATATGGCCTCCCGGGGGCCCAGGCAGTTCCACGTGCACCACTTTAGAGATTACCCTGAAAACCTCCTTCCA
The DNA here is from genome assembly GCF_047496885.1 of Scyliorhinus torazame. Taxonomy (NCBI): domain Eukaryota; kingdom Metazoa; phylum Chordata; class Chondrichthyes; order Carcharhiniformes; family Scyliorhinidae; genus Scyliorhinus; species Scyliorhinus torazame. The sequence continues at coordinate 14,075,985 of NC_092709.1, forward strand.
GTAATCCTCCAGCTTTGGACAGGACCAAAACATTTGAACGTGATTTGCACCCACCCCCCACAACCTTCACACACATCTTCTACCCCTTCAAAGAATCAGCTCATCCTCGTCCGCGTGAGGTGTGCTCTATATACCACCTTCAGCTCTATGAGCCCCAACCTCACGCATGAGGCGTTCACTCTCGGAGCACCTCATACCAGAACCCCTCCTCCATATCCTTTCCCACTTTTCTTTGATCCCTTCCAGTGGTGCCTTCTCCTCTTCCAAAATAGCTCTGTAAACTGCTGACACTACCCCCTTCTCCAGTCTCCCTGTCTTCAGCACTTCCTCCAGCAATGTGGAGGCTGGCTCCACCGGGAAGCTCTGTATCTCCTTTCTGGCAAAACCTCAAACCTGCATGTATCTAAACATTTCCCCCTGCTTCAGTCCATACGTCATTTCCAGCTCCTTCAATCCTGCAAACCAACCCCCAAGAAACAAATCTTTTACTGTCTTAATCCCCTTCTCCTCCCCCCATTTCCGAAAATTTCCATCCCACTTCCCTGGCTCAAATCTGTGGTTCCCCCAAATTGGCATTTTCCTTGACCCTGCCCCCAACCCAAAGTGTTGGCGAAACTGCCTCCAAATTCTCAATGAAGCTATTATTACCGGATTCCCGGAGTATTTCCCCGGGGCCATCGGGAGCGGAGCTGTTGCTAGTGCCTTCAATCACGACCCCCTGCACAAACTCTCCTCCATTCTGACCCACTGGGAATCATTCCCGCTGACCCAGCTCCGCACTTTCTCCACATTCACCGCCCAGTAATAATACACCAGGGTTCAGAAGACACAAACCCCCTGCCTGACTTCCAACTCTGGCCACCTTCCCATCCCATATGAACGAGGCTATCATTCCATCAATCTCTCTGAAAAATGCCTTTGGCAGGAAAATCGGCAGGTACTGGAAAATAAATAGAAATCGCGGCAACACGTTCATTTTAACCGCCTGTACCCGACCCGCCAGTGACAGGCCATCCCACCTTGCCAGATCAGCTTTCACTCTCCCCACCAAACTAGAAATGTTGTACCAGCAGAGCTCCCCCCACCCCCCCCCCCCCCCCCCCCCACCATACCCAGGGAACCTGCACCCCCAGATATCTAAAGTGATCTCCTGCCCTACGGAATGGCAGCCCCACCACCCTTGCTGCCACCCGCAGCCGAATACTCACTCTTGTCTAGATTTAGATACAGTTCAATAGTTGGCACAGTGGTTAGCAATGGCCTCGGGTGACTGTGGAGTTTGCACTTTCTCAGTGTCCGCGGGTTTCTTCCGGGTACTCGGGTTTCCTCTCATAGTTTAAAGATGTGTAAATTAGGTGGATTGGCCATGCTAAATTTCCCTTGGTGTCCAAAAAAGGTTAGGTGGGGTTCGTGGGATAGGGTGAAGGTGTGAAATTAAGTAGGGTGCTCTTTGTGGGTCGCTGCAGACTCAATGGGCCGAAGGACCTCCAATTCTATGATTAGCCAAATTGCAAGGATTTTCACCCACAATGCCTAACTGACTCCCTCGTAAAATAAATTAAGTCTTGTTTTGCTTTCCTCGGCAGTCCAAACATTCAACACCTTTTGTGAAGTACTCTTGATCATTCAATGAAGCCTTTTCTGAATTAAAAACAGAATAATCAACAATTCAAATTCACTAGATTTAAGTTATTATAACTGATCTTCCGGTTTATGTTCTTTTTTTGTGCCAGCCATGTAATTGCAGCTCTTCCCTCATCCTTGCTGGCAACCAAAACAGAGCTTCTTTCGCATCCTCCCTTTAATGGCAGCAGATTGTAGCTATACTCTGAGCTTAAGACAATGGGATTTAAATTGGTCTTTGGTAAAAGCATAAACAGGTGCCAGCAAATCACCATTGGATTCACACTACTCCCTTGACGTTTGTTTACTACAGAGTCAAACACCAATTTAATCACACCATCCTGCCACACAGAAAAGTATGAGGGATACACTAGTAGGAAGAATAAGGAGAGACAATAAGATAAATCATGTATTTTCTTTAAAATCGTATGAACAGACAGACCTAGAGGAGTTTGCTCACAAATCTTTTGACAGCGGCACAAAAGTTATGACTTTGGAATCCTGGTTTTATAAATAGAGGTAAAGAATATAAATGACAGGATGTTACACCAAGCATATGTAACACACCAGCTCTGCTCAAATCGAGCATACACTATAGGAAGTACACATGGGCATCGGAAAAGGTACAAATGCTTCCAGGTTCAGTTGGCAGTTAGGAAGGCAAATGCAATGTTAGCATTCATGTCAAGAGGGCTAGAATACAAGAGCAGGGATGTACTGATGAAGCTGTACAAGTCCCTGGTCAGATCCCATTTGGAATATTGTGAAGAAGGATGTGCTGGCCTTGAAGAGGGTCCAGAGGTTCACAAGAACGATGCCCAGAATGAAGGGCTTGTCATGAGGAGCGGTTGAGGACTCTGTGTCTGTACTTGGAGTTTAGAAGGTACTGAGAGGCCCAGACAGAATGAACGTGAATGTTCCCACTAGTAGGAGAAACTAGAACCCGAGGGCACAGCCTCAGGTTGAAGGGATGATCTTTTAACTCAGAGATGAGGAGGAATTTCTTCAGCTAGAGGGTGGCGAATCTGTGGAACTCAGTGCCGCAGAAGACTGTGGAGGGCAAGTCACAGTGTCTTTAAGACAGAAATAGATTAATAAGGGGATCAGGGGTATGGGGAGAAGGCAGGAGAAACATATCAGCCATGATTGAATGGCGGAGCAGACTCTATGGGCCGAATGGCCTAATTCTGCTCTTATGTCTTATGATTTTTTTAAAAAAAATTTTTAAATGTATTTTATTCCAAATGTATCCATAAATAAATCAGAACACATTCTCCACACCTCAGAGTGTGCGCAAGTTTTTTCCCCTTTCCATCTCTCCCCACCCCCCCCCAATAAACAATTCCTCAAACCTGGTTTTGAACAGTCCCCACCATATCTCAAAGCCCTTGTGAATGTAGCTCAATCCATCACACAAACCAGCCTCCCATCTATAGACTGTCTACAACTCCCGCTGCCTCGGAAAGGCAGCCAGCACAATTAAGGACCCCACGCACCCCGGTCATATTCTCTTCCACCTTCTTCCATCAGGAAAAAGCTACCAAAGTTTGAGGTTACATACCAACTGACTCAAGAACAGCTTTTTCCCTACTGCCATCAGAATTTTGAATGAACCTACCTCGTATTAAGTTGATCTTTTCTCTACACCTTGCTATAACTGTAACATTATATTCTGCAGTCTCTCCTTCCTTCCCATGTACAGTATATATTGTTTGTACAACATGCAAGAAACAAAAAACTTTTCACTGTATACTAATACATATGACAATAATAAATCAAATCACTGATCCCCAAAAATCATCACCAAAAGCCTCTACCCCTGCAAATCTTTGATAATGTCCCAAACACCCCCTCCCTGTATCTCTCCAACATCTCACAGATCCAGAACATATGTGCGTGATTTGCTGGCATCACCCACACTTGCCTGCCATCCCCTGGAAGAACCCATTCATCCTCGCCCGAGTCGTCTGCACGCTCTGCGCCACCTTAAATTGAATCTCCACATGCCCATCCTCCCATTTCTCCTTAATCCTCAATACCTGCTCCGCCCTGCTCCCCCAGCCACCCTTGTATATCCCCAATCCTACCCTCCCCTTCCACATCCGGGTGTAGCAACCACTCCAACAGGATATGGGCAACCCTCACCATTCCTTCTGCGCAAAGTCCCTCACTTACATATACCTGAACTTCGGCAACTCCACACTCTCCCGCAGCTCTTCCAGACTTCCAGAGCTCTCCTCCAGATATAAATCTCGCCCTCACCAGCCTATACATGACATCTGTCTCCCCCAGCTCAAACCCATGGTTCCCACACAGTGGTGATAGCACCGACATCCCCTCCATCCTCAACTGGTTCCACACCCTAATCGTGGACTGTACCACCAGGCTCACTGTGTACCGACTTGCACGAGCGTCACTTACACCATGGCCCTCAGGCTGGACCACCTACCCCTCTCCGTCCCACCAACATACCTTCTCTGCTTTCGCCGCCTGGTAGTGCCGCAGATTTAGTAACGCCAATCCGCCTTTCTACCTCTGTAGCAGGGACCTCTTCACCCTAGGAACCTTCCCCACCCATATAAACCCCCAAATCTCGGCATCTAGTATCCAGAAAAAGGCCTTCGGAATGAAGATTGGGAGGGTTTGGAATACAAACAGGAACATTGGCAAATAAATTTCACCACCTGGACCCCCCCCCCACCAATGACAGGTGTAACATATCCCATCTCCTGAAGTCCTCCCCAACCTCCTCCACTAACTGTTTGGTTCCATTTGTGCATCGTCGCCCACTCCCCCGTCACCTGAACCCCCAAATACCTAAACCTGTCCCCGGCAACCCTAGACGGCAACACCCCAAGATTGGCTCCCCGATCTGCCACATTGGCCGGAAACAGCTCACTCTTTCCAACATGCAATTTATAGCCCGAGAAATTCCTGAACCTCTCCAATATGTCCATAATTCTCCCATGCTCTCCAAAGGGTCCGAACAAACAGCAGCAGGTCATCTGCGTTCAGTGACACCCGGTATTCCCTACTCTCCCTTACAATCCCCTGCCATTCTACTGATCCCCTAAGAGCCATCACCAAGGGCTCTATCGCCAGCACGAATAGCAGCGGCGACAGCAGACACCCCTGCCTCGATCCCATGAGCGACTCGAAACTCTGAACTCATCTTGTTTTGTCTACACTCGCCACCGGGGCCACTTACTGATGCACCCACGTCACAACTTCAGCCCAAACCTTCCCAAAATCTCAAATAGGTACTGCCATTGCAGATGGTCGAAAGCCTTCTCTGCGTTCATAGAAACCACTACCGCCGTACGTGTCCTTTGGCAGAGTCCATGGTCACATTTAATAACCTCCTGATGTTAATGGAAACCCTTTTACGAAACCCATTTGGTCCTCTGCAACCACCCCCGGAACACGTACATCCATCCTCCCCGCCACTAACTTAACCAACACTTTCACATCAGTGTTCAACAGTGATATGGGCCTGTATGACCCACACTCCAATGGGTCCTTCCCCTTCTTCGGGATTAATGTGATTGACACCTGGGTCAGTATCGCTGGGAGCTCCATCTTCTCCTGCGCTTCACTAAACATCCACAGTAAATGTGGTGCCACCTCCATCGCAAACTTCTTATATAGAACTCTGCTGGGTAACCGTTAGGTACCGGGGCCTTCCCCAACTTAATCTTTTTATACTATCCATCACCTCTCTTAACCCTACGGGCTCCTCCAGTTCCTTTCCTCATCCAGCCTTGGGAATTCCAGCTCATCCAAAAATCGCCCCATAATCCCCTTCCTCACCAACCAGATCAGCCTTATATAACTACTCACAATACTCCCGAGCGCCTCCCCAGCTCCGACACTTACAACCCCCCCCCCCCCCCCCCCCCCCCCCCCCCCCCGTGCCCTCAGATTTTCCTCGACACGGTCTGCCTCCTTGGCTGAAGGCTTAGCATACGGCTCGCTATCTCTCCATAGTCATACTGCACACCCTCACCCTTTGTAGCTGCCCCACTACCTTCCCATAATCAGCCTGTCTAATTACCCCTGTAACCTCCTCCTCTCCGCTAACCACTCCTTGGTAGGAGCACTCGGGTATTTCTCATCCACC